>NC_037332.1:26250000-26875000 GCF_002263795.3 Bos taurus | reverse complement strand
CTCTCACACACTCCATTCCAAGACAGTGCTTTCAGTTCAAGCAACCTCCAGTGAGTCCCCGAAGTACCAGCCCTGGGGGCCAGAGGATGGGCCATGCCTCTGTCTGTGAGGCATTCCCAATCTTGTGGGGAAGACAGATGTATGCACACAAGAGCCCAGGTTTCCCTACAAAACCCCTTCCCTCTCTGGGATGAGCCTTAGGGGACTGTGGACCCTTGGGGGTTTGGATTTGCATAATCCCGCCTCACCCTCCAGATAGCTTGCTGCTGCTAAGTTGCTTCAGTCGTGTCCGACTCTGTGCGACCCCATAGACGGCAGCCCACCAGGCTTCCCCATCCCTGGGATTCTCCAGGCAAGAACACTGAAGTGGTTTGCCATTTCCTTGTCCAATGCATGAAAGTGAAAAGTGAAAGTGAAGTCGCTCAGTCGTGTCCGACTCTTCGCTAGATAGCTTAGGAAGCAGTAAAAGGAAAAGGACCAAAGATTTGCAGGTTCAGCAACAGCACTTCCTTTTGATAAAATTGTTGTCAATCCTTATAATTAAGGATCAACTCTCAGTAAATTTTCAAATATATGCAGAGTGACTCCTCCACCATCCCCTCTATCCCAGATCACTCCCCAGAGGTAACATATTTAACAGTTGTTAAGAGTTTCTCTCCAGGGCATTTTCCATGCCTCCACTTCCAGATGTAAGAACAAGGGGATGTATTGGAGGGGGGAAGGGAGGGGCTTACATTACTAAGATACTTACTGTACCTTTTGCTTCCTTTTCACTCCCTAAAGACCCACCTTAGAGATCTTTCCATGTTGCTCCATTGATTTTAATGGCTGCAAAGTCTGAAAGTGCCAGCTTTTGATCATTTAGTTCTTTACTAATGGATTTATAAATCGCTTCTAATTTACCATTACAAGCCATGCATCCTTTTTCGGCCACACTGTATGGCTTACTGGATCTTAGTTCCCCAACCAGGGATTGAAGCCGAGCCACCGCAGTGAAAGCACGGAGTTCTAACCACTGGATCTCCAGGGATTTCCCAAACTATATACAATATATATATTATATTATATATTATATATATATATATATATATATAATATATATATATATAATTTTACACCGATATATAATGTTGACAATTTTATTTGGTTTTGGCCGTGCTGGGTCTTCTTTGCTGCATCCAGTTGTGGGGAGCAGGGGCTACTCTAGCTTGGTGCAAGGGCTTCTCATTGCGGCGGCTTCTCCCGCTGCAGAGCACGGGCTCAAGGCCCGAGAGCTTCAGTACTTGCAGCAGGTGGGCTCAGTAGTTTGTCTTCCAAGAGCTCTGACTGCAGAGGAAGGGGACAAGGATGGGCCTCACGCTTGTCTACTTTGTTGCCTTCCCCACTGGCAGGCTGATGATGGAGTTCGATCTACTGACCTTCAGCTTCGGACAGCTGCCCTTGGCTCTGGTGACGTGGGTCCCCATGTTCCTGTCCACTCTGCTGGTGCCCTACCAGGCCCTGCGGCTGTGGGAGAGGCCCCAGTCTGGAGGGGCCTGGACCCTGCGGGTGGGCCTGGGCTGCTTGCTGCTGGCTGCCCACACCGTGGTGCTTGGCATCCTCCCAGTCCACGTGGCAGTGGAGTATCAGCTCCCGCCAGCCTCCCGCTGTGTCCTAGTCTTTGAGCAGGTAGGTGGTTGGCAGGACCAATGGTGGGGTGGGGCCCCTGGGAGAGAGGGCAGTGGATACTGTATTGGTGGGGGCGGAGCTAATTATCAGGGGCAGAGTCCTTTGCGAGAGATTTGAGCCAACCAGCAGTCTCCAAACAAATGTAAACAAATGGACACTGCTATGCAAATATAATCATATAATCGAAGGGAGTTGGCCGACTACAGGCTCTGCCCTTTCTGGTACTCCTTTACCCTAGATTCATCCCATCAGCCATCTGTGTTAGGCTATAAGACTGTCCAACAAAAAGATCAAAGTATGGGCTTTGACCATACAAAGTTTACAGTCTGCCCCTCTGCCTGTGTAAACGTGAACACAGAGAGGTTAAGTGATCTGTGCAAAGTCCCACAGCACCTTAACCTCTTTTCTATTCCGCCTCAGGTCAGGCTCCTGATGAAAAGCTACTCCTTCCTGAGAGAGACGGGACCTGGGACACTTTGGGCCAGAGGAGGTGAGGCCTTCAGCGGGCGCTGCTGTGAACTCAGTCCTCTTGGTTGGTTGAGTGAAGCCAGCAGGTGCAAGAGCCTCATAAAAGCTCCAACTTTCTAAGCCCATCTTGCCCACAGGGCACACCTCCAGCCGCCAACTGGGCTCTCTGGGCCTTAGTCAATCGGCGTTCTCTTAGGTCCCACTTCTGAGAGGCTGCTCTACTGCCCAGGACTTCTGGCTCATCCTTATTTAGACCCAGGGTATGAGAGCCTTATATGAGAAAGTCAAACCAGAAGGAGAAAGAATCGGGTGGTGGGACTTGTGGGTGCCAAATGAAGCTCTGGCCACAGTAGGTCTTGTGCCAGAAAAGGAGGGGGATACCTGGAACAGAAGCAAAAGGAGGCTGTTGAAAGGCAGGTTCAACTCCTGCCCAGCTTCACCTCCTCCCCCCACCTTCAGATCCCCTATCCAGGTGCTGACCCACCCTACACCTCTATCCTCTCCAGCTCTATTCACCAGTCGCACTGCCCTTCCCTGGCACCCCGCCCACCTGTGTCCTCTCTCCCTTCCCTCTTCACTGACAGCCCCCTCTTACTCCTCCTCAGGTGAGGGGATCCGGGCCCCCAGTTTCTCCAGCTACCTCTATTTCCTCTTCTGCCCCACACTCATCTATAGGGAAACTTACCCCAGGTAAGAGCCTGCACCCCCTTCCCCACGTGCCCAGGCCCACCAGGGACCCAGCCCTTCTATTCTCCTCTCCCTGAGGTGTTTAGTCTCAACCCAGACACTGGCCACTTTCTCAGGAAGCACCTCACAGTAAAGATGGGAATAAGGGACAGATATGTTACCCCTTCTTCTTGCCCCAGCCCATGGTGATGCAAGGGTGACTGACTGTCCTGGTTTGCCCAGGACTGCCCCAGTTTGCCCAGCATTGCTCCAGTTTTAGCACTGAAATTCCTATGTCCTGGGAAACCCCCCAGTCTGGAGCAAACTTAGTGGGCGCTTAAGCTAAAATTCCACTTGTCATCTTTGTTAAGGAAGATCCAAAGTGTTCTAGATCCCCACCTCCACAGGTAATCCTCCCAGGCCTCAGCAATTGAGGGAGCTGTGGATAGAGGGCCCCGGATGCTATGCCTGCAGGGCAGGAACAAGACAAAATGATGAGAAACATACTGTCTCCATTCCATTGCTGCAACAGGACACCCAACGTCAGGTGGAATTATGTGGCCAAGAACTTTGCCCAGGTCAGCAGACAGAGTCGAAGCGTGGAGTACCTGTGACTCATGGTGGCTGAGGGGGCATTTCTGGGAGCAAAGTAGGGGAGGCCTGGGAAGAGGTCAAAGGGTTGTGCAAAGAGAAGGGAAGGCAGATGCTGGGCCAGAGTCCAGTTCCAGAGGAAGGGGGCAGTTGCCAGTGTCTTCTCTCAAAGTTATGTGTCCTCTGCCCCTCTCCAGGCCCTGGGCTGCGTGCTCTACGCCTGTTTCATCCTGGGCCGCCTCTGTGTTCCTGTCTTTGCCAACATGAGCCAGGAGCCCTTCAGCACCCGTGCCCTGGTACTGTCCATCATGCATGCCACCTTGCCAGGTATCCCCACTGGAGGCAGAGCTGCGGAAGGCTGCACCCTGGAGAAGGCTTAGCAGGGGGCTCCTCTCTCCTCTCACTCTTAGTTTCAACACCTTCTCCCTCTGACATCTGCCCGCTCCTGTGGGTGCTCACTGTCAGAGTCTCACTTCAGACTGGGGCTTCCCTGGTGGCTCAGCGGTAAAGAATCTGCCTGCCAGTGCAGCAGACACAGGTTCGATCCCTGGGTCGAAAAGATCCCCTGGAGAAGGACATAGCAACTTACTCCGGTATTCTTGCCTGGAGAATTCCATGGACAGAGGAGCCTGGCGGACTACAGTCCATGTGGTCGCAAAGAGTTGAACACAACTTAGCGACTAAACAGTGGCAGCACTTCAGATTGCTGTCCTCTCCCCAGCCTCTCCCAACAGGCAGAGGTTTTAACATTCATCTCTGTGTTCCAACATCAGGCATAGGCTTCATAAGCAAATGGACTGAATGAATGAATGCATAAATTAGTGAATGATTAATAAGTGATTGGTAGGTTGCTGGGTGAGGGCTTCCTGGGAGGACCCTGGAGGTTCATGGGGGACCAGGGAGACCAGTCTGACGTGCAGCCCCTTGTCTTCACTCCCCAGGCATTTTTATGCTGCTGCTCATCTTCTTTGCCTTCCTTCACTGTTGGCTCAACGCCTTCGCGGAGATGCTACGATTTGGAGACAGAATGTTCTATCGGGTGGGGCCTGGACCGGGGCCACCTGGGAGCTGGATGCAGGGAGAGCTAGGGAAGGACGTAGGGGAGGATGGTGGCTATGTTGGTTCTCACCTTGATACCAAACCAGGTGCATTGGCCCAATTCTAAGTCAAACACTGAGACACTGAGATTTACAGCAGAGAAACGGTTTCTTCAACAAGTAAGGAGAAGTGAGAACAATCTCAGATTTGCTTCCCCAAAGGCCAAGGGCTTGAGATATTTATAGGATAAAGAAGCAAGGAGACCTTAGGCTCGGGAAAAGTGATTGGAGGTAGAGAAAGGGTGAGGTAATCGGTGTTCTGCACAGGTGTATCTGAGTTACATGCTTCTTCATGGGATGCATGTTAAGAATGGAGACACTTGGCATGATCTGAGGGTGGAGTGTTTGGCTCTCTGATATCAAAAAGTCATTCATCCAACAGCTTTACAGGCCCAGTTTTAGGGTCAGTGGTCCTAGCCAGTCTTAGCCCACTTGAACTAGACAGGAGCCAACTTCAAGTTCCTGGAAAATGTATGCCTCCTGTTGCTATAGTGACCCATACATCAGTGGTGTTATCTGTATGGGGATGGGTAAGGAGTCAAAAAAAAGAATAAAATAAGGCTTTGTCAGTGAAGGCAGGTTACAGCAGAAGAATTTTTAACAAACTGTTCCCTTACCTGCTATTCTGTAAGACAAGCTCAAGAATTTCTGTTAGTCACCAGTTTCTGTTAACCCCAAGGGGCACGATTTCAACCTCAGCTGTGCTGTCCGTCTCCCACAGTGAGAAATGTGCTCCTCTGGGTATGCTTATAATGTCACCCGTCCACCTCCTGACCAGCCAGGGCTCACTGCTTTTGTGGGGATGGTACTTTGGAATCTTCTCCTGAGAGTAGACAGGGAGGGTAAGGGCCCCAGGGCCTGAGGAGGGAGTTAGGCGGATGCTTGCTGTCTCTCTCCTGCGGGGAGCCAGCCCTTGCAGAGAACACAGCCAGGGAGTGGGGAGCAAGGAGGGGCAGCTGGGAGCTGGGCAGAGACGGGGCCCTGATGATCACCTCCTCCCCTGCCCTGACCCCATCCCACCCCACCCCCAGGACTGGTGGAACTCAACATCCTTCTCCAACTACTACCGCACATGGAACGTGGTGGTCCATGACTGGCTGTACAGCTACGTGTATCAAGATGGGCTTTGGGTACGGGCTCAGCTCCCACAGTTAACAGAACCTCTCTGGGACAGCCGCTCTTTCCCTTTCTCTGCACATTCCATTTTTTCTAGACCTAAGGGCCCCTTTGACTTTCACCTCCCTCATTCTACCCAACCCAGTAGGCAGAAAGAAAGTCCTTCTTATGATCTGACTTCCTTCCTTCCTTGTCCTCAACTACACCTCCTCCACAGGGCATGTCTCCCCTCCTTAGCCTTCTAAGGAACATGCATATAGCAATTTTCAGTTACCAAGAATTTTCCCATACTGTATAATCTGAAATGTAAGCCTGAGAAGTAAGTATTATTATATCCCCCTTTTGAAAGTGGCCTCTAAGGCCCAGTAGACTAAATATAATGCTTTTAAGAAAGATATGTCAGCCTTTCTGATCCCAAAGCCCATATTCTTTCCACCATACTGCATACCCTCTGGCTTCCTTAAGGAGGGGTTCTTTGCAGAGAGGGCTTAGGGAGACTCACTGTACCCTCCTCCCCCGACCCCTGCCAGCTCCTTGGTGGCCGGGCCCGAGGCGCGGCCATGCTGGGCGTGTTTCTGGTCTCAGCAGTGGTCCATGAGTACATCTTCTGCTTCGTCCTGGGATTCTTCTACCCCGTCATGCTGCTGCTCTTCCTTGTCTTTGGAGGTGAGCTTGGCCTCTGTATGCCCTTGTAGAGACATCCCGAGGGAAGAGTCTTGGAGATTCCAGACTGATGGGAGAGGCCACGTACCCAAGACCGAAGGGGGTGTGCATGCCTCTTGGGGGAAGGCATAGTGCTGTCTGTGAGAGTTGCAGGGGGGCAGGGGACTTGGAAGCTGGAAGGAGGTAGCATTGGGAGGCAGCACAGGGGTATCCTGGAGGGGAGTACAGTAAGAAAACACTTCTGGCTGGAGAGGAGCATCTGCGCAGGGCACACATAGAGGGAGACAAAGGGGAGAAAACTGGTGTGGGTTGGGAGGTTCAGTAAGGGAGCCAGGATAGTGAAGTGTATGTAACTGAGGAATCCTGAGGAATGCCTGAGACCTCCTTGTGTGCCTGGAGTTGGGCTCAAGATCTTCCTGAGTCTTCCTGTTCCAACTCTTCCCTGTGCCCTGAGATAAGAAGGCAGCCAGGAAGATAAATTACAGGTATCTGGAGCTGAGCTGACCACCCTTCCTCCTGCATCAGGGCCACTGAACTTCACAATGCACGACCGGCGCACGGGCCCAGCGTGGAACGTGCTCATGTGGACCTTGCTCTTCCTGGGCCAGGGCATCCAAGTCAGCCTGTACTGCCAGGAGTGGTATGCACGGCGCCACTGCCCCCTGCCCCAGGTAAGCGGCCATGACCCCCCACCCTGCCCACTCAGCTCCTCACCCAGGAGGACACGCCTCCTCTCCCCAACAGCCAGCCCCCTATTGCTGCCCAGTTCAACAGCCATGGTCAGGGGCCCGTGTCTTAGATGCATAGGGTAAGCCCTGGAAGGGATCTTATTCATAACTCACTTTTCTCTGGCACAGACAACCTTCTGGGGGCTGGTGACACCTCGATCTTGGTCCTGCCATACCTAAATGCCAGGGTACTGTCACTGCGCAGATGACACCACCAAGTTCTTCTCTGCCTGCAAAGTCTGAGACCAAGGCTCCTCTCTGCATTCTCAGACCGAGCTCTGAGTCAAGGGGGCCTGCCATGCCTGACCCCACCAGGGAACTCCAGGGACTGAGATCTGTGGACCTGTGAGCATAGACTCAGAATGGTGATGACTCTTGAGCCCCCATCCCTGTGGACTGGGCAGAGGGCCCCCTCTCACTCCATGGCTGTTCAGACTGGCAGAGACATGAAGGATCTTACAGATTTGGTGAATGTGGCTTGACTTAAAGCAAGCTGAGGTATCAAGGTCTGAGAAGGATTTGTTTCTTTGTACTCTTTCCAATACAATAATAAACTGTATGTATCACTTTTTATTCATTCATTCACTTGTTGAAGACCCATTTTTTTTGGCCACGCCACACAGCATGTGGGTTCTTAGTTCCCTGACCAGGGATCCAACCCACACTCCTTGCATTGGAAGCACAGAGTCTTAACCACTGGACCACCGAGGAAGTCCCTTGAAGATCCACTTTTAAAAACTTTTTACAATTGAAGTATAAGTTGATTTACAATGTTGTGTTAATTTTTGCTGTACAACAAAGTGATTTCTTTTTATATGTGTGTGTGTGTGTGTGTGTGTGCACGCCCAAAACTCAAATTATATTCTTTTCCATTGGGGTTTATCCCAGGACATTGAGTATAGTTCCCTGTTGTTTATTCATTCTATATATAATATAGCAGTACCTGTTGTTTATTCATTCTATATATAATAGTTCATATCTCCAACTCCCAGTCCATCCCTCCCCAATCCATCCACCTCCTGGGCAATCACAAGGCTGTTCTCTATGTGATGACCCATTTTTTTAAAAAACTTTTATTTTATACTGGAGTATAGCCTATTGTGATAGTTTCAGGTGGACAACAGAGCAGCTCAGCTATACATGTGCATGTATCCAACTCCCCTCCCATCTAAGGTTGCTGTATGGCATTGAGCAGAGTTCTCTGTAATAGGTCCTTGTTGATTATCCATCTTAAATATAGCATTGTGTACATGGTGCCCAAACCAGTCAATTCTAAAGGAAATCAACCCTGAATATTCATTGGATGGACTGATGCTAAAGCTGAAGCTCCAATACTTTGGTCACCTGATGTGAAGAGCCAACTCACTGGAAAAGACCCTGATGCTGGGAAAAATTGAGGGCAGAAGATGGAGGTAACAGAGGATGAGATGATTGGATGGCATCACCAACTCAATGGACATGAGTTTGAGCAAACTCCAGGAGATAGTGAAGGACAGGGAAGCCTGGAGCGCTGCAGTCCGTGGGGTCAGAAAGAGTCACACATGACTTAGCAACTGAACAACATGTTGAGGACCCACTTTTGACAGGCATGATTGAAGAGCGTGCCTGCAAGGCAGGACTTTGTGATGGGAGGGGCTGAGGGGCTGAGTGACATCCTCCCTTATCTTTTCTCTGCCACCCCAATCCGCCCCAAACTCAAGTCACTCCTTCTTCTACCTCTACTCCTTCAGATCACATTTCCACAACCCTTTAATCCTTCTAATCCCGGCAACCTCCAGCACGTTTTCAGAGAGCACATAGCTGGCCTCCTTTCCTTCAGAGGACCCAGGAGAAGAACCTCCTATACAGACCTTAGCCAAATCTTTTAACTTCACGAGCTTCAGCTTCCACAACTATAAAATGGACATTTAGGGAGTTCCTTGGTAGTCTAATGGTTAGGGTTTGATGCTTTCACTGCTGTGATTTTCATTGCATTTGACTTTGCAATTGTAGTTCAATTTCTGAACTTTCTATTGTGTTCCATTTATTTATTTGTTCTTTCTTTATACCAGCACCACACTTTCATGATTACTGTAGCTTCATAATGTCTTGAAAACAGGTGGTGTAAGTCATTCAACCTTCTTCTTTTTCAGTCATTTTGCCTATTTGAAGTCCTTTGAATTTTCGTTATAAACTTTAGAATCGGCTTATAAGTTTCTTTCAAAAAAAGAAAGAAAAGTCTGCTGGGATTTTGATTAGAATTACACATTATAGCTGTAGACCAATTTGGATAAAATTGACATTTAACAAAACTAAGTTTTCCCATCCGTTGATATACTATATCTCTCCATTTATTGAGGTCTTCTCTAGTTTATGGCAGTAACATTTTGTAGTTTTTAGTGCACAGGATTTGCACATTTTGTAAGAATCTCCCCTAAGTATTTCATGTTTTAATGATATTTTTAATTACAGTTTCTGATTGTTAATTGCTAGTACAGTGAAGTCAGCTCTTTTTCCGGCTGCCCTGGGTCTTCATTGCAGAGGATGGGCTTTCTCTAGTCGCAGTGAGCAGGGGTGCTCTCTCATGGTGCACGGGCTTCCCTTGCTGTGGAGCAGAGGCTCTGGGGCACACAGGCTCAGTAGTCACGGCACAGGGCCTCAGTTGCCCCCCCACCCAGCTGTGGGAATCTAAACTCCCCGACTAGAGATCAAATCTGTGTCCCCTGCCTTGGCAGGTGGATTCTTAACCGGTGGACCACCAGGGAAGTCCCAATCAACTGATTTTTGTGTATTATCCTTGTATCTTTAAACCTTGTTGAATGTACTAATTATTTTTAGGAGTTGCTTACTTTTGAAGACTCCAGAGGATTTTCTACAGAGATGGTCATGTCACCAGCAAATAAAGATAATTGTATTCCTTCCTTTCCAATGTTAATGCCTTGTATTTCTTTTTCTCGCCTTATTGCACTACCTAGACCCTCCAGCGTTGGAGAGAAGTAATCATAGTAGACATCTTTGCCTTGATCTCAGGGACAAGCATTCAGATTTTCACATTAATGTTAGCTGTAGGTTTTTCATGGATGCCCTTTATGAAGTTTAGAAAGTTTCTTTCTGTTTCTAGTTTGCTAAAAATTTTTCTTTCTTTTTTTCTTACCAGAAATGGATGTTTAGGAAATTCCCTGGAAGTCCAGTAGTTAGGACTCAGTGCTTTCACTGCTGTGGCCTCGGGTTCAATCCCTCCTGGTCAGGGAACCAGGATTCTGCAAGCCATGTATCATGGCCAAAATATAAAATAAAAATAAATGGATGCTTAATTTTGTCAAATGCTTTTTCTGCATCTACTGAGATGATTATATATTTTTTCCTTTTTTAAACTTTCAGTATGTAAATTACATTGAGTTAACATTCTGGAATAAATCCTACATAGTGATGTCACATTTTAAAATGTATCATTTGTTTCTATTTACTAAATTTTAAAAATAATTCTGCATCTCTGTTCTCAGAGGCTCAATTCAGTTCAGTTCAGTCGCTCAGTTCAGTTCAGTCGCTCAGTCGTGTCCAACTCTTTGCAACCCCATGAATCGAAGCACGCCAGGCCTCCCTGTCCATCACCAACTCCCGGAGTTCACTCAGACTCACGTCCATCGAGTCAGTGATGCCATCCAGCCATCTCATCCTCTGTTGTCCCCTTCTCCTCCTGCCCCCAATCCCTCCCAGCATCAGAGTCTTTTCCAATGAGTCAACTCTTCGCAGGAGGTGGCCAAAGTACTGGAGTTTCAGCTTTAGCATCATTCCTTCCAAAGAACACCCAGGACTGATCTCCTTTAGGATGGACTGGTTGGATCTCCTTGCAGTCCAAGGGACTCTCAAGAATCTTCTCCAACACCACAGTTCAAAAGCATCAATTCTTCAGCACTCAGCTTTCTTCATAGTCCAACTCTCACATCCATACATGACCACTGGAAAAACCATAGCCTTGACTAGATGGACCTTTGTTGGCAAAGTAATGTCTCTGCTTTCGAATATGCTGTCTAGGTTGGTCATAACTTTCCTTCCAAGGAGTAAGCGTCTTTTAATTTCATGGCTGCAGTCACCATCTGCAGTGATTTTGGAGCCCAGAAAAATAAAGTCAGCCATTGCTTCCACTGTTTCCCCATCTATTTCCCATGAAGTGATGGGACCAGATGCCATGATCTTCGTTTTCTGAATGTTGAGCTTTAAGCCAACTTTTTCACTCTCCACTTTCACTTTCATCAAGAGGCTTTTTAGTTCTTCTTCACTTTCTGCCATAAGGGTGGTGTCATCTGCATATCTGAGGTTATTGGCATTTCTCCCGGCAATCTTGATTCCAGCTTGTGTTTCTTCCAGTCCAGCGTTTCTCATGATATACTCTGCATATAAGTTAAATAAGCAGGGTGACAATATACAGCCTTGACATACTCCTTTTCCTATTTGGAACCAGTCTGTTGTTCCATGTCCAGTTCTAACTGTTGCTTCCTGACCTGCATACAGATTTCTCAAGAGGCAGGTCAGGTGGTCTGGTATTCCCATCTCTTTCAGAATTTTCCACAGTTTATTGTGATCCACACAGTCAAAGGCTTTGGCATATTCAATAAAGCAGAAATAGATGTTTTACTGGAACTCTCTTGCTTTTTCCCTGATCCAGCGGATGTTGGCAATTTGATCTCTGGTTCCTCTGCCTTTTCGAAAACCAGCTTGAACATCTGGAAGTTCATGGTTCATGTATTGCTGAAGCCTGGCTTGGAGAATTTGGAGCATTACTTTACTAGCGTGTGAGATGAGTGCAATTGTGCGGTATTTTGAGCACTCTTTGGCATTGCCTTTCTTTGGGATTGGAATGAAAACTGACTTTTTCCAGTCCTGTGGCCACTGCTGAGTCCTCCAAACCTGCTGGCATATTGAGTGCACCACTTTCACAGCATCATCTTTCAGGATTTGAAATAGCTCAGCTGGAATTCCATCACCTCCACTAGCTTTATTCATAGCTATTGATCTGTAATTTTCTTGTAACTCCTTTATTTTGATTTTAGTGCAATTCTGGCCTCAGAATTAGTTGGGAAATACTCCCTTCACTGATTTTCTGAGTTTGTGTAGAAGTGCCATTTAAAAAAATTAAATGTATGGTAGAGTTCAGCAGTAAAGTCACCTGAGACCAGAGTTTTCTTTGGAAAAAGGTTTTCAAAGTTCAAGTTCTTAAATATACTTAGGGTTTTTCAGGCTACCTATTTCCTCTTACCTGAGCTCTAGTAGTTTGTGACTTCCAAGGAAATTGTCCATTTCATCTGTATTGTCAAATTTATGGGCAAGATTCAGGACTTTCCTGGTGGTGCAGTGGTTAAGAATCTGCCATGCAATTTAGAGGACACCGGTTTGATCCTCGGTCAGGAAACAAGGATCCCAGGTGCTGTAGGGCAACTAAGCCAGTACGCAGAAACTGCTGGGCCTGGGTGCTGCAAGCCCGCCCACCACAGCTAGAGAGCCTGTGGGCCACAAGGGTGGCCCCCAGTGCTGCGACTGAGACCTGATGCAGCCAAATACATAAGGATCTTTTTTTAATTTATGAGCAAAATTTTATTTATAATATCCCTTCATTCTTTTCCATGTCTGTAACATTTGTGGTTACGTCCATTCTCGCATTTATTGTGGTTTTTTTTTTTTTTGGCCATGCCAAGGGGCATGCAGGCATGTGGGATCTCTCCACCAGGGATCAAACCGATGCCCCCTGCATTGGGAGCATGGAGCCTTAACCACTGGACCACCAGGGAAGTTCTTTCATTTCTGATATTGGTAATGGGGTGTTCTCTCTTTTTTTTTTCCTTGATAATGTACGACTTCGGTTTATCAATTTTATTCATCTTCACACAAAAAAACATTTTTTGGGTGCATTGAGTTTCTCTATTGTTTTTCTGTTTCCAACTTCACTGATTTCTGCTATGATCTTTTTAACTCCCTTGTTTCTTACTTTGGGCTTAATTTTCTCTCCTTTCCAATATCTTAAGGCAAAAGCTGAGGTCTTCAAAATCTTTTCTTCTTTATAATATAGGTGTTTGGTGTGTAAATTTGTCTCCAAGCAGTGCTTTACGTGCCTCCCAAAAATCTGGATATGTTTCATTCAGTTCAAAATATCAATGCTTCATATTTTCACTTTTCATCTTTGGTCTGTGGGTGGTTTTGAAGTATGTGCCTTCATTTCCTAATATTTAGGGGACTTTCCAGATATCTGCTTTATTTTTTAAAAATATATCTTAATGTTTATTTATTTTGGCTGTGCTGGTCTTTGTTGCTGCATGCAGGCTGTCTAGCTGTGGCGCAAGGGCTTCTCTTTGCACCGGCTTCTCTTGTTGCGGGGCACAGGCTCTAGGGTGTGCAGGCTTCAGCAGTTGTGCCACATGGGCTCAGGAGCTCTGGTGTACGGGCTTAGTCATTCCGTGGCATGTGGGATCTTCCCGGACCAGGGATCAAACCCATTTCCCCCACATTGCAAGGCAGATTCTTAACCACTGTACCACCAGGGGAGTCCCTCTGTTTTATATTTCGAATTTAAATCATTTTTTATCAGAGAACATGCTTTGTTTGATCGGCATTGTTTTAAACTTACTGATGCTAGTAAACTAATGCTCAAAATTCTCCAAGCCAGGCTTCAGCAATACGTGAACCGTGAACTTCCCGATGTTCAAGCTGGTTTTCGAAAAGGCAGAGGAACCAGAGATCAAATTGCCAACATCCGCTGGATCAGGGAAAAAGCAAGAGAGTTCCAGTAAAACATCTATTTCTGCTTTATTGAATATGCCAAAGCCTTTGACTGTGTGGATCACAATAAACTGTGGAAAATTCTGAAAGAGATGGGAATACCAGACCACCTGACCTGCCTCTTGAGAAATCTGTATGCAGGTCAGGAAGCAACAGTTAGAACTGGACATGGAACAACAGACTGGTTCCAAATAGGAAAAGGAGTATGTCAAGGCTGTATATTGTCACCCTGCTTATTTAACTTATATGCAGAGTATATCATGAGAAACGCTGGACTGGAAGAAACACAAGCTGGAATCAAGATTGCCGGGAGAAATGCCAATAACCTCAGATATGCAGATGACACCACCCTTATGGCAGAAAGTGAAGAAGAACTAAAAAGCCTCTTGATGAAAGTGAAAGTGGAGAGTGAAAAAGTTGGCTTAAAGCTCAACATTCAGAAAACGAAGATCATGGCATCTGGTCCCATCACTTCATGGGAAATAGATGGGGAAACAGTGGAAGCAATGGCTGACTTTATTTTTCTGGGCTCCAAAATCACTGCAGATGGTGACTGCAGCCATGAAATTAAAAGACGCTTACTCCTTGGAAGGAAAGTTATGACCAACCTAGATAGCATATTCAAAAGCAGAGACATTACTTTGCCAACAAAGGTCCGTCTAGTCAAGGCTATGGTTTTTCCAGTGGTCATGTATGGATGTGAGAGTTGGACTGTGAAGAAGGCTGAGTGCTGAAGAATTGATGCTTTTGAACTGTGGTGTTGGAGAAGATTCTTGAGAGTCCCTTGGACTGCAAGAAGATCCAACCAGTCCATTCTGAAGGAGATCAGCCCTGGGATTTCTTTGGAAGGAATGATGCTAAAGCTGAAACTGCAGTACTTTGGCCACCTCACGCAAAGAGTTGACTCATTGGAAAAGACTCTGATGCTGGGAGGGATTAGGGGCAGGAGGAGAAGGGGACAACAGAGGATGAGATGGCTGGATGGCATCACTGACTCAATGGACGTGAGTCTGAGTGAACTCCGGGAGTTGGTGATGGACAGGGAGGCCTGGCGTGCTGCAATTCATGGGGTCTCAAAGAGTTGGACACGACTGAGCGACTGAACTGAACTGAACTGAGACTTGTTTTACTGTCCAGAATGTGGTCTATCTTGTAAATGTCTAGTGGGCACTTGGAAACAATATGTTGTTGGGTGGAGTATCTATAAATATCAATTAGGTCAAATTATTTATTGGTATTGTTCAATTTTTTATGTCCTTACTGACTTTTCAAATGTTCTATCAATTACTGAAAGAGAGATAATAATTGTGGATTTTTATATTTGGTTTTAGTTTCACATATTTTTGAAGCTCTTTTAAAAGTAATTTTTAAATTGTTACACAATTTTTAAAGGTTAGTTTCCATTTACAGTTATTACAAAACATTGGCTGTATTCCTCACGTTGTACAATCCATCCTTGAGCATACCTTACACCCGAGAGTCTGTGCCTCCCGCTCCCCCACCCCTAGCCTGACCTTCCACCTTCACTGGTAACTGCTATTAACTGTTGTATCTGTGAGTCTGAGAAGCTCTTTTTGAAACTGCATAAACATTAGGTTACGCCCTTTTAATGAACTGACCTCTTTATCATTATAAAACAGCCGTTTTTGTCCCTTGTGAAATACTTGGCTTTGAAATCTATCTCATCTAATATTATTATAATCACATGCCTTTCTTCCAATTAGTGTTAGCATGCTATATCTTCTTCCATCATTCTATTTTTTCCATCATTCTATTTTTAATGTATTTGTTTCTTTAAAACGGGTTTCTTGTAAGTAGAATATAGTTGGGCTTGCTTTTTTAATCACATGTAATAATATTTGCCTTTAAATTGCAATGCTTAAACCATTTACACTCATTTTATTATTATCTACTTATTTATGGTTGCACTGGGTCTTCGCTGCTGCCTGTGGGCTTTCTGCAGTTGCGGTGCACAGGCCTCTCACTGCCGTGGTTTCTCTTGCTGCAGAGCACAGGCTCTGGCGAGCATGAGCTTAGTCGTTGTGGCATACAGGCTTTACTTGCTTCATGGCATGTGGAATCTTCCCAGACTAGGCCCTGAACCTATGGTTCCTGCATTGGCAGGCTAATTCCTACCTACTGTACCCTCAGGGAAGTCCTTAAACAATTTACACTTAATATGATTATTGATGTGGTTTAAATCTACCATCTTTCTATTGTTTTCTATCTGTCCCATCTGTTCTTTGTTCCCTTTTGCCTCTTCTCTGTGTTCTTCTGAATTAATTATGATTCCACAAGTGGAATGAATGGCACATTTGATTTCATCTCTTTTTTCTTTTTTTGGCTACACTGGCCTCATTCAGGGTCTTCATTCTTCTACCAGTAATCGAACCTGCACCCCCTGCATTGCAAGCATGAAGTTCTGGCCACTGGACCACCAGGGAAGTCCCAGATTTTATTCTATTTTATTGTTCTTCAATCTTTCTATGCTTTTGCTGTTTTGAGCAAGTCGTTATTCATTGTATTTCCTCTCCTTCCTTGCTATTTTGAAAGTTCTATTAATACTATACTTCTCCATTCCTTTGATAGTAATCTTCCTTTCCAGCATTGATAATCAAATATGTATTTCTTTACCATTATTTGAAAATATACTAATTATTTCTTTCATTAATGTGTTTTATTTCCTGTCACTTTCACTTCAATAAAAGAGACTTTTAGAATTCTTTTACTTACCTCTTTCACTCTGCTTCTGATTCCTAGGTTTTGCTGAAATAGTATATTTATGGTTCTAGATATAATTAGATGCCTATCAATCTCTATAAACATTTAATAGTATAATATTTTACCAGATTTGTTCTTTCTCCTTTTCATCTTCCCTTGTCTTTACTTCTCTGTTCTCTAACCAAAATTTTCTTGAGTATTTTCCCCAGGTGAGAAATGGAATTGATATACCCTCTGAATCCTTTATATCTCCATGTATCTTTCTTTTGCACTAACAGTTGAACGCTTCCTCAGCTGGGTATGAGATTCCGGGGTAGCCATCCTTTTCTCTCAATATATGTGCAACTGTTAGATTTCAGCGCTGCAGATGAAGAGTTCTGTGTCAATCTGATTCTTTTTGCTTTGTAGATAACTTGTTCTTTCTGTCTAGATACTTGAAAATGTCTTTCTTTAATCTTGGAATTCAGGAGTTCCAAGCATAGATGTCTCCCTTCTCTTTTTGTATCTTCCTGTGTGCCCTTTCAGTCGCAAGGCAGAACTTTCTTCGGGTCAGCAAAATATCCTATTTTTAAATTATTGCCTCTCCTTCTTTTATGCCTGTTTTTTTTTTTTTGGAACTAATATATTTGAATGTTAGGATTACTGAGTCTATTCTCCAAGTCTCATATTTTCCTCATTATTTCCATTTCTTTGTATTACTGCTCTGTGCTTTGAAATATTTTTCCACTTGTTCTGCCAAGCCACTAATCGGAGTCCCGGCGGTGAACAGACTTCTTTCTTTCAATAAATATGCTGATTCTTGTTGTTGTTGTTGAAAATAATAGTTTTAGTTTCAGAAAGTAAATTTTTAGTACACTCCTTGAATCTTTTTAGCTGCTCCTAAAGTTTCCTTGAGTTGTCACAGACCTCTTCAGTGGTTCCTGCGCTGTCTGGCGGGCAAGACCAGCTGTAATGATCTCATTCCTGTAGGGCCAAGGCCTTCTGAGTCATGCTCTTACAATATGCCCACCGTCCTGACCTCTGCCCCAGGGCTCTCCAGAGCTGCTCTCCAGGCTCCTGTGTGGTGAAAATGAGGAAACTCCTCACCTGTCTCCACACCAGGCCTTCCCCAGACTAATGCCAAGTCCAAGCCTGCACTTGCATACTCTGCCCACTGGCCCAGCAGCAACTTGGCTAAAGAGAGAAAAGTGTTCAGAGATGGGAGTAAAAAATTCCCTTAGAACAGTGGTTCTCAAATTCGAGCATGCATTAGAATCATCTCCAGGGCTTGTAAATATGGATGGTTGAATCTTATCCCAGGAACTTCTGATTCATGTGGTCTGGGGTGGTGCTTAAGAATTTGCATTACTAACCAGTTCCCAGAGAACGCTATTGCTGCTGATCCAGGAACCACAATGTGAAAACCACTGTGTTAGAATATAACAATCCAAGTCCTCCTCCTTCATCTTTTTCAAAATGATACTGTTTTGGGGGGCACGGAAAGTAATCCAGTTCCAGGGAGGTATCATCGCCTCATCTTACATTGGGTTCTCCCATTTGTTCTTAATACCGACACTTGTACACAGCTGGGCTCTATCCAGGCCACCTCCTCCACCAAGGTTACAAGTAAATTTAATTAATTTCTGCTAACAGTTCCTTCCATCATACTTATGTACCGTATTTTATATGTCTCTTGGACATTTGAAGTGAAATGAAGTCTCTCAATCGTGTCCTACTCTTTGTGACCCCATGGACTGTAGCCTACCAGGCTCCTCCATCCATAGGATTTTCCAGGCAAGAGTACTGGAGTGGGCTGCCATTTCCTTCTCCAGGGGATCTTCCCAATCCAGGGATCAAACCCGGGTCTCCCACACTGCAGACAGATGCTTTACTGTCTGAGCCACCAGGGAAGCCCTCCTTGGACACTTAGTAGCGGACATTTACTTTGGAATGTGGATCATTTTAAAGTCTTTATTAAATTTGTTACAATATTGTTTCTGCTCTATGATTTGGTTTTCCAGCTGCAAGGCACATGGGATCTTAGCTCCCCGAGCAGGGATCAAACCTACAACCCTTGCAGTGGAAGGCAAAGTCAACCACTGGACCACCAGGGAAGTCCCTGCAGTGACATTTAGTATGGGCCTGAGGAGACTGGGGTTCTCTTTCGGATTTCCTAGGAACTGGTTCTTAAGACATATTTAATTTTACTAAATTTACTAAGAGCAGCCAGAAGCTCTCCAGGATAGCTAGACTTGGAGTCATTTACATGTTTACCATCAATGCATGAGATTTTCTCACATATTAAGAGCAGGAGATATTTAACTTAACTTTGTATATAAATAGCCAGTTGTTCCATTTGTTGAAGAAGACTAATTTCTCCACTGTATTGCCTTTGTAACTTTGTCAAAAACCAACTCATCCTATATGTATGGATCTATTTCTGGACTCTGATTTCTGTCCCATTGATCTATTATTACGCTAATACCACACTGTCTTTCTGGCTTTCTCTAGTTGCAGCCAGCAGGGGTTACTCTCTAGTTGCAGCGGCTCCTCTTGTTGCAGAACACGAGCTCTAGGCATGCAGGCTTCAGTAGGTGTGGCACATGGGCTCACTAGTTGCGGTGCACAGGCTTAGCTGCTCCGAAGCATGTGGGATCTTCCTGGATCAAACCCATGTCCTCTGCATTGGCCGGCAGATTCTTAACCACGGGGCCACCAGGCAAGTCCCTCCACATGAATTTTTGAATCAACTGTTAATTTCCACAAAAATTATGCTAGGATTTTGATTGAGGTTACACTGACTTTCTAGATCAGTCTGAGGAGAACTGATACCTCAGCAATACTGTCTTTCAATCCATAAACATGGTATGCCTCTCCATTTAATCTTGCTTCATTTCTCTTAGCAATGTTTCTAGTTTTCGGTGTACAGAATTTCCACATCTTTTGTCAGAGTTGTCCCTAAGTATTTCATTTTTGGTGATATTGTAAATGATAATCTTTTCATTTCAACTTCTAATAGTCTGTTGCTAGTATATAGAAAATTAATTTCTGAATTTTGTATCTTGTGCCTTGTAATCTTTCTAAACCAGGTCTGCTAATACTAGCATTTTGCAGCTTCATCAGAATGTTCTACATAGATGATTCTATCACCTGAAAATAAAGACAATTTTTCTTTTTCCTTTCCAATTGCTATGTCCTCTATTTTTCTCGCCTAATCGCCTGGGTAGAACCTTTAGCACAACTTTAAATAGAATGAGTGAATGTGGACATCTTTGCCTTGCCCCTGATTTAGAGAAAGGATATGTGTAGATGAAGTTTTCATCATCTTTATTCAAATATAATTTACATACCATTTAGTTTATCTACTTTAAAAGGGTAGAAATGAATAATTTTAGTACATTCACAGATTTGTGCACCATCACCAGAATTCATTCATTTTAGTACATTTTCATCACTGTTTCAAAAAATCTTGTACCCATTCCCTTTTTGGGCAGTTGTTTTCTAACAACTGGATTCTAACAAAGTGGATTCAGGTTATAATCCCACCAGAAGTGTAGGAGGCTCCAGTTTCTCCACATCCTCACCAACACTTGCTATTTCTCTTTTTAATTACAGCCGTCTTAGTGGGTATGAAGTGTTATCTTGCTCCCTGATAACTGATGATGTTGAGCATTTCGTCATGAGCTTATTAGCCATTTATGTATCTTCTTTGGAGAAATGTCTGTTCAGACCCCTTTTTTCTTTTTTTTTTTTTTGGCTGCACCATGGCTTAGTTGCAGCAAGCAGAATCTTCAGTCTTGGTTGTGGCACGAAGGATCTTCAGTTGCAGCACGTGGGATCTAGTTCTCTGACCAGGGATCTAACCCAGGCTCTTTGCATTGGGAACGCAAAGTCTTAGCCACTGGACCACCAGGGAAGTCCCAATTCTTGCCCATATTTAAAGTGAGTTATTTGTCTTTTATTACTGAGTTGTAAGATTTTTTCGTCTACTCTAGACATAAGTCCCTCTCAGATATATGACTGCAAATGTCTTCTTCCATTCTTTAGGCTGTCTTTTCACCTCCTTGATGCACAAACTTTGAAGTACAAAATTTTTAAATTTTGCTAAGAAAAAGAAAAATTATCTATTTTTTCTTTGGTTGCTTGTGCTTTGGTGTCATACGTAAGAAGTCTTTTCCTACCCCAAGCTCACAAAGATTTACTCCTCTATTTTCTTCCCAGAGTTTCATAGTTTTAGCTCTTACATTTCGTAGCTCAGGTGGTAAAGAATCCGCCCTAAATGCAGGAAACCTCAGTTTGATTTCTAGGTGGGGAAGATCCCCTGGAGAAGGGATAGGCTACCCACTCCAGTATTCTTTGGCTTCTGTGGTGGCTCAGACAGTAAAAGAATCTGCCTGCAACGCGGGAGACGTGGGTTCGATCCCAGGACTGGGAAGATGTCCTGGAGGAGGGCACGGCTCCAGTATTCTTGCCTGGAGAATCCCCAGGGATGGAGGAGCCTGGCGGGCTACAGTCTATGGGGTCACAAAAAGTCAAACACAACTAAGCACGGCACAGCTCTTACATTTAGTCCTATGATCTGAGTTAACTTTTGTGTATAATGTGACAAAGGGGTTAAACTCTGCACGTGGATATCCAGTTGTCCCAGCATCATTTATTGAAAAAGACTATTCTTTCCCCTAATGAACTGTCTTGGCATCGTCGTTGAAAATCAATTAAGTGCAAATGTGAGGGTTTATTTCTAGAGTCTCAGTCTATTCCATTGACCTGCATGTCTATCCTGTAGCCCGCACTGTCTTGATTACTGGAGCTTTGTAGTAATCAAAGCTTCCATTGTAATTGAAGTTCCGTTCAGGACATGGCCCTGTCTCAGCACTAATGTGTGACAGTATGTAGCAGAAGGGAACAGCACCACACACCTCCAGTTGACAGTAAAAACACTTAAACCTCTGAGCCAACTTTAAAATGTATATGGTAATAAGAAAGAGCTAAAAATAACATGCTACAAACTAAGGAAATGTGCAAGCTCATTATGTTGGCACCAGAGAACTTGCTAAAAATGTACTTCAGGAAATTTTCAAAACTAGGCCATCAGACTACCGGATTTTTCTAACAGGCGGAAACTGGATCTCAAGAACTAAGAGTATCAGCATAGAAAAGAAAGCACAGAACTATTGCATTGGGGGGATAAAATTAAAGAGATGGTGGCTTATACAAACAAATGATATTCCTCTTTAAAACTAAATACATCCTCTGCTTAAGAGACACTTTCATGACCTTGTTAAGAATCTGAACTTTGCCCAGCCACGGCTGCCTTATTTGTAAAATAAAGGTTTTAAAAATCTACCTACAGACCGAAGTTATACCAGACAAGTTCCTGTGCTGGCCTCTCAAGTCTAAGATGGAAAATTATATGACACTTGGAATGCTAATGCTAAACCAGGGTCTATAAGAGAAATGCCACTTTATAAAAAACCCAATCAGCAAGGTTCTTCACTTAACATTAAAAAAAAAAAAAAACCTCTCTAAAAAAAGAGATGAATCATGGTGAGATGCGGGGAATGGGAGGGAGGCTCAAGAGAGAGGGGATATATGTATACATATAGCTGATTCACATCGTTGTACAGCAAAACTAACACAACATTGTAAAGCAATTATACTCTAATTTTTGAAAAATTTTTTTAAAGATTTAAAAAATGCAAGGGTCTTCCCTGGTGGTCTGGTGGCTAAGACGCCATGCTCCCAATGCAGGGGGCCTAGGTTCAATCCTTGGTTGGGGAACTAGATCCCATATGCCACAACTAAAGATCCTGAATGCTGCAAATAAGACCTGGTGTAGCCAAATAAATAGATAAATGTATTTTTAAAAATGCAAAAAGAAAAAAAGAGATGAATAAACTAAGCACCCCAACTCTGTACCTCACCTCCTCCACTACCATCCTCGGTTATCAGTCCATTCTATCTGCTATTCCCGTGCCAGCTCCCAGGGGTACATCATTTCCCCCTTTAAAGCTCTGGTCCTTGGTTTCCCTCAGCACAGTTAAGATGGGTTAGGAGCTCCCAAGGATGTTAGTATACATTTTAAGAGTACATGAATACATCCAGCGTCAATGAACACACCTGTGCCTAGGTTGTGGTTTCTAAATGCCGCTCTTCACTAAAAGGAATCAGGGTTCCTTGCAGATTGCAAGACTGGGCAGAGAAGGGACAAGGTTTTTGCTGTGCCAGAAACAAAAGCTGTGTGTTTTTGTTTTAAGACATGTCTAAAGGACATGGGCAGAGAAGGCAATGGCACCCCACTCCAGTACTCTTGCCTGGAAAATCCCATGGACAGAAGAGCCTGGTGAGTTGCAATCCATAGGGTCGTACAGAGTTGGACACGACTGAAGTGAGTGAGCATGTGTGCATGCATTGGAGAAGGAAATGGAAACACACTCCAGTGTTCTTGCCTGGAGAATCCCAGGCACGGGAGAGCCTGGTGAGCTGCCGTCTATGGGGTTGCACAGAGTCGGACACGACTGAAGCGACTTAGCAGCAGCAGTAGCAGCAAAGGACATGGGAGCCAGATAAAAGGAGCTCTCTGTGGTCAAACTGGGACAATTTGAGCATTAAAAAATAAGTAAAGATATAAATGGATTAAAAATTACTGAATAAAACAAGTGTCCATGTTGAAAAAATATAGACGACTAAATTAGTAAGGAGAAGGGAGGGCTCTTCGTTATAGTCCCATACAAATCCCAAATTGTAAAAGTGGAGGGAGTGTTGGAGTTACAAAACTACCATTTGGCAACCATTATACTAAAAGGTGGCTTGGCAAGATATATGAGAGGATGCTAAGTCTAGGTGGGGAAAATATGAAGAGGAACAGGATATTTGCAAAATCTCAGAATGTCTCCTCAGATTATTAGATGCAAAGGGAATAATTGTAACTATGCCATGGAGAAACCAGATACCACCTTGACCACTTTTGACCTTGATGCAAGTTACATCACCAGTAAGGAGCAGATGGACATTATAGACCTTGGGATGTGCTTCTCTGAAAGGACACACATGGCAAATCATATTACAGCTTAGAATGCATAACCTGAATCCAGCTGAGGAAGCAGCAGGAAAAAACAAGCTGATGAACGTTCTATAATACAACTGGCCTGTACTTTTTTTTAATGTCAAAGCTAATGATAAAGAAAGGCTGAGGAACTATTTTAATTAATTAATTAATTTAGTCTTTGGCCATGCCACACGGCATGTGGGATCTTAGTTCTCCAGCCAGGAATCAAACTTCTGCGTTAGAAGCTCAGAGTCTTAACTACTGGACCAGCAGGGAAGTCTTGGAGTTAGCTTAGAACAAAGGAGACAAAAAGACACGACAACAAAACGTAATACATGATCTGGGACTAGACTCTCACACTGGAAGGGGAAACGCATTGTTGGGACAATCCACAACTTCAGAATAGAGCCTTCAGACGAAAGTATAGGGTCATGTTAAATTTCCTGAATTTGGTCATTGTATCATGGTTAAAACAACGTTCTTGGGAAATATACACTATAATATTAAGAGATAAAGAGTTGTATTGTTTATGACTCTCCAATGGTTCTGAAAAAAATAGGTTATAGTACATATATAGTGACACAGAAAATTTGTGAATATTATACATTCAGGTAAAGAGTACACTGAAGTACTTGCAGTTTGAAATTATTTCAAAATACAAAGATTTTTTTAAAGTATATAAACAGAAGAGAAATAGCCAACTGAGGACCTAGGATGCATTAGAACAGTTCCAAGTATCCAAATACTAATTTACTATAGTCTGCTCCCTTTCATCCACTCTCCTAAAAAGCCTCTCACCCCAGTCTCAAGAGTGCCACATCCAATGTGCCCACCCAGCTTTTAGTTCCCCAGATCTTGGCCTGCCACCCCGTAAAGTCACCATCTTCCTTCTCGAGCCATGGGGAGGCTAGCCTCTTTAATACTTGACCCCTTTAAACAAAAACAAAACAATACCCATTCCAATATTGTAATTCACCCAGGTGTTCCCAAAAAGTTTATTTCCTGTTTGACAGAAATACTTCTTGAGGCCAAGGGCAAGGTGAGGGACCAAACCCGCGCATGCCTTCATCCTTCCCCACAAGCAGATCCATGGCACAGGGTTCAAAAAACAGCCCCGACATGCACACACCTATGAATTACATCAACCTGTCATCGGAAGCAGACTAGACCCACGGTTCAGACCCGGAGGAAGATGGTCTGAATTTAGCTTTGACCCAGCACTTAAAAGTTACGTGACTGGGGACTTCTCTGGTGGTCCAGTAGGTAAGGTCCGAGCTCCCAATGTAGGGGGCCTGGGTTCAATCCCTGGTCAGGGAACTAGATCCCACGTGCCACAACTAATACCCCACACAGTCAAATAAATTTTTTAAAACAGTTATGTAACTGAGAGCAAGTCAACGAGTACCTGGAGTTCATTAAACACTCACTCAACATTACCCACCTGGGAAGTACTAGACTCCAGTTTGGGAGGCAGTGATACAAAATCTCTGCTCCCAGAGCTGACATTCCAGTTGGGTGAGACCCACAGGGACGGAGGTGTTGCTGGGTCAGGGGAAGTAAGTAAATAAGTTAATTAATTAGTTAGTGAGTGCCAGATGCTTATACATGCTATAGAGAAAAACAGGGGAGATAAAAGAATAGAGGGTGAAAATGTAATTTCAAATAAAGAATTCAAGGAAGGCTTCACTAAGGATATAACATCTGAACAAAAATCTAAAAGCAATGAGGGAGCCAGAACCACGTCGACGGGTGAACACTGAGGCCAAAGGGGACAGCAGCGCCAAGGCCCTGGAGCAGGGACAGGCCTCAGTTGAGGAATGACTGCTTCAATCTTAGTAGGTAGCTCTTGGAAGGCAGGGAAAGGAATTACCACACAGCGGGAGCTCAGTAACTGTGGATGGGAGAAGAAGAAAGAAAGAGGTCACCATATTGTATCCAGATTTTGAGGCTGAATTTTGGGAATGGAGGAAATAAGAATCAGTTTCATAAAGCTGGAGAAAAATACGTGATTGATTTTATGTCCTATCTTTCTAGCCTTAAAAGATACTTTGCTGATGGAGGTGAGTCAAGAAATTTGAAGATTTTTTTTTTTTTGCTTTCTGGTTTTGAGTTGAAAAACAGGGATTTTTTTTTTAGTTTGCTTTTACAGTGTTTAAGACATTTTTCAGATAAATAACTTTAAGATTAGGGCTTGGAGCTCAGATTACTAGTACTCTTAAAACAAATTTATTATTTGGAAGAAATTAGATATCATTTATAACAAAAATAATAAGTTTATAGGGAAATTATTAGTAATTTATGAATAGAAAGTCTTTTTTCCCCCAAATGGTCAAAAGAATTGGGTTGGAGATTTGGATGTTCTTTTACTATGGTTTGTACAGTCTGTATTTGCCTCTTCAAATAATTTTGGATGACTTTTACATGACCACGTTATTGTTTTCATAAATGGTATTTTTAGGAATTGGAAATAACAGAAAGTTCTGGAAGACTTGCCACTTGTCCTGAATAACTTGTGTAGCTAAATGCCGCTTTCCAAAAAAGTGGCTGAGAAGCAACACCAGCCTAGGATTTTAAGTGTTAAATGGATGTTTTTATGTAAGAAAATAGCAATAATAGAAGACATAACAGTGGCTGGTTTCGTCACTGGGTTGTTTTTTTTTTTTTTTTCCCAGCTTGGTTTCTGTTGTTTAAATTAGAAAGGGAAGATTCTTACCTTTTTGGTGTATGTGAAGATTTTTTTAAGAGTGATTAGTGGACAAGGTTCTGGTCTCAAGAGACAATCGGTGCCCATTTTATTTTTAGTGTCATTAAAGTACAATTAACTTCAGAGCAACTCCACTTTTGGGCTTTCTCCTCCCACTCAAGATTTCTGGGAAACTTTTCCCCTATTTTTAGCCTCTAGTATACCTTTTTAATGAATTTGCATTCCCCACTATTTTGTTGAAAGGTAACAAACTTTACAATATATCTAAATAATATGGCTGAAAATTTTTTAATTATTTTCCTATTATAAACATAATAGATATTCATTATATCATAAAAGCAGGGAGCACAAAAAGCATAAAGAAGTTCATTTTCAAACTGCTTATAATCCCACCCCAGGTAAAACTATTAATATTTTGGCATATTCCATCTCATCAGTCTTTTCCTATGTATTTTTGAATACAGGTCAGATATTACCGTATATACAGTCATATCCAGCTTTCTCAACATAACATTGTATTAAAATTATTTTTCTCCTATCTATAAAAGTCCTCTTTGTAAATACAATTTAAATGGCAGAGTAATATTCTACCATATAGATATCATACCATTTATTTAAACATCCTCTTAATATAAAATATTGGGTTGGCCAAAAAGTTCATTTGGGTGTTTCCATAAAATGTTATGAGGAAAAACCAGAACCAACTTTTTGGCCAGCCCAAAATTTACAGGACAGCTAGCGGGTCAAAGCACATAAAAATGAAGGCAGCTTTGTTTCCTAGTGAGTTTCTTCTTGAGAAGGTAGGGAGGAGATTCAGGGAGATGGCGAGGCTGGGGGGAGGGGCCCAGGCCAGCAGCAAGGTGGAGCGACTCAGAGATCCTGGCCCAGCCGTTCCAGCTCGTTCAGCAGGAAGTCCATATCAGCCCGTGTCAGTGCAGGGTTGGCCACAACCATGCGAAAGAAGTTGCTCCGGGTACCATGGGGCTGGTAGCCAATCATCATGGAACCCTTCCTCACCATGCGCTCCTTGAGGATTGGGGCTACCTGCGGGAGGAGAGGAGGGACCCTTTAGCTGCAGCCTGGGGTCAGGGGAAGGGATGGGTTCCCCCACTTGCATCTCTCTCCACCTAGCTGCCTTCCAGAGACAGCAACTCACTGCCTGGATTCTGACCGTGGCCCCAGTTTATTTACCTTTGCCACCACACCTGGCCCACTGGACCTTCTCTACCTCCTGCATTCTTCTCCATCTCATCATTCTCCAAGTTGTCACATGGGCCATTTTCTGCTAAATCCTGACTTTTCGCTGAATCTCAACCACTGCTTTTTCAGTCTAACTTGAAGCCTTCATCATCCTTGACACCTTCTTCTCCCCTCTCTGAATTCCTATAACATTTTTTATCTGCACCCTGTGATCCAATATATAATTTCCAAGATTGCCTTGAACACACTGGTTTCAAATACGTAATGCTTGTTTTCTAAATGAGTGACTCCTTAAGAGTGAGATTCCCTGGTGGCTCAGATGGTAAAAAGTCTGCCCACAATGCGGGAGGCCTGAGTTCAATCCCTGGGTCAGGAAGATCCCCTGGAGAGGAAAACAGCAACCCACTCCAGTATTCTTGCCTGGAAAATCCCATGGACAGAGGAGCCTGCAAGGCTACAGTCCATAGGGTCGTAGAGAGTCAGACACGACTGAGCTACTTTACTTTAAGGGTGAGAATATTCTTGTCCTTTTGGATCATCCGCCGCCCCTAGTACCGATCTAACCTTAGGGGCCAGGACATATCTCCTGGCCTGACAGGGTTGTTCTGTACCCGGTATCAGTGAGTAAAACTGAGACTTTTCTGCCTCACTCAGCTCCCAGAACGCCCCACACAGCCAGTCTATGTACTGCACACTGGTGACTTCTGTAATGTCCCTCTCTGTCTTCTTCTTCCTTTATAGAAGCATACCTTATCCTCCATCCCCCAGGCTCACAGAAGTGGGGACAAGCGGGTGTCATCTTCTGGTTCACTGTCCCCACATCAGAGCAAGAGACTAGCAAAGGTGGCTGCCATGCCGCTTACAGCCAGCAGGGGGCGGAAACGCACCAGCTGCACTGGTTAACCAGAGCAGGGAGAAAGCCTACCTTAGACAGCCTTTCACTGTAATCTGGACTCCCCTTCTTCCCGCGCAGACTGGGGGGCACGAACCAGAAACACACATTGACAAATTCAGGCTGGGAGGAATAAACAGGGGGAAGGTGTAAGCAGAGGAAGAGGGGCCGTTCCCCTCTCACCGCCCCTCTTCTCCCATCAGGGTTTGGCGTGAGACACAGGCTGGGGGCAGGGGGCCGGAGGATGCAGAAGAGCACAGGGTGGGTCATACCTCCATGACCAACTCAAATCCCTCCCGCTTCTTCAGCTCCTCCACCAGGTACCTGTGATCAGAGAGTGAGAAATCATGGGTGGAGGAGAAAAGGCAGAAATACAGAAACAGAAGCGACAGAGAGGGTGAACCAAGAGGACACTGAGAGCAGGCAAGGGGCGCAGGGCTGTAGTGCCCACTCCTACCGGGCAAGGGCAAAGGCCTGGTCCACACGGCGCTGCAGCCCCTGCTCGCCCTGTGCCTTCCACATGAGCCACAGCTTCAGACAGTCCACACGCCGGCCACACTGCACCACCTTGTCTCCTGTGTCCAGAGCCACATCGTAGAACTTGTCTTGCTGGAAGAGGTAGCTGGCCTGGGACCCGTGACAGCGCTTGAGCAGGTTCTGCGGAGGGTGGGGGGACAGTCAGACTCCCCCCCTACCCCACGAGCCTCCCCCCAGGGCTGCGCTGGGTGACTTCTTAGCTCAGTCCACATGTTTCTTTCCCTGGAATCAGGCAGCACTGATGGGATGGCTGCCGGCTTACTGAAACCCTTTCTCTGGGTTTTCTTCCAACACTCAAGAGTTCCCAAATGACCCAGGATCCCTCTGATTATACTTTTGTTGGGAAGTTTTTCCTTTGCCTGAAGACAGGGGGAGTGAGAGAGCCCACTACCGGGGATTAGGGTGGTCACAGATAGTCAGCTTCAGATGGGATGGTAAGGAAACTATGGTTAAGGCCTGAAGCTCCCCCCAGGTGAGACAGAAGAGAAAACAGAGGTTCAGGGCAGGAGCAGACCTACCGAGGTGTCCCGGAGAAGAAGAGCTGAGCACTGCAGGCCTGTGGAGAGGAGCTTGTGGGGATTCCAGGCCACGGAGTCAGCCCTGGGGTGGGCAGAGCAAAGTAGGGTCAGCCAGCTCCCAGTCAAGCTGCCCAATTAGAGCCTCCCCACCCTTTCCAGATCTCCAGTAAAAGGGGCTTTGGTCTCACCTCAGCCCAGAGGAGAATTCCCAAATCTGATGTCTAATATCCCAGCCCCAATCAATCATCTCTCCCACTTCCCTCCCACCAGCCTCCTTCCCCTATTCCCATCTGAGCTCCCTGGCCCAAGAGTGTTCTCTGGATCAAGGATTTGAAGGGTGCAGGTCAGGGTGTGGGGGCCATACGCACCTCTGGATCCCAGCCAGGAGATGTCTATGTGTCTGTGACAGCAGGACGCTTCCACCCCAGGCAGCCTGTGGAGCGGAAGGAGCAATATGGGCCTTGGCCTTGGCCCAGCCCACCCCATTCTTAGGCCCGTCCCAACTCACGTCCACATGCAGCCACAGCCCGTGATGCTGGCACACATCTGCGATTGCCTCCAGGGGGTCAAAGGCCCCCAGCACTGTAGTACCAGAGGTGGCACTGACCAGGAATGGCACGGCACCCTGTGGCAAGAATGAAGAGGGAGCCCAAGGCTGAGAACTCATCTGGAGAGCTATCCAGAGCCTGGCGCTGAGCTCTAGAAACTCTTCACAGGCCTGACCTGGGCCCTGGCAACCTTACTATGTGTTACTGCCCCTTTCAATTTGCAAGTGAGGACACTAGGGTTCAGAGGTGTTAAGAAACTTGGCCCCGAGCTGCAACTCCAGAGATAGAATTTAAACCTAGGTCTGTCTAATAGTCTATCTCCAAAGCTTATACTCTTTCAAAAAAGTTGAATGTCTTACTGAAGATCAAAATACTATTTTAAATATTCTAATAGTATAAAATTTACGCAGAAATTGAATTAGTATTAAAAAAACTACTACAAAGAAAAGTGCAGGCCCAGATGGCTTCACTGATGAGTTCTACAAAACATTTAAGAACTGATACCAGCTCTTCATTAACTTACAAAACAAACAGAAGAGGAAGGAACACTTCTGAATTCATCCTATGAAATGAGTTTTACCCAGATACCAAAACTGACAAAATATCACAAGAAAAATATAGAATATATCTCTTCTAAATAAAGACATAAAAATCTACAAAACACTGCTGCTGCTGCTGCTGCTAAGTCGCTTCAGTCGTGTCCGACTCTGTGCGACCCCAGAGACGGCAGCCCACCAGGCTCCCCCGTCCCTGGGATTCTCCAGGCAAGGACACTGGAGTGGGTTGCCATTTCCTTCTCCAATGCATGAAAGTGAAAAGTGAAAGTGAAGTTGCTCAGTCGTCTCCGACTCTTAGCGACCCCATGGACTGCAGCCTACCAGGCTCCTCCATCCATGGGATTTTCCAGGAAAGAGTACAAAACACTCGCAAGCCCAAATCAGCAACACAGAAAAAGAATCATATACCATGACAAAGTGGGATTTTTCCCAAGAGTGCAAGTTTGGTTTAACATCCAAAAATCAATTAATATAATATATCCTATCAATAAAATAAAGGGAAAAAAACTCCACATCTCAATGTGGTATAGTGATCATCTCAGTGGACATACAAAAACATTTGACAAAATCCTCACAATAAAAACATTCAGGAAAAAAAAAAAAAGAGGATTTGAAGGGAATGTTCTTAACCTGATAAAGGGCAACTACCAAAAAACCCACAGCTAACATCACACTCAATGGTGAAAGACTGAAAGCCCTCCCCCTAAGACCAGGAACAAGATAAGGATGTTCACTCTCCTCTCCTCATATCTATTCAACTCGGTGCTGAGGTTCTAGCAGGGCAATTAGGTTAAAAAAATTTAAAATAAAAAATAAAAGGCATCCAGGGACTTTCCTGGTATTCCAGTGGTTAAGAATCCGCCTTCCAATACAGGGGACATGGGTTCAATCCCTGGCCCAGGAACGAAGATCCCAGATGCCACAGGCAATGAAGTCAGCGCACTGTGACTACTGAGCCCGCTGAGCCCACATGCTCTACAGCTCCTGTGCCACAGCTAGAGAGGAACCTCGAACCACAACAGAGATCTGACACAGCCAAATAAATGAAACAGCGTTAATGCCAATCTTGTCTAGTTTGTGATTAAAGAGAAAATTAAGTTTTTTTTTTAATAAGAGGCATCCATATTAAAAAGGAAAAAAGCAAATTATCTGTATTTACAGATAACATATTATATCTAGAAAATCCTAAGGAACCCATTAAAAAGACTGAGAATTAATAAATGAGTTTAACAAATTTGCAGAGTACAAGATCAATATTCAAAAATCAGTTGTATTTTTACACATTAGAAACGAACAATCAAAAATGGGAACAAGAAAATTTCATTTATAAGAACACTGAAAATAACAAAATACTTAGGAATTAATTCAACAAAAGAAATGCAAAACAGATACTGTGAAAACTACAAGGCATTGTTGAAAAGAAATAAAAGAAGACCTAAATAAACAGAGGCATTCCATGTTCATGGATCCACAAATTGAACACATCCCTATCAAAATCCCAACTGGTTTCTTAGCAGAAATTGACAAGCTGAGCCTAAAATTCAAGTGGAAATTTAAGGGACCTAGAAAGCCAAAACCATCTTGACAAAGAACAAAGTTGGAGGACTCATAAACACTGATTTTAAAATTTACTACAAAGCTAGATTAAGACAGTGTGGTCAATAGGATAGCCATGCAGATCAATGGAATAGACTGAGAGTCTAGAAATAAATCCTCACACTTAAACACTCTTTGGGTTTTAACAAGGATGCCAAGACAATTCGCTGGGGAAAAACAGACATTTTCAAAAACTGGTGCTGCACATTGTTTACAATAGCCAAAACATGGAAGCAACCTAAATGTCCATCCAGAGAGGAATGGATAAAGAAGATGTGGTACATGTATACAATGGAATATAACTCAGCCATTAAAAGGATGAAATGATGCCATTTGCAACAACATGGATGGACCCAGAGATCGTCATACTGAATGAAGTAAGTCAGACAGAGAAGAAGAAATACCCCATGACATCCCTTATACGAGGAATCTAAAAAGAGATGATGCAAATAAACTTACAAAACAGAAAGAGACGCATAGACTTAGAGAACAAACTTATGGTTGCTGGGGATGGGGGAAGGAGGATGACAGAGTTTGGGATGGACATGTGCACACAGCTATATTTACAATGGATAACCAACAAGGACCGACTGAACTCTGCTCAATGCTAAGTGGCAGCATGGACAGGAAAGGAGTTTGGGGGAGAATGGATACATGTATCTGTAAGGCTAAATCTCTTTGCTATTTACGTGAAACTATCACAGCATTCCAAAGGTTCGTCTAGTCAAGGCTATGGCTTTTCCTGTGGTCATGTATGGATGTGAGAGTTGGACTGTGAAGAAGGCTGAGCGCCGAAGAATTGATGCTTTTGAACTGTGGTGTTGGAGAAGACTCTTGAGAGTCCCTTGGACTGCAAGGAGATCCAACCAGTCCATTCTGAAGGAGATCAGCCCTGGGATTTCTTTGGAAGGAATGATGCTAAAGCTGAAACTCCAGTACTTTGGCCACCTCCTGCAAAGAGTTGACTCATTGGAAAAGACTCTGATGCTGGGAGGGATTGGGGGCCAGAGGAGAAGGGGATGACAGAGGATGAGATGGCTGGATGGTATCACTGACTCGATGGATGTGAGTCTGAGTGAACTCTGGGAGTTGGTGATGGACAGGGAGGCCTGGCGTGCTGCGATTCATGGGGTCGCAAAGAGTCGGACCCGACTGAGCGACTGATCTCATCTGATCTGATCACAGCATTGTTAACTGGCTATATGCCAATACAAAATAAAGTTTAAAAAAAAATGGTGCTGCAACTATTTGCATGTGGCGATATAAACATATTTTTAAAATTTATACTTAAAGTACATAGTTGAGGCATTTTCATGTGCTTTACATACCATTAATTTCAGCCTTGTAACAACTCTGATTAGTTCTATATCATGCTCATGTTGCAAAGGAAGAAACTGACACAGATACACTGTAATTTATCTACTGATGAATACTAAAATGTTTTTTAAAATTTTATACTTTGCCCCAGTGCACACAATTCTAAGCACTTTGTAATGAACATTTATAGGCTAATCCTAGTAGTAGGACTCTGAGTCAGTGGATCAGATCAGATCAGATCAGTCGCTCAGTCGGGTCCGACTCTTTGCGACCCCATGAATCGCAGCACACCAGGCCTCCCTGTCCATCACCAACTCCCGGAGTTCACTCAGACTCACGTCCATCGAGTCAGTGATGCCATCCAGCCATCTCATCTTCTGTCGTCCCCTTCTCCTCCTGCCCTCAATCCCTCCCAGCATCAGAGTCTTTTCCAATAAGTCAACTCTTTGCAGGAGGTGGCCAAAGTACTGGAGTTTCAGCTTCAGCATCATTCCTTCCAAAGAAATCCCAGGGCTGATCTCCTTCAGAATGGACTGGTTGGATCTCCTTGCAGTCCAAGGGACTCTCAAGAGTCTTCTCCAACACCACAGTTCAAAAGCCTCAATTCTTCGGCACTCAGCCTTCTTCACAGTCCAACTCTCACATCCATACATGACCACAGGAAAAACCACAGCCTTGACTAGACGAACCTTTGTTGGCAAAGTAATGTCTCTGCTTTTGAATATGTTATCTAGGTTGGTCATAACTTTCCTTCCAAGGAGTAAGCGTTTTTTAATTTCATGGCTGCAGTCACCATCTGTAGTGATTCTGGAGCCCAGAAAAATAAAGTCTGACACTGTTTCCACTGTTTCCCCATCTATTTCCCATGACAGATACATTTAAAAATGGTACAGACAGTGCTGAAATGCCCTCTAAGATGGCTGCAGTATCTCTGTGTCCCCCAGGTGAAGGGGCCTCCACACCTCCCATCACTCCAAGTCCACGCTGCTCGCCCTGCACAGACCCTCCCAACTCACAGAAACCTTCTGTGCTACCCTCCAGGTCCCCAACATCCTCCCTGCAGTGCTCCTTGGGACTCCACTCAGAGACTCAGTTCTGCCCTTGTCCCAGGGTCTGATCCTGCTTGTGGGTCTCAGCAGGACTGGGATCACTCAGGAGGGAGGGATCACTTCAGCCCGCCAGGGAAGACAGGCACAGAGTGCAGGGGGAGGGAGGAGGGGAGCCTTGAGCAGGGCCAGTCAAAGACCCTCCAAGAAAGGAGCAGAGGGGCCCCGCTCCACTGCCCCAGCGCCTTTCACTCACTCACCTCGGCCTTAGCCAAGCTGATCTGCCTCTCCAGATCCTCAGGGATCATTTTCCCTCTGGAAGAGAAAACTGAGTGGGTAGAGAAGTAATAGATTCTCTAGGCTAGGCGGCAGAACTTTCAAGAGCAGGGTAACATGTGGTTAGCAATGCGGAGGCCACAATGTTGATTTTCCCTAAGAGGGGTAAACAGATCTCAGGGGACAGGGCGGAGACTCCAGCAGGCACTGGCAGACAGAAGAGGCAGCTCGGAGGGAAGAGAGCGGGGAGAGAAGTCCGCCAGGGTGTGGGCCCAAGGCCAGAGCTTCTGGCAAGGGGAAGACATGTTGTGCCAGGCTGGGTCTGAGCCACGCAGACAGAAGGACCTTCACCTCTCATCTGCCTTGACCACTCGGACACTGTCGGTGCCAAGTCCCAGAAAAGCGGCTCCTTTCTTGATGGAGTAATGACACTGCGGGGGAAGGAAGAGGGCAGGGAGGGTGGGGAGGAAAGAGACTGGTTAAATGGTTGAGACCCTGTAGACCAGGGCTTCTCAAACATTCACATGCCTACAAATCACCAGTGTGTCTGGTAAAGATGCAGATTCATATTCAGTAGGTCTGCACAGGGGCCAAAGATTCTGCATTTCTAACAAGCTCCCAAGTGATACTGATCTTCCCTGGTGGCTCCGTGGTAAAGAATATGCCTGCATTGCAGGAGACACGGGTTTGATCCCTGCATGGGAAAGATCCCCTGGAGAAGGAAATGGCAACCCATTCCAGTATTCTTGCCTAAAAAATCCCACGGCCAGAGGAGCCTGGCGGGCTACAGTCCACAGGATTGCAAAGAGTCGGACACAACTTAGTGACTAAACAACAAGAAACAAGAAGAAGTGATAGTGATGCCACTGGCCCATGGACCACACTCTCAGGAGAAAGGGTGTGGACTGTGCACACTGCTGCTGGATGCTCCTCCGCTACCCCAGACAGCAGGCAAGGTGACAAGGGCCCTTACACAGCCCCTCTGGTGGAAGGAAGCACATCCACCTATGGGGCAGGTCAGCCTCAGAGAAGGGTCTGGGCAGGCTGAGTCACGGGTCCCGGACTCAGCTGGCTGGACATTAGAATCGGGAGCCCAGGGTAGGCCTGTGCCTCTTCCCACCTCTTTCGATGTGAAGAGGGCCAGGGGCGGCAGTGCCCGGAGGCCCCTCTGTTTGCAGTCTGGGTATCGCTGATAGCGGGCCAGGTTCACTGCATACATGTTGGAGATGGAGCCACCTGTCACAGGGAAGGAAGGGGTGGTGGCGAGAGGGAGTGGCAGTGGGAGCTTGGCAAACTGGAGCTTGACTCTCCTGATCTCTCCACCCAGAAGCACAAGTGACTGGCTACCGGGCCACGGGTTCCGAGGACTTGACAAATGGCATGCTGGTGACCCAGAATGGCAGGATCTGCAGATCTCCTGATCACCCCTGCTCCTCACCCTGGGCCGATCCAGGAGCCACTCCCACCCCCCGCCAGGACGGCAGGCACCAATCCCATGGACTGTTTGGCAAACACGAGGATACAGGGGACTGGGCAGCTTCTCTCTGCTTTGGCCCAAGCCCAGTTGGAGAAGAAACAAAGGAGAATCACCCCTCCCAGCCAACCCAGAGAAAGAGGATGGCGGGGGAGGAGGAACTCTTGAAAAGGCCCCCTCCTCTTCACATACCAGGGCAGAAGACCCCATCCCCAGAGCTCCAGCCCACCAGGGCCCGGAGTTTCTTCAGCACCTCCTCCTCCATGAGGACAAACACAGGGGCGATTTCGTACGTGTACCTGCCAGGAGAGGGAATGATGAGAGTGGGAAAGAGACTGGGAGGGACTCTCAGAGGAGGTGGAGAGTGTGAGTGAAAGGAAGGGCTGAAGAGACAGCTGGGCTGGTGACAAAGAACCAGGAAAGAAAGAATGAGAAAACACTGGAGCCGGGATACAAGAGAAAGTTTGGGAAAGGAAACCCGAATGGGTAGGAGGGGAAAGACTCTGCCAGTAGAGATTCCCCGAAAAGAGAGGGGGGCAGACACCATTCTCCTATCCTGCTCCCGGGGTCTGTCTCCAGCAAACCCAAATCCTTTGTGGGGTGGAGGGCGGGGGTCCTGGGATGGCTCACTGGCTGGTGTTGAGGCTCTCTGTGACAATGCGCCCGGCCAGGGCATGGGGATCCAACCCTGAGAAGAGCTGGTTGAAGAAACGAGGGTGACCTGGAGAAGGGGGACGCAGGCTCAGAGTGGAGCTGGGCACAAATTCCAGACACGCCTCCCCCAAGCCCCACACGCACAGGTCTTCACGCTGTAGCGGATCACGGCCCGGCAGTGCTCCAGGATCTGCTCCTGTGACTCGCCCTCGTGCCGCAGCTCCAAGTCCAGCAGTTGCTTCAGCTCCTCGGGCTCCTTCCACTCACAGACCTAGGAGAGCAGCAGGAGACTCCGGGGGCACCGAGGCACGCAACCAACTGGCTGCTCAAACCACATCTCAACAGACAATAGGCACCACAAACTGGCACTCAACACCAGTTTGGAATGTTTTCCACGCAGCACATGAACAAGGATAAATAAACACAGTCTGATCCAGCATGCAATCCCTGAGGCACACAGTGAGGTGGTGATGGGTTCTGGGGAGAAGCCTGGACAGAGGGGGAAATGTCTGAGTCAGGTTTGACGGACAGGAGGAGGAAGAGGGAGCAAAGACCCACCTTCTCGGAGGCACTGGTCCCTTTTCGAATGACCTCATCCACCACAATCCCAAACACGTCCTGGAGCAAGGCTTCTGCAGCCACAGGGTCCCCATCAAGGGAGAGGAGAGGTTGAGAGTCAGCCATCAGGAGAAAATCTGTGAGCAGAGCAGGAGTTATTCCCTGCTCAGCCTGTGGACCCCACCCAGACCTAATCTAATGCATTCCTCAACTCCAGAATGGGCCTAAGGCCCAGCCTTCACTGTACAGGTAAGGGCAAGCGAGAGCGTCCAGGGAGAGAGTCGGCAGAGATGGGCGGGAAAGAAAAAGGAGGTTAGTGCTAAGCAGGTAGAATCCAGTGGCCCCTGTTCACCGAAGGCAAAGGTGAGAAGCTTACCTTTCTGCTCTGGTCTCTGTCCAGATAAACTGGAGGCAGGGGACACAGTTGGCTTTTTAGAGTGTTAGGACCAGGGAAGCAGAGGGGGCAAGGTATAGGCAGCAATCACATGACCGTGACATCACTCTCATGACCCTTGCCCTAAAGATTTGGGACAGGGCCAGCAGGTTGAGATAAGTTTCCTGAATAATCGTTAGCTGACACGATGAAGGGAGGAGAGAAGATATAAGGCAGAAAAAAGTGCCACCTCCACTTCAGGCTGGAGGGGAGCAGAGAGGAGACCCAGCAGGACATCGGACTTCCCACCGGAACCCAAGGGCCTGGAGAGGGGATGAGAGAGGGCTGCTCGGCTAAGAGATAAGAGCGGGGAGTGGGGCAGAGGCAGGAAACTACAGCAGCTGACCCTAGAGGCTGAGGTGGGGAGCGACCTGAACAAGACTAAGGAGGTAAAATGGTTTAGGCAGGCCTCAGAGGTGGCTCAACGGGTAAAGAATCCGCCTGCAGTGCTGAAGACCTGGGTTCAATCCCTGGGTTGGGAAGACCCCTTGGAGAAGGGAATGCCTAACCACTCCAATATTTTGGCCTGAAGAATTCCATGGACTCTACAGTCCATGGGGTCGCAAAGAGTTGGACACAACTGAGCAACTTTCACTTTCAGAGACCAATCTCTTTGCATCCCAACCCCTGGAGTCTTCTCAGAACTGTCCTGATTTCTAAAGCCCTCTCCTTTGAAGAGGAGGAAGAAAGACGGTCACACTGAGGGTAGCAGTGCGATAAACAAGTAGAGTCCTGTGCCTTGCAGGCTGAGCCGCTCAAGAAACAGGGAGTGGCTGTCTAAAGTAAGCACCAACTGTGCTCACACCAGGGTGCGGGTGGAGGCGGCATCATCTAGATGCTGACCCCCAGCGCCACTCAGGAGAAGAGGAGAGGGATGAAGGCTGAAGACAGGGGAAGATCTGCAGGGGAACTGGGGCTGTGTCTTGAAGGAATAGGAGGCATGCAGGGCCAGGGGAGGAAGGCCACGAGCTGACACTGGGGGTGAGTGTGGTTGATTCTCGGGTCCGTGAAGGCACCTGGCCACTGGAAAGATCTGCAAGGACATGATGGAGAGAAAGGCGAGGGGGGGCAGGGCTGCACGAGTTATGGACAGCCTTGAGTACCAGCCAGGCCAGGAATCTAGATTTTATCTGCAGAAAATGGAAAGCCGTTGAAAGATTTCGTGGTGAGTTAACATGATGAAAATGACGTGCTCAGAAGACCAGCGTATGGCAGCCGGACGAGGAAGAATGAACAGGCCATTGGTGTGAGCCAGGAAAGAGGTGACCCACGTGTGAACAAGGGAGATGTGGGTAGGAAAGGACAGGCAGAGGAGCATGCAGGCTTAACCACTTGCCGGTTTACGCTCAGTTCAACACTTACAGAATCTACATTGGAGGGGAGGGAAGGGTCAAAGATGACCCTGGGGCTTTAAGCCCCAGGAAAAGGAACAGTGCCCCTAAGAAAAACAGGGATGCGCAAAGCGGAAGCTAGATGGAAAGCAAAATTGTTATTTCTTGGAAATACCCAACCAAGTGGAGGAGACTGGGGCTACAAACACTCATTTGGGAGGAAGTCAGGTCCAGTGCTCTGATGAGATGTGAGAGAAAAGCACCCTTGGGAGCTGGGGTATAACCGAAGCCTGGTGATAGGCTCCATTCCCCCAGGGGAGAGAATGCTCAGAGACATGGCCAGGGAGAGAGGGGCAAAACCAAGGCCTAGGGAACCCCCAAATGAGGAGGCAAGAAGATCCAGAAAACATGGAAAGGAGGAATCAACCTCAAAGTGGACTGATCTGACACAATCCATTGTCAGAAGCCACTGGACCCCAAGGAACCAGCTTAGACTTCTCCCCAGTAGATTGGGTTTGGGGAAACCAGAGGAGCAGGCCAGCCTTGAGAACGAGACTCGATCCCTCATCAGCGCTCACTCTGGCTGCCCTGACGGGGCATTTCAGGTGCAGAGGCTGGTAAAAATAGGCCCCATAGAAGTATTCACCACATGCCTCACTCTGAACTTAACATGCATCAGTCTAACCTTCACAGTCATCGAGGGTAAGCTTATGACCCACATTTAAAGATGAGGAAATGCGGCAGGGGAGGGATAAATTGTGAGGTTGGGACTGACATATACATACTACTATATACAAAATAGATAACCAACAATAACCTTCTGCATAGCACAGAGAACTCTATTCATACTCTCTAACGGCCTACATGGGAAAAAGAATCCTATTTTTTAAAAAAAGAGTGAATATATATTTATGTGTATAAGATTCACTTCTGAATCTTATACACATATATAAGATTCACACCTGAAACTAGGGCTTCCCTGGTGGCTCAGATGGTAAAGAATCTGCCTGCGATGCAGGAGACCTGGGTTCGATTCCTGGGTGGGGAATATCCCTTGGAGAAGGGAATGGCAACCCACTCCAGTATTCTTGCCTGGAGAACTGGAAGAAAAGCTATGACAAACCTAGAGAGCATATTAAAAAGCAAAGATATTACTTTATCAGCAAAGGTCCATCTAGTTAAAGCTATGATTTTTCCAGGAGTCAAGTATGGATGTGAGAACTGGACCATAAAGAAAGCTGAGTGCTGAAAAATTGATGCTTTTTAACTGTGGTGTTGGAGAAGACTCTTCAGAGTCCCTTGGACTGCAAGGAGATCCAACCAGTCCATCCTAAAGGAGATCAGTCCTGAATATTCATTGGAAGGACTGATGCTGAAGCTGAAGCTCCAGTACTTTGGCCACCTGATGGAAAGAACTGACTTACTGGAAAAGACCCTGATTCTGGGAAAGACTGAAGGCAGGAGGAGAAGGGGACGACAGAGGATGAGATGATTGGATGGCATCATCGATGGACATGAGCTTGAGCAAGCTCCGGGAGCTGGTGACAGACACGGAAACCTGGTGTGCTGCAGTCCATGGGGTCGCAAAGAGTCGGACATGACTGAATGAACCGAACATCCGAAACTAACACAACATTATAAACAAACTACACTCCAATAAAAAAATTTTATTAAAAAATGAGGTAACAGATTTCAGAGACAGTATGGATATAACCTGTCCAGGTCACACAGCCAGCATGTGTCTTGAGTTGGCTCTGGACTTTGAAGCCCCCATCCTAATTTGCCATGCTCCACAGCCTCACACAGGGTTCCCTCAGCCAGAGCTTGCTGTGGTGCAAACACCTCTGGGCCAGGAGTGAGGACACCTCAGGGCCTGTTGCTATGAAATAAGGGCTTCAAAGAGAGAACCACCAAGACATCTGCTGGTGTTGATCAGCTCAAGCCATTGGATATGGCAAGCAGGCCAGTAGGGCAAAAAACAGGCTGCAAGGAGGGAACGACTGGTGAAGAAAGGGAGACCCCAGCCTGGACGGGGGCTCTTTCCAAAGCTCTGAAGAGAGGTCTGCATGGAAGACGTGGCTGTCCACCCGGCCCCTTCTGTATCCATCTGACCAAAGTTACTGCTCAGAAATGAAAGGTGGGGGCTTCCCTGGTGATTCAGTGGTAAAGAATCTGCCTGCCAATGCAGGAGACACTGGTTTGATCCCTGATCCAGGAAGATTCCACATGCCTCAGAGCAACGAAGCCCATGTGCCACAACCACTGAGCCTGGGCTTCAGAGCCCAGGGAACTGCAACTGAGGAAGCCGCGTGCGCTAGAGCCTGTGCTCTGCAACAAGCGAAGCCACTGCAATGAGAAGCCCAAGCGCTGCAACAAGAGAGCAGCCCTCGCTTGCTGCAACTAGACAAAAGCCTGCACCACAATGAAGACCCAGCACGGTCAAAAATAAAAAATAAATTAAAAAAATAGCTTGTAAGAAAGAAACAAAAGGTGAGGGCTCTGAACGCCCAGTTTCCTCCAGGGGTAATGGGGAGATGAGGCATCCGTGCCCTCACACTCCGTACAGAATCCTGTCTTGGGGACGTGAGGAAGGGAACAGCCCTTGCCCACACACAGTCTTCTTTTTAAAAAGCAATGGTGGGAAGAAGTGGTGAAGCAAGAGGGACATTAACCCCTAAAATAGAATAACAAAGCCAAGAAACAAGAAAACACTTAGGGAGGGAGCTTTCACCCCTGGCTGAGAAGATGCTGCAAGGGCCAAGTAGGGTTCATTTGGAAACTGACAAGTTTTTCTGACTTCACAGGATCTCCAGTTCATAAATTCCTCCAACCATCGACTCGTTTGTATCTTTCTTCCCTTTATTTACACAGCCCGGGGTGCACAGTCCGCTGCTTCAACCACCCTTTGTCCAAAATCCTCAACTCCCTAGCCCTAATGTCCTTCCACCGAACTCACCTGGCAGGATCCCACTCCAGCTGGCCAGTCCTTCTCTTACCAAATCCACCCGGACTGTGGATTCTGCTAGTGAAAAACCACCTAAACATTCAAATTGGTTTTGCTATAAATTCATGGTCTCTGTGCTCATTCCAATTAAACATGGCAGATTAAACACATATGTTTACCACTACTCTTTCCTGAAACCCCACTAAAATTACATCAGTGGAATTTTAAATCCTGAAGAATAAAACAGAGACAGGAGGTGAGAGATGTCAATAACTGTAGAGGAGAGAAAGCAGATGAGAAGTGGTAACTGGTTCAGTGAATAACAGAAAGTCAAAGTCAGTCTATCTGTAGGGGGCTATGCCAGAGGGATATAAACTGATTATTAGGGCAAAGGCCCAGAAAGGCTTAGGAATTTACAACGCTAGGTATCCTGGAAGACAGGACGGAGAAGCACAACTAAAAACATGAAAATTAGATGAAAATTTCTAAAAGGAACATTTAGACCCTCACTCTCCTCCCCTGCCCATTCAGCCAAGTGACTCCCCTCTCCTCCACCAGATTCCAAAGAAGCTGGAAGTAGAGAAACTGAAAGTCGGGGACTTAAGGATGTCAAGCACAGCAGGAGGTGAGGAGGAAGCACTGTAAGGAAAAGATTAGGAGGAAATAACCTATGGAGTCAACTCCTTTCTCCCAACCAATGATCAGAGTCAGCGGCCAGAGGTAAAGCTTCCAGGAGACTACACAGCGTTCCCTCTCTGGAGACACTGACCTCAATGAGACTCCTCAGTCCTTGACCAATCACCTAGTCCATGATGCTCACAACCCAATAAATACATTCTACATGCACTTGGGCCTTCAGTATGCCTTAGTGCCTCACTCTTAAATGAAAGCAGACAGTCCGGGATCACAGGACATTTGAGGAAAGCCCCTAATGTGAACCACAGAAGCAAAAACAGAGAAACTGGCATTTGGTAGAAGAGGAGAAACACAGGAAGCAGAAGGAAACAGAAGATACTGAATCCACTAAGAAAAATAGATTGCTACACAGAGAAGCAGAAGCTCTAGAGTTTTAAAACTATGACAACTGAAATGACAAGGTCAAGAAAATCACACAGCAGATAAAGTATAAAGAGATGGGCAGTAAAAGAGAAAAGAACTTTAGAAAAGATCACTCCAAAAGTCTCAAGAGTCAACTAACAGAAGTTACAGAAAGAGAAGGGGCGGGGGGAAAAAGGAGGAAAACAATAAAAATTTTAAAAAAGAAAAACTTTATAGAACCGAAGGATAGACCAAAAAGATCCACTGAATGACCAACAGAAAGACAGATTATAATACTGTTTCAGAACAACGGAGGATCCAAAGACTTCCAGAAACAAGACTAAACAAACACACCAAAGCAGGTCATGGACAAAGGACAGAGAATCAGACCACGTCAAATTTTGCCCAACGCAGGAGAGAGGTGAAGGGAATTCCCAGGACTGTAACGAGGGTAGTGACCATCTTCAGAGGCAAAAAGCAGCAGTGACTCTACTTGACTGAACACACAGCACTGCCTGGAACATTACTATTCTGCTATTGACAGCTCTACCTCCAGTCTCTGGAGCTATTATTTCAAAATTTTCCACACCTCTCAAATGACTGACCCATCAATCTTCTCCGTTTCCCTCTCACTTCAAATTTCTCATAGCAAATAAAAAGCCATTCAAACTCACTCTTTCTGTCACCTGCACTCTGGAGCCCTTCCTTTCTCTAGTATTTATTCAGTGTCTGGTATATACATTCCAGGCTTCCCTGGTGGCTCAGCAGTAAAGAATCCCCCTGCTAATGCAGGAGCCGCAGGAGATATGGGTTTGATCCCTGGGTCAGAAAGATCCCCTGGAGAAGGAAACGGCAACTCACTGCAGTATGCTTGCCTGGGAAAATCCCATGGACAGAGGACCCTGGCAGGCTGAGGTCCATAGGGTCACACAGAGTCAGACGTGACTGAGCGACTGAACACACACACACACACACACACACACACACACACACACACACACTTTACATTTAACTTTTTGAGGAACTGCTGACATGTTTTCTAAAGCAGCTACACTATTTTATATTGCCACGAGGGTTTGCATTTCTCCGCAAACTTGCCAGACTTGTTATTGTCTGTCTTTTTGACTACTGCTAAGTCACTTCAGTCGTGTCCGACTCTGTGCGACCCCATAGACGGCAGCCCACCAGGCTCCCCCGTCCCTGGGATTCTCCAGGCAAGAACACTGGAGTGGGGTGCCATTTCCTTCTTCAATGCATGAAATTGAAAAGTAAAAGTGAAGTCGCTCAGTCATGTCCGACTCTTATCGACCCCATGGACTGCAGCCTACCAGGCTCCTCCGTCCATGGGATTTTCCAGGCAAGAGTACTGGAGTGGGGTGCCATTGCCTTCTCTGCTTTTTGACTACAGCCACATGCATTTGTAACCTCAGTAAGCATTGCCAACATCCATGAAGTGATACCAAATGTATGAAAGAGCCTGTGTTCTCAGCCTCAGTTAAGAGTGTGCTGTCAAACTTCTGAATTTTTTAAACTGTAGAAGTAAAAATTACCTTAATATAGTTTTAGTGGAACTCCTGTATTAGTTTCGCTGTGATAAATAATGGATTCAGAACTCCACTGCTTTGAGACCTCCTTGGCAGTCCAGGGGTTAAGACTTGGTGCTCCCACTGCAGGCGTGCCCTGGTTGGGGAACTAAAATCCCCCAGGCCTCATGGCACAGCAAAAAGAACAAACAAACACTGCTTTACCACAGAGATTTATTTCTCTTTCATGGCTTACACTGGATTAGCTATAGCTCTGATTCATGTACCTTTATTCCAACACCCAGGCTGAAGGAACAGCCCCTACTGGGGACACAACATTCTCACTGCAGAGAGGAAAAAAGCAAAAGGCAGAGAACACCATGCACCAACTCCCAAAACTTCAGCTCAGACCTGGCACGTGGCACATCTGGTCAAATCCAGTAGACCAAAACAAGCCCCAGGGTGAGTGGGGTAAGGATGTGTAATCCTCCCAGAAGTAGGCACTGCAAAGCGCGGGGCGATGGTTGACAATCCTCACAACTAGCCCCAGGCCCTTAGGATTTTGCATTGTTTCCCCTTAGCCCAGATAGCCCACCTCACTCATCTGCTTTACCAACCTGGCCCTGTAGACGTCTGAGTTGGAACCACTGATCTAAAGACTTTCTCTCCTCTTCCTTCATGGATACCCTCTTGATTACCCCCTCCCATTTCTTCAACTCTCCTTCCCACTACCTCTTTATCACAGCATTTTAAATTGTCTAAACCTCTCACGTGTTCCCAACTCCAGCTACCTCCTCTTCTCAACCAACCTTCTTAAAACAGTTAGCTCCACTCCATTTCTTTCCTCTCACACTTTCCTGAGCCCACTACCATGCAGCTTCCACCTTCAAGGCCACCGAGAATGTCCCTGCATCCAAATCTAATGGATACATATCATCTTTATCCTACTTGACCCCTCTGGGGCCATTAGATACCGTTTGCATTCCATCTTGAAATATTTTCTTTCACTGGCTTGCATGTGACTACTCCTGAGCATTCCCTTAGTTCTCTTTGCCCCTTCACCTTCCCCTGGCCCTCCCTTGAGAGCCGCTCAGGGTTCTACTCCAGGACCTCTTTCATTTGTGTTCTGCACCTCTCCCTGGACACTCATCCACTCCCAGGGCTACAGGCTGGTGACTCCTCCATCCACGAGCTCTCTCACCAGCCCAGATCCACGATGCCACCTGCCTAATGTGGAAGTCTCACAGGACTTCACACTCAAATGGTCCAAAAGTGGACTCGATATCGGCCTTCTCAAATCTTCTCTTGTCCTCGAGTTCCCTGGTTACACGAATGGTATCATCTTCTGAAACCTAAACTCCAACTGAGCGCCTCCCTCCTCCTCCTCGTTGATTTTTTTCCTTTATATTTAAAAATCTTCAAAGGTTACTTTGTCTTTCTCTCTCATTCAAAACATCAGCACAACACTAAAACCTGGATAAAGCTTTTTCTTCTGGGTAATGTTGTAAAATTCTTTTCCTTAAAAGCACTTTAAAAAGAAGTGGTAACTTTACAGCAGAGAAACCTGATGAATACCACCTTACCCAAGTAATTGAGGATAACATCACCAATTGTGGGGCAGACAGTCATTGTGGGTCTCCTGACATGAGGGATGGAAAAGCTCTCAGCATCACTGCTGCCAAAAATGCACCATCTGAATTTAACTATGAGGAAACATATCTAAATTGAGGATCATTCTACAAAACAACGTAGCCTGTAATCTTCAAAAATGTCAGTATCATGAAAATCAAAGAAAAACTAAGGAGCTGTTCCAGATTGAAGGAAACTAGAGACATTACACGGAGAAGGCAATGGCAAGCCACTCCAGTACTCTTGCCTAGAAAAATCCCATGGATGGAGGAGCCTGGTGGGCTGCAGTCCATGGGGTCGCTACAAGTCGGATGTGACTGAGCGACTTCACTTTCACTTTTCACTTTCATGCACTGGAGAAGGAAATGGCACCCCACTCCAGTGTTCTTGCCTGGAGAATCCCAGGGACAGGGGAGCCTGGTGGGCTGCCGTCTATGGGGTCCCACAGAGTTGGACATGACTGAAGCGACTTAGCAGCAGCAGCAGCAGAGACATTACAACCAAAAGGAACACATGATCTTAAATGGGTTCCTGGACAAGGAAGAAAAAGAAACTGCTGTAAAGAAAGTCACTGGAAGAACTGGTGGAATCTGTGAATGGCTTGATCTCTGCATTGCAGTTATGGAAGAGAATGTTCTTATTCTTTGGAAACATATGCTGAAACATTTAGCAGCAAAGGAGCATAGTATATGCACTTTCTCTCAGTTTATAAAACAATACTATGTGTACACACCTACAAGTGTTTTTTTAAATATAAGAGCTTTATTGAGATATGATTCACATACCACAAAGTTCACCCTTTTCAAATGTACAATTCAGTACTTTTTAGTATAGTCACAAAGTTGTGCATGGATCACACTATCAAGAACATTGTCATCATCCCCAAAAGAAACCCCCTATCTATTAGCAGTCACTCCCCATGCATTTTTTTAAAAAACTGGAGAAGTCTTTAAAATATTAACTGTGGTTATTTCTAGGTATTGGGATTATAGACAATTTTTCATTTTCTTATTTATGTACTTCTATATTTTTATAATTTTCTGTGATAATTCCATTGACTTACATAATTAAAGATTATTTTTAAGCAACATAAAAAAAGGAATGAAGGGGCAACAAAAATTCCAAACTGTATACCAGGCTCAAGCAATGACCCCATTACATCGTGTGGTTTCCTAACTCCTAAAATTCACTCCCATCTAAAAGGTCTACCAGGTGACCAACGTAGCCAATACCGCTCATTTCTACTATGCAGCCCAACTGGCTCTGAGAGAGGAACGGGTTCAGCTAGTTCAACAGCGACTGAGTATCTGCTGCCTGGCACTGCCCCAGATGCTGTGTGTCTGCTTTGCTCACTTCAGCTAACAAGTCACGAGGGAGGCCAGTGCGTAAAATTAAGGCACGCTCGCTCCCTAGAGAAAGGGAAGGCTGGTTAACTCCACTCAGTTGGCCCAGGGCAGCCTTCAAAGAGAAAACACTCCGACCCTCCTTAAGGTGATAGAGAGCTGGAGCAGGAAAAGACTAATCTGAAAAGACCAATCTAATCGGTAATCATTAAAACACAACTTGAAAAAGTGATGGGGTGGGCCTGAAGGTAGGGTGTACCAAGGAAGCTGAGGAAGGCTGCCCAGGAGGAAGCCTGCATGAGAGCAAAGGGATTAGGGCACGTGCTTCTTAAAGCACTTTCAGTCAGGTTTATTTATTGTTAGAAGGTGAAAACACTGACCTCTGTCTACCTATTACTCCACTGACTCCACCCCCACATTAATAGTGGTTCCAGTTCCTGTGTGTACAGTGTCTTCTGCCCTTCTGAAAGACTGTAAATTCCTGGGCGGGGAGAGGTCTAAGTCTTATGCTTCCTTACGTAAACCATGCGTGCATGTATGCTTAGTCGTGTCCAACTCTGCAACCCCAAGGACTATAGCCCACCAGGCTCCTCTGTCCATGGTAGTTCTCCAGGCAAGAATATTGGAGGGGGTTGCCATTTCCTTCTCCAGGGGATCTTCCCAACTCAGGGATCAAACCTGTATCTCTTGCATCTCTTGCATTGGCAGGCAAATTCTTTACCACTGCGCCACCTGGGAAGCCCTTTAAATAAAGCACCAAATACAAAATAAGCATTCAGGAAAATATTTGTCTTCATCTTTCCCACTCTTCTCTTCCTTCTGCCAAGTAGTAGTAGTGGGAAAGATGAAAATTAATACTTTTCCTGAATGCCTAATTTCTATTTGGTGCTTTACTTAAGGATAAGACTTAGACCTCTCTCCCCTCACCCAGGAATTTACAATCTAGAAGGGGAGAAAACACTACACACAAGACCTGGAGCCATCACTAATGTGGGTGTTGAGTCGGCAAGGTAATAGGTAGACAGCAGAACAGATGTCTCTTGCACAAACTTGAATAAACTGTTTCCAGGTTCTGAAAAATGTTCCACTTCACTTACATATGATGTGTATAAACCAAAAATCAGTATTAATGATACTTCAGAAGATATGCAAAGGGTTTTTTCTTTCTTCTTAAAGACTTTTCACCTATGGGCTTCACAGGAGCGCTAGAATTAGCCTGACTCTCATCTTCAAGTCAAGGACTCTTGCACCAGACAGAGTGAAATTAATTTGTCCAAGATGATAAAGGTGACATCTAGGCGAGGACCTTTCCTGCTACATCACCAGTCCCTTTTAAATCTGGCATTTCTCACGACTTCTCACCACACACAAAAATAAACTGCAGCTGAGGTAAAGGCGTAAAACAGAAAATATACAACTCTAAGAATACCAGAAGGAAATACAGGGAAATATTTTTATAATATTGAGGTAGCATTTCACAAAAACCCCAAAACCACAGGCAGATTTAACTACATAAAACTTTAAAAATTCGGTTTAAAGAAAGACACATTAAAGTGGTTAAAGATGATTCATGCCTTTACTTCCCCTGCCCCATCATCGTTTTACCTACTCACTGTTTTCCAAAATGGTCTTTGCTCTCTTCCAATTATTCCTTTCCTTACAAATTTAAAAGTCACTTTAAGTTCCATGCAAAGTCCTGTTTTAATAATAATTTAACTTAATCTAAAGCAAAAACTTTGTCTCTATAATATTAAGTCTTCCTATTCACAGACATGATAAAACTCCACCTAATCAAGCATTTGGGGAAGTTCCTGGTGGACTAGTGAGTGCTTTGCCCTGGTCCAGGTTCAAGCCCGGGTCAGGTAACTAAGATCCCACAAGCCATGAGGCACAGTCAAAAATCATAATAATCAAGCCCTTTTTGTCTTCCACTAAAATAATCTGATTTTAACACATAACTTGCCAATTTCCTGTTAAATTTATGTCTACAAATGTAAACTTTTTTATTGTGAATGATATCTTTCTACGATATTTTTATGGTTGATTATTGTTCTCATATTTTATTTATATAAGTTGTTTGTTAATCATACATGTGGCGATGCAGCTGAACTCACTGGCTTTAGTATTTTGTCAATTTGATTCTCTTTGTGAATGGATAGATCATGTGAAAATACTGAATATAAAAATATGAAAATTGGAGTTTCCTGGTGGTCCAGTGGTTAAGAATCGCCTGCCAATGCAGGGGGCAGGAGTCCTATCCCTGCTCCAGGAAGACTCCACATGCTGTGGGGCAACGAAGCCCGTACACTGCAACTACTGAAGCCCACACGCCCTAGAGTCCACACTCTGAAACGAGAAGCTGTCGCAATGAGAAACCCAGGCACTGCAACTAAAGAAAGCCCACTTGCAGAAACGAAGACCCAGCGAAGCCAAAAATAAATAAATACTAATAATGACTTTTGGATGGCCAGGATCTCTAATAGAATATTAGTGTTGATTGTAAACATTCTTTTCTTGTAACTATTTTCATAGAAATGTTTCAAATATTTTCCCACAAAACACAACTTCCACTCTAAAAAAAAGTTCAAAGATAAATGAAAAATAAGAGAAAAAAATTTTAAAAGCATATGACAAATGAAAAGTTAGTGTAACATGGAGATTTCTACCAATCAATACAAAGTAGACAAACGATCTACTTTTTCCTTAACAGGCAAGAGATGTGAATAGGCAGTTTACAAAAACAATTAAATGGTTAAAAAGCAACAAGAGATGCTCAACTTCACTATTAATGATATGCAAATTAAAATAATAAAATTACTATTTTTTACCTGTCAAGTTGGCAACTGTATAAAAAAATCATAGCATCCAGTATTGCCAAGATTGCAGGAACTGGGGACTTTTACACATGGCTCTGAATGTGTAAACTGTTACAAACCCCTGAAATTCAATTTCACAGGACCTATTAAAATTTTAAATGCCCATTTCCTACCTATAAATCTATAAAAACAAAAGGATCACTATAAGGATGTTCATACAGCATGGTTTATAAAACAAAAAAACTGAAACTAACCTGAATGTTCATTGAGGATGGGCCTAGACAAACTAAAATACAAATTTCTGGAATACTGAAACAATTTTTAAAATGTGAAACTACTTAGAAGATGTGTAAAACACTTTTGTCTGGTCCACTGTGGTGCTCAAAAACAAATTCTGGATGAAAAAAAAAAAAAGTTTTTATGAACATAGGAAGAAGCCTGGTTGTATATACAACAAACTGATAAAAGTGACTACCTTCAGATGGCAACATTTTTTTTGCCTTTTAATTTTTTTGTGCTGTGTGGACTTATTAAAATAAGCATGAGCTATTTTTTTAAAGTATTTATTGGCTGAATCAGGTGTTAGTTGCAGCAGCCCTCTAGGGAGTTGCAGCACACGGGCTTAACTGCCCAATGGCATGTGGAATCTTAGTTCCTCCACCAAGCATGGAACGCCCATCCTACCCCCTCCCCATTATAACGGGGATTCTTAATCAGTGGACCACCAAAGAAGTCCCTGAGCTATTTTTTTTCTTAATTAAAGATTTATTTCTGATAATCTCACTCAATTTTATCTGTTCTATGATGATCTTAAGACCACAAAGATTTGCTGTCAATTGGTAAAAAAAATGAAGTGCTCACAGAAACGAAATCTATGTACATAAAGTGGCTGGAAATTGTCTTCATTCATAAACAAAGATTTTTTTTATTTATTTAGGCATCTCCGTTAATTCCCCTACACTCACAACCTGACAGCACCTAAATAAAATGGACATTTCCTTCCATCAAGTGCATTAATGCATAGTCCATCTCTAGCAGAAAGTGAAAGTGTTAGTCCCGCAGTCGCATCCAACTCTCTGCAATCCCATGGTCTGTGGCCAGCCAGGCTCCTCCATCCGTGGAACTATCCAGGTAAGAATAATGGAGTGGTTCCCATTTCCTTCTTCAGGCGATCTTCCCAACCCAGGGACCGAACCCAGGTCTTCTGCATTGCAGGCAGAATTTTTTTACCCTCTGAGTCACTGGGGAAGCCCATCTTTAGCAGGCAAGTTGGGAACAGAATTTAAAGAAAGGCTGGAGTTTTCCTAATGTAGCTGGGCCAACAGGCCACCCTGCATTGCCAAATCTCCAATGAGACCACAGTTTCCTACTGAGGAGAGCCCTATGCCTTTTCGGGGAGAAAGCCAAAGTTAGATGCTGGATGGTCTAGAAATAAAGGCGGAAGCACTATGAAGAAATAAAAAACTCAACATTCAAAAAACTAAGATCATGGCATCCGGTCCCATTACTTCATGGCCAACAGATGGGGAAACAATGGAAATAGTGACAGACTTTATTTTCTTGGGCTCCCAAATCACTGCAGATGGTGACTAGAGCCATGAAATTAAAAGACGTTTGCTTCCTGGAAGAAAAGCTATAACCAATCTGGTATTAAAAAGCAGAGACATTACTTTGCCAACAAAGATCCGTCTAGTCAAAGCTATGGTTTTTCCAGTAGTCATGTACAGCTGTAAGAGCTGAACCATAAAGAAGGCTGAGCGCTTTAGAATTGATGCTTTTGAACTGTAATGTTGGAGAAGACTCTTGAGAGTCCCTTGGACTGCAAGGGGATCCAACCAGTCAACTCTAAAGGATATCAAGCCTGAATATTCATTGCAGGGACTGATGCTGAAGCTCCAGTATATCTGAGGCGAAGAGCCGACTCTAGAAAAGACACTGATGCTGGGAAAGACTGAAGGCAGAAAGGGACGACAGAAGATGAGATGGTTGGACGGTATCACGGACTCAACAGACATGAGTCTGAGCAAGCTCTGCGAGACAGTGAAGGACAGGAAGCCTGGCGTGCTTTAAGTCCATGGGGTCCCAAAGAGTCGGACACGACTGAGCTACTGAACAACAACCGGAGAGTCCTATGCGTTTTCGGAAGTGAGGAAGCCAATATTACATACTGGACGGTCTAGAAATAAAGGCGGAAGTGGTATGAGGAAATCAAAGACTTCGGAGTGCGATTAATATGCCAGGGAATCCTTTCTCAGACTGGAGTTGAGTGTACTCAGCAAGATAGTGCAAAAAACTTCCCTCCCAGCTGACGGGCGGCCCTCGGAATCTGCAGATCTGCGCCTGATGGAAAGGCTCGGGTAAAGATTATCTCGACAGAGCTACGTGAAAGGCCTGGTACTAACTATTCTGGCACTATTTGGGGCTCCAGACTCATAAGCGACAGGGAGAACATCTGCGAGAAAGGGAAAGTGATGACGCTTCTTCAAGGAATCCTAACAAACTCACCTAGCAAAACCCTCAACAAACACTCGGCATACCAACATTTCAGGGCCTTCTTTCCTGCCCTGAATAAAGATGGCCGCAGGGGCGCGTCCGCAACACGGCGCACGCGCCGTACCGACGGTCGGCCCTTTTCCCGTCCTTCTGCGCGCCGTCGGCACTGCCCACTCACCAGCTGCACTCCCTCGGTGCGCCCTCAGCCTCACCCCCTTTCTGTCTGCCCCCGCCCGGAAGTGGATAGTGCTGCACAGAGGAGAGGACGGAGGGGGAGGGGAAGTGCTTCCGGGGAAAGGGGCCCCTGGTTGGTGTTTGTAAACTTGCCTCGGTCCCGGTGGGGGCAGCGGCGGCCACGGGGCTGGCACGGAGTGCTGCGGCCTGGAGGAGGCGCCGCGCAGCGGGGGAGACAGCGGGAGGCCGCGCCTGGCAGGTAAGAGCACGCCCCAGGGAGCGCAGCGTTGTGGAGGCAGGCGGCAGCGCTCCAGCAGCTCGCAGGCCGTGGGGCACCGCGCGGGAAGGGGGAGGGGCGGGAAGGAGGGGCCCGGGGCGAAGGGGGGCGCTCCCGAGGAGAGGTAGGGGCTGCGTGCACACCACCGTGCGGTCGCGTCACCGGCCGGACTGAGGGGGCTTGCTCGGAAGGGACGCGGGCGCGAGCACGCACCTTGCGCGCTCCTGGGCTCTCCGGGTGCGTGCGGCGGGCGCAGCGGCCGGCTGGCTGGCTGGCTGGTTGGAGGGAGGGAGGGAGGGAAGATGGGAGGGAACGCGCAGCGTCGGGCTTCGCCTCCTTGTCTTCCACCTCCGCAGCGAGTTTACGTACCTTGGGGCGGTCTCGGAGAATGCACACGTGTGGGCCGGCCTGGGCTTGTACTGCTGGTCCGGTTTCTGCCTGCTGCTGAAGCGCCCAGCGTTAACCCCTGAGCTTTTCTCTACCCCACTTCGGGTCGCCTTGATAGAGTGCGAGCTTCGTGGGCCAGCCCACTGGACACAAAAGCCCTAGAGAGCCTCCGCCTCCTCCTTCCAGTCCTAAGTTGGCAAATCCTAGCAGTTGGCCTGCTGCAGTGCCTCCACTAGAGGCCGAAGTTACTTTTACTCCTGTCGAGGGCCTGGAGACCAGTTTCTTCTCATGACCTAGAAAGAGAACTCTGATGTCTTCGTTTAGAGTTGCACAGAGAGCACCTGGCAAAATAGTTCAGCCCACTGAAGGTTGTATGGCCTGAGAATGTTGCACCTAACAGCTCCATTTCCCTTTCTGGTTTCAGGTTTCTGAAACAAATCGTGAATTTCATTCAGAGAATTCAGCTGGAAAACTGAGACTGGCAGCCTTTTTCTTCAGACAATAGGCAGGAGCCGAGCAGAGACCAGGGATTCTTGGAACATCTATCTTTACTTTGGAGGACACTAAATTCTGTTTGAAGACAAAGGCATTTCAGTATGGCAGCAGGACTGAAGGGACACGAAAGAGTTGTTACAGTGATTTGGTGACAGTTCTTCAAACAACAGTGTCTTAAGGAAAGGTGGAGCAAGAAACTCGAACTTTTGAGTTGCATTAAGTGAGAAATCAGCATGGCTCAGGTAAAAAGCTCTAGAGTCCTCCTCCTTCAAGATCACTGGGAAGCGTGTTTGCAGTTTCACTCTTGAATGCTGCCTTAGTCAACATATTGACCAACCCAGTGAGCCAAGCTCTGTATTAAACACCAGGGGGAGATCTAGAGGAAGGAAAGGAGACAGGCCACAGCCCCTGCCTTCAGGGAGCTTCCAGTCAAATGAAGGAGGTAGGCTATACTGCATCACAGGCCTTGATGGGACATTTACAAAGCAACATGTACTCAGTTTACACTTGGTACAGTAACTTTTGAGGGGCATGAGGGAGTAAACAGTCTGGTGAATGCTTCATTTGTTTTTTTTCCAACAGGAATTTATTGAGCTCCTGTTACATGCAAGGCATTGTGCTGGGGATACAAAGATGAATAAAATTGACCCTGACCCCAGCAGGCTTCCAGGCTAGTTGGGTTGGGGTTGGGGGAGATGAAGAGACAATCTGTTATTTATCTTTATATACACAACACTGCGTGGTGGCTGGCTAGTAGTACAGACTCAATGAGTCTGTTGATTGAAGGAATATGCAATAATAGAGGTATGTACACCGTAGAGGAGGGAATGAGCCTTTTGCCTGGATGAAAAAAGAAGTTGAAGCTGGAAGGATGCATAGGATTTTGCTAAATAAACAAGTAGAACAGGGCGTTCAGACAAGGACAACTGCCTGGGCAGAGACTTAGAGTCCTGGGAGGATGTGGTGAGCTGGGGAGTACCGCGGGCAGTTTGCTAGTTACGGAGGAAAGGATTGGGGTGCGGGGTGGATGGCTAAAGACAGGAGATAGTGATAGACGGCCACGTTAGGGTGAGGGAGTTGTTTCCTGGAGAAGTAAGCTGAGTGTGACTGAAAGGTTTTTATCCCTTACTGGGGAATTAAACTGTATTCCATAAGGAATGGGGACTCTCTGAAGAGTGTTAAGCAGGAGAGTGACGTCAGATCAGTGTATTTGGAAGGTACTTGTCCTTCCAAATCCCCCTTGTGGGGATACAAGATGGATTGGAGAGACAGGATGGCTCAACAGGTTATTGTAGTTATCTGGGGAGAAAAGCTGTCTGTAGCATCCCTGGAGCTTTTGCCAGCTTCCTTCCAGGGACCCTCCCCTACCAGCCTCACCAGGAAGAAATCACTGGCTTTCTTCCAGCTGCATGCATAGCTTCCTTCTTTTCCATGCAGAGGAGGAGCCGTGCAGTTTCTTCTTCCTTTGTTTGCAACCCACTTCACAGCATCCTGTTCACTCTAGCTCTGAGAAGACTGCTTTTCCCTAACTGCTAACTTTGTACTGGGGTGCTGCTTTTGTATGTTAACTCATCAACCCTGTGAGGGTAGATACCATGGTGAACATTTTGCATTTAAGGAAACTGAGGCTTAAAGAGGTGGAGTAATCTGCCTGAGATTGTACAATGCAAACAGCAGAGTTAAGTCTTGCCTCCAGACCTTTCCCTCCGAAGTCCTTGAAGATGAGAGGGGGAGTTCCTGGGATGTACTGATCACCTGAAAGGAATTTCTTTTTAAATTACTCATGGAAGTTTGCTGACCAACTGTTTCTTAAAAGTGTTTCTTCAGTAAGAAAAGGATATTGTCTAGTGCTGGCTAAATAAAGTCAGTTTGAAGAATGTAGCAATTTTCCTAAATATCCCTTACTTAAGTAATTTTTAAACTATGTAGAGCAAGGACTGTGAGAAATGTGAATATGCACACATGAATGGTGAGGACGGGGAGGAGGAAGAGAAATTGTATATTCAACTCCAAAATCTTCCCAAGTGGTTTAATTGTCATCTTTGTTATAAAATATAAAATTTTTATATTTGACAGCACTTAGAGAATTTTAAAGGGAGAAATGACCTAATTTTACTGGTACACGTTTGTAGAGCTTGATAGACTATACATTTGGCACCAGTGAGATCTGCCAGTCAGAAGCGGGTTCTGTGTAGCTAAGTGTCATCAAGAGAGAAAGAAGGAAGTTCCCCCAGAAATCTCCCATGTCAGTGGGTCAACAGGACGGACTCTTGGTATTTCTAAGCCTCGTGTAGCTTCAAAGTAATGTATAGATAGACACTTTACCCAGCACAGTGCTAATGACAAAAGCGTCAGTAGCATCTGATTATTCACTTAGTCTGTGTCTGAATGCTGACAGCTGACAAAATGAATAACTAGTCCTGGTGAGATGAGTTAGGGAGGACTCTCGAAGGAAGCAGGGTTTTGTGGTGAGGAGGAACGCTCCTTGGAGAGAAGCCGCATGTTAGTAGCTGGGTGTTTAAGGTAGTTCTTTGGAAATTGGCAGTCTGTTTTTGCCCTGCCCTGCCAGGTGACCTGACACCTCATCTCCTTTCAACTTAGGCAAGTCTCCTGGCTTGTGAAGGCCTAGCAGGTGTGAGTTTGGTTCCCACTGCAGCCAGCAAGAAGATGATGCTGAGCCAGATTGCCAGCAAGCAGGCCGAGAATGGAGAGCGGGCAGGTAGCCCTGATGTGCTGAGGTGCTCGAGTCAGGTACAGCACTTGAGCCCATTGCGGCACCTGGGGGTCGGGTGGCCCAAGCTCTCTGCCAGGAGGTGCCCAGCTCTGAGTCCTCAGTGCTTTTGTTTAGGGAAGTGGGAAAGGGGATACAGCTGGGCCATGAGTATGGGTATTTTAGAGGGTACAGGAAAGGAAGGTCTTTCCTGTACAACAGCTCGTTAAAACCAAGGTACTTGGAGAGGAGATGGATGCGTACTTTCTCTAAACCTCTGGGGCAGGTGATTCACAAGTTGTCTCAAAGCACCTTTTTGGCTTCCTGTCTTGTGTTCTCAGATTGACTGTGCATTTAGATTTGATTTGTATTTAAAGGGCCACCGAAAAGACAGTGATAAATCCCGGAGCCGCAAAGACGATGACAGCTTGGCTGAGGCCTCTCATTCAAAAAAGACTGTTAAAAAGGCAGGTAATGGGGAATTCCTTGGCAGTCCAATGATTAGGACTCCACGCTTTCATTGTTGAGTGCTTAGGTTCATCCCCTGGTCAGGGAACTGAGATCCCACAAGCCACGCAGAGTGGCCAAAAAAAGAAGAAAAAGGCAGGTAATGGGGAAACGCCCAAACTGATTCAGTTTGGGAATAAGGCAGCCCTCTTCTTTCTTCCCTCTCTGGCTCAGCCCTGAGCTCTCCTCACAGCTGGTGAGTGAGTCACCCTGGCTCCATCCAGAGACCACTTTGGCAGTTGATCTCTGCCCTCTGTGAAACATCCTTGGTAAGGGGAGGGTCGGGGGAGCATGAGGTCCTGTGGCAGAGGGGCAGGCAGTCTCCCTCTAAGGTCAGTTCAGAGTGTGAGGTTTGACCAAGCAGACAGCTTGCTCACCCTGCCTCCTTCCTCCAAGGGTCTCTCAACTCTGAGGGATGTGGGAGATGACAGCATCAGAGAAGTTACTTTGTCCAGCAGTTGAAAATAGGGCCAGGGCAGAATGGAGGCAAGAAGGGGCAGAGGGATAGGGTAGCCTCATGATGCGCCTGACTCTTGCCCCCAGGTGGTGGTAGTGGAACAAAATGGTTCTTTTCAAGTAAAGATTCCCAAAAATTTTGTTTGTGAACACTGCTTTGGAGCCTTTAGGAGCAGTTATCACCTCAAGAGGCACATCCTTATTCATACCGGTAAGTCTCTTGCTCACATTCAGAGGGGGAGCATAGTCCATAGTTTGTGTTACATTTGTATGTAGCTCCTGTTGGGTTTATTTTAAGGAGTAAGTATTAGAAGTAGGGGAAGAAGGTAAGTGAATGAGGCAGAAGAGATTGTATGTATCTGGTGTTGCTGAGACCAGCAGCTTTGGGGACCTTTCCCCATTAGCTGTTCACACGTTACTAAAAGATAAAGATTTCTGGGAAAATACCTGGAGTGAGGTCCCTGCCATGTATACCTCCTGATGCTCCCTTCTCTCTGATTGGGCCAGGTGAGAAGCCATTTGAGTGTGACATATGTGATATGCGTTTCATCCAGAAGTACCACCTGGAGCGTCACAAGCGTGTACACAGTGGGGAAAAGCCCTACCAGTGTGAACGGTGTCACCAGGTAAGCTCACGTGTCATGCATTCACACCCACACACAAACTTTCTTCCCCAATAGCCAGGGCTCGCCCCTACTCCCTGCTTAACAAGGGGCCATCTCGCATTCCTGGCCATGATGGTGTTAGTACATCGGGGTGAGGTATATCTTTCTGGCCTTATATAGGTATATCTTTCTCTGCCTGTACCAGGCACAGTGAGACCATGTGTGACGTTACCTTCACATTAACTCCATGAGGTAGCTGTGTGGCCTTCATTTTGCCCATGGGGAAATTGAGGTTTAGAGAGGTTGAGTTTCCCAAGGACACAGCAGATCAGGGATTAGAGACACATTGAATGGAACTTCAGGACAGGTGCACTTAGGAGGAAGAGAGAAAAATTCCTGCCCTGAGGGAGCGGTCAATATCTGATGTGTTGTGAGTATAAAATCCAGGACCAAAACGAGACACAAACAAGAGATGAGAAATGATAACAGTGAGCACTTTCTGGATGCCTTGCTGGGTCTCAAGCTTTGCTCCACGCTCTCAGGCTGTATCTGCAGAACACTAGTATGAAAGCTCTGTGGGGCAGAGACTTTGTCCCGCTGGTTCTCCACTCTCCTCAGCCCCAGGAACTGTACCTGCCTTGAGATACTGAATAAATACATGATAAATGAAGCAGCCGCTCTGTGAGTAGGTACCTTTAGCCCCATTTTACAGACGAGTGGACACATTCAGGGCTGAGATAGCTTGCCCAGGGTTGCGTGGCTACTGCGTGCTAGGCCAGGATTGAGACTTCAGCGTTGTGTTCCTAACCACTGTGCACTCATACTGTCTGTGTACATGCCAAGGGAATGTAGAATGGGACGTGCGCCTCTCCCATTTGGGAAGGACAGCTCGAGCCAATAGGTAACCAAGTTTCTTCTCTCAGGCACTTAACCCTCCGTTTCTTCTCAGTGTTTTTCTCGGACAGATCGATTACTCAGACACAAACGGATGTGCCAAGGGTGCCAGTCCAAGACTTCCGACGGGCAGTTTTCTCTCTAGGCGCAGGGGCCCCGGGTGGTGGGAGTAATCAGAAGAATCCACCGAAGAGTGCACCCCCTCTGGTCTGATGGTCCCACCGCCGCCCCGTCTGTACCTGTCTCCCTCCTGGAGGAGTGGACCCAGGAGACCGGAAGAGTGCATCAGGGGACGGCAGGCCCCAGAGCTTCAGCTCTGTAAATAATCTGAGACTCTGAGTATCTCGGGGAAGTTCCTTCAGCATTCCTGGGTAGGGAAGCTAGTCCCCAGACCCTCGGCTGAGGTCACAGGTGGGGACTCAAGGTGCAGGACCAAGACTGAAGCGTGGCTCCCACAACCCTGGACTCCCGCTGGCAGCTGAAATGGAGGAGACTGGGGAGAGGGGTTTGTTTGTTCTGTTCTTGTTTTTGTTTATCCAAAAGCAGTTTCAACAGGCACACTGTGGAAATAGGTAATATGGAGGTATAGAGTCCTGGTTAAAGCAGGGACTATGGCTGGTCCAGCCCTCCCCCAAATTGAGTTTTTAGTTGCAGTTGATCCTTGATGTTCCACAGCCCTGTACCTCACCTCCTGTTTGAAGGAGAATAGGATCAGGGTGGCGGCTGTGCTTACTTTGGCCTCCTTATACACTGTAGGGACAAAAGGAAGAGCAGTGGGGGGAGCAGACAAGGGCTGGGTCCAGGAAGAGTGGGCAGGTACCTCTCATTTCCTTCAGGGAAGAGCAGGAGCTGTGGCCTGGGCTATTGCAGTGGCCGGTGCCACACTGGTACCTAATGGGGTCAGCTCAAGTGCCTTTTGGAGGAAACTTGGGTGAGAGTGGCCCTTGAAGCCCCTTCCCTTTCTCTCCTTGGGTAGTTGATCTTGGAGATAGTTTTTGGCTACCTCGCTGATACTGACTGACTCCTAAGCCAGACAGAGGTGTCGAGCAAGGAGTCGCAGATGATACAGTGGGTTCTTTCTCCTTGTGCCCTCTTAGGAACCACCCAAGACTAGCCCCAAGTTCGGTGACAGCTGTTGAAGACACAGAAATTTGGTGTCCCCTGACGTGACTGTTGAGCAGTGTTGTGCTGTTCTCCGCGCTCACGTCCTATCACTGTGTTCAGGTAGAGGAGATAGGGGTCTAGCTTTTGGTCCCAAAGGAAAAGATCTTGGCTTCCTTCTTGATGGCCGTCCCTACACAAAAAGAACTGTGGGGGGGTGGGGAGGGGGCTGCGGAGAAAACACCGAAGGAGAAACCTGATGTAGGTTTTACTCTTAACTATATTTTTTGCTCTTCTCTGCTCCGACACCACCACCTTATCTACACCCTCCCCAGAAGTGATCAGGGGTGTGTGAGTGAGTGTGTGTGTGGTATGTGAGTGTTCATGTTTGTATGCTTGGAGATGGCATATTATTGAGCCAAACCCTTCTCTAGCCCCAGCTTGGGAGGATGAGCATGAAACAGCTTCTCCTGACTGCCCCTCCCCCAAAACCTGAAGGCCTGAACCTTTAGGTTCAAGAGGAGCTGAGGAACTCAGCTTGAGGGGACTGGAGGGCTTCGTTTTGGAGGGTTTTTTTAAGATTGATTCAACAGACTGCTGGTTAGGATGTTGCTAACCCAAGCCAGGGCTTGTGAATATGAATTTTCTAAAGTGAAATAAAAACCCTCTTTCTTCCTGCTAAGGAAAGGATCCTTATGGGAGGTTCTGGGGGTTTGGTTGACTCCCAGGTTGTGGGCTCTCCTGACCTACGGGGGTGTGCTGAGTAATTACAGAAGAATCATGGAGATTTGCTGAACCTGACCAGGCTGTCAGTGGGGGGTCTGAGATGGCAGTCTGCAGAAAGTGATTTCCTTTCTCAGAAAAGGTAGGCAACAGCACACTCCTGTTACCTGTTCTGAAGGAGATGGGAGTGGGGACAGGCGGGGGCGGGGAGGGGGGGGCGGGTCTCCATACCTCTGAGGTGTGAGGATTTGGGGAAAAGAAAGGAAGCGTGGCACCCTTGAGCTCTTCCCTGACAGCATCTGAGATCCTATGGGGAAACGCTGGGGAACGTGCCTGCAGCCTGTTCTCGCCTAGTTTTGTGTTGGCACGTTTGACATGGTCCAGAAACTAGACGGCGAGTCCTGAAACCAGCCCTTCTTGGTCCCTGCAAGTAGGGCCTCTTTCTGCATGTGAGCCAGCCCCTCTCAGAGAGCCCCGTTGGGGGCTGGGGTTTGTCTCAGACACATTGAGAAAACTGTCCTTCCAGACGGTGCTTTTGCAAGTGGAAGATGTCGCTCCCTGCCACCTGTAGCTAGTCAGCTTAGGATTGGGGTTGTGTGTGGAGAGAATCACATTAGTGAGGTGTGCCCCTGCATGTGCGAATGTGTGTTTAGGTCCGAATGTGTCCTGGCCCCCTGCAGGCCTCGGCTTCCTGCTTGGGTGTGTGGGGGAGAGGGAACTTCTAAGCATATGTGCAGAGAGCCATACCAGAACCACCCCTGCCGAGGACTGGGTGAGTGGAAACTCAGGAGCAGGTGGTTAGCTCAGCTGCCCAGGTGCTGATGTTCATGAGGCCATGGATTTGTGAGGAGAGGGGAACTGAGAGGCAGGAGGAGTGACAGCGCCCAAGAGTCCCACTTACACCCCAGGGAGATCACCAACCGCTGCAAAGGCTCCTGGGCCCAACATTCCACCCCTCTGCTGGGTGGGGTCTAGCACTGGAAAGATGCCTCAGGTGTGTCTGGAGTGAAGGGAACGGCGGTGGGGCCAGCTCTTGAGACCAGGACATGGGATTCAGGGACCTGGGAAAGAGTAGCCCCAGTTCCTGGGTGGGCTGCTGGACCAGGCCCCACCAGCCCTGCCCTTCCCAGCACCTCAAGTCTTTTCCGTCCACCCCGCCTCCAACAACCTCTTGTCATCACTTAGCTACTGATTGTGCCCCATGGCTTGATATCAGAGGGTTAAATGAGGTGTGGGGTCCCGCCACAACTTTTAACCCTCTCCCCAGATGTTCTCTGCCTCTGTGTGGCCCTGGGGCTTTTATCTTAATCCCTCCCACCCCACCCTTCCTCTCCACCTTTTTTTTTTTTTTAATATACTTATTTTGCTATTAGGGGAGGGGAATATCAAATGAACAAGATCACTTTTAAATGGTAGTTTTTATAAGATGTTATAAACTTGTATCTTTTTACCATTAAAGTGCAGTGTATGTTCCTTCGTGATATATTTAGGATATTTAAATAAAAAACAGGGCTTTTGTACATACTATCTCCTCTTTGGGAAGAACATCCTTGGGAGAAGTTTTTTCACTGGGGCCAAAGTAGTTTTATTTTTTCCCACCAAATGTAACCAACCACCCCATAACTTCCAGCACCTATGAGCTCCCCTTCACAGAGGCACAACAAGCAAAAGTAAAAACAGGCTATCAGTTCTGAATAAGGAAAGAAAAGAAATGTAGCAGGATAGAACAAGGCTAGATACCAGCCAAGGCAGCGTTTCTCCAAGTGTGGTCTGTTGCGCTCCTTCGTCAGCTCAGCTGAGGATTCACTCGCCCACCCAGCCCGGTGCTGCCGCTGCTCCCCACGCAGCCCAGGTCATCCTTGCACACTGTTACCTTGAGAAACTCGCCCTCAGGTGGTAGGGGGAGGACTGCATGTGAGCCTCCTGAGGCCCAGGCTCCACATGTCCTGGCCTGGGGCAAAACAAACTGACCGGTGTGCTCTCAGGTAAGACTTTATTGTAGACCTGGCTGGGAGAGCCCCCACTCCTCGTGAGGTAGGGAAGCAAGGTCGCAGCAGCAGGCAGCCCTTTCAGTGCCCCCTGCCCGGCTGTAGCCCGATCCACCCCACGCCTCAACTCCTTTGGTCCCAGAGAAGAGCCCTGCAGTGATTTTCTCTCCCCACTTCAGAGAACGGGGCTGTCTGCCTCTTGAAAGCGGGGGTTGACAGTGGTCGTGATGGCGCTTTGGTAGAGAGGATTGTGGTCCTGCGGAAAGAAGTTGCCAGTGATGAGGAAAAGTCCCAGGACTCCTCTTTTATCTAGTTCTAAGAGGCCAGCCTAGAACTTGAGCAGGAACCCCAGGAACTGATGAAATGAGCAGAGGAACCAGGGTAAGCCTGCAGAGGAGGCACAGGCCTGGGGTGTGGGGTGTGTAGAAGGAATGGGGTGGAGTTGGGGATGGTGAAGCAGAAAGCAAAACCCCTGTAGCCAGGGGAAGCATGGAAAACCCCACCCAGTGGGGGAGGAGGCAGGCTCCTCACCTGCTTCCAGTTGAGATGCTGCCGCTCCTTTTCAAAACGATGGAATTCTCGGCGGTCATAGATTTCCACCGAGAGCCGATAAGCGAGGACCAATCCCAGTCCCACCGCCACGATGCCCCCTACACAGCCCAGCACAATGATTCGGGTGTGGTCTGCTCCCTCTATGGGGAAGAAACAATGGACTTCTGGGGGCCAGGGCCTAGGAATTGATCACCCGTCACCCACAACGTGTCCAGCCCCATCAGCCTCCCTAGTCTTGCCTGTCATTGAAAACAAAAGGAACTTCCACAGGATCAGGGTTATCCCAGCACTCAGGGCCTCAGCCAGGTCCACTTGATCCAGCATCTGCACTCTGCTTGCTTCACAGCTCTGCTTCAGTCCCCAGCCTGATTGCCTGGCGTTTTCACCTCCAGAGTTCTGGCCCCCTACCCATTAAACTTGCAGGACTTCATGTGGCATGTCCACAGTATCCCTGCCCACTTACCCTCTGGAGGTCTCACTGTGAGCACAACTCTGCCTCCAGCTTCATCCTCTGCCAGAAAGAAGAAGAGCTGGTTGTCCTGGGTTCTCTCTTTACACCAGCTGTCATCCAGGGTAGGGGTCAAAACCAGAGTCATGTTGGCGTGGGCACACGCTGTGCTGCAGTTCCTGGCCAGGGGACCAGTCCCAAAGGCTTTGCACTCTGCACAGTCCCTGTCCAGTGGGTACCAGTAAGTTACCAGCTGGGCAGTTGTCACCCAGATGACCCACAGAAAGAGCAGGTGGGCAGGAGGGGCTCAGTGAGCCCTGTTCCCGAGGTGCAAGGCCTGAGGGCTCACCTGTGTGTCTCGCATGGTGTCTTGCAGCCTGAGCATTGATCACAAAGGGCACCATAGTAGCCGTCGTCGCACTGGCAGCGGTCGCAATTGCAGTGTCCGTGCCCATTGCAGAACCCTCCGTCAGGACTGACACAGTTGTCCGTGTCACCACTGCATTCACATGCTCTGCCCGTGCGGTTGGCGTGACAGTGACACACTCCACATTGGCAACGGCCAAAGCCTGAGGTAGGGCCACACAGAGGGTGACAACCATCCTCCACAGCCACTGGGCACCACATGCCATCACGGGCTGCCTAGAGCTGATCTGCTCCTGTGCATCCATTTCCCTCTCGAGTGTGTCAGACAACTTCCAACCCCTATATCACAGCCTGATTCCTGCCCTTGGTATCAAGAAGTTCCCAGAGCCTCAACGCCCTTGGGGGGCCACTCTGACCCCACCCTTCTCCCCAAGTCTCCAGGTACCTCCACAGAGGATGCCTTCATGTCGCTCACAGCTGGCATCGTCACACTCGCACAGGCGTCCAGAGCTCTGTCCACTGCAGGTGCAGCGTCCACACTGGCATTGTCCCCTCCCGCTGCACAGGGGCCCTGTGCCGTTGGGGACCCGGCACCCAGACTCCAGATCTGGGGAGGATAGCTCAGCCTCCGAACACTCACAGAGTCGACCCAGGCGGCCGGGGACACAGCTGGGAGGGGAAGGGAAGAGAGGGAAAGGGGGGATCAGAGAATTTGACCATGTCTTGACCTGCCTTTCCCCAAACCCTCTAAACCTAAGATCTCAAGATAGCTGGAGAGAGAGCGAGGCTGAGAGGAGCATGGACTATAATGGAGTTCCGAGGAGTAGAAGAGCAGGGAGAGTTGCAGCAGAGGGAAGAAGCTTCAGGAGGTGAAAGTCAGGGTCGAGTCTTGGAAGGTCTACGAAAAAGATACCTAGAGACAGAGTCGCAGGTGGAGGGATGGAGGACGAGGTGGGAGTACGGGGGAGCCATATGGGTGAAGGGAAGTAGGCCCTCACCTGCACACCCCACACTGGAGGTGCCCCTGGCCATCACTGCAGTGAGGAGCCTGGAGCTGGGCGTCGCTGCAGTTACAGTCACACACTGTGTGCAACTCCACAGTCAGCTCCTCAGAGAAGCCACGGGCTCGGAACCTCAGCAGATGAGGCTCTGGGAGGCAGTGGGTAGCTTGGAAAGTAACCCAAAAATTCACCTGAGGACAGGGCAGGGGGGAATCACACTAAGAGCCCATGAGCACACACACTCCTGTGCACATACACACATCGCAAAGCCATTGGTCATCCAGAACACTACTTAGCAAATGAAGGGGCAGGGTCATGCTAACACCCATCTCCTAGAAACATTTGAGGAAGCTGCTCATTAAAGTGTCTGAGAAAGGACAGGTGGAGGACACCCCAGGCTTTTTACATTGTTTCCCAGGCCTGTACCCCCCATCCCCTCCTGCCTGCTCAATTTCCCGCTCCCATCCCCACACCCTTCCTTCTCACCGTCTGGTTGATTCGGACTTGGTTGCACTGTACCCAGTCGCCAGCTTCACTCAGTCTCTTCTCAGAATCCCCACATTGAGATTCATAAGAGATGCGGACCCCCGGAGGGAGAAGAGAGTGTTCGTGTTCGAGGGTCACAGTGGATGACAGTCTCTGGGGAAAGAGCGAGAGAGAGTGACCATGTGAAGGCCAGTTACAACTCACACCCTCTCCAGCTGTTCCACATTCTGCCGGAACCCCACCCTCAGCCCACCTGGGGGCTCCTTCTGCTCTGCCCAGTCAGGAGGAGTTTCTGCAGGAAGGACCTGGGATGGCCTTGAGCGAGAACACAGGGTCCAGAGGTTTCCAACACGGCATCTCAGTGCCGCTGCGGCAAAGACCTGGTGGGGCTCAGGGGCTAGCCAGCGCTGTACACATGCAGTAGCTAGGTTTTTCAAACCTCATGTCTGGACATGTCATCTGTGAGCATACAAGGTCTAAAGAACAGATTCTTTCCATTGAGTTTGTCCTGGGAAATTTGATATTGTCTCACATTTTCTCACCATGGGTTTAGAACACAGTCTCTGTTATCAAGAAGCCTACAGTCAAGTTGCAGAGATAAGACCTAACTCCAAGAAACATGAATTTTTATGGTTCTGTCTACCTGTAAAATTCCATGGTTCCTGTGAAGAATATCTCTGAATTATTGATAAGCTTATAGTGAAGGCAATCTCCAGATATGACATTCTTTGTGTATAGACAAGTGCCAGCCCTTGCATCTGTTATCTGTGTGATCTTAGGCAAGTCACTTAGCCTCCTCCCCATGGATAAAACTAGAATAATAGTTTCCAAGCAGGGAGGGGGTTTAGTGGAGTAAATGAGACAGCAAACAGTGTGTACTTGGGATGGTGCTTGGCATGAAATAAAAACTCAATCAATGTTAATTCCCTTTCTTGCCCAGAGCAGTGCTTCATGCTCTGTAGAAATCAGGCACTTAAGATTTATGAATGAGTGCAAGACTGAGTGAGCTGTTAATGACAACCACACACACAGACTGTGGGCAGGAGCTGTGGGGTGTGATACCAACAGGCGATTTTCCTCTTGGTTCTGCCATCCTACCTGGGGGTCCCTTTCCACTTTCCCCAGTGCCCCTCCCCCCCAGCCCCTCACGTTATAAGCATCCATGATGAGCTGCACCACATTGCTGGAGTCCTCACTCAGCTCCCCCACTGCAGACTTGGGAATCAGGTTACTCAGCTCCTGCGATGGGGGGAGTTGAGGGAAATGGTGGGTCACAACTCTCAGGAAATAAGCTTGCCGTGGGCGGGGGGCGGGGTGGGACTCTGGAAGGAGGGCATATCGGGAGAGGAAAATGGGCCTTTGAGGGAGCTGAGAAAGGCTGGGCATGGGAGGGTTTGCATTCACACAGCTCTTACCCGGTAGACAGGTAGTGTGGCACTGGTGACAGCAAAGATGGGCTGAATGTTTGCCGCAGACAGGGCCTGGGCTACTTGACCCACAGAAGGGTAGTCCTGGAGCAAGGAGTGGGGACAAGGTGAGTACCCCAGGCCCCCCTCACAGAATGCAAGGTGCCCTGAAAATCCAGGGTTCCACCAGCTAGAAGGAGGGGAGGGGCTGGGAAGTGGAGGGACATGGAGAGGAGGAGCTGCTGAGGAGGATGGCAGGGTGGCCACCATAAGGACAGTGAGGCTACAGGGAGAGGTCCTGGGAGAAGAGGTGTGGCTCCCACGGGGAGGGTGGGGAAGGGTGGCGACTCACAAACTCTGGGCTGCGACTGTAGAGGCCATTGCTGTCCAAGTGGCAGTGTCCGTCGCTGGGCATGAAGATGCCGCCCAGCTTGCCGTCCCCAGCTGTGTGGAATGTGTCATCTGACGTGAACACCAGCAGGCGGGACACATTTCTCCAGCCAATCTGCTTCTGGAGTGGGGTGGATGGGAGGCTGTGCACCTGAGCACAGAGGGCCCTTGAGCTACCCCCACCAGCTCTACTAGCCAAAGATGTGGCCGGCCTCATTCTGACTCAGTTTGTCCATCCCCCTGTCTCCAGCTGCTTGCTTCTCCCCAAATAGGGTTGCTGCTAGTAGAGGCCTTGTAAATTAGAAAAGTATGCCTCTTCCTCTAGACATTTCACTCCAAACCACCAGGAAACTGTCAAAATAAATGTGCAAACTACAGGGACTATAACACAAAGGGCACCCCTAGAACTGTGCACTGACTAACCACAGCTGCCCATCTTGGCTCCAACCAGCTCATCCAACTCAAAGACCCTCCCCGCCCCCTCACCTGGCAGAGGGCAGCCTGCAGAATGGCATCAAAGCCACCTTCGGGCAAGTCCAGGTTGCCGGACACGTTCTGGCGTCCCACCTCCCGCTCGAAGGCCTCTGCATCCCCAGTGAGGGACAGCACATGGTGAAAACTGAAGGGTGGCTGGCAGCTCTCCAGCCGGGAGGGGCAGGGGTGACGAAGCTTGGAGGGCACTGTGCTCACGAAGGGCAGCACCGTTTTGTCCACGAAGGAGCCAAAGCCTGGGAGGAGTCATGAAGGTAGTGCCAGATGTCACTGGGTGGGGGGCCACTGCTAAGGACTCAGGAAGAGAGTCCCCAAAAACTGGGGTGGGGGACAGTCACAGAGGAGCTAATGGGAGAGGGTGGTCCTAAAGGGCCAGGGACCCAGGACCCAGCAGGGGCAAAGGAGCAAGTGCACAGGCTCAGGGAAGTGGGGAATGGATATGAGGAGGAGGACATGATGGTGGCAGGCAGGGGTTTGGTGGAAGCTAAAGAAGCCTCGAGTGTGCAGTGTAGTAATGGCAGCAGCAGCAGAAGATGAAGCAGGGATGGTGGACAGAGGGATGCAAGCAGGTGCGGCAGGGATGGTGCACTTAGACCTTGGCCAGGAGACGAGGCATCAGGGGAGTGTCCAGGTGGCACGTCTAGGGCATCTCTGATGCTGGGAGCTGTCTGAACAGGCTCTCCAGATTCGGGGCCTCAGTTACCCTTCCAGTAAAATTAGGGGTACTACAGGACCCCTAGCTCTGACCTAGAAGATGTCTCTGGGGATAGATATCAGGAACCCGTGGCCTGGCCAGGTCTGTTAGAAACCAGGAGAGGGCACAAGTGTTTCGCCCCTTCATTTCTACGCCCCAGGTAACCGGCTTGCAGGAAAAAAACCTCAGGGCAGCCTCTCACCTGAGTCTGCCTGCTCTCTCTCCCCTTGAGAGCACAGTTTCACTTAAATAAACCCTCGCTTTACTTTCTTATCCTGTGTTTAGTCACTCAGTGGTGTCCGACTCTTTGGGACCCTATAGATTGGAGCCCGCCAGGCTCCTCCGTCCATGGGATTCTCCAGGCAAGAATAATAAGTGGGTCGCCATGCCCACCTCCAGGAACCCAGGTCTTCCTCATTGCAGGTGGATTCTTTTTGTCTGAGCCCCCATGGAAGCCCAGGACTACTGGAGTAGGTAGCCTATCCCTTCTCCAGGGAATCTTTTCGATTATTTTCTTGGAGTGTGGGGGGTGGGCAGGAGAGGGCAGGTGAGGCCCTTGTGTGTCCTAGGCATTGGCAGAGGGTGGGGTGCGGCTGGTTAGAGGCAGAGGGCAGGCAGGAGCGGGCAGGGCTCCGCGGGGCTTACCAATGCGCACGGAGTCAGTGACCTCCTGCAACCGCACCAGCAGCGCGTGCCCGAGCTGTCGCACGCGCTCCAGGTCGTCCTTCATGGAGTAGCTCAGGTCCATAAGGTAGTACAGGTCCACGGGGTATCCCTCAGCTCGAAGGAAGCGGACCCGGAGCTGCTGGGGCTCCCCTGCGGGTAGAGGTGATGGGGAGGTCAGCGGGGCGCGGTGGAATCCCAACCCCCGGCCTCACTGCCCATCACCCCTTAACTCACCCGGCCGCAGCGTGACCCGGACCCGCTGCGGCGCCAGCTGGGTGGCCCCCTCGCCGCGGGTGCCCTGGCTGAGCGGGTCATCCTGCAGCACCTCCTGCCGGCCGCGGGGCTCCTCCAGCTCCCCCGGGAGGCAGCCCCGGGCCAGCAGCTCTTCTCGCCGAGCACAGCGCCGCGCCTCCGCCTCCCCGGACGCTGTGAAGTTCTGCGCGGCAAGGGGAGGCGCGTGGGGAACCCTGATCCCCCGAAACCCTCAGCCCGGCTCCCAGAACCACCCTGCCGTCCTGGCCACTTCCAAGCCCTCCCCTGTTAGGCAACTCCCTGAGCCCCGCACCCACCCCCAATTCCCTCCCCTCCCTTCCTTCCACAGCTACCCTCGAACCTCGTACTTACTTCCTTGTCCAGAGCCCACTTCCTACAGCATCTCCCTTCTCCTACCCTCATCTCGACACCCCCTTTCCGCCAGATACCTACCTCTCACCTCCCACAGCAGGACAGAGTTCCTGCTGAGATCTTAGGGACCTCACTACCATTAAAAAAGGAAGAACCTGTCCTCCTAGTCCACCCTCGCCCCGCCCCGCCCTTCCCTGCTGCAAACTCAGGCCAAAAAAGGAAGGGGGTCAGATTAAGACAGTTTCTGGGAAGGGAAACGATAGGGACAGAAGAGAATACCCCCTTCTCCTCAGTGTGTCTGGTACCCTGGGACTGGCTGGGGAGCCACAGGGGAAGGAAATGGTTAGAGCAGCTTCTCAGCTGGCCCAGGTGCCAGCCAGGCTCTGGTCTGGGGACTGGAGGAGACTGACTCGCATCCAGCTGGCCCAAGAGTCCCTGCCTGGCTCCTCTGGCCTGGCACCTCTGCTCTCTGCCTCCCACTGACTGTGTCTTCCCCTTCCAGGCCTCCCAGATTCACTACGTGCCTTTCTCCTGGATCCACTCAGCTCTGGAGCTCTGTCTTCCCCCCATGAGTGTGCCCGCCTTTCTTATCTCATCTAACTCCCCATTTCCTGTGAGACGGTTCTGCCCCATCCCCCCAGCTCAGGCACCCCTTTTGCTCTGCTACACCAGAGCCCTGTCTCTTTAAGGCATGAACAAAGAACAGCTTTGTTTGACCAGCCAGGAAGACACCCTCTCCCCCACCCCCCACATCCTTCTTGCCACTTAGGTAGTTCAAGCCTTTGCCCCAAAGCCCATAGGCTTCCAGCTCCTTCCAGCCTACCCTCCCAGTCATAGGCTGCTGCATACCCAGGAACACACCTCCACCCCCAACCCAGATCCAGAAACCCAATCACACACTTTTGCAGTGGACTGACCCCCAACATGATAGTATGTGGAGTTGGGGCCTTAGAGAATAAATTAAGGTTAGATGAGGTCATGTGAGTAGAGCCCTCATGATCTGTTGATTAGATCCCTATAAGAAGAAACACCAGAGAGCTTGTCTGCAGCCCATTAGCAAGCCAGGAAGAGAGCTCTCACTAGGAACTGAATCAGCTACCACCTTGATCTGGGATTTCACATCCTCAAACAATTTGTTTGTAAAATAAATTCCTGTCACTTAAGCCCCCCCCACCCCAGTCTATGGTATTTTGACAGCCCCAAGCTGACAAATACACTTTCTCATGGATATACCCACAAAAGATCCCTCTCGCTATACACAAACAAGAGTTCAGTAAGAACATGCTTCCTCCAAGTTTAAGGTCACAAGTCTTCTCCATATATACACAGATACACAGATGCAGACAAACATGTATGCAGAGGACTCTTGCATGCATGTGTGTGCCCACACACATGCAATCACAGACAGAAGTCATATGTGCACAAACTCAGTCATATACAGGACTACAGAGCGTACCCAGAACGTCACACATGTACCCACACAATCATACTTGTATATCCAGGTTGCACACATTCACACACACACACGGTTCAGAGGTCACAGGCCCATCTTTACCAGTTGCTTGCACCATGCACAGCTCGGGTGTGAGAGGATGCACTTTTGGCAGGAGGGAGCTGGCTGGCAGGACCCTGGCAGGGACAGATTGGGATCCCTCCACTCTGTGGCCTCCTGTGGGGATGAGCTCTTGGCGTCCAACTCACTTTCACCTCTGCTCAGGGCCAGCAGGAAAACAAGGACCATTGACAAAGCCACCATGGTCTGTAATAGGATATAAAGGGGGTCACGTGGGTCCTCAGGAAGGGCCCCCAAACTCTTGGTCCTCTAAACTTAGCCTGTGGTTGTCCCTCTGAAAACTCTACCCCAACTCTTTATCTCCCCCCATAGTTTCACTTCCCCCTGTGGATTCAGCAGCTTCTTCAAAATGGCAGGAAAAGGCACGTCTCAGGCTGGGGTAGGAGCCTTGGAAAAGACCTGTCCCTCCCGTGTGCAGACTTTATGAGGCCAGAGTGGGCAAAATGGCCTAAGCAAGAATCTGGAGAGGGGACATGGATGCAGGAAGGTCTGCACACAGGGCTCTTCACCAATTCCAAGCTATAGTGGAAAGAGAACAAAACAGAGAGGAAATGGACCAGGTCTGGTCCAGTCTCAGTCACTCACTGGCTGGTGTCAAGTCAGACTTTCTCTCTGAGCCTTAGTTTCCATAACTTAAAGTAAGTGAGCTGAAAAAAATAATCTGACAGTCCTTTTAGCTTTCATAACCATGGATTCTAAAGGAAGAGGGCCAGGGGCTCTAAATAAGGGGGGGGTGGGAAGTCAGGGATTAGGAATGAGAGGAAAGAATGCTGGAGCAGATGAGGGAGTATGTGAAAAAGGCAGGGAAATCAGCTGTAATTGACCAAAATGACAGCAAGAGGAATAACAATTAGACCTTAAGAAGAGCTGTCTAAAAGTCTGAGATAATGAAGAAAGGAAGGCCAGAGTTGGTAAATTTTTCTCTTTACTGCACATTGCACAAAGGGGATCTAGAGTTTTGGAGATAGAGCTTGAAGTCAGGGTAATTCCTGGAATGACCTGTATGGAAGACCAGGCAAATTTGAGAATTTTAAAAACTTATTAATTGGGACTTCCCAGGTAGTCCAGTGGTTAAGCATCCGCCTTCCAATGCAGGGGATGCAAGTTTGATCCCTGATTGGAAAACTAAGATCCCACATGCCACAGGGCCACTAAGCCCACACGCTGCAACTAGAGAGGCCTCTGTGCATCTCAAGTAGAGAAACACCTACTTGCCGCAACAAAGAAGAGCCTGCGCACCGCAACCTAGCACCGCCACGAAACAAAATGGAAACTTACTAATTAAAATTTGAATAGGCAATTCAATATCACATTTCAAAAATCAAAAAGTTAATCCCAATGGCCATTTTTATAGAAATGCAAAAGGTGATCCTAACATTCATATAGCATTGCACGAATAGCCAAAACAATCTTGAAAAAGAAGAACAAAATTGGAAGACTCACACTTCTTACTTTCAAAACTTACTACAAAGCTGCTGTATTCAAGATAGTGTGGTATTGGCATGCGTGCTCAGTAGCTTCAGTCATGTCCAACTCTTTGTGACCCTATGGACTATAGCCCGCCAGGCTCCTCTGTCCATGGGATTCTCTAGGCAAGAATACTGGAGTATGTTGTCATGCCCTTCTCCAGGGGATCTTCCAACACAGGATCAAACCCACATCTCCTGTATCTCCTGCACTGCAGGCATATTCTTTACCCACTGAACCACCTGAGAAGCCCATAGTATCAGCATCAGTTCAGTTCAGTTCAGTCGCTCAGTTGTGTCCGACTCTTTGCGACCCCATGAATCGCAGCACACCAGGCCTCCCTGTCCATCACCATCTACCGAGTTCACGCAAACTCACGTCCATCGAGTCGGTGATGCCATCCAGCCATCTCATCCTCTGTCGTCCCCTTCTCCTCCTGCCCCCAATCCCTCCCAGCATCAGAGTTTTTTCTAATGAGTCAACTCTTCGCATGAGGTGGCCAAAGTACTGCAGTTTCAGCTTTAGCATCAATCCTTCCAAAGAACACCCAGGGCTGATCTCCTTTAGAATGGACTGGTTGGATCTCCTTGCAGTCCAAGGGACTCTCAAGAGTCTTCTCCAACACCAGGGACAAGCAAAGAGATCAATGGAATAGAATTGAGAGTTCAGAAATATACAAATCTAGACTTGCCTGGTGATGCACTGGTTAAGAATCTGGCTGGGGACACAAGTTCGATCCCTGATCCAGGAAGATTCCACATGCCACGGGACAACTAAGCCTGTGTGCCACAACTATTGTGCTTGAGCTCTAGAGCCCGCAAGCTGCAACCACCAAGCCAGTGTGCTGCAACTCCTGAAGCCCATGTACCTAAAGCCTGTGCCTGCAACAAGAGAAGCCACCCCAATAAGAAGGCCATGCACTGCAACAGTAGCCCCTGCTCGAAGCAACTAGAGAGAGCCCTTGCAAAGCAAGGAAGACCCAGCCCAGCCAAAAGCATTAAATAAATAAAAGAAAGAAATATACAAGTCCATCCCTGTATGGCCAATTGATTTTCAACAAAGCTGCCAAACCATCAATACAGAAAGAAGTCTTCAGCAAAAGGTGCTAGAATGACTGGATATCCACATTTAAAAGAATAAAGTTGGACTTCTACCTCACAACATACACAAAAATTAACTGAAAATGGACCAAAGACCTAAGTATAAGTTCATAAACTATAAACTCCTAGAAAAAAATATAGGGGTAAATCTTCATAATTTTGGACTTGACAATGGATTCTTAGCTATGACATCAAAAGCACAAGCAACAAAAGGAGCTAGATAAACTGAACTTCAACGTTTTAAACTTTTGTGCTTTAAAGGCCATTATCAAGAAAGTGAAGAGACAGACCACAGGATGGGAGAAAATATTTGCAAATCACATATCTGTCAAGTATCCAGAATATATAAAGAACTCTTATACACCTCAACAAGAAAGAGAAAAACAACCTACTTTTAAAATAAGCAAGGGACTTAGATGTTTCTTTAAAGAGGATTGATAAGTGAGGAACAACTGAGTAAAAAATGCTAAACATGATTAGCCTTCAGGGAAATGCAAATCAAAACCACAGTGAGATACCACTTCACACCCACTAAGATGGCTAGACTTAAAAAAAAACAACACACAGAAAATAAGTGTAGATGAGGATGCAGAGAAGATGGAACCTTCATACATTGCTGGTGGGAATGTAAAATGGTACAGCAACTGTGGAAAACAGTTTGGTGATTCTTTATGAAGTTAAAGCACAGAATCACCCTGGTACTTGACAATTCTACCCCTAAGGATATCCCTAAAAGAACTGAAAACGGATGTTTAAGCAAACACAGACTTGTGCAGGACTCTTCATCACAGTACCATGTACAATAGCTGAAAGGCAGAAACAACCCACCTGATGAGTGCCCACCAGAAATGCCTACCTGATGAATGGATAAAATATGGCATAGCCATACAACGAAATATTATTTGGCCATAAAGAAGAATGAAGTATTGATACATGCTACAACATGGATGAACCTTGAAAACACGATGTTCAATGAAAAAAATTAGTCACGGACAAGCACATATTATACACCTCCATTTATATGAACTAGCCCAACTAGGGAGAAAGCAATGGCACCCCACTCCAGTACTCTTGCCTGGAAAATCCCATGGCAACTTAGCAACGGGGTTGCTAAGAGTCAAACACGACTGAGCGACTTCCCTTTCACTTTTCACTTTCATGCATTGGAGAAGGAAATGGCAACCCACTCCAGTGCTCTTGCCTGGAGAATCCCAGGGACAGGGGAGCCTGGTGGGCTGCCATCTATGGGGTCGCACAGGGTCGGACACAACTGAAGCGACTTAGCAGCAGCAGCAGCCCAACTAGACAACTCCATGGAGACAGAAAGTAGCTTAGCGATTGCTAACAGTTGGGGAGAAGGGGAGGATGAGAAGTGACTGCTTAATGGGCAGTTTCCTTGTGAAGTGAAGAGAAAGTTCTGGAACTAGATAACAGTGATGGTTACATAGCATTGTGAATGTACCTAATGCCACTGAATTATACACTTAAAATGGTTTAAATGATCAATTTGATGTGTATTTTAGCACAATGTTAAAAATCAAAAAGTTAAGATCGTGAGAAATGCCTTCTCCCATTCCCAATCCACCCGTTTCCACACTTACACCAAGCAAATAACCATCATTTATTAGTATTTTTTGTTGCTTGTCATCTTTCAAGAGATTTTTAGTGTATATACAAACTAACATGAACATACGTATAGTCTTCAAGTGCTAGAATCCAGTGATGGAATTCCACAGATGCTAGAATACTTGGCACCCAGTTTTGCATCTTCCTCAGTTTCACTACTTTTCTTGGAGTTCCTACTGCCCAAGAAATAAAGAAATCCCTTGTTCTGTATAGATTTCCATTGCACGGATATGTCATGTTGTATTTAGTCTTTGTGATGAGAATTTATGTTGTTTCTAATTGTTCACTATTATAAACAATACTGCAGTAAAAATACCTGGATTTATCATTTCACAGGTGTGCATGTTGTATTAATAGGATACACCCTGGAAGAGGATTTGTAGGGTTAATAAATAGGAATCATTTGTAATACTGGTGAGCAGTGCGGGCATAACCGACATGACCTCCTGAAGGGCTGCAACAGTTCCCACAACCATCAGCAGTGCATTTGAAATGCCAGCTCACTCTTTCAGGAAGCATCAACATCCTTCTCAGCCTGGGCTGAGACTCAGTACCAGACACTCGACGAGGGGTTTGGGAAGGGGTGGGGTGTCAAGCCGCTGACCGCTCCCGTCCTGCTCCCCACCACCTGTGACCTCAGGCGTAGTAGATATATATTTAACAGAGCCTCCACCCTCTGCGAGAGAGACGAGCTCAGGGCTAATCCTCTGCTTAACCTCAGGCTTGCTGGCTCGGCTCGCCTGTGGTTGCCCAGGCTGGGGATGCTACAGCACGAACAGAGTTTTGACTCATCTCTCACAGGTGGGGCTCTGGGCCACACTGGTTCCCCAGGAGTTGCTCATCTCCCCTAAATGGGGCCCCAGACATGTCCCCCCAACCCCCTTCTCCCCTCCTTGGGATGCAGGACTTGCCACCAATTGTATCTTAATCTGTCTTTCCCTTTCTCTCCCCTTCCTATTCAGAAATCTGATTACACCTCTAGTCTGCTTTTCTCTTCTCCATTTCTTTACAGTTCTTCATTTTACTTCCGTTCCCCCTCTGATCCTAAACATAGAATGGAGAAATCTATTTCAACCCCGTTTTTTCTCAGATGGAAACCTGAATCCCAGAAGTGGTGAGGGACTTGCCCAGGGTCCCCAGCGAACTTGAGCAGAGGCAGGGGCTGACACCGACCAGGTCTCTCACTTTGTGCTGCTTTCCTCCCCTCCAACCCAGGCCCCATCTTCATGGGAAGTTTCACCTTCTCTGCACCAGTCCCCATGGGCTCTACCTAATCCCCTTTCTCTTTCCTTGGGGTCTTCTTTGATCTTCCCCCTTCGCTCCCTCTGGGTTGTCCATTTTCCCAGACTTAATTCTGACTCCAATACCCTATTGCCCCCCCAGCAGCTGAGAAAGAGAGCATCCTCCTCACCCATCCAGAATTCCCAAGTCAGGAGGAACCTCTGCTGCCCACTTAGCGTCACGAGGAGGAGACAGAACTGAGCCACTGAGCCACTGTCTCCAAGGAGTGTGGGATCTGCCCAAGGGGAGGAGGCCTGAGGGGAGCACAAGGCATTAGCAGGCGTAGCGGCTGGGGAGTAATATAGGGAGAACCTTACCTTGTATTAGTCCTTGACACATAGCCGTAAAGCAAATGATGGGCTCATACATCCCCGCCCTCCTTTTCCTGTCTCCAGTCCCACTCTTGGGAAACCAACCCAGGAGAGATGGGTGGGGGGAGGGAGGGTTTGTGAAACTCGGTGAGGGGAAAGGAACAGGAGATCTTGGGAATGCAGAGAAGATTTCAGAGCCCTTCTCAAGACTCAGCTGAACCCTGGGTGTCTTCGGGCCACAGCCCTCTTCCCAGGAGGCTGGGACCAGGTGGGGCCTGGGTGGGTAGCGAGAGGAGGCAGAAGGGCTGGTGCCCTGGTACTCACAGGTGCGTGCTTGCGTGCGGAGCAGCCCTTCCTCCGGCAGTAGCAGCAGCCTTTGTGTACTGATCTGGGAGGCTGCAGAGGAGGAAGTGACACACCCCGGGGTGGGGGAGACTTGGGGGTGGTGGGGGTGACTGATCTAGGAGACCACGGAGCAGATAAGGGTGAAAACAGGTCAAGGGAGTTGGTGACACAGGGGTCTGGAAGAAGGAAGCTCATCTACTGAGTACCTATTGTGCGCTGGATGTACCATCATAATGTTATAATTCATTCTCACAAGAACCTCATGACATAGGTGTGAAACTTCCCCCAGCCCCCTAATTTTACAGACGTAGAGGCTTAGAAGTACAAGGTAAAGAATTTTGCCCGAGATCACATAGTTAGCAAACTAGCTGATCTGGATTTAAATCCAGATCTGCCTGCCTCCCAAATTGATGATTTCTCTACTTCCTCATACAGGAACATGACGGGAAGGAAGAAATATGGAGGCAGTAAGTACTGTAGGAGGGGAATGTTAATGACTATTGTTCTTTCTGAAAACCTGGCGCCCACTGTCTTAGAGTGGGTGCTTAACTACATTGACTCTGGAGCCAAACTGCCCAAGTTCAAATCCCTGGCTCTGTCACTTACCAGTAATGGGGCCCCAAGTTATTTACTTACCGTTCCTGTGGCTGCTTCATCTGTCAAGTGAAACTCATATGATTGTTCTGAGAATGAAATGAGATTATTTGTATCAATTGTTTAGTGGAGAAGGTGGCACTTATCACTGGCTGGATAAGAGTGAGAATTGATGGGTGAGAAGTAATAGAAATGGGAGAATGAAAAATTCAAGATCCAGACGCTGGAAAGCCTGGGAGACATTGGCACAGGGCCAGGCTCAAAGGATGAGGTTGCAAGTCCAAGGAGTCAAACAGTGGTGGAGCCTGGGATGGGGGTGGCAGAGGTGAACTGGGCAAAAATGAGTACCCACATGGCAGCTGGAGTCGGGCAAGGATGAGGCTGCCGGGAAGAGGTTGAGGCCCGCAGTTGACCACGGAGTTTTACAAGGAACTGGACGTGATGTCTGTTCACAGGTCTGTCTCCTCTACTGTGCAGGGACCACAGAGCCCATCTCCTGGCAGGGTGTTCAATGAACACCAAGTCAGGGGAGGGGTGTAGCTGCCAGAGGAGCAACTGGGGAGAAGGGGGTCCTCCTCTGGGTGGGCTTCAGCCAGCCTCTGGCTCTCAGACCTCTTGCCCTTCCCCCACAACTAGGGTTGCCACAGCAATGACCCCTCCTTCCCTACAGGCCCTGTGGTTTCCTCTAGAGCTTCTTTCACTTTCTTCTTCTGCTTTTCCCCCCTCTTCTCCCCTGCTCCCACATCCTCAACCTCTCTCCCTATGTGCACAGGTCCTCGGGAGACAGCCAAGCGCAGGTAGGCAAGGCGCTATCCCAGGGAAGAAGGGAGGGGTGGGCGTTGATGGGGAGACACAGGGATCCAGGGAGAGTCCAGGGGCGCAGTGGCAGAGGTCAAAGGCAGTGGGGCTAAGATTGGGGTGCTGCAGGGGCTATGGCATGCAGGGGCAAGGAGAGGAATTCGGACAGAAGCTAAGAGTGGGGTCGTGGAGGGCAAGCAGGGTCATGGAGAGAAGGGTGGGCTCAGAAAGGGTAGATGGATTGACTCAGAAGGTGATCCTGGGATCATGGGGGTCGGGGGGTGGCGCGGCTCATGGGGTGAGGGGCTGGCGTAAAACAGACACACCGTAACTGAGATGTACACCCTGCTTCTTTTCTTCTGGGGCCAGGGACCCTCCTGAGAACCGAATGAAACGGCAACGACCCCCTCCACAGAGAAGGGCAGATGTGCACGTCTACAGAACTGCGGGTGGGGACAGCTTAAAGACCTCTGAGGCCCAGCACCTTCCTGGAGGTTCACAAAGTCCAATCTAAGCACCCACGCCTGGTGAACATGGGTGGCCCAGATGCTCAGGATGGGCCCTTGTGGACCCCCTTTGGGTCCCTCTCCCACCACGCCCACCCAGCGTGTCTCATCCTATTTCCCAGTTGCCCTGAGGAGCCTGCACAACCCACCCTCCTCATCCAGTCCCTGTCCAGGTCCCCTAGTTGCTTCCCCCCCACCCCAGGGAGCCACATTACATGAGTTTCCATCACTTTATTTTGCAAAAATAGAAAACTCAGCAATATGCGATACAGCGGGGCGGGGGGCGGGGGGTGGAGGAGAAATGTAAACAGAGGGGAGGGGACAGCACCCGGACCCCCCAGAGAAAAAGGGGAGCCAGAGGGAATCTTATTTGGCAGCTAAATACAAACGGGATTGGAGGAAGGGAGGGGTCACAGGGGCCCTGGGCTCCCCCTCCCAAGTCCCCTGGAGGAAGGGGTCAATTCCAGGGTGTAAACAAAAGCTAATAAATAAATAGAGGCTTCCTCTGGGTCAGGGCAGGATCAGCTAAGCAGTGCCCACCCCACCTCTCCCTGGGCCAAGCTGCTCTGGGGGGTCAAGGGGGAAGGCACTAGGGGGAGAGGGATCCCCCTGGCCCCTCTGTAGTGTAGGAGGGTCCCTGCCCCATGGCTGAGATGAGGGGCAGGGGGGCCCAAGGCACGTGACAGGGCTGGGGGAGGGGCTTGTAACGGAGGCCCCAGTGAAGAGGTGCGGAGTGATCCACATCTGTCCCTTTCACCCTCTGCCCGCCCCCCAACAGGGCCCGGGCTGCCCCACTCTGACCTGGCATGAGGATGGGGCACAGCGGGCAGGATGCACCCGGCAGGTGCCTCACGCAGCATTAGGCACCAAGGACAGGGGCAAGAGGATGGGCTCAGCCCTCCCCCTATGGCCCCCTTTTTGGTCTCTAGTGTTCCTGTTTGCTCCCAGAGGCCTAAGCACCCAGCAGAGGAAGGGGCTGTGGAATGAAGGGTCTTCCTCCTGCCCTGGGGAGCCTGGACCCTGGTGTCTGAGGGGCAGTGCTAAGATTTCAGAGTCCAAACCCAGGCTCACCCCTCTGCCCTCTCTCCTGGAGGGAACAGGGCAGGCCCCCAGGACTGGAGAGGGAGCCGGTTAGAACAAGATGGGGATGAACACAGAGGCACCCCTGGAAACTTTGGCAAAAACAAGGAGCTCATTGGAAGGGGTGGGGAGAGGGCAGAGCAGGTCCTCCCCCAGTCACTGGCGGTGTCTGGGAGATGGTCAGTCTGCTGCCTGGAGCCCCAACCCCCAAGGCAGGGGAAGTCAGAGACCCTGGTCAGGATGGGGGCTGCGGCCCCCTCTGCCCTGGCCCCCGGGAACCTCATCCTCGCTGGAGGCCTTGGGGTGAGGGCCAGGCTGCGAGGAGTCGTCCTCAAACATTTCGGGGTTCTCCAGCATTTCTCGGATCAGGGGAGGCATCGGGCCTGGAATCTCCATCTTCAGGGTAATGGCCCTTTCTGCTCCTGCAGTGGAGGAACAAGGAGGTTCAGGGGGGCTGAGGTACAGCACCTACGGCGGCCTCCCTAACTCTGCTTGACTGCCCTCTGGGGCTCCCAGCACAGGCCTGTTATCTCTGTCTGCTTCTTTCTCTCCCTCTTTCTACTGTAGAGCTCCTGGGGCCCACTCCTCTGCCTGGAGACTCTGCCTGTCTTCTCTGCCAAGTCCACTGCCCACCTTTCCTTTCAGGCTGTCTCCTCCAAGATCACACAGCGCCCACCTTCCAGCCACACACCCTGGACCCCCTCCGTAAGCCCATGGCTGTTCTTAATAACATTTATCACTAGGACTAACATTCATCAAACACCGCGTGCCAGGCGTCCAATCAACCTTCCTGTGATGCTGGAAACATCTGCTCCATCCAGGGCAGGAGGCACTGAACTTTATAACTCAGCACAGCTGTAAGCCTGTTGTGTGTTAACTTGTTTCATCCTCACAAACAGAAAAACAAGGTACAAAAAGGAAAGGTATTTTGCACCAAGTGTTCCCACTAGCATGCAGCGGAGCGAGGATGCGAGTGCAGGCTGCCTGATTCTACCCCACTCTGCTCTTGTCTCTGCCTGACCTGGGAGACCGGCAGCTCCGAGAAGACAGAGGGGAGGCTTGCTCCCGACTAACCCTTGGTGCTGATGCCCCGGAGGTCAGTGATCTTCATGAGCATCCTGGGGAACATATAGGGCTGACTGGGCCGCCGGCGCCGGGCATAGAGCCTCAGGGCTTCAAGCAGCGGTTCCTGCAGCTTGTCCACTTTCTCAGGCTCCTCCAGGTCCATGCGGTCTTTGGGGATAAGCACAGGTGAGTGAGAGAGACATGGAAGACAGTGATGAGGGGCTGATCCCAAGGTGCCCTGCCCTATGGCCCTCCAGGCCCCAAACCCTGACCATGAGCCCCACTCAGACCATCTCCCCTGCTCCAATCCCTATACCATCCCCTCTCTGGCAAGTGGTTTTCTCTGGTAAAGCCTGCCCAGGACTTCCCTGGTGGCTCAGTCAATAAAAGAATCTGCCCGCAATGCGGGAGACCTGGCGGGAGACTTGGGTTTAATCCCTGGGTTGGGAAGACCCCTTGGAGGAGGGCATGGCAACCCACTCCAGTATTCTTGCCTGGAGAATCCCCATGGACAGAGGAGCCTGGCGGGCTACAGTCCATAGGGTCACAAAGAGTCGGACACGACTGAGTGACTAAGCACAGATCTCTATGTCAGCACTAGTACCGGGGGTCTCCTCAGCTCCCTGCCCCCCGTCCCGGCTCTCCCCCTCTTCTCGTTGCTTGTTCCAGGCTGCTGGGCAGTCTGTAACTGGAGCTGAGGAGTCTGGGGTGGGACCAAGGTCTCCAGCCAGGTTGTGGGGTGCAGTGGGAAAATAATCTGAGTCAGCGCCAGGGGGCGCCCCCGCACCTCCGCAGATGAGGCAGATGGCGCTGAGCAGGCCTGTCTCTGTGTCGTCCATCTCCAGCGGCAGGAGCTGCCCAGCGAAGGCAAAGACGAGGTCTGTGAGGGGCCCGAAGCCGGCGTTGTGCATCTGAGTCCGGTTTAGGGTCAGCCCATCGGAGAACGTCATAGTGTCCTGCTCTGGGGTGTACCTTGTGCAGATCCGCAGCATCTGGAGGTGGGGGGAGGGTTAGTGCTGTCTCTGCGAAGGAGCGCATAGGGTGGGAGGGAAAAGAGCATGAGGTACAGGTAAAAAGTGAAGCAGTTAGGTCCTAAAGGAGGGCCACCTAAAGCAGGCAGGAGAAGGAAGGCAGACAGATGGAGGGTCTGAAGTTGGGGGAAGAGAAGAGAAGTCAGAAGGTAGGGCATGCAGAAGTCTAGGATCAGATCTCAGGGGCAGAGATTAAGACAAAAAAAGAGCTTGGGTTTCGAGGATATCTGGGGGAGTCCCAGATTGGAGTGGGGAACAGAAATAATGAAATCTTTGTGTGGACCAACTCCATGGTCTCGTCTGAGGGTCAGGCTATGATGGGAGACAGAGCCAGGGTTTAACTCACCAGGATGTCCAGGCAGGCGGCCTTGAGCAGAGTGATCTGGTCAGCAATGCTGAGACCGGTGAAGCCAGGTAACCGCTTGGCAAACTCCACGATCTTGATGATGCACTTGGTGGCCAGCTCGCTGAACTTGTCCCACAGCCCCAGATCCAGCTGCACCCGGTGGTCTGCACTGGAGTTCTGCAGCAACAGCAGGTTAGAAAGCAAACTAAGGCTCATCCTGTCTTCCTTTTGCCAAAACCCCTGGCTCTCCCTCTGCATGCAGATGCCCTGACCATTGTCAGCGCCAGACCACGGCCTCCAACACCACCCCACCCATTCTCCAAAGTCAGCGGCCCCTTCCCTCACCACGGCCCTGCCCACTCCTCACCGTGGTGTACTTGCCCAGCTGGCAGAGCGAGGGGAAGGTCTCCTGATGGGCCTTGCTGACCTTGGTGATGAGCTCTTCTAACTGGGGGCTCAGCTCATAGCTGTCAAGCGACCCTTCTTCCTTCACCTCTTTCTTCTTCTTGTTGCGATCATTCCGTACGGCTTGAGGGTAGAGGCAGATGAGGAAAGGGTCAGGACTCTCAGAATCTCCCTCCCTATCCCCTCTCACACTGGACAGCATCCATTCCCTGGGACCCGGTCAGGTTCTCTGTCTCCTACACTAGCTCCCATTCCCAGGCTGGCTCTCCCCAGCCCCACCCAGGGCCTGCAGCCCCTGCTCCCTCCCCAGGCCATTCGGCTCCATCCTGCCCTTCCTGTCACCCTGCAGGAGCTGGGGAGGGGGGGCAGGATATGCAGGCGGCAGGATATCCACTTATAGCCTTGGCAGCACAATGGCGCAGGGGAGGGGGGGCACCCCAGATCCACCTCAGGCTCAGTGCTGGGAGCAGGGGAGGGGACTGGCAAGCCCCCCAACTTGCCCATGAAACAAGGAATGTGCAATGGTAAACCCCATTCCCTCATTCAGACGAAGGGTTAAGCTCTGAGAAGAGGGAATGGGAAGGGGTGGGGTCTCCTGGGTGAATGGAACTAATCAAATAGGACTGGCCGAGGAGGAGGCAGCACTCCAGGGCGGCTGGAGGCTGATCACAGAGGTCAGGGAAGTGGGGGCAGCCAGTGGGAAGAGGGTGGCAGCCACAGGCTAGGACAGGAGTGCTCCTGCCCAGGCAGGCCTAAGGGCCTACCTTCCTTGGACATGCCAACTTCAAAGCATTTCTGTAGCCGGCAGTACTGGCAACGATTCCGGGTCACCTTGTTGATGATACAGTTTTTGTCGCGGTGACATGTGTACACCATGTTCTTCTGGATGCTGCGACGGAAGAAGCCCTGGGGTTGGGGGTAAGGCGCGGAAGGTCAGTGAAGCAGGATGCTGGGAGTATCAGCCTCTTGCAGGCCTTGCAGGTGGTCCCAGGCTCAGCCACGTCTGTGCAGAGTAGCATCCCTCCCACCCCAGAGGGATACCCACCCACACACAGTCTCTGATCTCACCCAGTCAACTCTGGATGCCCAATGCACCCACATCCACCCCGTACACACCTTGCAGCCTTCACAAGAGCTGACCCCATAGTGGTAGCCAGAGGACTTGTCATTGCACACGAAGCACGGCTTGTACACCCGGGGAGGTGGAGGGGGCGAGGGCGAGCTTGGCACCATCTCCTCTGAGCTAGTGCTCTGTGTCTCCACCGCTGGGGAGAAGCAGTGATGTGAGGGTCAGGGGAGAAGCTCCCCTCAGATCTCTAGGCATCCTCATCAGATACACACCCCACATTCCCACTTCTTCCTCTGGCTCGGTGATGACACCATCGCCACCACATTGATTTAAAGTCCCAACAACCCATATACAGCCCCAGAGTAAACACTTCCAGAAACCCTCAAATGACTACTATTACCTCCCAACCTGGCCACCTCCCCCTATAATAATGTCCTATACAACTGCTCAATTCTCCAAATTCTGGGTCCAGGCCATCCCGGAAGTTAAATTCTCTGGGCCTCAGTTTGCCCAGCTACAAAGTGGGTGTGTAAAGGGGTATCGGCCTGTGGTTCTGAACTCTCCAGCCACTCCTCACATTGGGTCCCTGTCAGCAGACTCCCTCCTACCCTTCTCCTGCTCAAGAGGCCACAGATCTGGGGGTGAAGAGGCAATTCCAGGTCACCTGTGGCTAGCACCTGGCTAAATCACCTGCCAGGAGACTCAGAAGGTAGAAGAGAACCTCATCCTCTCTCAAGCAGTACAGGGGAGACAGTCCCGGATCTTTTCCCCCCTCAATGTGTGTGTGCATGTGCACTCTCAAGTCGTGTCCGACTCTGCGCCCCCATGGACTGTAGCACACCAGTCTCCTCTGTCCATGGAATTTTCCAGGCAAGAATACCGAATGGGGTTGCCATTTCCTTCTCCAGTCCCCCCTCAAACCATCCCCCAAATAACCACCAATGTCCTTTTCCCTAGAAACCGCTGAGACAGTGGAGCAAATGGGACGTAGGGACTGGGAAAGTAGGTTAGGGCACATGCAAAAGCCTTATGTTACACCTGAAGACATGGAGGCCTATGGAGGGATGGGGCCAGCCCAGTGCCACATTGCCAGTTATGGGGGTGGGGAGGGCGTGGGGGTAGTAGGGAGGAGCGGGGAGCAGAAGATCTCAGGTCTAGATCTAATTGGCCAGGCCAAGAGTGAGAGAAGTTAGGAAAGGGAGGCAGGTGTTTGCTCAGATTCTCAGGTCTAGAAGTTGTTGGGGTGTAGCAAACCAGAAGTCAGGTGACAGTGGGTTGTATCCGGGGTTGATAGGGGAGGGGAGTACCTCTGGACCCTCTCTGAGCTATGTCTTCACTCCTAAACCTCCCCTGCAAAAGCTACACACTGCTCAATAAAGATCTCAGCCCATGCCACGCAGAGAGTTTGTGGAGAGGACACCCTCTGTTTAGGAGGCTGCTGAGTAAACCTCTTTTGAGTGTGTGGTCGGGTCTTCAGAGGGTGGGGAAAAAAAAAAATCTGTAAATTATTCAACCTGTAGGACCAGTTGCCCAAACCTGGAGGCCTAAGTTAATGCAAGAAAACCCTAAAGCCTAAAGAGTGTCCCTTGCTCGCACCCACCTCGTGAACACCTTCTTCCTTCTAAGCTGCTGTAGCCCATCTGGTCAGAAGTCCACCCAGGCTGCCAGAAGGACAGAAAGGCCTGGGATGCCAGGATGCTGGGGTTCCGGATTAGCTCCATCCTCCCCACAGGAGCGAAGCCCTCCCGGCCCCCAACACACACAGACACTCCATTAGCATAAGAATCTAGCTAGAGTGAGATTCCCCAATGAAAAAGGAGAGCGAGGAGTGGAGGATAGGAGGGTGCCTGGAGTCTATTCAGAACCAGGCGGGAAATGGGGGGGCGGTGCTGGTGCTGGGAGATGGGGAGTGGGCTGGGATGCCTTTCTTTCAGGATGGCCCCAGTGTCTGAGGGCACATGTGCTGCCCACAGGCCAGTGCGTGGGGTGGTGCTTACCCGCACTGACGCCCTCCCTGCCCGCAGAGCGCTGCCTCATTTCCTCTCTTGCGAAAGGGCCTGGGTGCGGTCAGACTGGCATGGGCCCGTGCCAGCCAATCATGAGAGTGGGGGTGGCAGGGAGACAGGCCAGGGGCAGCTTTTCTCGTACTCAAGGTACTGTGGTCCCTTCTCGGTACCCCTCTGACACACCCTCACCCTTGAACCCTAAAGTGCAGCCCAGCAGCTCTGGTCAATCTGGAGCGAAGGGCACAGGAAGGCTAAGTGGGTCAGCTCTGCTCAGATTCCTTTCTCAGCCCTGGGCAGAGACCCCACCATGACGATGCCTGGCCGGGCTAAGCAGGGGCCCCTGCTGCGGAGCAGGGGGGTGGGCTCTGGGTTTTTCTCCTTTTAAAGCCCAAATTGCTGAAATTGAGGAAATTCCTGGCCAGGCTGAGCGGAGCTTCAAACAAACTCTTTATAACCGGCTGTAAACACTCCCAGCTGCGAGGCCCAGGGCTGAGAAGCCCGGACTCACAATCTGACGACACACACCTCCTTGGAGACACTCTCACACATCAACAACACACAGGGCACAAAAGCAGGCACATTACCAACCAGCTCATATACCCCTATACTTGGCACAGAACACCCAGGTAGGCACAGAGGCTCATGCACTCCAGCCACACTGTGGAGGTGGATGCACAAGGCAGACACACAACATCCAGCATTCGCTTCACAGTTGCAAGCAAGAAGCTCTGCCACCAGACAGACACCCGTGGCCTGCCAACGCAGCACCAGAATGCTGGCGCTGCCAAGCACTCACAGACACACCAAAGGACTTCTTTCCTTCCCTGGTCAAGACACATAGGTCTAAACTACTTTCTCTGAAAGTGTGTGGGGCAGGCCCGAACCCCCCGCAAGGCCCTAGAAGCCAAAACTGTTGGTCCAAACTGACTTGCCAGCCAAGTCCCGTGGGTTTCTCTGGGCCTGAAAAAAACCAGGTCCTTGCCGGGTCCCCACAAAAACCGTTCCTGGGAGATTCTTTCCATCTCAGTATATTTCCGAACACACTCCAAATCCCCATCCTATCCGACCATGAGCGGAAAGTTAAGAATTCACAAGGATTTGGTTTGGTGCAAGTAACTAGTTTATGTTTTCCCCACCCTTTAAATGCTATACTTGTCTTCTTTCTTGCCCCACCCCACCCCACAGTTCGGTCTCCTATTTGCCACCTCCCTCTTCCAGTCTCCCAGTTGTTAAATCTGAGCAGCTCTGCCCTGCAACCAACAGACCCAAAAAAAAAAAAAAAAAAAAAAGCGATCTCGTAAACAGCGCTGCCGTGTGCCAAGGAGCGAGGCGCGTTGGCGGGGGCTCAGTGACCCCGCGCGCACACTCCCCGAGCGCCCGCCGCCCGCCCCTTCCCAGAGTGCCCCCCAGTCCCGCATCCCCGGGCTGGAGCGCCGTCCCAGCCCCGGGGAAATTCGGGGGTGTTCCAGGCTCCCCTCCCAGCTCCTCCCCCTCACCCCACCCCCGCCAGGCACTTCGGCCCGGGCTTCAAAGCCGCCTCTCATCTGGACTTCATTTTTACTGCCTCTCAGTCCCCGGCTTTTTATTACCGCTCTGGAAAGGGGTTCCAGGGCCCCAGGCCTGGCATCTCCCATTTCACAGAGAGGGAAAGATGTGTATTTGGGGACTCAGGAGTCCTGCTTCCCCGGCCGCTGCTACCTCCATTCCCCTCCTCACCATACACAAACTTTGCTTGAAGCTTTTCCCTTCCTACTGAAGTTGTGGGCTGGAACCATAGGAAAAAGTGCACACAACCCTATACACATTTCCTAACATTTCTTTTCTCTGTGGGGGAGGGGGGCGCCAGAACCCAATCTGGCCGCCTTAGTGTGCACAACCCCTTCCACCCCGCACACAGCACACCCAGAGGATGCACGCTCCAACACAGCCCTTTCCAAAACCGCCCCCGCGGCCACGCAGGGCACACGCCCTCCCGGCCTCACGCCACAAACAATTCCACACGGGGCCATGCGGACCTGCCAACGCAGGCGGAGGGTGATGCTGCGTGGAGAGACCCCTGCACCCACACTCGCACCGCCTAAGCTAGGCGCTGCACACTCCAGGGATGCCCACGCTCCGCAAACGAAATATATATATTTTACACTCGCAACTTCCCACATGGACTTCACAAACGCCACCCACGGTACTGGGTGCCATAGCCCTCCGGGGCCACGAACCTGCCTACACAAACTACCAACGCACCTCGGCCTCTCCCTATCTCCGGGAACCCTGGAGGGGCATCAACCACAGGTCCTAGCTATATACCCACCATCGAAACCACACACACACTCCAAACACTACTGCCCACACCCAAAGGAGTCGCTGAGGCCCCCACTTTTAAAGGGCCAGTACTTTTCTTTCCTACACACCCGACCCTCACATGGAAACGGTCAGAATGCCCGCTTGCACCCCAGGTCCACCTTTTACACATGTAGAGCGAGAGCCGCTGCCTGTCCTGCACCCCACACCCCACCCCCAAGCTCGGGTACCTACACTGCAGACTGGCGGGTTGCGGCCAGGCAAAAGACTCGAGTCCGGCGAAACAGGAGCTGCCGGCGGCTCTGCGCAGCAAGCCAGCCCCGGGTCCGCCTGCCCCGTACAGCCGTCGCGGACCCGGGGCAAATGTTTCCATGCAGTCGTACATCGCGACCCGGCTTGGAGGGAAGCTGGGTGCTGGGAACACCGAGAACCCGCAGCCGATTCCCCCTCCTCCCCCGGCGGCGCCCCGCTCCTGGAGGGGGGGGGAGGGGGAGGGCTAGCGTAGGGCGCCGGGCTGCATGGGGGGTAAGGGGTGGGCGGGGAAGAGGGGGATCCCCAGCAGGGGAAAGGGACTGGGCGGGGCGCAGAGCCGGGGCTGCCGCTCCTGCCGCGGTCTAGCTCACTCTGGGCGCCTCGGCAGCTAGCACTGGGGAGACCTTTTGTAAAAGCGAAGCCCAGAGGGGTGGGGGGTGGGGCTTAGAGAGCTAAGGGGGCCGGGCACCAAGATGAGCAGAGCTGGGAGTGGAGCGCACACACACATATACACACACATACACACACACATACACACACACTCGCACCGCCGCGCGCTTGCTTGCTTAAGACACACATCCGTGCATGCATTTATCTTGGCAGGCACCACGCATTTGCAAATATGCAATAGTGCACATGCATGTCTGCACGCGCATAAAATCAGAGGTGTACACACACGTTTTTGCAGACACACCTGGCTCGGGAGAATGCTTGCAAGGATTCTCTCTCTACAGCCGGGAGGCTTTGCAAGCTTTTGCACTCAGGCGCGTGCCCCGACCGGGGATGGGGGAAGGAGTGGAGGAACCAAGCACACGCATTTCCTTTCGAGTTTCCCCCTCCCCCCAACAGTCCTTTTTTTTTTTTTTTACACAAGTCTGTACAGGCAGGGGTTTCGCGGAGGACTGGGGAGAGAGAGGGGAACATGGAGGTTCCCTGAGCGCGGCAGTTCTCCAGAGCCCAGGGACCTGCACTACCTCCACCCCCTCATTCCCAGGCCTGGCTCCTCCCTCTCCCTCCGCGCGCGCGCCGCAGGGCCGAACAGAACATTCCTGCGGCTGGGCGCGCGCGGCCTGCTCCTTCCTTCCCGTCCTCCCCCTACCCCGGTCCGAGGGCCGAAGCGCGCTCCCGCCGTGAACTCTCCGGGAACCCCCCTCGGGGCGGGTGGCCGGGCGCGCTCACCTCCCCCTGACCCGGCCCCGCCCCACCCCGCCCAGGCCTCAGCCAGCGCCGCCGTGGAGTCCCCCCGCCCTCCTGCGCAGCCGGAGTCCACCCCTCCTAGCCCGAGCGGTGCTCCCTCCGCCGCGGCCCGGGCCGCCTCCCTCCGAGGCCCCCAAGGCCCGTCCCCGGGCTAACGTTCCCGGAGCGCTTCCACTGCCTCTCCCAGCGCCCCTTCCTCGAAACTGACATCACTTGTAGGGCGCAAGGCTGCTCCCACCGTGCCGACTGCGTCTCAGACCACACTGCCCTCCTGAGTGCCAACTCCCCTCCCCCAGAGTGCCAATGCCCCCAAGTGCCCAGTGCCCCTCTCGGCAATAACTGCGAGTCTGGTCGGTAGCTGTTCTCAAAGCCATTCGATACCCCCACCGGTGGCAAACTGCCCCTTCTCCCCTTTGGTGCCACATTTAGTGCCCTTCGGATCTCCGAGGGCCGCCCCACTCGTTCTTCGCGGGCCCCTTCCGGGCACTGAGCGCCCTCGCCCGGCGGAGAAGAGGGTGAGGGGGCGGGGGTTTGGCCACGTCAAGAGTTTGCCCTCGCCCGGCCGGGCCGACTCGGGGACCCTGGCCCCGGGACAGCGCCGGCGGCGGCGACTCCCGGAAACCGCCCCCTCCTCCGCGCCCCGCCCGCCGCCCGGCGGGCCGGCCCAGCCGGCTCTGTCAGCGCCGCTCACACGGGGAGCGCCGGGGGAACAGGAGCGGCGCCCGGCCCGGCCCATTCCCCCGCCCGGCGGCGGTGGCTGGGCCAGGGCGGGGCGCGCTTTTCTAAGAATCTGTTGTACCGGGTGGGGGGCGCACTGGGGTGCCGCTGGAGTGGGGCGCCAGTTTGGAAGAATAAAGAGCAGGAAGGGGTGCCAGAGTAGGCGAGGGAAGGGAAGGCAGGCGCGGAGGAGGGGCCGGGGTGGCTGCCGGGGACTGAAGGGGGCTGGGCTGGGAAGGAGGGCCTGGTTGGCGGATGGGGGAGTCTGGGGTGGCAGGGCCGACTGGGGGGCTGGAAGCAGGGATGAAGAGGGAATGTATTGGTCTTTTCCAGTTCAGCCTTCCTGAGCTCCCAGTTCTTGCCCTCAACCCCAAATACACCATCTCTGGATGCAGCCATTCCCCACGAAGAGAAAAAAGGGGCGACAGATTTCTGATTCAGAACCTGGCCAGTGGCAGAAACAGCAATTAAGTGCAAAATGAGGAGTACCCCCAAAACAAGGGGGGAAAAGCCCTGATTAGTCAACTCCAGGCTGCCAGTCTCCCCCACCCCATCCCACCCTTCCCCCTCAGAAATCTGAAAGGTCCCAATTAAGTCAGGCCTGCCTGGTTGGTAATTAGAACCAGAAGTGGCCAGGCCACAGGGAGGGGGGTTGGGAGTGGGGCACAGGAGGTGTGGGGGGAGGGCTCGGAGAAGTCATGAGTCCTCAATAGCCCCCCTTTCTATTCACCAGATGCACCCCACTCCTCATCAGCCCATCTGTGTGTGTTTCCCAAGCATTGCAGGGAGAGGGGTCCTTAGAAGGGACTAGGCAATGTGATGTCAGGCCCACCCTAACCCCCAACCCCAACCCCCACTCTAGACAGTCTTAGCCTTGAAGAGAAGGTAAAAAGATGGGGGAATCTAGTGCCCCCTCTTTTCCCCAAAGTCCCCCCAGCCCTTATTGCAGCAATTAGACCCATTAGCCTTCTAGCATTTCATGGGAACCAGATGTTCTCCACCAGCCTGGTGGGAGTATAAGGGGGGCTGCTGCCTGACTCACCCCCTTCCCTATGATCCCTGCCACCAAAGTGCACCCCTCCCAGCTGGAGCCCCACAAAGCATGGTCCCAGAGGCAAGGAAGAGTGTACCCCATCCCCCACTAATGAAGCCTTTCACACTGAGCCTGGCATAGTCACCCCTCAGAGCCTCGACCACCCTGGAAAGGATGCATTTGGCCATCAAGGGGCTGTGTGGAGGGGAGGGACAGCTAGCTCCTTCTGCATCTCTCCTTTGCTCCCCTCCTGCCACCTTCTGGAAGGGGCTTGAGGATAACTGGCTCTGAATTCCTCACACTAAATTCTCGTTTTCTTCCAAAACCTTCCCTCAAAAAACTGAAGAGGGGGCATTTCGAAGCAGAGAAGGCCCCACCCCAAGTGTAAGCCTAACTTAGGAGTCCCACCTGAAGGGCAATGAATGGGAGGGGTCTCTGGAGGTGGGGGCAGCAGTGGAGCCGAGGGATAGGGAGGTGTGAATGAGGAACCCGGGGCCCAAAGCAGGGCGGTGAGGAGCGCTGGGCAGGATGGGGGCTGGGACCGGGTAGGGGGCCAGGAGAGGGGGGTGCAGCCTGGGCCCCAGCGGCGGCGGCTTGCCCAGCTCCCCCCGCCAGAGAGGTTTCCTGTTGCAATCAAAGCCCCGTTTGTGTCGGCCTGGAGCTGGAGCTCGAGCCTGAGCAGGAGAGACCAGGAGGGGAGGGGAAGGAGGCAGCGGCTGGGGTTTTTTCCTGGAGGAGGCCTCGCTGCTGCCGCCTGCTCACCACCAGGCCCGCCCGCTTAACAAGGCCCTGGCCTCTCCCGGAATCTGGGTTCTCTCTGTGTCTGTGCCTTCCAGCCTGTATATTTCCCTCTCTTGTTTAGGTCTCTGAGTCTCTCTTTTTCAGTTTCTTTTAAGTAGAACTCTTTTTCTTCCTGTGCCAGCCTGTCTTCAGTTTCTCCATGTGACTTGGTATGGTGCAGCCTGGGCTCCGTGACCCAGAGACACTGTCACCAATTTCAGAGGACAAGCAGGGCTAGGTCGTCAGGACACCAGCTATCTTCTAAAGAGGGGGAGGCGGGCAGGGCAGGCCTTCCCTTCCCTTCCATCACACTCTGTTCCCTGCAGTCTTGATAAAACAAGCACAGACCACACCAGTGGTCATAACACTGAGATACACAGGGACACAGACACCAGGGTTTCATGTGTATGAGTGAGCAAGCACACCCAAACCTTCGCACATGTGTACATACACACCCCCCCCCTCCAGTTTTCCACACATGCAGGCCTGTGCTTGCCTTGGCAGCACGTGTTCCCTTCCCCTCCCCTCCTCCAACAGGCGGTTCTGAGATGCCTTACCCACTCAGGCCCCCGCGGCACCCCAAGAGATGAAGCAAGACTGCCCTTCTCAACATTAGTGTCTCCAAGGTGCTGGGGACCCAGTGGTGGGATCCAGGAGCCAGCCCCGGGGCTAAGTTCCAGAATCCTTCACAGTCTACCCTCCCTCCCACAGACCAGCAACAGAGGCTGAGGAAAGAGAGCCAGCCACCAGGTGAGCATGGCTTTGACTTAGGCCTCCAGTCCCCTTCCATTAGATTGCCCAGTCATAAAGGGAAGGCAAGTAAGATTACACTTTCCCCCTTCAGCCACTGCTGCCCCATGGGAGGTCTCTCAGACTCTCCCAGCTGCCTCCCTTTCTTCCACTAGATGCTGCAAGCCCCACTCCCAGGTAGCTGTCTGGACCCAGGCCTTTCCCTCCTCCCCTCCCCACCGCCACCTCTCTGCCCAGGCCTGTCCCCTGCTGCCAGCCGCACCCTCCTCAGCTACAAGCCCAGGTTCTGGCTCCTCCCTTGGATTTCTTCTTTCAGCCCCCCTCCTTCAGGGCAGCCTTTGGGGATACAGCTTAGTCTGACCCCTTCCCCTGCCTTGACCTCACTTTGAACCCTGACCTTGCTCTCCACGTGTCCAGGGCACAGGGGCACATGGAGAACTTCGCTGGGGGCTGGCTCCTGGCTCTCCGCACTCTCCCTGACACCATTCTTTCTCCTCTGCCTTCTACCCCCACTCCCTTAGTTGCCTGAGGAAATGGGAGAATCAAGTCCCAAGGGACTGAGTGGTACTGCTCTTTGCAAGAAGGGCATTCATGTGGGAGGGTGGTTCCCTCCCACCTCCAAGACCCTGGGACAGATTCATGGGGTGCAAATGAGGTAGGGGAAGCCCAGCTGAGGTTTACAAAAAGGGGGGCTTTGTGCTCCCTCCTTCACCTGCATGCCACCCAAATAACCCCTGCTGGACTACAGACAGGCCACCAGCAGGCCTCACCAAACCCCAGACACACCGTCAGCAGCCCATGAAATACCACCTCACTCCTCACACTGACTCTTTGTTGCAACCCTGGAATTCTGTGTGTGAGCAGCGTCTCAGGGCCACACTGTGCATACAACTGCACATGGCCTTACACACACACACACACACACACATGCCTTCTCTAGGTGAGCTTGATCTTTCCAGCAGAGCTGCCAGCCCCAGTCCTGTTTAATCACCCCTTCACACACACACACACACACACACACACACACACACAACCCTCCAAGTGCCAGCTCCTGAACACAGGCCCCTTCTCTCCACCTCTCTCTGAGCTTGTGGAGCTATAAGGGATGTTATCTTTATCTTTTGGTCTTTTCTTCTCCCTTTCTGTTTCTCTGGAGCTGCCCCTCTGTCTATCACCTCCCCTCCTTTCCAGGTGGGACCTTCTCTGCACCGGCTCCCACACTGACCCTCTATCCCATGGAGGCCAGCATCCTAGCCCTCCAGCTCCTGGGCACCCATGCCTGAAATGACCCCGGCGAGGAGGATCCACTCCCAAGAGGAAGGAGAGGGGACCCAGAGGGAAGAAGAGAGGCCTCAGCTTGCTGCTGTCAGCTTCACCCAAAGAGGGCAGGCCTGAGGGACAAGCAGGGATCTGCACAGCATGTGGGCACCGGGCCAGAGAGAGAGAAAGAGAGAGAGAGAGAGAGAGAGAGAGGAGTCTACAGCCCACATGGCTGGCGGAGAGGATCCTGCTGGGACCCCCCTCCACTTTCCCGGATTACTTATGAGACAAGAGCTACCTTCCCTGTGGCTATTTCCACCCTTCCCAGAAGCAAGGGGCTTCCCTGGTGGCTCTGCTGGTAAAGAATCCCCCTGCAATGTGGGAGACCAGGGTTCAATCCCTGGATTGGGAAGATCCCCGGGAGAAGGGAATGGCTACCCACTTCAGTATTCTGGCCTGGAGAATTCCATGGGGTCACAAAGAGTTGGACACGGACACTGAGCGACTTTCACTTAACCAGAAGCAAGAGGGAAGTTTCCTGACCCCAGACATCTCTGGGTACCTGGCACTAGATTCCGTTCCTCTTTTTTGCAGCCTCCCCCTAATTCAGGACAATTTCACCTCTCGATCCAAGAGTCAGCAGATTGTCTTCCCAGGCTCCTCCACTTCACAGCCTGGCTCCCCACACCCCTCCACTGCAGGCAGGCAGCAGCTTCAGACTTCCCCAGACCCCCCCTTGGCTGCCCATACAAAGAGGTTCTCCCTGCTAGTTGACTCGCTCAGGAGGCAATTTCAGAGTCCCAAATTTTAGGCATGCCACTTTCCCATCCTAGCTGTACAGGAGGACTCGCATTCGTAAAGATGTTCATTTGCTCCATATCGAGACCCCCTCATGGCTACTCCTTTAGATCAAAGCCCTAAGCCTGCCTGCCTTCCTAACGGGGACACCAGTTCTCTCATCCACCCACCAATGCCCTCCTGTTTCCACTTGCCCTCATCCCCCACGATCCCTGAGACTCACACAGAGAGGCCATCTCCTTGGGGAGGTCAGGCTGGCCCAAGCCCCGGAAGCTAGGGCTCAGCATCTCGAAAGGTGGAGACCCCCTGAGTGCCCCTGGGAAGGCGAAGGGGAAGCCAGCCCCTGGGTAGCCAGAGCCAGGACCCAGGGCACCAGGCACAAAGAGTCGCTCCTTATTGGTGGCCATGGCCGCGGCAGTGTGGGAGGCTGAGTCCCCTGGGGTCTGCTGTGGGCGGGGGACTTCTTCAGCCACAGCCCCCGCCCATGCCCACTGCCCTGGCCTGGGAGGCTCCGTGCCCGCCCTGCCTGGCCTGCTCACTGGGTCTCCAAGAGTCCTAAGGAGAAAGAAAGGAAAAGGAGGGATGAGAGAATGATCACTTTGAGGTTTCAAGCCCCATGACCCTCACCCAGCTAGTCTTTTCTCTCCTTGCTGCCACAGTTTGTACTGCTCAGGGCCCTCTGTACACAGTGGGGGACATAGGGTGGGAGCTGATGCAGGCTCAGAGAAACTCACCCAGAAAGGGTAAACTAAGTTTACAAGGTGAATGACAGCCTCTAGACTCACAGCAGAAAGGACTCCTAAGCTAGGAGACCACTGAACACCATCATGGGCTGAACTCTTGATTTAACACTCACATCAATCCTGCAAAGTAGGAATTATGATTCCCATTTCACAGATAAGAAAACTGAGGTTAAGGGACTGATTAAAGGTCACATGGCTGTAAATGGTAGAGCCAAGATTCAAACTCTACACTCTGGAGAAAGTGACCATATCTTTTTTAACACTTTTATCATAAAATGTTACACCTCTCTGGAACACAGATCCTGAAGCCAGACTATCTGAATTGATCCCTACCACTTCCGAGCTGCGGGATCTCTGATGTATTAACGTTACTTAATCTCTCTGGGCCTCAGTTCCCTTCTTTGCCAACTGTGAATAATAAGGCCCACTTCATAAGGTTATTATGAGGATTAAATAATTTACCATATGTAAAGTGTCTAGAATAATATAGGACACATACTAAAGGCTTTGTGTATCTCATGTTCTTTTTCCTTGTCCCTTCTCTTCCGCCATACCTCCTTTAATTTGCGTTCCTTTCTTTCCATCTTCCTCAGTGCTCCCTCCTAGTCTGTCTATGTCTCCAATGACGCCTCACTTCCTAACCTCTCTTCACACGCGCACGGAGGCTGATGGAAGCCCCGCTCTGTGCCAGGCATGATGCTAGGAAGCTCCTCTCTCTGTCCTCAGTTCACTTTGCTTCTCCATCTCTTCTCTCTCTTCTCCGAGCCCTCTGTATATAGCAAGCCCTCTCTACATCCCCCCTTCCTCTAATATAGCCTGACCCCTGAGCCCAGGGGAGGACGAGGAGGGGGTGGGAAGAGGAAGTGAGAATCCTAGGTTAGGCAGGTGGCTCTTCTCCTGATGCTCTGATAAGGGGAAGGTTGTTGGCTCTCCTAGGAGTGCCAGAACCGCCCACCTGTCTCGGAAGTTAGGGACTGGGAAAGAGAGTCATCTCAGCCTAGGTGCCTCCTCTACCAGCCAGAACGTAATGGACTAGATGAAGAAGGTCAGAGAGCGAGGATGGAAGAGAGCGAAACACAGAGTCCTCGGGGTAGGCAGCCCCAGAGGTAGATAATGGGTATTTCACATCTCTTTCTAAGATCAATATCTTTCCATCTTTGTACCTCTGTTTTTTCATTTTTCCCTTCTCTTTTTTATCTCTCATCTGCTTTGGCTTTCAAGTTCCTGAAGGTAGATTGTCGTGGCGGTTAAAGGAACTCAGACCCCAAGCCCACTCAGTCCCAATGCATAAAGCAGCCGCTGCCCTTCACTTGCCACCACTCAGATCCCCAGCACCCTGACTCTTCAACCCAGGGTCTCCCTAAGTCCTAAAAAAACCTGAGCTCTGAGTCCCCAGGGTTCATCTCCTTCACCTTACCCTATTCCCTGCAGTCCTCTTCCCAGGTTAAGCCAAGGTAGAGCCAGGAGTCCAGGCCCCTGAGGCCCCTGGGCCACAGCTTAACAGGCTGGGCCACATTCCAGGTGGATTAACCCCTCCAATGCCAAGGGTGAGAAGCTACTAGAGGTCCCCCCATCTCCCCAACTGGCTTAGGCTGATAACTTGGCTGTGTGGTCCAGAACTCTCTGTCTTTGCTTCTCACCTGTGGGTGGGAAACAGAGCCCTGAGGGCAGAGCAGGAGGACTTTGAGGGTCCCAGAGAAGGATGCTCAGGCTCCTAGTCCTTGTGGAGGAGTGAAGCTGTGAGTGAGTGAAGGACAGCCCAGCTCTCCCGGGAACTTCCCCTTATTTTGCCTCAGAGAAGGAACTTGAGAGTTGAGTGAAGAGAGGAAGGGGAAAGAGATTCATCCCAGTTCTGAACCTTGGTTTCTCTGCCTTGCTGAGAAGAGAAGGGGAGGGTCCTAAGTCTTCGGTAGAGGAAGGGACCAAGGAATTGAAGACAGTGGTACACAGTGTAAAAGGAAATCCTAAAGTAGGAACCCAGAGGCCATGGTACTTCAGGGGGACCTGAGGAAGGGAGAACGGACTTCTTTCCTCCCAAGATGCCACCTCAGGTGGAGAGGGCTGACCAGGGGAAAGCGGGCCCTTACAAAGCTGCTTCTTTTCAAGTTGAGGTGGAGTTGAGGGGAGGGCATGGATGAAGGGGGCTGCCGGATGGAGGCGGGGGTGTCTCTCTGCTGGCTTGCCCGCTCCAGAGCCTGGAACAAAGCTGCTCTTGTCGGCGGCTCTCCACCCGCTGCCCCCCTCCCCTCTGTATAAACACGACCACCTTTTTCCATGACCCCATCCCCAGCCTGGGCGGAGGACCCAGGCATCCTCTGCTCTGGCCTGGGCCCCCAGTCTGCTCCCCAGGAGGCAACGGCAGGCCGGGTTTCCCTGGCCTCCTGCCACCCTCGGGGGAGTCCAGACCCTTGAGTCTCCACCTCCCATCCCCGTGTGCCCTCCCTCTACCTCACTGGCCCCAGGGAGGGGCAGTACCCATGAGGCAGGCAGGCAATGCCAGTGGAATGTGTGTGGGCATCAGAGGGCACGGGTAGGGTGGGGCAGAGGGGGGAACTGGAGGTGCCAGTTGGGTGGCTTTCTGAGCCAGGGGTGGGGGTGTGCCGGGATGGGGGTGTGTGCCCTGTGCTGCCTACTAGGCTCCAAGCCACAGCATGTGTGTGCATATGTGTGTGCGAGAGTATGTGTCTATTTGGGATACCCAAGCTCCAGGACCCCTCCCACACTGCCTCCTGCCCCCTCCCCTGTCCTCTCTTTTCTCACCTCAAGAAAATGAGACACCACCTGTGGTCCTCAACCCTAAGTCAGCATCTGAGCAGTGATGGTAAGGGTACAAACCTCAGACTTCGGCACTGGTACCATCACCTGCCCTAGATGTGGGCCCTGAAGGAGCACCACCATCTCAGCTTCTTGCCCCACAGACCCCTCCTCAGGCTACTTGCCCCCCTCCCCCACCCCAGCATAGTCTTACCCTCTGGCCACCTGCAGAGACTCCCTCCTACAGCCTGGGTCAGATCAAGGGAACTGGGCTGTAAGAGCTGGAAACAGGGAGGCAGTGCGCCAGTAAGGCTCTGGGACTGGAACTCCTGGGTCCCTTCCCCAGTCTCCCTGCTTTGCCTTTGTTCCATTCAGGCTCCCCTCAAGAATACTCCGGAGGAGCCCCCCACCTCGGCTGGAGGGAGCCAGGACTCACATCCAAGGTTGCAGACTTGAGAGAGGGACTCCTGCACTGCGGTTCAAGGCAGTTCAAATTCACTGCGGTTCAGCTACACAGACCCCTATCCTATCCACTTGTCTCTCCAAACTTCCGGACTCAAAGGGACAGAATCATTTGCCTCTGGCCCTTCTGATGTCCAAGTGGTGCCATTCCACTAGGGAGGGAGGAACTTGGATCAGCGTGGACCAAAAATCCTCCCCTCAGATTCCCCAGGAGAGCCTGAGGGGAGGCGGATGGTGGACTTTCCCCGCAGGAGGGGACCCTATCTCCCCTCACACTCCGGGCACAGAAATAAGGATAGAAGCCCGCTGGCTAATGTTCTCCCAAAGCTCTCCCAGAATACTCACCACAATGAAGGGTGAATACAGCCCAGCCCAGCCCAGCTGTCTTCCCCAATCCCTTCCCACCTCAGGGCTGACCCCCAAGTCGGGGCCAGGAAGCCCCCCTCCACCCCTGCGGACAGCCAGACCCGCGCGGGGAGGAACCGAGCCGGCGTGGCTCCCGGCGCCCCCGCCCCCAGCCCACCTCGCCCGAGGAGGACCCGGGCGTCCGCGGCGGCGGAGCCTGCGTCCCCGCCTGACTCACCTGGAGGGGGCGGGAGGGGGAAGGGAGGCCGCCGGGCCCCGAGGTCCCGGCGTCGGGCGGTCGCGGGGATGGAGAGTCGCAGTGGCAGGGGCTCGCGGTGATGGGGGGTTCTGGGGGGGCACGGACTCTAGGCTGGGACGGTCCCGGGGCCTCTCGGAGCCCGCCCGCCCACGTGACCGCCCCAAAATATCCGACACATTTTCTCCCAAACCGCACACTGACTCTGCAGGCGGGGACACGGAAAATATTTTCTTTCTTTTTCTCCCTCCCCACCCCCCACCTCCCTCCCAGCCCGGCTCCCTCCTCCCCCTCCCGCCCTCGCTCCTCCCTACCCTGCCGCCTGCCCCTGCCCGGCTCCCTCCTCGGTGCCCTGGGGCTGGGGGGCGGGGGACTGGGCGGGGCGGCCCGGGACGCCTGGGTCTTTGCCCCTCCCATTTGCTGGGCTTCCGTGGCTCCATCCCCGGGAGGCCGGGCAAGGCTGGCAGAAGAGGTCAGTGTCCTGGGCCCATGATGCCACCCTTTCTCTCTGGCACTTTCCCCATTCTTGCCATTTGCGGACTGGTTGAGTCCTCTGGCCGGACTGTGGTTCCCGGAGGCTAGTCTCTGTACCTCCTCAGGACGGGCAGTGAGGGCTGTCTCCACGTCCTCCCAGGGGTGGCTTGACCGCGCAGGGATCTGCCAGAGCAGCAGCCACTATCTTCACCCTGCGCTTAGCCTTCACCTGCGTGTCAAAGTAGACTCTTCTTCCCCATGCCTACCCCAGCCGGTCCTTAAGTCCCAGGAGCAAACTGGTTTAACTAGTGGAGGTTGTAGGGGTTCTGAGGCTTGGGCTTAAAGACCTCCTCCTCTCTCTGCCTTGAGTAAGCTGTGGGAGTTAGGTCTCCTGGGTCCCCGGCTGGCTGCCAAGGCCATCCCCACCTTTAGGCTTGTGTCTGGAGGGGAGAGGCTGGGAAGGAGGGCCAGGGAACTGTAGCCGGGGGTGGGAGGAGCCTTGCGCTGGGTGTGAGAGAGAAAGCCCAAGCAGAGGGTGTGTGTCTGCCTTAACTAGCGCCTGCCTGCCTGCCGGCCTGGTGGATGCGCCACGAATGTTGTTGACGCTGGGTGTGTGTGTGTGTGTGTGTGTGTGTGTGTGCGCGTGCGCGCGCACGCACCCAGTGTGAATGTCAGTGTCTGATGGGAACATTCCTCCAACTTCAACGTGACCACCACAGACTCTCAGTCCCTAGAGTCGGAACCCCCAGGGTGTCAGCATCCATCCTACTGAAGACAGAGCCAGAGAAGAGGAGGGAATGTGAAGTCCAACCTCTGTGCAGAGCCCCAACACTCCTACAGGGACTAGGGTGGGAGTGAGAGAGTGGAGAAGGGCAGCAGCAGGAGGGAGGGCTGGGCCCGGCCGGGGAGATGCACCCAAAGGACCTTCCCAGCAACAGTCCCAAGTAGCCGGCACTGGGGACACCGACTCAGTTGCGTCACATTTTCCGTACTGGAATTACCTTGTCCATACTGCTACCCTGAGGACCAGGCATCTTCCCTCCCAGGACAGGGAAAGGCCACTTTTGGTAGCCAGAGTCAGATGAAGGGGAGGGGGATAAGGGGGCCTGCGGTGGCTCTCTCAGGAGAACAGGAGCTGCAGATGGGGTGCTGACAGTCTCTCCTTTTCATTCTGGGGGTGGGAAGAGCTGGGAATAGATACTCCAGGGTCCCGTCCCCAGGTGGCCTGGCTGCTGTTGACTTTGCTTGGTTACCCTGGGAGCAGCTCTCAGCAGTGTGGGAGGGGCGGGTGTTGGGGAGTTGGACCCAGGCGTCCAGGCCGGGGTGGGATGGCACTCAGCCTGTGTGGCACGGATCCTGCCAGGAGGCTGCGAAGTTAACCCCTCCTGCCCTGGTGATGGTGGCCGCTGGCGAGGAGGGAGGGCCCAACTGTGGTTTGTGAATGTGGCCCTGATTCCCCCTCCCCCTCCCAGCACATCTGTACTTGGTTTACAGTGAATGAGTCTCCTGTCCTCATGAACTGGGCGAGGGCACCGCTCCCTCCCTGGCCCCTGGCCGGGCATCCTGACACAGAATCAGGCGCCACCCACCCCCGGAACTCTCTCCCTGCTGGGTAGCCCTTTCCCAACTCTTCCCCTTACCCTTCTTAGAGGGGCTCAGGGGCTGGTCCCCCAGAGCTAGAGCACTGAGACTAGGCAGCCAGGACAGCAAATGGGGCCAGGGAAGCTAACGGGGCAGAGGGTGGGGGTGGGGGACAAAACTCTTGGATAGCCTGGAAAGATGGAGTGGTCTGGAATTCCATCTGTCTCTGCCTTCCTCATTGTCTTGGTTTGTCTGTCTGTCTGTCTGTGTCTTTGTCTCTGGTGGATGTTTGTCCATCGATCGGTCTTGGAAACTGTGGCTCCGCCCTTCTGGCCTCTATGGTCCCCAGCCAACGACAGCAGTCAGGGGGCGAAGCCCAGGAAGACCCGCCCTGCGCCGGCCCCTCCCCTAGGGATTGCCTTGCCCCGCCCCCGCCCCACCCCTCCCCAGCACCCAGTAACTGGGGTCTGTGGGCTGCAGTGGTTTGGAAGTCAAACCAAACTGGCAGATTGGGGAGCAGAGTAAAGGGGTATTGTGAGGGGGTCAGTTTCTTCTCTCCGTCTTGCGCTGCAGTCTGTGCTCTGTCCAGTGATTCCAGGAGGAAGCTTGAGAAGAGGGCCTCCCACTCTGGAAACTGGTGGAGAGAGCTCCCCTCATTTCTCCTTCTCTTTGGTCATCCCTAGTTCTAGGCTTTGCTCTGTTTGTGGTTGCTCCACTTGATCACCCTGGCAACTTAAGAAATGATATCTTGGGGGCCCTAGAACCAGGCTTCCTTCGCTCCTTATATCACAAAAAGGAGAGAAAATGGATCCAAACTTCCAGCCTACCTGCCCTGGTTTGCCATATAGCCCACCCCTAATTTTCACCCTTGCCTCCTCCCCAGCAGCATCAGGACACTGAATAGGTAATCTGCCCAAGCCCAGTCTGCTACTGGGTGGACGTCCCACACCACGCTCAGAGGTGGCTGGCAGATGTCTGGGGGTGGGGGTGGGGGTGGGGAGGGGGTTTGAAAGGGAGGGGAAAGCTCTGTTACAACCCCCAAGGACATCATTAAAGCACGAAAGTGCCATCGGGGCTTGGAGACCAGGGCGCCCAGGGAGAGCATGATGCAAACATGTTTTGTACAACACGTGTCTTTCCCGTCCTCCCCTCCCCTCTCACCTCCTTCCCCAGGCCTGCTCTGTGCCGAGGATGGTGCCAGCCTTGCCCTGAGTGCTTCTCAATTCTACCCCTTGTATCATGCTTTTTTTTTCTGCTTGCCACTTTGTTGGTTCTCCCAGTGAATGACTTTGTGTGTGGAAGTTCTTACCAGCATCAGAAATACCCAGATCCCCACAGAATAAGGCCTTGACTTTGCGACACAGGATTTTAGGACTACACTAAACAACTCTAGGAATTTCTTCCCTGAACACGTGCCATTCATTAATTCAACAAATCTTTATTAAACACCTACTGTATGCCAAGCACTGTGCTGCTGCTAGCTAAGTCACTTCAGTCGTGTCCAACTCTGTGCGACCCCATAGATGGCAGCCCACCAGGCTCCCCCGTCCCTGGGATTCTCCAGGCAAGAACAGTGGAGTGGGTTGTCATTTCCTTCTCCAATGCATGAAAGTGAAAAGTGAAAGTGAAGTCGCTCTGTCGTGTCTGACTCTTCACTCATGTCTGATTCTTCACAACCCCAAGGACTGCCGCCTACCAGGCTCCTCTGCCCATGGGATTTTCCAGGCAAGGGTACTGGAGTGGGTTGCCATTGCCTTCTCCGAAGCACTGTGCTAGGCCCTAGGAATCCGTAGGAATCTCCTTGGGCCCAAGTATCCAAGCAAATCAGGAAAGACTGGGGAGGGGAGGAAGTGAGGAGGAGAAGGGAGAGAAGGGAGGGCAGCAGAAGAGTATGTGCAAAGGCCCTGGAATCAAGGTCCTGGCTCCCAACCACCCTACTCCCCCAGAAAGAACAGGGGCCCTCCATTCCTGCTCCTTTGATGGACTTTGATTCACTACAAGGGAGGGACGGTGAGCACCTCCTAACGGCCAAAGCGCTCTAGGACCCTAGGACATCTGGTGCTCTTGCCCTGGAAAGATTGCATCCATCCCTTCATCTCTTCCTCCAGAAAGGGAAACAGAGGCACAGATAGAGAGGAGCAAGCCACAGGCTTAGGCCCCAGATTCCATACAGAAAACAAGGCCCCACACTGAGGTGGAGGGACGGAGTTTGCCCTGCTGTAGCCTCACCAGACAGAAAACCTGTCTACTCTGAACTGTTCGATGGTGCACCCTCCCCCTCTGGGATCCAGCCCTGACCTGTCCCACTCACTGGAACGAGGAGCAGGTCTGCCTCCAAGGTTGCCTGGAACGTGTGAGCTAAGAGCTCCAGGTGTCTGCCAGTCTCCATGTGGGTGGGTGGAGCAGTCTATTTGGTACAGAACCTCCATCTGGGATTACAGGGTTTTATCTCTCCTCTGTCCACTGGGGGGCTTCCAGCTCCTCCAGCTTAGACACCAAGGTTTCCAAGCTTTTTCCTTTCTGAAGAAAAGGGATGGAGGGTCCTTTGAGGACAGAATAGGTTTCTTTGTGGCTGTTCCTCCTCCAGAGCTGGCACAGAGGTCATGGGACCAAATGGGGTTAAGTTCTAGACCTGTTCCGATGACCCATTTTTCCTCCCTGTGTCCACACCCCCTGGGGCAAGGGTGTTGGGTGGGGCTGACCTGGCACCCCCACACCCACATCTGGGATTTCCCCTAGATGGAAACTCCCAGAACCCTGGTGTCCTGCCTCCTCTGCCAGCTCTCCTCCAGACTACATCTCTGCCTTAGCCCCAAGGGGCCCCGCAGATGTGGGACCACCTTCAGGGAACATCTGTGATGTCTGGCTGCCCTTTCTAGTGGATTCCTTTGAAGAAAAGATGTGAGGCTGGGGGGAGGGAGTTGGGAAGCTATCCTTTGTTGAGCACCTACTGTATGCCAGGCGTTATGCTTGGCTTGTATATTACTCACTTAATCCACACAGCAGTCCAGAGAAGGAGCAGTTATCATCCCATTTCACAGAGGGAACTGAGAACCAGAGAGGTTAAGCAGCTTGCCCAATATCACACAGCTGTAGCAGAGCTAACATGGGAACCTAGGGCTTGGTGATCCTGAGCTCTCCTCATCACCACAGGCTTCTTCTTCTGCAGCTGCCCACCTCTCCATGAGATGAGACTTGGAAAATTCAGTTCAATTCAACCCAATTCAGAAAATAGTTATTGAACATCTGCTCTATGCCAGGCACTGATAGGTGCCAGACCAGCAATCTGGAAGGTTGCTGACTCAAGGTCTGGTGGGAGAGATAGGTGTGTGAACTAGGCAGTGTCTAACTTCAGCAGAATGGTATGAGCAAGGTGGTGTGGAGTAGAGAATGAAGTAGTACACAGACATAAAGAACAGACTTTTAGACTCAGTGGGAGAAGGAGAGGGAGGGATGATTTGAGAGAACAGCACTGAAACATACATTACCATATGTAAAACAGATGATCAGTGAGAGCTTGATATATGAAGGAGGGCACACAAAGCTGGTGCTCTGTGACAACCTGGAAGGACAGGGTGCGGAGGGAGGTGGCTGGGAGGGAGGTTCAGGGACACACATACATACCTATGGCTGATTCACACTGATGCATGGCAACAAGCATCACAGTATTGTACAGCAACTATCCTCCAATTAAAATAAACATAAACTTTAAAAAAAGAAAAGAAATAGTATTTCTATTTTCTCTTTATAAAAGAGTATAGAAATATATTATGAACAGTGTACAGAATAAATTGGAATAAAGTGAATACCTACTCGACTGCCATCCAGCTCAAGAAATAGAGTATTTCCTGCTCCAGAGGTTCCCGTGTGACTCTCCCATCATCCTCTTCCTCTCTGAAGAAGTAACCACCATCCTGACTTTTGGGATAATTATGTCCTTCTTTTTGTTTATAGTATTAGCACCTACGTATGCATCCCTTTATAATATTATTTAATTTTGCCTGTTTTTGAGGTTTATATAAACGGAATGACACTGTATTGCCCTTTCCTGTCTGACTTATTTTGTTCAGCTTGTTTGTGAGAGAGACACAAATTGTTGCACATAACTGCCTTTTTCATTGTGGCAGAGTATTCAGTTGCATGCTGCTGCTGCTGCAGAGTATTCAGTTGCATGAATATACCACAATTTTTTTTTATTCTACTCTTAGTGAAAGTTTGAGTTGTTTCCAGTTTGGGCTATCATAATGCTACTAAAAACATTATTGTATATATTTCCCAATATATACATGTAAGAGTTTTTCTAAGCTATAAAGCTAAGAGTCAAAGTGTATGTTCAGGCAATCTCAATTTTTATCAGATAATCCCAAACTGTGTTCCAAAATGGTTGTACCAGTTACACAGGAAGTAGAACATTCTAATCAGGAGCAGGTGTAAAATCAAGACTCATACTCCTTTCTTGCCTAAAACTCTCAGTGGTTTTCTCTTTCCCTTGGAATAAGATCCAAGTCACTGCCGTGGCTCCCAGGGCCTCTACCTGGCTCTCTACCTATGCCATATGACTCTCCTCTCTGTTTTTTGTACTTGCTGTCCCCCCTCTCTGAATGTTCTTCCACGAGCCATCTCCATGGCTGTCTCCCTCGCTTTCTTCTAAAATGCCCTTGCTAAAATGTCACTTCTCAGTGGCACTGTCCCTGACCACTGAATTTTCTTTAAATAGTTGTTTATTTATTTGGCTGCTCCAGGTCTTAGTTGTGGCCTGTGCATTCTTACTTGAGGCATGCAAACTCTTAGCTGAGATGTGGCATCTAGTTTCCTGACCAGAGATCGAACCCGGCCCCCTGCATTGGGAGTGGGGAGTCTTAGCCACTGGACCACCAGGGAAGCCCTGGCCACTGAATTTTCTATTACAAATTTTTCCAGACCTCCTTACCCTCCTCTCAGCTTTTGTTTTCCTCCCAGTCCAGCCATCTGGGTTCTAGTCAGCCTCAGGCTGCTTTCCTGTGATCTGCCAGGACTTTTATCTCCTCCCAAACCCTTAAGTGGCAACCCACTCCAGTATTCTTGCCTGGAAAATCCCAGGGACAGAGGAACCTGGTCGGCTATAGTCCATGGGGTCGAAAAGAGTCGGACACAACTGAGCGACTTCACTTCCCTTTAAACCCTTAAGGGCCCTTGGAGCTGACTGTGTGGTGGCAGTCTAGCTGCTCCTTCTAAAGGATCCACCTCTCTGAGTCACTTTGTATCACATCACTCTGGGGTTTTTTTCACAGCCATTCCGTGCTCCTAGACAAGCTAATGTATTTATTTGTTTACCTGTTTGCTTTTTGTCCCCACCCAGCCCCACCCCTCACTTTAAATGGCACTCCATAAGAGGAAACCTCACTGTCTTGCTCTGTAACATGACCAGTACCTGCTGCATGACAGGCCCTCCAGTAATAATTGTCCAGGCTAGTTGTCAGGCTCCCAGAGACAGCCAGGCCCTCCTCCTCCCCCCAACACCTGGGACTTGCCCTATCTGGAAACTCCCAGGACCTAGGTCTCCCCTGCTCCACCAGCTCCCACCAATATCCCAGGCAGAGTCTCAGAGCATCTGCTGTGCTGCTGCTACTGCCCTGAGTCTCCTCTGGGGACTGTTTGGAAGTCTGAAGCACTCATTCTGGTCATCAGGGCTGGAGAGTGATGGGCAGGTGTCAGGTGCCCACAGCTCAAGAAATACTTTTTGATTGAATAAAGGGGAAGTCTTCAGAGATGAAAAGGATCTTGCCAGGTGGAGAAAAGAGAAAGGGCACTGCGAGCAGAAGGAAGAGTGAACAAAGGACGGAGGCGTGAAAAGCGCACATCATAGTTAGAGGACTTGGTCTGATCTGGTGCCCGTGGAAGGTGCTCTGTGGAGGGGAGGGTAGCCGGCAAGCAGGGAAGGGGAGGGCTAGCTGGGGAGGTCTGAGCTCCTGCCAGCTCAGAGAGGCTCAGCAGTGTCTTAGGTTTAATCCTGCCCCCACCCCCGCTCCCCACAGTTCCCCCTCTGACCCCACCCGTAGGTACCCTCCCTTTCACCCAACCCCCAGCCTGGCCGCTCCCCGCCACTGAATGGACTTCTCTCTGGGCCTACGTCTGGGGCCTCGGAACAAGAAAGCCAGCCATCAACAGCCACCTGCGCCCTCTGGACACTGCCCACCAGCTGCCTCCCCTTGTCCGTCCTGCCCCCCCTCTGCCTGTGCCTGCCCCTGCCCAGCCTGTCCCCCTCCCACCTGCTCCTGCACCGCCTATCCTTCCTACGCAGCTCCCTGCCCCTCCTGTCCTGGCCTCCCGGGCCCACCCTGTACCTGCTCCTGCCCTCCCTGCCCCGCCTGTCCTCCCTTGACTTATCCCCACAGTGCCTGCAGCCAGTGCTCTGGCCAGCACTTGACCTGCTGCCGCCCATCTCCTTGCCCCATGTACCCTTGCTCCAGGGGTCGAGCCACCTGTTCCAGCTCCTGCTGGGGCTGCAGTGACAGCTGTGGCTGTGGTCGAGGGGCTGCCTGGGGACCCCCAAGCTCCACTGGCCACTGCAGCTGCTGCTTTAGGGGACAGCGCACCTCTCGGCACTGTCTGATTGTCTAGGGGGCGGTTGCACCTTGGGAGAGTGCCCATCTCCTGGAGCACTTCTGCAGGCAGAAGATCAGCTGGACCCTCTCCCAGGTAGGGAGGGGGGCAGGCTGCTCAGAGCCCCCTGGCCTCCTCCTCAGTCCTGGGAGTGAGAGCCAGGCCTCTGTTTTGAAGCTAGTTTCTGGACACGCTCTCACTGGTTCCAGAACCTCCTCTTCTGCAACTTCTGCAATGGAAAATGTTCTTCTCAGGGCCTCTCCTGTGGTCCCTGAAGGTGAGCAAGTTGATCATTTCCCCCTCTAGTTGACCTCCCTGGGAGACCCTTCTTGGCTCATCTTTTCTGTAGTTTGCGTGGATAAGATGGCTCCTTCATCCAGGGACCACTTTTTCTGCCCCATGGACCTTCACCCATATCCCTGAATAACCCAAGAGTCTCTGAACCCTTTACCTCTCATCATGAGCCTGAAGGAAGGGCAGTGGCTCTTGGACCGGAAGAAGAGGCCGAACAGAGGATTCTTGGTTCCTCCCTCCCCTTGGATATCATGACATCCTTTATGGTCCTTTACTTCTAGGAACCCGGTGCTCTCCACCTAGATGTCTTATCTTTCAAATCTCTGAGGGCTTGCCCAGCCTCATGACCCCAATCTTCCAGCAATAATCCTATCTGTTACATTCACGCTCATCTGGCAAGGGGTGATGGAAGCTGGGAGCCCTTGACTCAGGTTTCCAATGATTCCATCCACATGCAGCTAGTCATAGTTCCCTGTCCCTGGGAGTGGGGCTGGGGAGTTGGAGAAGCCACAAAGAGGAAGATGGAGCTGATAGATGCTTGTATCTGCCTGGGATTGGATCTTAAGCTGGGAGCCCCTAAGCATCCCATCATATTCTCCAAGTTATCTGACACTGATCTGCTTCAGTCTTCTTTCTCTGCCTCCTTCTCTGGGACCCTTTGTTCTTTCCTTTCTATCTCTGTATATCCTTCTGCTTATCCTTCCTGCTAGCTTTCTACATCACTCTCTCCATTTCTGTTTCCTTTTTTTCTGCCACCTGGACACTCTACCTCCACCTAACTTGTGTCTTTACATCTGTTTATCCCACTCTGTCCCTTCTTTTCCCCATCTAATTTAAAATCTGCTTAACATACATGTCTTTTTCTTCCCCTTTCCCTGTCTCATTTTGTATTTTCATGTTTGTTTTCTTCCTTGGTCTTTTTTTTTTTTTTTAAACAGGACAAAGTTACATATAGCTCCACTATATGTTACAATTATTTTTTAAGTAGATAAATTAAGATCTTTTCCTTGGTCTTTTGACTCACCTCCTATTTCTCTCCTCTTCTGTCCTATTCTGCTTCTGGGAGAAAGGCACTCTAGATCTTTTTGATTTCTATTTCCCTTCTTTGTCTCTCTGTCTTTGTTCCTGTCTTTCTGGGTCCAATTCTGTTTCCCAATTCTGTTCTTCTGTTTTCCAATTCCTGTCTCTCTTTCTGCCTCCCCAGTATCCGGCTTTCTGTCTGTCTCTCCTCATCTCTCTGGGTCCTGCAGCTTCCTGCATACAGGCCTACGTCATACCCATCTCATTGCTGTCCAAGGGCCAGGACACCAAGTCTTCCATTGCCCCCCAAACAGCCCATGTCCTGGAGTGAGCAAGGGCTGGACATAGCTACCAAACAGTCCCTTTGTCCCCTACCCACTGTCCAGGCCATCTTATCCTTACTGAGCTCTAAGTCCAAACCTTTTTTTCTCCCAACTTCATATTCTGAAAATTGGCAACTAAAAAGAAAAAGAATTATGCATTTATGCTACCTGTCCTGTGTAAACTATATTTCAGGGTGGTCAAATAGCTCTAAGTGGTGAAGAAAATTTCTTTTTTACAGAAGAACTCCAGCTGATGTAGAAGACATATGGAATTAGGAAAATCACCGTTTTTGCAACCCCTAATGAAATAACTGATCAAAGCAAGACTCTTCAATGGATGAAACTAAGGATGGTGGTTGATGGAGAACGTAACTACCTGACCCCACTGATGAATCTTAGCATCACTAAAAAGGGCACAACCACATGGCCTGTACCTCCTGATATGATGCAATCTGAAGCACTCAGCACCACCTGTGAAGGACTCTTGCCAAACAAAGAAACAAACAAAAAAAACTGAGCATGATTCTACTCAAACCCTACCGCTAACCTCCATTTAATAGGAAATATGGGGGGTGGAGAACAAATTAAATGGCACAACAAGGAAGTAAAACAAAATATCCAGAATGTGGGACATTTTAAAGGAAATCTGACCTGATTTCTTCAACTAGTCAATGGCTGAACAGGACAGTCAATGAGAGCGTGGCGTACAAAGACAGCTACTACACAGGATAAGTGGACCTTGTTTGATTCCTGATGGGGACCTCCCAATTGTAAAAAGACATTTTTAGACTGTTGAAAACATTTAATTATTTATTTAACATTTAATTAAACATTTAATTTAATTATGAACTGAGTACTTACAATGCCAAGGAATCAGTGTTGATTTTGTTAAATGTGAAAATGGCCTTGAGGTTATGTAAGAAAAGGTCCTTATTTCCTAGAGATGCATACTGAAGCATGGAATGAAGTGACGTATTTAAGTATTTTGGCAAATAAAAGAAAGGAGGAAAAGGAACAAAAGGATAAAAATCAATATTGTTGAATTAAGTATTTAGGGTTTCATAGAACCTCTTTACCTTTATTTGAACATTTTCATAATAAAAGTTTTAAATGATGCTCCTCTTGTAGGCATGGTTCCTAGTAATTCCCAGAGCATCCTCCCTGCCCGCTCTGAAAGCCAGACTTTCCCTGTAACTCCCCACATACAGACCCTGGTCCTCCTTGCCCTCTACTAGAAGTGGGTCCTAGAGATGGATTTGCCCTCTCAGGATATTCTCTATCCCTTCCAGTCCTCTGCAGCTCTGCTGGCACATATCCCATGTAAAGTATCTTTCTCAGCTGTGCTTCACAGCTCTGAGGGGCCAGGGGAACCTTAAAGAGTAAACATTTTTTGAATAGGTCCTATGATAAAAATAATCCAAAATAATGTAACCTTCCCTAAAGTCTTTCTTGGGTGCTTCTGAGAAAACTGCAACTCAGTAATGGAGAACACTGGCCTCCATCCTGGAAAACAGAAGACAAGGCATGTAAGGCCATCCTGTCCCACTCCCTGCTATCATGCAGGGTGACCTCCTCCCTCAAAGAAAAGATCACCAGGAACTGAGAGACAAGGTGTCAGGAGATCAAGGGTTTTCAGTCCAGGACCAGGATGGAGGGCATTTGGACTCCCCCATGCCCTCACTCACTGAGTGACCTTGGGAAATCATGATTTTTGAGCTTTGTGCTTCTAGACGAAGCATGGGAACCGATACCCTTTTCTATCCTCTAGAAGTTTGCCAGTTAGGGATAAAGGCACTTTGGAAGTTGTGGAATATAAATCTCAGCTGTTTATCATAAGAAAGTATTTCTTACGATATAATTCCAGACTCTCCCACCCTTCTTCAGTATAAAGAAAACAGACACTAATCACCTGTGCAAGAGGGTGAACACATTTAATCTTCCCAGAAATCACAAGTGTGGAATTGGGAAGATCTGGGTCCCAGTTCTGACTCTACCTCTTACCATGTGAGTCCTGTCGTGTTACTAACCTTTCCAATTCTGAAGTACCTACCTAACAAGTTGTTGAGACAGTTAAACACTTCATCTATAGCAGTTGGCCCAGGACTTCCTAAAACAGAGCTTAGGTGTAATACATAATAACTGATGCACTTCCGTGGTGGGCCAGTGGTTAAAGAATCTACTGGTCAATGCAGGGTACACAAGTTCAATCCCTGGTCCAGGAAGATTCCATATGCCACGGGGCAAACAAGCCCACATGCCACAACTACTGAACCCCACATGCCCTAGAGCCCATGCTCTGCAAAAAGAGAAACCCTCACACGGCAACTAGAGTAGTTCCCACTGGCGGCAACTAGAGAAAGCCCATGCAACGATAAAGATTCAGTCCAGCCAAAAATAAAGAAATAATATTTAAAAAAAGTTTGATAAGTGTTACCAGCTAATAAAGACCAGCACTTTTTAGAATAATTTACATGTATTATCTTATTTATTCATCTGGTATTTATGGAATGCCTTTTATGTCTCATTAAATGTTTCAAGTACTGGAAATATAAGTGAACAAAGCAGAAATTTGTAGGGAGAAGAAGCAGTAAGCAGTTAAGTGTGCCAGATAATATTAAGTGCTATGAAGAAAAGGCAGCAAAGGAGAATAGAGCGTTGGAAGGGAAGCAGGTAGGTTACTGTGGCAGAGGTGGCGCTGCCTTTTCAACAGTATGAGCAAGGAAGGCCTCTCTGACACTTGAACAGAGAATTGTAGGAGCTGCAGGAGGGAACCATGTGGATATCTGGGAGAACCAGAGCTTCACAGGGCACAGTGTGCAAAGGCCCTAGTGATAGCCAGTGTAGATGGAATAGAAGGCGCAGGAGGGAAAATGGTAAGAGATGAGGTCAGAGAAGTGGCAGCAGAAAAGAGGACAAAGGATTTTGTAGGCTATTATGATTTTGGCTTTTTCGCTTAGTGAGATAAGAAGGCATTGGAGGGTGTTTTGTTTGTTTTTTTGTCTTAAATTATTTATTTACTTATTTGGCTTCCTCGAGTCTTAATTATGGCAGGTGGGATCTTCCTTTCAGCACGTGGGATCTAGTTCCCTGACCAGGGATGGAACCCAGGCCCCTTGCATTGGAAGAAGGAGTTTTAGCCACTGGACCACCAGGGAAGTTCCCCATTGGAGGGTTTTGAGGAGATAATACTAAAGCTGGAAAGAGGTTAAATAACCTTTCCCAGGTACCACAGCTGTAGCAGAGTGTGGGCGTCCAACTCCAAGGCTGAAGTTCTTAACTCTTGACTGCCACTGAACTTTGAGCCTTCTTCAGTTGGGCGCTGCTCTCCTATGATGCAGACTAATTAACTGGGACACTGAGAAGTCATATGGCTTGCCAGAGGCGACACAGCTGGTAAGAGATAGGGGTGGGATTTGAGCCTTAGCGGTCTGCAAGCCAAGTCCAAGTCCTTTACACCACACTGCCTCCCTCAGGTGTGTGAGCCATACTGACCTCTGGCCAGGAAGTCACTATTGTGGGAGAAGAGAAAATCGAGAAGCCCGTCTCGGCTTAGGGTGACGATGTTCCTTAAGAAGATCAAACCCCGACTCTGCGGAACTGCTGGCATTGTCTTAGGCACAGCAGCGCTCCGTAACCCACGACACGGAGGAAGAGATTGAAAATGGGTCTTTATTTCCAGGGGGTTCGGTAGGTATCCGGGAGTCGAAGAAGCGAGTGTCATGGGAAGGCCACGGATAGGAGTGAACCAGGAGCAGAAACCACGACCACCACCGCCTCCAGTCTTGGCCCCGCCGGGCGTCCGGAGGTTGTCGTCGAGTCCCGGCTAGAGGGCGGAGCAGGGGCGGGGTTTGAACGCCGCGCCCCCGTCACGTGATGGGGCCATCATGGCGGCGGCCAGAGGCCTCCCCGGCTCCCGGAAGCAGGCTGTGAGGGGCGGGCGCGCTGGTGGAACCCGAGCCGGAGCCAGAGCAGGAGGTAGAGCGGGAAGGGCGGCCGGGCGGCCTGGAGCCGGACGTGTCCGGAGCGTCCCCGCAGACCGGGGCAGCAGGTGAGACCAGGGTCTGGGCAAGGCGCGAGCGTGTGTGGCGGCGGCCAGCGGGGCTAGGGGGCGCAGGTGGGGGTGCCCTGACCCAAAGGAGGGGGAAATCTGAGATGCACGCGCGTGACCTGAAGCAACTCTAGAGGCCTGCGCGGGTGGTAGGGATGCCTGGGACAGATGACGAGACCTCGAGGGCAAAAACAGGCTCCTCAAAGAGGATGGGAGGTAACAGAAGGAAGTACAGTTTGTAAACGCTGTTACGGGGAAGGGCAGCAGCCCCTTAACTTGCGGGGCTGGGATTAGGTACTCCCTCTTTGCTATGCCAGGAAAGGGTGGGGCGAATGCTCAATCTTCTCTCCTCTCACACCCCTCCCTGCCCCAGAGTGTCCCGCTCTGGCGGGCCACTCCTCCCACCCACCCAACTGGTCCCTCCGGTCTGAGCTCTGGGGGAGTGGAATAGAGGGGTGGGGGAGTTCTGTTGGCAGGGGGGTTGGGTGGATCCGCTTTCTGCTTAGACAGGCAGCCCCTTGACAGCAATACCCGGGCAATGGATGTGACTCTGAAGCCCCCTTCTCTTCCCAGGTCGTCCGGGGGCCGGCCATGCTGGTGACTGCTTACCTTGCTTTTGTGGTCCTCCTGGCCTCCTGCCTGGGGTTGGAGCTGTCAAGATGCCGGGCTAAGCCCTCTGGAAGGGCCTGCAGCAATCCCTCTTTCCTTCGGTTTCAACTGGACTTCTATCAGGTCTACTTCCTGGCCCTGGCAGCTGACTGGCTGCAGGCCCCCTACCTCTACAAACTCTACCAGCATTACCACTTCCTGGAGGCACAAATTGCCATCCTCTACGTCTGCGGCCTTGCCTCCACCGTCCTCTTTGGACTGGTGGCTTCCTCCCTGGTGGATTGGCTGGGTCGCAAGAAATCTTGTGTCCTCTTCTCCCTCACTTACTCTCTCTGCTGCTTAACCAAACTCTCCCGGGACTACTTTGTGCTGCTGGTGGGCCGAGCACTAGGTGGGCTATCTACAGCCCTGCTCTTCTCAGCCTTTGAGGCCTGGTATATCCATGAGCACCTGGAACGGCATGACTTCCCCACCGAATGGATCCCAGCTACCTTTGCCCGAGCTGCCTTCTGGAACCATGTGCTGGCTGTAGCGGCAGGTGTGGCCGCTGAGGCTGTGGCCTGCTGGATGGGCCTGGGGCCTGTAGCCCCCTTTGTGGCCGCCATCCCTCTCTTGGCTCTGGCTGGGGCCTTGGCCCTTCATAACTGGGGAGAGAACTATGATCGGCAGCGTGCCTTCTCTAGGACCTGTGCTGGGGGCCTGCGCTGCCTTCTGTCTGACCGTCGTGTGCTGCTGCTAGGCACCATCCAGGCCCTGTTTGAGAGTGTCATTTTCATCTTTGTCTTCCTCTGGACACCTGTGCTGGACCCACATGGGGCTCCACTGGGCATCATCTTCTCCAGCTTCATGGCAGCCAGCCTACTCGGCTCTTCCCTGTACCGCATCGCTACCTCCAAGAGGTACCACCTTCAGCCCATGCATCTACTCTCCCTCGCCGTCCTCATTGTCGTCTTCTCCCTCTTCATGTTGACTTTCTCTACCAGCCCAGGCCAGGAGAGTCCAGTGGAATCTTTCATAGCCTTCCTCCTCATTGAACTGGCCTGTGGACTGTACTTTCCCAGCATGAGCTTCCTGCGGAGAAAGGTGATCCCTGAGACCGAGCAAGCTGGTGTCCTCAACTGGTTCCGGGTGCCCCTGCACTTACTGGCCTGCCTGGGGCTCCTGGTCCTCCATGACAGCGATCGCAAAACGGGCACTCGGAATATGTTCAGCATCTGCTCCGCCGTCATGGTGATGGCTCTGCTGGCAGTGGTGGGACTCTTCACCGTGGTCAGGCATGATGCTGAGCTGCGGGTGCCCTCACCCACTGGGGAGCCCTACACTCCTGAGCTCTGACCCTGTTCTAGGACCAGGGAGCTGGGATGGACCCTTGAACCCCACCTCTCCAGGGCTGAACAGATCTCTCTGTGACCTTGCGGCTCTTTAGCCCCTCAGCCTGTCCGGGGGCTCCTCCTGTCAGTGCTTTGGGTTGGGAAGCACATGGGGTGATGGCCTGGAAAGAAGATGCCAAAAGTTGCCTCTGTGTCACTCCCTTCCCCCTTTCCACTTTAAAATAAACAATTTTAATTGATCATTGATCTTATTTACTCATCCTCACCTGTACCCACCTCAGTAGTTCTTATGAGGGGGCAGCTGGAGGTTGTGAGGTGAGAGGTGGGGTTACCAGTGGAACGTTTGTCTTTCTAGCTTCAGTAAGACTTGTTTAGTTGCTAAGTTGTGTCTGACTCTTTGTGACCCCATGGACTGTAGCCTGCCAGGCTCCTTTGTCCATGGGATTTCCCAGGCAAGAATACTGAAGTGGGTTGCCACTGCCCTTTCCATGGGATCTTCCTGACCCAGCGATTGAACCCACGTCTCCTGCATTGGCAAGCGGATTCTTTACCACTGAGCCACCAGGGAAGCCCTCTCTAAGACTGCCTCCACCTTAAACTGAGAACTGTGGAACTGCCTTTCAACAGAAATGGGTGGGAAAAGCCTGAGGCTCTGAGGTCCTCCATATCTTGTTACCCTGGGGACAGGCACCCTCCCCATTTGCCAAGCAAAAACCTTACTCCACATCCGGAGTGAGACAATCTCTGGAGCCTATGGAGTGGATGTCCAAGCCACTGAGCAAAGATTCCAGGGGCTCGAGCTGCTTCTGTGACCACCTCTTGTGGCAAATCCAGAGGCTTGCTGCATGAATAGGCTTGCAGCTCAGCACATGCGTGCCGCTTGCCTTCTGCCTCTCTGGCCACAAATGCACCCCTTGTCCGAATCACCTGGGCCCATTAGGGCCTGTATGCTTGCATGAAACCCAAGTGAAGGGCTGCAGAGGACACAGCAGTGAATGGCTGACAGACCGTGATCTTGTCTGTACCTGATTGTTCCCCACCCTGAGTGAGGGTGAGGGAGCCATCAGGGCAGGAAATAGTACCAGTACCAGGAACTCAAGTTCTTTGAGCCCCTCCCTGCCTCACCTCTGATTGTATCTGCCTTTCCTCCTCCCACCCAAACCTGGGCTTCTCAGAGGAAGCAGAGCCAGCAGTTAAGCAGGGTGGGGAATGGAAGGAGGGTCGGCTCAGGGTGTGTCCTGGAATGTGCTTGAGGTGGGCATGAGGGACCTACCTGTCCTAGAAAAGAGGTTGATGACCTTTCCTTGGGTCCCAGACGAATTCCCAGACACGAAGAAGCAAAACTTTCCAGGACCTGCAAGTCCAAACCTGTGTGGGGAGATAGCATCACCCATTGGGGGAGGAATGCTGATGGATGGGTGCCTGCAGGGTGAGGCCAAGGGGAGGGAAGAGTAGTGGTCTCAGGTCTCTGCTCAGAGAAGGAAGAAAAACACGTTCCCCCACCTAGCTGCAGGGAATAGATGCTGAGGTTAAGTATGAAAAAAGCAGATATCTTTTCCTTCCCCCATCTTAAGGCTAAAACAGAGTCTGTTACAATAACTCCACTTCCCCTTTCTGCCTATATTTTATAGTTATTTGTAGACTCTCCGTCCTTGAGGACAGGAAGAAATTGTGTCTTATATGCCCTTGTCTCCCCCATATATACACACAAGTGGGGGCTTGGCCCATGGCTGTGCTCAGTAAATGGAGAGGAGACAGGCTAACTCACTCCAGGCTTTTCAAGAGTAGCCCGTTTGGGAACTCTATTAGACTGGAATCCAGAGGCTAGTTAATGATTTGTTTTTTGAATGAGATTATTTACTGATGGAAGCTTGAGGGGGGCAGCATGTTCCTAAGTGAAAAGGAAATAGGGAGGTAGAGACAGACTAGTGAAATTCCTTCAGCTTTGTCCCCACTGAGTTCTCTTCAAAGAAGCTGGTAGATGATAGAGTGGGGAGGGTTCTTCCTGGCAGACTCATTGGGTGTGACAAGCTGGCAGGTATCTTTAAGATTGTCCATTTAGCTGTAAACATTTTATTGAGTACCTACTATATACCATGCGTTGTATTACTAGGTGCTGGTGAAAGTTTATCTGAGAGGAAAATCCACTTAAAGGGCATATAGCAAAGCCAAGGCTAAACCTTGCCTCCTGCTGCCCACCCAGTGCCCCTTCTATGGCATGTACTGACTCTCTCCCCTGGGCCTTCATCTACTTGACTTGCCCCCTCTATCCCTGCTCCTTTCTTCCAAGCCTTGTCCCTGGAGAAGGGGATGAGAGTGGGAGCACTTAGCCATGGCTACCTGGCCCACCTCTGGATATTTGCCCATATGAGGTGAATGAGGGATTGATGCACCTGCAAAGCAGTGCTCATGATGCCTTGCTGAGAGGCAGTGCAGGGAACTGGTGAAGAGCATGGAGCCAGGGCCCAACTGCCTGGGTTCACATTTGCGCCTCAGTTTCCTCATCTATAAAATGGGGGTGATGGTATAGTGGCTGCCCTGAGGGTGCTTGTGAGGGTTAAATTAAGCGCTTGAAACAGCAGTTGGCCTCCAGTGTAAGTGCTACTAAGTGCTTGCTTTCATATCTTATTTTTAACTTTTTCAGTCCAGCTGAGCCCTACCCAGATTTGGGTGTGAGAATGAGTGGACTGGGCTGTAACGGGGTGAACAACTTTCCAACACATCCGTGTGGTTGGGTGATTCCCAGCAGTGTTTATCCTTGGTCCTGGCCCAGAGAGCAGGATCAGGCTATCTGAGAGGCCTTCTGCTTTGGGGTGTGCGAGTAGCTGAGGAGGGTGTCAGTGTGTTCCACTTGAACTCATTTCCTCTTCCTCAAGTGGGAAGGTCAGCTTGGTGTCAGATTTGATATACACCACCATTTTTCCCTAAGAGAGTTTCCTGATTTTCTGCCTTTCCATCCAGCTGGATATATAATTATTTTATTTGGAGCTTTTAAGTGATCCTGAGGAGAACAGAAACAGCCCAAGGAACCAGGAGCCAATGAACAAGAAGGCAGGAGGACTGGGGCATGAAGACAGTACTGAGTTCTGAGGCTGGAGAGTGACCTCTTCCTGGAAATACAGCCCCTGCTCAGGGAGGGGAGAGGGCTGCTCCCAGCTGATGGCCATGGTCCTTCCACTGGGTCTGGGTTCCACTTCCCAATACACTCTTCCCCTAACCCCAATCCTGTGGTTCTCCCTGTTTATTATTTTTTGCCACCACTTCTTCACAGAACCACAGAATAGAATTATAAGACATGTGAAAGTTTTAATTATAAGACATGTCATGCTTGGGATCAGACCTAATGTTATCAAAATATGTCACATTCACTTTAAATGATTTTTTTAACAACAAATATGGGCTAATTGTAAAAGAGTCAAAGGCAAATACAGATATATTTAATGTAACTATGTGAATGTAAATGCATGTCCATGTGTTAAAATACATTTATTGATATATAAATATATTACAAATATACATATAGACATATAAAATATAAAAAATTATAGGCTCCCTTAAGCCCACCTTCATACCAGTGTCAAATGTTTGTAGTCTAGGGCATATATTTAATTTTTTTAAAATAAAAATGAATCATACCATTCATGCTGTTCTCCAACTTGTTTTTTATTTATTAAAGTATACCTTATTTTTCTCTTTTTAAAAACACTTGAGGGGGAAAAAAAAAAACAATACTTGAGGGGATGGTACTGAGGAACCTATCTGCAGGGCAGACGCAGAGAACAGACTTGCCCACAGAGTGGGGTAAGGAGAGGGGGGCGAATTGAAAGTAACATTAAAACATACATTACCATGTGAAATAGATAACCAGTGGGAACTTGCTATCTGAGACAGGAAGCTCAAACCAGGTGCTCTGTGATAACCTATAGGGGTGGGATGGGGTGGGAGGTGGGAGGGAGGTTCAAGAGGGAAGGGATACTGATTTATATTGATGTATGGCAGAAACTGACATAATATTGTAAAGCAATTATCCTCCAATTAAAAATAAATTTATTCAAAAACAATTGAGGGACTTCCCTGGTGGCCCAGTGGTTAAGAATCCACCTTGCAATGCAGGGGACTCAAGTTCAATCACTGGTCTTGGTTGGGGAACTAAGATTCCACATGCTGAGGAGCAACTAAGCCCAAGCAATGAAAGGTCCCCTGTTCTGCAACTAAGACTCAGTTCAGTTCAGTCACCCAGTTGTGTCCAACTCTTTGTGACCCCAGGGACTGCGGCACGCCAGGCTTCCCTGTCTATCACCAGCTCCTGGAGCTTACTCAAACTCATGTCCATCGAGCTGGTGATGCCATCCAACCATCTCATTTTACTGCTACTGCTGCTGCTGCTGCTGCTGCTGCTAAGTCGCTTCAGTCGTGTCCGACTCTGTGCGACCCCATAGACGGCAGCCCATCAGGCTCCCCTGTCCCTGGGATTCTCCAGGCAAGAACACTGGAGTGGGTTGCCATTTCCTTCTCCAATGCATGAAAGTGAAAAGTGAAAGTGAAGTCGCTCAGTCATGTCCCGCTCTTAGCAACTCCATGGACTGCAGCCTAACAGGCTCCTCCATCCATGGGATTTTCCAGGCAAGAGTACTGGAGTGGGTTGCCATTGCCTTCTCCGTCTCATCTTACTGGATGCAGTCAAATAAATAATAAAATATTTTAAAATAAATAAATAACTGAAATCCACAAGAAGACTGTAACAATCATTCATATATCTATGACATCTTTATATATCAATATATACATAAAACATGTGGCTGCTAAGCCTTGTTGGGCCTTTGGAAAGCATTTCAAGGCTTTTCTATTTGAGGCTGGCAAAACCCCTGAGAGAGAGTGAGGCTTGATGTTACTACCCTATTTCACAGATTAATAATAAATTGAGCTGGGACTAGAACCTGGCTCCTCTGTCCAGGCTCAACTTGAAAGCTCTTTCCACCATCCCATTACTGTCTCTTTATAAACATCAGGGATTCTGTTGAGTGTTTGAATTATGTGACTCAAATTGACATTGGTCAACACTTTTTGATCTCTAAAGAACTTCCTTCTTATTGTTAAAAGTAGAAGATGCATAAGAAAGGATGTTTTCTTCCCTTGAAGAGGGAAAAAATTCTAGAACATTGTCAGGGCACTGCCTGTTAAGGTGTAAGCAAGAGGAAATAAATATTGAGAGAACTGATGTATCATTAATCATTTATGGACTTCTCCTCTCTGCTGGTTCCCTCACTCTATGAGAGATAGGTAACTTCTGCAACGCACATTGAACCCCTGCAGTAATATTACCATTTCAACGCTGAGATTCTCGAGTCATTCTTTTGTTGGTTTGTTTGTTTTAAATAGTCTTCCCGGCTAGATTCTCAGCTCTTAAAAGCGGTTGACAGTGATGAAGAAAACCAGTAACAGAGAAGGATGAGTTATCCAATAGAGTAAACTGAACACAGAGTTCTGAACTGAATTATTTAGAGGAGGAAGGGAAGAGAAGCAGTCAAGTGAATGCGCATGTTTGGGGACGTAGTTTGTACTCACCGAACACAAGCCATTAAAAACTGTGAAATATTCCACTGAATGAATTTTCGTAGTTCTTCACTCTCAGCCCCTACCCTACCCATCTACCCTCCACCCCCATCAAGAAAATTCTTTCTCAAACAATCCCACTGATGGAGGGAGCAAGGCTGGAAGGCAGAGAGAGCTGGAACTCGCTACAGTACTTGTGTCAGTGCCCCTCAGAAAACTACAGTTTTAAAGAATTCCTTGAAAGGCTACGCCCTTTTTTTGCTAGTAACCCAAATCGATAGTTTCCAAGTAAGTTCTTCTTGTTGTCTAGTCTACTTCTCTTCTCTGGAAATTTAAACTCTTTCCGAGCTCTGACGATAAAGGGGAGGTGACAAAGGCAGTGGGCTGGCCTTCACGACCGCAGATAAGCCGCAGGAAACTGAGGAGGTCTGCCCCAACTGGAAAAGGTGGGAAAATCCGCGCCCCCAAGAGGTCGTAAAGTCCAGAGCAGCGGGATCCCGTTCGCAGGCATCACGTGACGACCCAGAGCGGCGGGTAAACTACAACTCCCAGAAAGCCTCGCGACCGGCCGGCGTTTACGCAACTCTCGCTGATTGGTCGCTGGGGATATTTGAAAGGAAGGGCTGGCGCGGAAAAGGAAGGTTACATTTTGGATCCTTGCGATGTACTCAGTCTGGTGATAACTCCTGGCCCTGGAAAGAAGAATGATCTCTAGGACGGTAAGGCCTGGAGGTACTCGTGAACGGTGTATGCGCCGAGGTGAATGGAGCCCCAGCGCTGACTTAAGGGATAGGCCAGGCGGTTCCACTAAAAAAGTCGGGAGTCCTCGGAGCATCCTGGTGGGCGCCGGAGAGCTCGATGGAGGCCTCTGTTGTGGGGCGTTGGTTGGTAGGATGGGTAGTGAGGCCGGGTATAGGCTGGGAGGAAGGCATAGCAGAAGCGTCGGTTTATAAATGGGAGCCCGGCGTCCTGGCATGGGCTTTTTTTCCGACAGGATTTCTGATGGCTTTCTTTGCCCGCCATCTTCCGCACCTTCAAGCCCTTCTCCAGCCCTTCATTTAGCTCCTTTACAGATCTTCTCTGCCTTCCCTAATCCGTCTCCTTTCCCCCAGCCCTCCGGCACCATGAGGAGCTTCAGAGGAGTCAACTTTGGGACCCTGCTAAGCAGTCCAAAGGAGACTGAAGAGCTGCTGCCTGACTTGAAGGTGGGCGCGCTGTTCGACTGTGGACACACCTGGCTTACCAAGCTGAGCTGTTTTGTTTTTTGACTTATTTGAAGAGACAGATGAGTAGGAGATCCTTTCTTGGGCAGTCCTGTTTCTATTTCCTTTCCACATCTCTTTCTTCTTCGTTAGCCTCATTCATATCTTCCTCTCCTAGGAGTTCCTGACCAAGCTTCCCAGCTGCCGGTCTGATTCCGAGAGGAGACAAACTTGTGATGCCATTCTGAGGGCTTGTAACCAGCAGCTGGCTGTCAAGCTGGCTTGCCCTAGGCACCTGGGAAGCCTGCTGGAGCTGGCGGAGCTGGCTTGCGAGGGCTACTTGATGTCTACACCCCAGCGCCCACCCCTCTACCTGGAACGAATTCTCTTCATCTTTCTGCGGAATGTTGCTGCACAGGGAGACCCAGAAGCCACTCTCCGACTCGCTCAGCCCCTCCATGCCTGCTTGGTGCAATGTCCTCGCCAAGCTGCTCCTCAGGACTACGAGGCTGTGGCTCGGGGCAGCTTTTCTCTGCTTTGGAAGGGGGCAGAAGGCCTGATGGAGCGGCGAGCTGCATTCTCAGCTCGGTTAAAGGCCTTGAGCTTTCTAGTACTCTTGGAGGATGAAAGTATCCCTTGTGAGATTCCCCACTTTGCTTCTCCAACAGCCTGTCGAGTGGTAGCTGCCCATCAGCTATTTGAAGCCAGTGGGCATGGTCTAAATGAAGCAGATGCTGATTTCCTAGATGACCTGCTCTCCAGGCATGTGATCACAGCTTTGGTGGGTGAAGGAGCCTCTCCTGGTCCTCTTTCCCCACAGAGGGCCCTCTGTCTCTTGGAGCTCACCCTGGAACACTGTCGTCGCCTCTGCTGGAACCACCACCACACCAGGGCCACAAGTACAGTGGAGAAGGCCCACGATTACCTAAGGAACACCAGTCTGGCCCCCAGCCTCCAGCTGTGCCAGCTGGCAGTTGAACAGTTGCTGGCTGGGGAAGGAGGACCCCAGGCAGTGGCCAAGCTTCTGATCAAGGCAACAGCTGTCCTGAAGAACAGCTTGGAGGCACCATCACCCCCACTACGGGCATTGTGTGACAGCTGCCAGTTCTTCCTCTCAGTCCTGGAGCGAGGCACCAAGAGGTGCTATGGACTTGATGCCATTCTGAGCCTCTTTGCTTTTCTTGGCAGCCACTGTTCCCTCATCCAGCAGCTGCAGGATGGTGTGAGTTCAGGACCCAGAGGTCGGGTGGGAATGTGGTTCTGTGGCCTCTCTATCGGGCTAGGGTCTTTGGTAAGATCTGGAGACCCTGGGTTCTGCCTTGGTAAGCTGCTCTCTGGACCGTGCCTGGCCAGCCAGCAAGCAGCCTAGTATATGCTGGCGGGGGTCCATTCTGATGTCCTTCTTCCTACTCCCCAGGCGGTGTCAGTTCTCCAGGGCTCTGGGCCAGGCTTCAGCTTGGAGCTCTCTGCCCCTCCAACCGGCCTTTCCCTTCCTTCCTCAGGTCTGTGGGGACTCCTCCAAGCAGCTGCAGGCTTTGGTTCAGATACACTTTCAGGGACTTCACCTCTACACTGCGGTGGTTTATGACTTTGCCCAAGGCTGTCAGGTACCATCTGGAATCAAAAAACCTGGACAGGTCCTAGGATCTGGGGTTGCTTGACTGTCCTTGGTAGAGCTTTGAAGTTGCTTTGGGCATAGAGTTGGGTGGACATCATCTTGGACCTCTTATGTCTCCTGTCTCTTCTCACCTTTCTTGTCCCTTCAGGAAGCTAATTTGGCTGACCTGGCCCGGCTAGTGGACAGTTGCAGATCTACTGTTACCTGGATGCTGGAGGCCTTACAGGGCCTGTCTGGCCGAGAGCTGACTGACTACCTGGGGATGACTGGTTAGTACCATGGGTGTCAGATGCAGGGTTCTTGGGAGAGTCATCACTTGTTAGGCAGGCAAGTAGCACTTGCTGGATAGTTCTGACCTCTTTGGGATTCCCTGTGGCTTTTGGAGGCAGTGAAAAGATATTTATAAGTATCCATTACTCTGTATTTAATATCAGTAGAGAAGTGATGAGACTAATTTACCAGAGCAGATATAATTTTTTTTTCTCATTGACGTTGAAATGACTTGGCATGTGTTTCATGAATATGTGAAAGTGAAAGTTAGTCACACAGTCATGTCTGACTCTTTGCCATTCCATGGACTGCAGCCTGTCCCGCTCCTCTGTCCATGGAATTCTCCAAGCAAGAATACTGGAGTGGGTTGCCATTTCCTTCTCCAGGGGATCTTCCCAACCTGAGGATTGAACCCATGTTTCCTGCAATGCAGGCAGATTCTTTACCCACCGAGCCACTAGGGAAGCCCATGTAGAATGGTCATAACTTAAATTTTTTAAAACCAGACAAAACATTCACATCATTCAAAATTCAGATTGCACAAAAGGGCAGACAGTGAAAAGTCCCTTTGCTCCTCATAATCCTAGTAACCCAATCCCACTTTGCAGATGCAGCTAATATGGTCAATTTCTTATGCATCCTGCTAGAGACACACTATGTATATATACTATATGTGTATACACTAGGTAATACGTATATATTAGCCAACAGGTGTATATACTTCCCCACTTTTTTTTTTCTCCCCACCCTTTTTAATTGAAATAAACATAGGGAAAAATACTAAAGTCATAAGCAAACAGTCGGATGAACTTCTGCAAAGGAAGCATACTTTGTAATTAGCATCTAGGTCAACTCAAAGAGTATGACTTAAACCCCCTGAAGACCCCTCTGTTCCTCCTTCTGGTCCACGCACCCCAATAGTAACCACTATCTTAACAGCATCAGTTAGTTTTGCCTGTTTTTTGTATTTCATAATAAATTTCCCCCTTAATTTACAAAAAGCATGGCCCTTTAGTTTAAATTATGTAAACCTAAAGAGTTCAGTCACTAGAAGGTTTTGGAAATTTTTCATATTCATATTTTCAGGTTGAATCTAGCCACAGAAGCAAAAAAATATAAGTCACAAAAATTAACAGTATGAAAATTCTTTCCACAGAATATTGAAGTCCTACTTTATTTTCTTCCAGCCATCTATGTCAATAGCCAGGAAGCTGCCTAAACTAGAATTTAGGAAGAGTGTATTAATTCATGCAGTGAATATTTATTGAGTACCTACTATGTGCTGCTAAGCACTGTTTCGAGTTCTTAGGTATGTCAGTAAACAAAACAAAGAGCTCTGCTGTCATGGAGCCACATTCTGGTTGGGGGAGAAAGATCATAAACAGTAGGATCACTGAAGTAGAACTTGTTAGAAAATGATCAGAAATATGGAGAGAAAGGAAAAGTGGAACAGGAGAAGAAAGGGAATTAGGAGCTCAGGGTAGATGAGGGGCAAGTTACCATTTAAATAGGTGGTCAGGGTTGGCCTCATGAAGAGGGTGACGTGAGAACAACTTGGAGTGTGGGAGGGAGTTGGCCAAGTAGGCACCTGGGAGAGCACATCCCTGGCGGTGGGAGCAGCCAGTGCCAGGGCCCTGTGGCAGGATAGAGGTGGTGTGTGTTTAAGGACCAGCGGGGAGGCTAGTGAGGCTTCAGTGGACTGAGGGAAGAAGAGGGAAGTGAGGGACAGGCCAGAGTGTTTCCCCCAAAATGCTGACATTTGAAGCAAGGTGAAGACAGATCAGTGTGTGAGGACGGATGGGCCCTGTATGGGAATGAGGGCTTGGCTCGTAAAACAAGGGCAGAGGTTGGACTTCCCCGGTCGTCCAGTGGTAAAGAATTCGCCTCACAATGCTGGTGATCTGGGTTCAATCCCTGGTCAGAGAACTAGGATCCCAGAGCAACGAGAGCTGTGCACTGCAACTAGTGGGCCTCACACCACAACTAGAGAGTCTGAACTGCAACTAAAGATCCCACATGATGCAATGAAGATCCCACAGCTGGCAACTAAGACCTGACACAGCCAAATAAACAAATATTTCTTTTAAAAAAAGGTACAGAGGGGCTGGGTGATGTGAGGTTGCCTTCCGGAATGGAGGGCTCAGGCTGACTTGAAACCCGGGAGGGGAGAACGGCTCCATTCTCACTCCCTAGCAATGGGCGTTGCTGTCTAATCTGGGGGCTGCTGAGCTGACCACACAGGTTGAGCATCTCTCTACTGCCCCTCCAATAGCAGAGGGCATGGAGCCATTCCTGCGGTCCTCTGTCCTCTCTTTCCCATGCAGTCTCTTACACCAGTAACCTGGCCTACAGCTTCTACAGTCACAAGCTCTATGCCGAAGCCTGTGCCATCTCCGAGCCCCTCTGTCAGCACCTGGGCTCAGTGAAGCCAGGCACCTATCCTGAGGTGCCCCCTGAGAAGGTACGCGGGTAGGAGGCAGGTGATGTTGAGAGGGAGGAGGGGACTCGAGTGGCATGCAAGGGCCTGGCCAGGACCTTGGAGTAGAGAGTCAGGAGCTGCATGTTGGCACCGGTACCTGGGGCGGTGTTTCCCAGACCTCACCTGTACTGTTATTTACTTTTTGATTGACTCACTTTTTATATTTAGCCTGATCCCCAGCCAGTGCTTTTCATCCTGGCTAGATATTAGAATCGGGTGAACTGAAAAAAAAAATTCTGAAGCCTGTCCCAAGCTAATTGCCTCAGACTCTCTGGCACTGGAGCCCAGGCATCTGGATTTTTTAAGGAGTTCCTTTGGCCAACCAGAGTGAGAACCACTATCATAAAGCAAGAATATACCCATGAAATGATGGGCTGGCTGGATTAACAGGCGAGATGGGTCACAGAGGGCCTTGGGTTTCATCTGATGAGCCTCTCAAGGACTGATGTGGAGGCCTTGGGTTTCTCAAGGCCACAACCCAAGATGTGGCATCTTGGGTTTCTCAGCATTGCTGTAGTGAATGATTGGAGGGCAGGGACAACACTGGGCACCCAGGTGGCTCCAGCAGATCAGGCAGAAAAGGGCAAGCGTCTGAACTGAGGCAGCTTCCTGGGGGATGGACAGAAGTGGGTGGGCGCAAGAAGTCAAGGACTAACCGGAGAGTGACTGGCTGTGTGAGAAGGGGAAGGAGGAGACCAGGATGGTCTTGCTTTCCAATTCAGGAGAAGGTGGCGATTTGCTGAGGAGGGTGAGGGTCAGGAGGAGGAGCAGGTTTTCAAGGGTGTAGGCAATGGATATGTGGGTGGGATGGGTTGAAGCATCAAGCTGAGAGCACTCAGGATATTTAGTTCTTAGGTGTCTCCTGCTGTGGGGCGAGTCTGGGGGGCAGGAGGACCGTGGGCATGCATGCACATACTCTCCCATGGTACGTACTCCTTGCACCCCTCTTCAGTTTCGTCTGTTTTCTTCCTCTGGTCAGTTGCACAGGTGCTTCCGGCTACACATAGAGAGTTTAAAGAAACTGGGTAAACAGGCCCAGGGCTGCAAAATGGTGACTTTGTGGCTGGCAGCCCTGCAGCCCTGTGGCCCCGAACACATGACTGAGCCAGTCACCTTCTGGGTTCGGGTCAAGATGGATGCTGCCAGAGCCGGAGACAAGGAGCTACAGCTGAAGTGAGTTGGTGGGGAAGGGGATGACCCAGTCTCCTGGCCACAGCTGCTTTTGGCACTCAAGGTCACGTTCATTCTCGTGGCTGAGAAAGGCACTGTTCCCTCCGTTCACTGTGATTGATTGAGTGCCAAGTGTGAGCAGGCACGGGGCTGGGTTCTGGGAGGGACAGCAGTGACAGGCAGTGTTCTTGCTTTCACCCCTGGAAACTGAGCTCAGCAAACCAAGGCGGGGACTCCTTGGCGTGGGGCCAAGTCTTCCGAGTGCTGAGCCTTCCCTCTCTCAGGACGCTGCGAGACAGCCTGAGTGGCTGGGACCCGGAGAGCCTGGCCCGCTTGCTCAGGGAGGAGCTGCAGGCCTACAAGGCAGTGCGGGCCAACACAGGGCAGGAACGGTTCAATGTCATCTGTGACCTGCTGGAGCTGAGCCCCGAGGAGACGCCAGCTGGGGCCTGGGCCCGAGCCACCCACCTGGTGGAACTGGCTCAGGTGCTCTGCTATCACAACTTTGCCCAGCAGACTGACTGGTGAGGAGGAAGGGCAGGGGAGGCCACTCCTGCTTCTGGCCCTGGGTGCTCTTGCCCTTTTCCGAGTCTGTTTCCCTCTCCACGTCCCTGAGCGCCCCTTGTAGTTTGTGGTCATGGGGACTCTTGAAGGGTGAGGCCAACGTGCTGCAGAAGGCCCTTCCTGGGACACTGCGGCCAGATCTCATGGTTAAGCCGGGCTTAAGTGCATCTTCTCCTGACAGCACTGCCCTCGATGCCATCCGGGAAGCTCTGCAGCTTCTGGAGTCTGTGAAGCCTGAGGCCCAGGACAAAGATCGGCTTTTGGATGATAAAGCCCAGGCCCTGCTGTGGCTCTACATCTGTACCCTGGAGGCCAAAATGCAGGAGGTGAGCGCGGTTGCTCTGGGCTGAGCAGGACTGGGTTCAGGGATTATTTTCCCTGGACCCCAGCAAGCTAGCTGTTGTTCAGTCACCTCTGTCCATGAGATTTCCCGGGCAAGAATACTGGGAATTGCCAATTCCTTCTCTGGGGGATGTTCCCAACCCAGGGATTAACCCCCCTCTCCTGAATCACAGGTGGATTCTTTACCACTGAGCCACCTGGGAAGCCCAGTAAGCTAGTACCAACCCTGCTTTTCACCCTGACCACCCCATCCAGGGTATTGAGCGGGATCGGAGAGCCCAGGCCCCTTGTAACCTGGAGGAGTTTGAAGTCAATGACCTGAATTATGAAGATAAACTCCAGGAAGATCGCTTCCTATACAGTAACATTGCCTGCAACCTGGCTGCGGATGCTGGTGAGGGCTGTGAACTTAGCGAGGTTGGATGCGGCCTCCTCGATGGCCTCCTAACAGGATGGGTCCCCCAGCTGTGGGAGAGGCTCCCCATGAGTGGGAGGTGGGCACAAGGCAGAGGCTATTATGGGAAAGATGACCACATTTCCCCAGACGGCCCAGAGTGTGAGAATGACTGGTCCCTTTCTTCTGATTTATAGCACAGTCCAAATGCCTGGACCAAGCCCTGGCCCTGTGGAAGGAGGTGCTTACTAAGGGGCAGGTGCCCGCTGTACGGTGTCTCCAGCAAACAGCAGCCTCCCTGCAGATCCTAGCGGCCCTCTATCAGCTGGTGGCAAAGGTAACGGGACAGTGTGTTGACACAGACCAGAGACTCAGCTCCTTCACCTTCTTTGGCCTGTGTCCCAGCCGGGAACTCATGTCACCCAGTGTACACTCTGTCACCAGCTTCCCCAAGTCTAAACCCAAGGCCTTAGGCAAGTTGCTTAACCTTCGAAGCCCTCATTTCCTTATTTCTAAAAGGAGAGTAATGGGACTTCCCTGGTGGTCCAGTGGCTGATTCCACTCTTCCATTGCAGGGGAATGTGGGTTGGATCTCTGGTCATGGAATTAATTAACATCCTCCATGTAACACGGTACAGCCAAAAAAATAAAATAAAAATAAGATAAAATGAGAGTAATAATAATATTAACTCAGCCTTGTTAGCATTCAATAACATAATACATGGAAGATGGTGTGTATAAATGGAATACTCAAATGATAGCCATAATTATTAGTAATTATCAGATAATTTTTTTAATATTTATTTTTATTTGGCTGCCCAAGTCTTTAGCTGCGGCATGTGAACTCTTAGTTGTGGCACGTGGATATAGTTCTTTGGCCAGGGATCGAACATGGGCTCCCTGCATTGGGAGCACAGAATCTTAGCCACTGGACCATCGGGGAAGTCCTAATTATCAGAGAATTTGAGATGTGTATACTCAGGAAAAAATACACAAACACCTGTAGACACAATTTTACATTTTTACATGCAGTGCTGGGAGGTGTCAAGGACTTCCTGAAGTTCTTCTCTGGACCCCACATTAGGAACCTATGAAAAAATGAAAAGGATCTTTGTACTATGGGTGTTAGGCCACTTTCCTAGCAGGAGGAGACTGGGGAGGCTGCCTGAGCCCTAGATTTGAATCTTACCTCTATCACATACCTGTTATGTGGGCTTAGACAAGCAGCTTAATCCTACCTAAGTTTCAGTTTCCTCTTCTGTAAAATTAGGATTAGAATTGTTATGAAGATAAAGTGAGCTAGTATAGTGGCTGGCACATAGTAAGTGCTCAGTAAATCCTGGCTATTGATGATGGCTGGCATGCAGGCTTTAGAATAGAAGGGAGGGGGCAGGATGGCTTGCACACCCCCCGGCTGCCCTCCTTTCCGGCTCCTTAGGGATGGCCAATGGTTACTCTGTCTGGGTGGCCGCATTCCACCCAGGCCCTCAGATTAGACCACAGGGCTGGAGAGGAGGGGGTGGAAATGAAGGCTTGAGTACAAGCTGGGTAAACGCGTTGCTCCCGGCCTACCAGCCCCTGCAGGCTCTGGAGGTCCTCCTGCTCGTCCAGATGGTCTCACAGAGACTGAAGGACCATGCGAAGGCAGCCGGCTCTTCCTGCCAAGTCACCCAGCTCCTCCTGACCCTCGGCTGTCCCAGCTACGCCCAGGTACAAGTGCCAGCCACCCCAGCTTGCAGACCTGGCTTCGGGGACTGGCTTCTCTTCTCTGAGAAGATGGGACACTAAAGGGGCAGCTTTTCTGCCTTCTGCATCACATTTGGCTGAAGGATCGTAAAGGGTGGTTGGGAGGCGGCTGTGGGAAGAGGAGGCATCTCCCTCCATCTCCCAGTTGTTTACTGTTACATAGCCCAGTAAGACAGAACGGCAGAAGGCCGTTTACTAATCCTGTATTTCCCAATGGTTTCTGGTGCCCTAGCTTGTTCACTGAGAGCTGTTACAATGTGTCCTAACCAGTCTCCTGGCCTCCAGTTCCTTCCTTTTCCACTCCATGTTCTAGCATGATGGTTTCAGGCACAGATCTGATCTTATTACCTCTTTCCTGCTTAAAGGATTTTGTGGACTTTTCCATTACCTGAGGGATATGGTCCAGATCCTTTATTCTGAATTGCACGCCTTCTGCACACTGGTTCACTCTTTTTCTGGCCGCTCCCTACCATGAACCCCATCTGTACCACTATATTTCTTGTATGGGCCTTGCTGCCTTTGGCTGTGTTAATCCCTCCACCCTAAATACACCCTTACCCCCATTTTTTTTTTAATTGGGGTATAGTTGCTTTTCTACAATTTTTTTCTTTTTTTTTGTTCAGCAAACACATACTTTGTCTTCAAGGCCTAGCTAAATGGTCTCCTCCTTCGTAAAGCATTTTAAATGTCCTCTTCCTCGGGCAAAATCAGCCACTTTTCCTGTGTCCCCACAGCACTGATGGCATTGTATCATGATGAGATAGATATGCCCTGCCCTTACCCCCTGCCGCGCCTCACTGCACTGCAAGCTGTTGGATAGAAGGGCCTGCTTACTGCTTATCCAGCTTTATCTCTCTAGCTTAGTGGTTAACTGAAAGCTACTAAATGAGCACTTTAGTAAGAGAATAATTCCTACGTATGTTTGTGTTAGTTGCTCAGTTGTGTCCAACTCTTTGCAACCCCAGAGACTGTAGCTCACCAGGCTTCTCTTTTCCATGGATTATAACATTTGAGATAATTTAATATTTAACTGGATGTATTCAACATTTTGCTTGCGAATACTTTAATCCACTTTAATTGGAACAGTCTGGCTGCCTGGTCACCAGCATGCTCACAGAAACCCTGATTGCTTCCTCAGGTGCACCTGGAAGAAGCAGAGTCGAGTCTGAAGCTTCTGGATCGCACCACAGACACATACCTGCTCCTCTCCCTGACCTGTGACCTCCTACGAAGTCGACTCTGCTGCGCTCGCCAGAAGGTGCTTCTCACTTTCTTGATCTCCGAAGGTCCTGGGGTTTGGAAGGATTTTAGGATTCTCCAGACATCTGTCTGGCTCCTGAGGTTTCTCTGGAACTGGGGAGAACGTTCCTGGCCCTGAGAAGCAGAGCCATCTCCTCACCTCACCTTCTCCCAAGGATCATTCACCAGTACTTCTCTAGGAGCCATTCCACCATTTTCATCCTTTTCTAGCTCTCTCGAGGACAAGGGGCAAAGTCTGTCCGGTGACTAGAAATTGGGATGACGCTGACACCCTCAACTGGGATCCAGTTGAGGGATCTAAAAGGCTGGGATTTCTCACACACGAGCTATGTGACTGGGTATCTTGTGCCCTTTGTGACTCTAGTTTTCTGTCCAGCTTTTAACATCTGAAAAGCAGGGGCTTGGGCCACGTGATCCATAGGGGTATCCCAAGCTCTAAATTGCTGATCCGACCTCACTCACTGCTCTCCTCTGCAACCCTACCCTCTATCCCCAGGTGGCTGAGGGTGCTGCTCTGCTGCTGTCTGTGCTTCAGGACCCTGCCCTCCAGAGGGCATCCAAGGCCTGGTACTTGCTGCGTGTCCAGGCCCTGCAGCTGGTGGCAGCCTACCTGAGTCTCTCGCCAGACAGCCTGCTGGCCCCGCTGTGGGAGCAACTGTGTGCCCAAGGTGAAAGAGGCGGGCAGCTGGGCCTCCTTGCTGGGTGTGTGTGGTTTGTCCGCTGTCCCATCTGCTGTCCAGCTGCATGGACAAGCCTGCCTAGAAGCTGCCCAGAGTAGGCTTGGGATAGCAAATGAGTTTCAGTTCACTTGCTGACTCTAATCGATTGCTCAGTGACTACCCTGAACTGACAAGGATTCTGAGACTGGTCTTAGGGGGAAGGAGTTCTGTGACTGATTATCTCTGTCTGCCTTAAGCACGGATGGAGAGGGTGAGAGCCTGCTTTGCATTTGCTATCTTAGTATTTGAAGGTGATGGAAGCTCTGGCCACATCATCTCCCTTCTTGTCCCTCCTACCTTCCCCCCACACTTGCCCAGGCTGGCAGACACCTGAGATAGCACTCATCGACTCCCATAAGCTTCTCCGAAGCATCATCCTCCTGCTCATGGGCAGCGATGTGCTCTCAATTCAGAAAACAGCTGTGGAGACGCCATTTCTGGACTACGGTAAGCCCCAGGAGGAGAGCCAGTGTGGGAATGAGCAGACTAGTTGGTAGGGCTGGTGGTTTTGTCTCCAGAGGATTCAGGCTGTGGATCCTGGTTCCATGTGATGATGGTCTTATCTCCTTTGCTGCAGGTGAAAATCTGGTACAAAAATGGCAGGTTCTTTCTGAGGTGCTGAGCTGCTCGGAGAAGCTGGTCTCCCGCCTGGGCCGCCTTGGTAGTGTGAGCGAAGCCAAAGCCTTTTGCTTGGAGGCCCTGAAACTTACAACAAAGCTGCAGATACCACACCAGTGAGTACAGGGCCCAAGAGCCTGGTGATTCCCAAACCTCAGTGCCTACGACCTTGACCGTGGGTTCCCAAACTGGTCCACAGATTAACATGTTATGTTTGGAGGGGTTGATGGAAGAATGCATTCCATGGCAAATAAGTAGGAAATGCTGAGTTAATCAAGATTAGATGTTTTTATTTCCTATTGTGATTGTTGTTGAGTTGCTAAGTCGTGTCTGGCTCTTCTGCGACCCCGTGGACTGTAGCCCCCAGGGTCCTCTGTCCATGGGGTTTCCTATAGAACTTATCATATCCTCCAGTATGCTAATACACATTGTAAATCTCCAGAAGGGAGGTCCAGTGTACAGTGATTCCCTAAATCTCTTTGCCTGAAGAGGATCTTTTCAGTGAGGAATCTGATTTGGGAAATCCTCTCCTTAGGCACCAGGATGGGCTGGTTTGAGAGATGAGCACAGAGGATTTCCCCAGGGAGTGCCTAAAGGCAGCTTTAGGAAGTAAAGGCTTTCTGGAGGCTGGAAAAGACTATGATGGCTCCGCCCGGGAAAGGGCAGAAAGAGACTCCCCAGGGAAACAAGGAATTCCACTGATGGGTCTGTCATCACTTCTCCCAACCAGGTGTGCCCTCTTCCTGGTGCTGAAGGGGGAGCTGGAGCTGGCACGCAATGACATGGACCTCTGTCAGTCGGACCTGCATCAAGTTCTGTTCTTGCTTGAGTCTTGCACAGGTGAGTAGCCAGGCCCACATGCCCGTGGGTGGTGGTGAGGGTGACGCACACACCGTAATGCAGCTTTACATGTCAAGGTTTGGTTCCCTTCTAAATCATGGACTTACTTCTGGTCCCAGGGCAAAACTCCCTTCACTTGTCAGACCATTGGTGTTCTCCTTCAGATGGCCTGTCTAGGACTAACCCTACCTGCTTCTTAATTTTGCAGCGCTAAGATATTTTAATTTAAATAAAACTGACTATTCAGTACCTTGGGTACTCACCACACTTCACATGTTCAACAGCCACGTGTGTGGTTACTATATTGGGCAGCACAACTGTAGCATCCTCAGAAGGGATTAGGGCTAATAATAAAATATTGTACTTATGGTGCTTTTTTTTCTTATCAACTACTTTTACCTGTAGTATTTCACTGGACCCATACAAAACCCTGGGAAGTCAAATGGGAATGTCAAGTTTTTCCATTTATAAATTCAGAAAAGTTGAGAAATTCAGTGTTTAGGGCTAGGATCATGGGGCTAGTCAGGGGCAGGAGCCAGGATTAAGACTTGGGCTTCTGGGTGCTTGCCTGCCAGCCTGAACCATGCAGCCTTCTGAGCTGCAGAGATGGAGACTCTGTGGGTTGTGCTGATCCATTGTTCAAGGGAAAACCATTAAGCTATGGGACTTCCCTGGTGGTCCAGTGGCTAAGACTCCACTCTCCCAATGCAAGGAGCCCAGATTCCATCCCTGGTCAGGGGAACTAGAGCCTGCCTGCCACAGCTAAGAGTTTACGTGCCACAACTAAGATGCCACATGCTGCAAATAAGATCCCCCCATGACTAAAACCTGGCACAGATGAACAAATAAGTAATATTTTAAAAAACAGTAAGCTATGCCAATATCTAGTGTGCTAGTACGGTAATATATATGAGCCATTAGTAAGTATTAAAATAATGCAGATGAGGGCATCAGCCGCTGGGGTAGACACACTGGTGTCATTTCTCTTAGTTTTGTAATGCTTGTTCCACTCTCTGCTCAGAGTTTCTCGGACTAGCGCAGCACCCGGACTCTGTGAAGAAGGTCCACCTGCAGAAGAGGAAGCAGCAGGCTCGGGTGCCCCATGCTCCAGAGCTCCCGGACGAAGAGCTCATTCTGAAAGGCCCTGCCCTGGAGCTGGTGGCCACCGTGGCCAAGGAACCTGGCCCTGTAGCACCTTCTGCTAACTCCTCCCCGATCCTGAAAACCAAGCCCCAGCCCAGCCCCAGCTTCCTGACCCACTTGCCCACCTGTGACTGCTCGCTCTGTGCCAGCCCTGTCCTCTCGGTGGTCTGTCTACGCTGGGCGTTGGTCACAGCGGGGCTGAGACTGGCCATGGGCCATGAGGCCCAGGGGCTGGATCTGCTGCAGGTGGTGCTGAAGGGTTGCCCTGCAGCCAGTGGTCGCCTCGCCCAAGCTCTGCAGGCTTCCCTGAATCACACAGCGCCCCCCTCCCCTGTCCCAAGCCTCTTTGATGAGATCTTGGCTCAGGCATATACACAGCTGGCACTGGAGGGGCTGAGCCAGCCATCAAACAAGAGCCTGGGAAAGGTCCTGGAGTCAGGGTTAAAGTTTGTGGTGGCGCGGATACCCCACCTGGAGCCCTGGCGAGCCAGCCTGCTCTTGGTCCGGGCCCTTGCAAAGCTGACCAGCCTCAGCTGCTGCACTGCCCAACTTTTTGCAAGCTCCTGGGGCTGGCAGCCGCCATCAATAAAGAACCCCACAGGCTCAGAACCCTCTAAGCCTCGGAACCAAAAACAGTCAGGACAGTCCAGACGAGGACGCCAGCAAGTGGGCTCTGCTACCCTGTCCCTCTCACATACCTCTCTGAAAGGTCTGGAAGGTGAAGGACCACCCTGTACACCTAAGCCCCCAGGCCGGGTCAGGCAGGCCGGCCCTGGGGTACCCTTCACCGTATTTGAGGAAGTCTTCCTTACAAAGACCAAGCCTGAGGTTCCCAAGGCCCCCAGGGTACAACGGAGGATCCAGACACGCCTCAAGGTGAGGTGGGACTACAGCTAGGTGGTACTGGTGTTGGGTGAGGGTGGTCCTGGAGAAAAGTTCTGCAGGGCAGGTGTTTCTACAGAATAGCTTCCCAGGGCCGGGTGGGAACTGTCTGTAGCTCTCCTGTTACGTATCATAGGGCCCCTTATATCTTCCATAACGAGACCTAGTTCAAGACCTCATTTGTTTCAGACGGAAGAGACTTTTCTTATTAGTTCTAGCCTGTTCCTTTCCCTTTGCATCCTTCCTCTGGATCTTCTGGTCCTTCTCCCTCTGCCTCCTTCCACATCAGAGTTACTGCCCCTGATTGAGTATGGCCGATTATGCAGGAGGTTAATTCTTAAATCTTTTTCAAGGGCCTCGGTGATGGCGCCTCCACAGCGCCACCTCCTGGCAGACCATGTCTTGTCACTGAAGGCCCCCTGGCCCTTTTCCTTTTCCCACCATTCTAGGTGAACTTCAGTGATGACAGTGACTTGGAAGACCTTGTCTCAGTTGAAGCACAGCTTGCAGAGGGGTCCAAGAGACAGGGCACTACTTCCCGGGGCCGGGGCCGGGCCAGGAAGGGCCCGAGTGTGAAGACTAACTCAGTGGCCACGTCAGGCAGTGCCCCCGGCCTCAGTGGCAGAAGCCGGAGGGTCAAGAAGGTGGCATCAGGACATTGTGAGGAGCCGGGCCCTGAGATGATGAGGACCATCCCTGAGGAACTGACTGACAACCAGATGGAAATGAGCTTTGAGATCCTCAGGGGCTCTGATGGGGAAGACTCAGCCTCAGGTGTGAGGGCAAGGGTGGAAGGCAGAAGTCCATTTTTTTTGAGGTTGCCCTGGGGTCAAAACACAAGAAATAACTGGAGCCAAAGATGGAACAGAAAGAAAGTGCTTTTGCTGGCTCTGGGACGGGACCCTAGAAGGGAGAGCAAGGGGATGGCAGGAAGAGGGAATTCTATAGAAAAGTTGTGTCGTCTGCCTAGGTGGGAAGACACCAGGGCCTGATTCAGCCGTAGGAGAATGTGAGGTGTTGAGACGGGATGCCAGCAAAGAGGAGCTGCCTGGCCCTGGCCCAGACAAGGAGAGAGACATGGATCTGGGTCCCCGGCACAGACTCCCCTCGGCCCCTGTAGCCATCGGTAAGTATGTTGACCACCGAGATCTGATCACTTGATCCCAGTACCTTTCCATTCTGTCCTTGGTTCTGGTTTTGGATCCCCATCTGGATCCAGTAGTCTTGAACGTGGGTCTGAATCCCAGCACACTCTCTACTAGCTGAATGCTGGTCACTCCGCCTCTCTGAGCTTCAAATTACTTAACTGTCAAATGGAATTGGTCAAATGGAATTGGGGCAGTGTGGAGAGAGTGGCTGCGTGTAAATTGCACAGCACCGCGCTTGGCATACTGCCCTTCAGAAATGGTAGCTGCTGTTTTCCACGTGGGAGGGGAGATGGGCACTGGTTCTTGGAAAGATTTTTCTCAGGAAGCCAGGGATTCATCTATGTCTTGTCCTTCCTTTAGATCTGTCTACCCTGGATTCCATCTGTGACTCACTAAGTGGTGCTTTCCGTGGCATCAGTCACTGCCCTCCTAGTGGGCTCTATGCCCACCTCTGCCGCCTCCTGGCCTTGTGCCTGGGCCACCGGGATCCCTATGCCACTGCCTGCCTTGTCACCGAGTCTGTCTCCGTCACCTGTCGCCACCAGCTGCTTACCCACCTCCACAGGCAGCTCAGGTGAGTGCCCCCCATCCCTCAGGCTTGTGCTGGGACAGACTAGAGGGGAGGCTCCAGACTTTGAAGGAGGGAGACCTCACCTCCACTCGTGTCGCCTACAGCAAGGCCCAGAAGCACCGAGGGTCGCCAGACATAGCAGACCAGTTGCAGGGGCTGCACCTCCAGGAGAAGCCTGGAGACATCCCTCTGGCACGAATCCAGCGCCTCTTTGCCTTCAGGCCTTTGGGATCTGGCCACTTCCCCCAGCCTGAGAAGGACAGCTTCCAGGAGCGTCTTGCTCTGATTCCCAGTGGTATGGTGGCAGGCATCGTTGGCTCTGCTGTTGTTTGATGCATCTTCTTCTTAGGAAAGAGTTGGGTGAAGGATCTTCAGGCATTAGTTAGTTCACACACAGATGTATGATCCTTATAGTAGAAGGGCATGTCATACTTTGCCACTGATTAGTCATTTTGTTACTCTCACCAAATAGATATAACCTTAAATCTAGAAGTCTTTTTTTTTTTTTTAATCTCAAGTTTGAGTTACCTGTAGATTCAATGTCTTTCTTTCTTTAGAGCTAAGTTCAGGTGTCTGGAGTTTTCCTATGCTAACATGAAACATGTTCACTGATGATTTGAGTGCCTCACTGTGAGTGGGAAGTGGGGAAGGGAGCAGGTCAGAGGAGGCAATTTTGTTAGTTTCTGTAGGGACACAAAGAAACGCAAAACATGGTCTATCTACATGGACTTGTTAGAGCAAGGGAGAGCACTTTGAACTCCAGTGATCAGGGAAGACTTCTAGGAGTTGTCTTGAGTGACGGACAGGGACTGAGTGCAGAAGATAGTGAAAGGAATTCCATGTAACAGCTGAAATAACTCGGGACATGTCCTGTGTGCCAGGGGTGACCGTGTGTGTGTTGGCCCTGGCCACCCTCCAGCCTGGAACTGTGGGCAACACCCTCCTGCTGACCCGGCTGGAAAAAGACAAACCCCCGGTCACTGTACAGATCCCCACTTCCCAGAGCAAGGTAGGTTTCCTGGGGTCAGGGAGCAGAGTTGGGCTGGGGCAGGCTTCTGGTCTACCTGTGGCTGGGGGATGGAGAGATGTTGGTCACACGGACAAGCAGAACTTAGACAACCCATCTCCAAAGCTTTCTGTGAGTTCGGCCTTGAAAGAGTTTGACGCCATCCAGAAGGAGCAGAAAGAGAACAGCAGCTGTACTGACAAGCGAGAATGGTGGACTGGCCGGCTAGAGCTGGATCGCAGGATGGAGGTGTGTGTTCCCAGTGTGGGATGGGGTTGGGCCTGCCCTAGAATATCTCCTCTCTCGGGGGTCCGTCCCAGGTCTGTGCTGAACTACCTCAAGTCTCGGGGGTCCGTCCCAGGTCTGTGCTGAACTACCTCAAGTCCTTTCTGGAGGTGTTGCTGTTTTTCAGTTGTGTCAGACTCTTTGCCACCCCATGGACTATGGCATGCCAGGCTCTTCTGTCCTCTACTGTCTCCTGGCGTTTGCTCAGATTCACGTTCATTGAGTCAGTGATGCTATCTAACCATCTCATCCTGTGCCACCTGCTTCTCCTTCTGTCTTCAGTCTTTTCCAGCATCAGGGTCTTTTCCAGTGAATTGGCTCTTCACATCAGGTGGCCAAAGTATTGGAGCTTCAACTTCAGTATCAGTCCTTCCAATGAATATTCAGGGTTGATTTCCTTTAGGATTGACTGGTTTGATCTCCTTGCAGTCCAAAGGACTCTCAAGAGTCTTCTCCAGAACCACAATTCGAAAGCATCAATTCTTCTCACTCAGCCTTCTTTATGGTCCAACTCTCACATCCATATATGACTACTGGAAAAAGCTTAGCGTTGACTGTATGCACCTTTGTCAGCAAAGTGATATCGCTGCTTTTTAATACGCAGTCTAGGTTTGTCGTAGCTTTCCTTTCAAGGAGCAAGCGTCTTTTAATTTCATAGCTGCGGTCACCGTCTGCAGTGATTTTGGAGCCCAAGAAGAGAATCTTCACTGGTTCCACTTTTTCTCCTTCTGTTTGCCGTGAAACGATGAGACTGGATGCCATGATCTTAATTTTTTTCATGTTGAGTTTGAGGCCAGCTTTTTTACTTTCTTCTTTCACCCTCAATCAAGAGGTTCTTTAGTTCCTCTTCCATTTCTGCCATTAGAGTGGTATCATCTGCATTTCTCAGGTTGTTCATATTTTTCCCAGCAATCTTGATCCCAGCTTGTGATTCATCCAGCCTGGCATTTCGCATGATGTACTCTGCATATAAGTTAAATAAGCAAGGTGACAGTAACAGCCTTGTCGTACTCCTTTCCCAATTTTGAATCAGTCCATTGTTCCTTGTCCAGTTCTAACTGTTGTTTCTGGAAGTGTAGGCCTAAATAAACATTGTGTTACTTGGGAAGCACTTTAAACAAGAGCACAAGGGGACTTCCCTGGCTGTCCAGCAGTTAAAGTTCCATGCTTCCCCTGCAAGGGGTACCGGTTCAATCCCTGGTCTGGGAACTAAGATCCCACATACATGTGGTGCGGCAGGAAAAAAAAAACAATAAAACAAAAACCAAATAAACCAGAGCCCAAGACTTGAAGGGGTTATGGCAATGAAATGTTTAAAGATAAGTACAAAATAAGAATTTAAGGCCAAATACCAGCCTCCTAGGGCTTCCCAGGTAGCTCAGCTGGTAAAGAATCCACCTGCAATGCAGGAGACCTGGATTCGATCCCTGGTTTGGGAAGATTCCCCAGAGGAGGGCATGGCAACCCACTCCAGTATTCTTGCCTGGAGAATCCCCATGGACAGAGGAGCCTGGCAGGCTGCAGTCCATGGGGTCTCAAGGAGTTGGACACATCTGAGCAACTAAGCACAGCAGCACATCAGACTCCCAGCCATAATTTTCATTTCATTTCCTGACTTAGCTTTTGCCCACCTGTTTTTATTTATCCAAATGTAGTGATTTATTACAAATCTTACCTTATCAATACTCTCTCAGAGTCTCAGCAAATGAAAACTGTTGCTCTCTTGCCTTTTATGTTGGTCGTAAGATACATAAGACACATCCACTCATTGGAAGACGCATTTCCTTGCCTCCAAGATGGTGCCTGTGGGGAAAGAAACTTGGCTTCCTCTCTCACTGATGGTTCTGTTGTGCATCCAGGTTCTCACCACTTCCCTAGAGAAGTACGTGCTGGGCTGCTGGCGGGGGCTGTTGCTGCCATCCTGCGAGGACCCCGACCTTGTCCGGGAGGCCTCCCATCTACAAGACTCACTACAGGAATGTGGCTGGAAATATCCTGACCCCACTCTGCTGAGAGTGAGTTGAGAAATCAGGGAAGAGGATGAAGTGCGCCTTACCTCTTTCCCACCTGCCACTGCGGGTGGAAAGGGGAGCTCTTGTACTCACTGACCACTGGTCCCCTGCAGATCATGCTCAGCGGTGCCAGTACCCTCACGCCGCAGGACGTGCAGGCCCTGGCTTATGGGCTGTGCCCAGGCCGACCAGCCCGAGCCCAAGAGCTCCTAGGTGAGGCAGTAGGGCGTCTCCAAGGTCAGACATCAACAAGCAGTAGGCATCTCGTGTTAGTGCTGGACAAGGTAAAGAGCCAGTAGCCATATGGGTAGCACCTGGTGGGCAGTGGGCACCTCCTCTCAACCATACCCCTTCTGCCTCCTGCATACCCCTGCCTCAGGACAGTAACGTCTGAGTGCTTTTTGCCCAGGACCTACAGAAGCTGCCGTGGGAGAGCATACCCAGCCTCCGGGCCCTGCCTGTCACTCGACTGCCCTCCTTCCGATTCCTACTCAGCTACTCCATCATCAAAGAGGTGTGGGGTTCAGGGAATGGAAAGTGGGGATGATGGGTAATTGAACAAGAAAAGGCAGAGAGACGTGGCAAGAGAGGAAGGCGGTCTTAAGAATGGACGGGGACTTGGGTTGGTTGGAGCTTGAGTGCTCCGACCAAACTGGGATGCTGATCACTGGTGTCTCTCCATCAGTCTGGGGCCTCATCAGTGCTGAGCCAAGGAGTGGATCCTCGCAGAACCTTCTACGTCCTGAACCCTCACAATAACCTGTCAAGCACAGAGGAGCAATTCCGAGCCCATTTTAGCAGGTCAGGGGGAGAAGAGTAAGAAGAGTGGTAGGGAAGGGTAGACGCAACACAGGGGTAAATGTCCTTTTCTCTGGAATCAAATGTTGCAGCCCACCTCCTTCCTAGTGTCCCTTCTGCCCTTTTTGCCACATGACCCATCTAACTCTGGCTGCACCACACAGCGTGTGGGATCTTAGCTCCCCGACAAGGGATCAATGCCCCGCCCCCTGCACTGGGCGTGCAGTCTTAACTACTGCACCTCCAGCTAAGTCCCTTCTCACTGCTTTTTCCCTGCAGTGAAGCTGGCTGGAAAGGGGTGGTTGGGGAGGTGCCGAGCCCGGAACAGGTGCAAACGGCCTTGACGGAGCGTGACTTGTACATGTGAGTGCTCAGGGCAGGGAGATGGGGAGAGGGACAGTCCCAGAGGGTGGGTATCATCATGGTCTGCTCTGGGGCTTTGGAGCCCCTGGCTGACTCTGGACAACTCTGGAGGCAGTGCCGAGGCCTGGCCCTGCGAGGTCAGTTTCATCTCACCTCCTTCTGCCTCAGCTATGCAGGGCATGGCGCCGGCGCCCGCTTCCTGGACGGGCAGGCTGTCCTGCGGCTGAGCTGCCGGGCAGTGGCCCTGCTGTTCGGCTGCAGCAGCGCAGCCCTGGCTGTGCATGGAAACCTGGAGGGGGCTGGCATTGTGCTCAAGTATATCATGGCTGGCTGGTAAGTCTTGAGGGGCAGTCTATGCAAGGTCCCGACCCCAAGTGCTTTCTCAGGTCTGAACCCTAAATCCTTGCTCTTTTGTGCCCCATTTTCCTCCCATCCTAGTTCCCTGGCATGCTTGGGCCTTTACCCCTTTGTCATCATCTATCCTCCTCCTGGAACGATGGGCCAAGGGGCTTTCTCATTGGTTTAATCCCTCTCAACTCATTCACCACCATGAATCAGAAGTTTTTGAGCCCTTACTTTGTATTTCTTCCTTCTCTTTTCCCAGCCCCCTGTTCCTAGGTAACCTCTGGGACGTGACTGACCGTGACATTGACCGCTACACAGAGGCTCTGTTGCAGGGCTGGCTTAGAGCAGGTTCAGGAGCCCCCCTTCTGTACTATGTCAGCCAGGCCCGCCAGGCTCCCCGACTCAAATACCTTATTGGGGCTGCACCTGTAGCCTATGGCTTGCCTGTCTCCCTGCGGTGACCCCTTGGAGCTCTCCTGTTGCCGGTAGAAGCTATGTGACTATTCTACCTCCAAACTTAGGTTTGGCCCTGAAGATAAATATTTTAAGTAATTTTCCGGTGTTTTACATGAAAGATTTCCTTTTGATTTAATTTTAATATAATAAAGATACATTACTTGAAATCCTGTTTTGTGTAGTTTCTCTGAGAACATTTGAAGATAAGACTCTTGCCCACTTCCCACTATGTGGTACTATAGATAAGAAAACTTGCAACAGTCCAACTCTGAGAGCATTGGGAAGAAAGGCAAACCACAGGAAAAAGATGGACCTGGCTTGGCCCCAGCAGACAAAGCTAAAGGACAGCAGGGCATCAAAATGATCTAAGTGGGGACAAAGCCCCGAGGAAACATAGATATAGATCCATTGAGAATGTCTTGGCCAGGTACACTCATAGCTATCTTGACTTACTGCCTCTGGTATCCTCGGAATGACATTAGCTTTACTGCCTCGGTTGCCCTGCCCCCTCCAAAGTGGATATTGTCCTTCCCCCACATTCAGCTATTAACACTTGTCAGTGCCATGACACTTTAGCGGCAGGTTCTGGAGAGTTTTTGTAGCTCAGATGGTAAAGAATCTGCCTGCAATGCAGGAGACCTGGATTCAATCCCTGGGTCTGTAAGATTCCCCCAGAGAAGGAAATGGCAACCCACTCCAGTATTCTTGCCTGGAGGAGTCTAGCGGCTACAGTCCATGGGATCACAAAGAGTTGGACGCGACTGAACAACACACACACATGTACACACTCACATACACATTGGGAAGTTTTGCAACTTACGTATGGTTTTCCTCTCCCCAACTAGATTGTTAAGCTCAGAACTATATATCTTACACTCATGTATCCTTCACTTCTAGCACATGGTAAAACACTGTGTTGATTAATAAAGCTACTGCTGTACTCCGAGTGATAATGTGCCTCCTTCCTGTTCTCTCAACCGCCAGACTCTGCTTCATCTGCGCGAAACATCCCTTTCATAACACTACTGTCCCCCCTGTCCCTTGCTCCTTGAACTTCCCAGGCTTCTTCCCTGCCTGTTGTCACCAGGCTTATACCACCGGCTGTGGTTATAGTGTATCTGTGCGTCTGTGCTGGGTCTTCGTTGATGTGCGGGTTTTCTCTAGTGGCAGGGAGTGGGAGCTTATTTCGGTGGCTTCTCTGTTGCCGAGCACAGGCTCTAGGCGCCCAAGCTTCAGTAGCTGCCCCTTGCGGGGGCGGTGCTCTGCAATTGCTGCACAAGGGGCTTTGTTGATCCTTGGCATGTAGGATCTTTCCGCACCAGGGATGGAACCGTTTCCCTTGCATTGGCAGGCGGATTCTTAACCACTGGACCACCAGGGAAGTCCCAAGGCCTGAGTAAGATGAAGTTTCTTGAGCATAAGGATCCTGTTTGTTAGAACTTGATTATGCGAGGTTTGGGACATTTTGTGAAAAGAAAACGCCGCAGCCCTTTCTATTCCAAGGGGAGTCACGCCGAAGATTCCGCACCCCACGCCCAGCCGCGAGTTTCCCTCTCTTCCGGGTTGAAGGACCATAGAGATGTCTAGCGCTGCGAGGCCTCCAGGCGTAGCCATCGAGATACGCAGAAGACGGCTAGAGCGTTGCTCTCCCGGAGGGTTTCCGCTTCATAAGCCCTCCTTCCCAACATGGCGCAGTCAGTTAACATCACCGAGCTGAATCTGCCGCAGCTAGAAATGCTCAAGAACCAACTGGACCAGGTGGGAACAGGCTCCGAAAGCACCCCTTTCCCGTCTCACTTTCCTCCCCCCGCAGCCCGCACTTCCTTGCCCCCCATTCCTCCCCTCTTGGGGAGAATTCCCTTCCCAGGCGAAATCCCCACCCCGTCCCAGGACCCGCCCCTTGTCTGGCGGTGCCCGCTTCTCCCGCGAGCCCCAACCCTGACCCTCATTCCTGTTCTCTGTAGGAAGTGGAGTTCTTGTCCACGTCCATTGCCCAGCTCAAGGTGGTTCAGACCAAGTATGTGGAAGCCAAGGACTGTCTGAACGTGCTGAAGAAAAACAACGAGGGTACGGGGTAGGCGTGCGAAGGGAACCTGGGAGATGCGGCGAGCCGGCTTCTCTCTTCCCGCCTCCTAATCCAGTTTTCTTACCTGAGACGAGAGAGCAGTCCATTACGTATTGTCGCTGCAGGAGCCCTTTGCATGTTGCTTATCTAGAGTTGAAATGTCCAGGATATTTTTCTGCTCCTGTTGCCCCTGTTCGTCCTTTTCGTATAGTTTTCGGGCGCCGTGCCGTTTTGAAACTCCCTTTTAAAGTTGGAGCTGCCAACCTTCCCCACATGTTTGTCTTAATTGCTTTCACAGGGAAAGAATTACTTGTCCCACTGACGAGTTCTGTATCCTTTCCTCAGGAGCCTCTTCCCTGCCCTCTCGTTTTCTCCCTGACACCTAACAACCTTCAAAAAAAGGGCGGGAGATATTGATTATTCCAGAGTGCCTAGATGGTTCTGAGACCGCTATTAACACAAGCTTAGCTCTGCTGTCTAACCTAAGGCCAGGAACTAATTAATGCTTGGTGAGCACCCAGATGTATGTATTTAGAATTGAGGTGTGATTATTTCCCTTTGCTCTGAGGATATAACCTAGTAGGGGGGTAGAACTGGTGGTTTACGTTTTTACTGTAACTTAGAAAACATAAGCAATAGAAGAATAGAGGATTTGGAAACAAAGGGGTTGGTTCTGTTTATTAATCCTCAATTTCAGTTTAATTATGGCTCTTATTCCTAACTATTGTTACTAAGAAACCTGGATTATGTCTTAGCTGTTGAATGTTTTACTTGAGTGAGCAAGTTATGGCAATAGGGCACCCATAAACTACCTGAGAGTGGACAGGCTGAAAAGGAAACACAGGAATAGCAGTGTAGCAGGGATTACTTAAATAATCAACATTAAATCCATCAGGAATTAGCTAATTCATGTCTGGGAGTGTTAAAGAGAAAGTGAGGCTGGCTTTTCACTCTGTTACTTAACAGCAGCAGGAAAAAATTATCCTGTTCTGTCATTCTAATGATCTATCATTCTAATTGCTCTAATATCTAGTCTTTCTGGAAGGAATAATGGTAAGAATTCTAAGAACTGCTTGCAGGATGGCAGATGGGATCAGAACAAGATCAGCACATGTGATTTTTCTCCATAAAGAACCAGCTTCCCTGTCTCTCCTCATGTGGAGTTTGTAGGCCTTCAGATGTGCCTTGTAGCTTATTCCTTTTAAATTTTTGTTTGTTTGTTTATTTTTTTTGACTCCATCCCATGGCTTGTGGGATCTTAGTTCCCCTACCAGGGATTGAACCCAAGCCCCAGCAGTGAAAGCAGTAACTCCTAGTGACTGGACCTCCAGGGAATTCCTGCCTCCTTTTTAGAAAAGGAGGGTGTTGGTAGGTCAAGCTGAACTAGCTGACAGGGAATCATGACTCATACTGGGCTAGTTTTCCCTTAATCCTTGCCTCTCAGATGTATGTCCCCGGGAAGCTACATGATGTGGAACATGTGCTTATCGATGTGGGAACTGGTTACTACGTAGAGAAGGTGAGTGGAAGGGAACATAAGAATGCATCTCTGAGGGGGAGAGCTGGCGTACAGAATGGGTTACCTCTCATTCACTCTGACCTTGCAGACAGCTGAGGATGCCAAGGACTTCTTCAAGAGGAAGATAGACTTCCTTACCAAGCAAATGGAAAAAATCCAGCCAGCTCTGCAGGAGAAGCACGCCATGAAACAGGGTAAGCTTGCCTTGGACACCTCTTCAGACCCTTTCTGCCTCCATAATAACAGACATGGATTGCAGTGTGAACCATGGGAGGGAGTATCCCCTTTGCTGGATTAAAACCGTGGTTTTTTGTTTGGTATCTTGATGCATTACTCCTTAGATTCTGTGTCTAACATACCCACTGCCTTTGGTGCTTGAGAAATTTAGAGAAAGGAAATCATGTGTTTTTGTGTTTGAGTTCCTATTTATTGGGGATGGAATGAGGGAGCAGGTGCATGTAAATGAACACAGCAAAGAAATATAGCCATAACTAGCCAACTACTCAGAGAAGGCAATGGCACCCCACTCCAGTACTCTCGCCTGGAAAATCCATGGACGGAGCCTGGTAGGCTGCAGTCCATGGGGTCGCTAAGAGTCAGACATGACTGAGTGACTTCACTTTCACTATTTACTTTCATGCATTGGAGAAGGAAATGGCAACCCACTCCAGTATTCTTGCCTGGAGAATCCCAGGGACAGAGGAGCCTAATAGGCTGCTGTCTATGGGGTCGCACAGAGTCGGACACAACTGAAGCGACTTAGCAGCAGCAGCAGCAGCAGCCAACTACTGGCAGTTATAGCCCTGGCTGCGTATTAGAATCACGCAGATAGTTTTTTGAAAACCTGGGCGACTCCAAACCAACTACAGTTGACCCTTGAACAATGTGGGAGTTAGGAGTACCAAACCTTGGTGAAGTGGAAGAAAATCTGCATATAATTTATAGTCTACCCCTCTGTATCTTCGGTTTCAAGTTTGCAGATTCAACCAATTGTAGATCATGTCGTACTATAGTATTTAGTACTGGGGGAAAAAAACATGTAAGTGGACCCACACAGTTCAAACAGGTATTGTTCAAGGATCAACTGTGAATCAGTAGGGTGAGATTCCAGAGAACAGTGTTTGTTTGTTTGTTTTTAAAGCTCCCTGTGTGATATACAGTCAGGATTAAGAACCACTGTTCTAAAAGCAAACATCTTTTCCACATTATTATATTCTGGGTATATGTGACTCATTTGACACTGTATTTTGTTCCTTTTTATATCCCAGTGGTTCTCATATGAGCTTTCCTGGTGGCTCAGACAGTAAAGAATCCACCTGCAATACGGGAGACCTGGGTTCGATCCCTGGGTTGGAAAGAGCCCTTGGGGAAGGAAATGGCAACCTACTCCAATATTCTTGCCTGGAAAATCCCCGTGGACAGAGGAGCCGATCCTCCGTCCATGGGGTCGCCAAGAGTCAGACACGACTGATCGACTTTCACATCTCATATTATTGACAATTGAGATTCTAAATTGGTGTTGTGTTTGCCCTCTACAGTGAATCTCTGTGTTGAAAGTTAATTAACTGTAGTAGTCTGCCTGTCAATTTTCCTTAACTCTGGGTTCTCCCCTTTAGCTCCTGCCCAGGGTCTGACTCTTCTTTTATTCCACAGCTGTCATGGAGATGATGAGCCAGAAGATTCAGCAGCTCACAACCCTGGGAGCAGCTCAGGCTACCGCCAAGGCCTGAGAGCTTGTTTCAGAAATGGGGCAGAGGGTGCCTGCTTCTGGGGCCTGGGACTTTGTGGACGTGGTTTCCTGGAATGGGGAAAGAAGAGGGTCTGTGTTTAATGCTAATAAATGAGCCAGCTGGGCAGAGTGGTGGTCTTTTCTTGCATTAGGTGAGGAGGTGGGAGGGTGGTGGTGAGAGGGTGTGCCCCTGCCTGGAACCTGATAAGCAGGAGTGATGCAGTGCTCATCTTGGGGGCTCCACTTGGGAATCTGCGAGAAACTGGAGTCAAAATTCAATGCTGGTGATACAGGATGCTCCGGACTGGTGCACTGGGATGACCCAAAGGGATGGTATGGGGAGGGGAGAGGGAGGTGGGAGGGGGATTCAGGATGGGGAATACGTGTACACCCGTGGCGGATTCATGTTGATGTGTGGCAAAACCAATACAATATTGTAAAGTAATTAGCCTCCAATTAAAATAAATTTATATTAAAAATTAAAAACTGTGGTATAGAAATTTGAGAAGACGGAAAATGCCATCATAAAGCTTCAAGGTATGACCTCTCAGCATTGTTTTTAATGCAACTTTGGGCACCAGGTGGCAAAGCAGTGGTCCAGCCCTGGGTAAAATAAAAGCAATAATAAAAAAATTCAATGCTGGGCGGCAAGCCCTCTCTGCGCGGCCCGTTGCCATAGGAACAACTGGCAACCGGAAGTGGGGCTGCGCAGGCGTTTCCCCTTCCGGGTCGGCTCCCTTATTGACTTCCCGTGGAGAAAGCTGTATGGGCCACCGCTTCCTGCGCGGTTTCCTGCGTGTCCTGTTGCCGCCGCTACCTCTCCGGAGCCCGCATCTCAAGCTCAGCCTGGAGCCCGTTGCACCTTCCAAACGACCCCGCAGCCACCTCATGGCCCCGCCCCGAATCGGGACGCACAATGGCACCTTCCACTGCGATGAGGCGCTGGCGTGCGCTTTGCTGCGCCTCCTACCGGAGTACCGGGTAGGTACAGGCCGCGCAAACTGACCCGGAGGCTGCCGCCAAATCTCCGGGGTGGACCGCGTCCTCCTAAGGGTGTCCCGTCCGAGCACCCCTCTCCCCTCCTCTGCTCCTTGGAAGCCCAACCTTAATCCCCTACCTGTGTGACCCAGGCAACCCCCTCACCTCCTGTGTCCCCTGCAGGAGGCAGAGATTGTGCGGACCCGAGACCCCGAGAAACTGGCTGCTTGTGACATCGTGGTAGACGTGGGTGGCGAATACGACCCTCAGAGACACCGATATGACCATCACCAGAGGTGAGTACTCACTACCATTTCTTTAATTTTCTCAGTGCCCCAGGCCACTGCCGTGGTTCTTGTCAGCGAAGGGAACCGCCTCGTCCTTGAGTCCCATGGGACTACTGTCTCCCATGCTTCCAGTGCGCCACCTACTCTGCACCCATCTAGTTGGCTTTGTGCTTCCCTGAGCCCTCGCATCTGCCGTGGCCTCCCTTGGTCACCCCGGGGCCCTTACCGACTCACTTCCTTCTTTGGCTCAGTCAGGCTTTTCTCCCACCAGCCTTATCCTTACCTCACTGAATACCCCAGCAGGGATTAATCCGTTCTTGTGCCCTTGCTACCCTACCTCAGACTGCTGACCCACGTGATTGTGGTAGGTGGTGATAGTTCAGCTGTGTGTTGTCTTCTATGTCATTGACACTCTACCCCTGGGAAATCGTTCTTGTCCACGGATAGGCCAGAATCCCAAGTACCTCTCCAATCTTTTTCCCTCTCCTCAAGCCCCTACCTCATCAAACTTTCTCTGTGAGTGATCCTGTCTCTTTTCTTTCAAAAGAAATTGAGCTTTTCCTGCGTGTACTTCCTCAGTTTCTCACTCCTGAATCAACTCCCTCTTTCCAATTCAGGAAACCCTTCTGTTTTCCAATGTATCACTTCCTGCTCTGGGAATCTGTATATTGGTGTTTCTACTTCTTACCTGAAGAAAGAAACTCTGTTTACACATCTCCCATCTTGAAAACAAGGGACTGAAAAAAAACCCATGACCCACTCCCTCACATACACCACGCTGTTTAAAGTGGTTATTCTCTGGGGTATCATGAGGAGGTTTTAAGTCTGTTTTTCTCTTTCTCTCTCTCTCCTTTCCTCCCTATCTTTGTCTTTTTTATGTAAGTATACATATTACTTTTCATTAGTGATGTGGAGAGGGAATGCTCCCGGTGTGTATGACCTAATCTCACCCTCACTTCTCAGGCATTCTTGAAAAGAAGAGCTGACCCTGGCTCCACATTTCTTTGAGTTCATTCCTTTTATCCATCCTATCATTCATTCAGCCAGGTCTTTTCCAGTCCCTCTACCGGAAATGCTGGTGGAAAGGGCACCAGTGACCTCAATGCCAGGCTCAGGTTGCTGGTTGAGGGTTAACTGACTGACCTGTCACCTTAACCCTCTCACTTAACTGACTTCTTTGTGGCACTTGACATAATTGAGTGCTTCTTTTTTTCTGATGATTTTATATACTTTTTTAAAAAGTGTGCCATATTTGACATGTAAAACAATATATTTAATATTTCTGGTATATAAAACATAGAATGAACACCCATGAACCGATCTCCCAGCCGAAGAAGTAGACCATTACCATGATCTTAGCACCTGTACCTGTGCCTCTTCCGCATCCCATCCCCGCCTCCCCAGGAGTAAGCAGCATCCTGAATTTTGTGCTCATCATGGCCTTGCATGCTCTTGTGTACAGTTTAGCACATACGTCTTATCTGTTTGCATCAACTATTTATTTAGTTTTGCTTCTTCCTGAATCTTTTCTGGGACATTATTGTTATTAGTCTTTATACCTTATGAGTATTTTATAGGTATTTTTGTGTTTACTTAATATTTAATAATAAAAATCATTAGAATGAAAAAATGAGCTTCCTTTGTGATTCTGATGGACTGGTATTTACTGTGGTTTCTACTGTTCTAAGAACTATCATACCATTTCCGTACCCTCTGTCCCAAGGCTGTTCAAGCCCCTGCCTTCCTCACTCACCCGGATCATTGCAGGTGATCTTGGATCGCTTCCCCATGCTGGCTGGCACAGTGCTCTTTCTGACATGCTCTGGCTTAAAGTCTCTCAGTGGCTCCTCTTTACCTACAGATAAACTTCAGACTCTGAAGTGTAGCATTCAAGGCCTGCCCTGGTCCAGCTCCTGCTTTATCTTCTGCCTCTTATTCCCCATCCCAAGCTGCTTTCTTGCGGTTCCATGGATACCTTTCTCTTAGGCATTATACATGTTCCCTCTACTTGGAATGCCTTTTCTCCTTCCCCCTTTATGTGTCTGCCACACACCCACTAATTCATCTTCCAAGAATGACCTGAAGGTTCTCCTGAGCCATTTCCTTGTTTATAACCGGCTGGAGCATTCCTTTGGTTGCTCATGTGAGTGTGCACAGGGGGCGGTGTGTGGCCAGGTGTGTCCATGTGTCCCTGTACATCTGCCTTAGGAAGATAAACTTGAAGGCAGGGACAGAATCTTAGTTTTTTTCATCTCTAATGTTTACAACAAAGTCTGGGCATGTTGTAAGCACCGAGTTAATCCTTGTCAGATGACATCTGAGCCACCAGGGAAGCCCAACGGATGCATGGGGACTCCAGACTCAAGTCTGTGTTAACCCCTGAGGACAAGCCAAAGCCTCCCCAGCCAGGCTTTCTCCCAGTTCCCTCGGTGTTCCCCAGCCTCCCCACCGCGCTGTGCCTGCACGTGCGCATGCAGTGGCTGAGCCGGGGCGGTTGGCGTTAGCCCCACCTCCCTGTGCTCCTCAGGTCTTTCACAGAGACCATGAGCTCCCTGTCCCCTGGGAAGCCATGGCAGACCAAGCTGAGCAGTGCGGGACTCATCTATCTGCACTTCGGGCACAAGCTGCTGGCCCAGTTGCTGGGCACTAGCGAAGAGGACGGCATGGTGGGCACCCTGTATGACAAGGTGGGGACCCAAGGACAGAGATGCCCCCCCGTGCATCTCCACCCCGTGGGCTAGAGCGACACTCACGACCACTTTCAGGTCAGGGTTTCTGACCCGTGCTGGCCCACTGCCCTCTGGCTTAGTCAAGCCCATCTCCTCACTGGGGGATGGGTAATCTCTCCTGCCTCCATTCTCGGGTGGTTGTGAGACATGGATGAGGTAATGTATGGGGAAGGGCTTTGAAAACTGTAAAGCATGCCCTGACACACACAAAAAACAATTGTTCAACAACTTGGAAGTAGACCAGGCTGCTTACGTTTGGCAGCATGTGACTAAGGTGCTGGCTGCCCTGAAGGTGGAGGGCAGCATATCTCAGGCACTGCTGTTTTCAAAGGCACAGTGAGTTGGGAAACTGGGGTTTGATTATGAAAACCTCTTCAGGTTCCACCAGCGCCCCCTGCAGGCAGTTCAGGTGGCTGTGGTTGGGGAAGCAACAAGGGCTAGTGGCCCTGGCATGCACTTGGATCCATGATTCTGAGGTCAGCTACTTGACCCTGCTCCTGTGAAGTTCACAAGACAAACTTCAGATGCAGTCAACTCTATTTTTTGCAGATGGGCTGTCGAGTTCAGTTCTCTGTCTCGGCTTGTCTGTCTCCTCTATGACACAGCATTAGTGTGATCCAAAAGAGGTGAATAAATGTGAGTGTTTAAATTGGAGCTTCTGGAATAGGTTTTAGACTGCCTGGGTCAATTTTCCCTTCTACTGCTGAGGGGTTTCTAAGCAACTGAACTAAATTATACTCAAGGTTTTATTATGTTTCTGGTGTACTACATAGTGATTCACAATTTTTGAAGATTATACTCTGCTTAGAGTTATGATAGAATATTGGCTATATTCCATGTGCTATAAAGTATTTTCTTGTAGCTTGTTTATTTTAAGCATGTTCTCTTTTTTAATGTTTATTTAATTTTTTTGGCTATGCTGGGTCTTAACTGTGGCATGTGGGATCTAGTTCCCCAACCAGGGATCAAACCCAGACCCCCTGCATTGGGAGCTTGGAGTCTTAGCCACTGGATCACCAGGGATACGATGATTTATTTTACATATAGTAGTTTGTACCTCCACCCCACTGCAGTACTCTTGCCTGGAAAATCCCATGGACGGAGGAGCCTGGTGGGCTGCAGTCCATGGGGTCGCTAAGAGTCGGAGACGACTGAGTGACTTCACTTTCACTTTTCACTTTCATGCATCGGAGAAGGAAATGGCAACCCACTCCAGAGTTCTTGCCTGGAAAATCCCAGGGACGGGGGAGCCTGGTGGGCTGTCTATGGGGTCACACACAGACACGACTGAAGCGACTTAGCAGCAGCAGCAGCTTGTACCTCTTAACCCAACCCCATCTTGCTCCTCCTCTCTTCCCTCTTCCCTTTGGTAGCCACTCATTTGTTAGGTCTGTGAGTTTGTTAGAGTCCATCCATGTTGTTGGAAATGGCAAATTTTCATTATTTTTTTCATTTTATGGCTAAGTCATATCCTGTTGTACACTCCACTCATCTGTTGATGGACACTTAGGTTGCTTTCACACCTTGACTGTTGCACATGATGCTGCTGTGAACATTGAGGTGCATATCTCTTTTAGAATTAGGATTTTTGTTTGTTTCAGATAAATACCCAGAATTGCTGGGTCATATGATAGTTCTATTTTTAACTTCTTGAGGAACTTCCATACTGTTTCCCACAGTGGCTGCACCAATCTCCATTCCCACCAACAGTGTACAAGGGCTCCCTTTTCTCCACATCCTCAGCAACATGTGTTCCTTGTGGTATTTTTGATGATAGCCATTCTGACAAGTGTGATGTAATATCTCAGTTGTGGTTTAATTTGCATTTCTCTGATAATCAGTAATATTGATGGCCTTTTGGCCATCTGTAGATCTTCTCTGGGAAAATATCCAGTTCTGCCTATTTTTCAGTTGGGTTGTTTGGTTTTGATGTTAGGTTATATGAGCTGTTTTTTTTAAAAAATATTCATTATTTATTTATTTGGCTGTGGCACATGGGATCTTAGTTCCCTGACCAGGGATTGAACCTGGGCCCTTTGTATTGTAAGTACAGAATCTTAGTCATTGGACCACCAGGGAAGTCCTGGTGGACTGTTTGTATGTTTGGGATATTAAAATTGCACCCAAGTTTTAACGGAGCCTCGGGTTGGGGGTTCAGACCAGTTGGTGCTGGGCAGAGAGGAGTTTCTTTTCCACCTCTCCCTGAGTAGCACTTTTTCTATATACCACAGATGTGTTTAAATGTAGACCTATTTTGTAAGGCAGTTTTGCATTAAATACTGATACCCCATGTCCTTTTCTGCCCCCAGATTCTTGAGGCATCCTACCATTTCTTGAGGCTCAGGAGATGCCATGTGGTACATCATGGGCTGCCCTGGGACCACATTCCAGCCCTTGATGTCTAGTACTTATCTTCTCCCACTTGATGGGTGTGCTTGATCAGACCCTCCTGTAGCTCATTAAGTGGATCAGCTGGAGATTTACCTGCCCTCAGCCATGAGGATCCACCCCACAGAGCCCATCATGGAACTCAAGACTTTCCTTGTTCAGAACACAGCAGCCCCCTCCCCACACATGCTGGCCTTGGCTCGGGCTTTGAGCTGTAGTAGAGTGAGCACTGGAGAAGGCAATGGCACCCCACTCCAGTACTCTTGCCTGGAAAATCCCATGGACGGAGGAGCCTGGTAGGCTGCAGTCCATGGGGTCGCTAAGAGTCAGGCACGACTGAACGACTTCACTTTCACTTTTCACTTTCATGCATTGGAGAAGGAAATGGCAACCCACTCCAGTGTTCTTGCCTGGAGAATCCCAGGGACGGAGGAGCCTGGTGGGCTGCCGTCTATGGGGTCACACAGAGTCGGACACGACTGAATCGACTTAGCAGCAGCAGAGTAAGCACTGGATCAGAAATCAGGTGATCTGAATTCAGCCCTAGTGCTGTATGCTCTCTGCCTTTCAGGAAGTTGCTGAACTCTGCAATTACCCCTCTCATCGTCCAAGTAATGTTGGGAGATTCTTGCAGGATCCTTGTGAAGATGAAAGACTGTATATGCGTACATTCTGAGATCTATAAAGCTTTATGCAAATAGTGCCCTCCAGAGCCTTTCTTCTACTGCTGCCTTAGATGTATGAAAACTTCGTGGAGGAAGTAGATGCGGTGGATAATGGGATTTCCCAGTGGGAGGAGGGAGAGCCTCGGTACCTGCTGACCACCACGCTGAGTGCCAGGGTTGCTCGGCTTAATCCCACCTGGAACCAGCCCAACCAAGACACTGAGGTAAGGAGGGCCTGGGGAAAAGAGACTGAGGTGTGTGAAAATCAGGGGAGGAAGTAAGCGGGCTTGGCCTCTTGAGCCCTAGCAGAGTTAGTTCGGGCCAGCACCATGGTTCTCATTCCCAGGCTGGGTTCAAGCGTGCAATGGACCTGGTTCGAGAGGAGTTCCTGCAGAGACTAGATTTCTACCAGAACAGCTGGCTGCCAGCGCGGACCCTGGTGGAAGAGGCCCTGGCCAAGAGGTTCCAGGTATGGACCTGGGAAGAGGCACTGCGGCCCTAGAGAGTGCGTGCTGGCAGGCTGCTGGCCTGTTGGGGCTCATGCTTCTACCCTGAGCCGTCTGTGCCAGCTCCACTTCCTTTGCAGGTGGACCCAAGCGGGGAGATAATAGAACTGGAAAAGGGTGGCTGCCCCTGGAAGGAGCACCTCTATCAGCTGGAGTTGGGGCTGTCCCCTGCAGGGACCATCGCCTTTGTTATCTACACAGACCAGGCTGGACAGTGGCGGGTGCAGTGTGTGCCTAAGGAGCCCCATTCGTTCCAGAGCAGGTGAGGGCCTAGGGGTCCACCCTGCAGCCCTTCAGGCATGTTTCAGCCCCATCAGAGGAGGCAGCCACTAACCTAGGCCTCTGCTCCCCCTCTCCCAGTTCCTCACGACCTCCATTTGCCCCCACCAACTCCCTTTTCTGCTCACTCGTAGGTTGCCCCTGCTAGAGCCATGGAGGGGTCTTCGGGATGAGGCCCTGGACCAGATCAGTGGAATTCCTGGCTGCATCTTTGTCCATGCCAGCGGCTTCATTGGTGGGCACCGTACCCGAGAGGGTGCCCTGAGCATGGCCCGTGCCACCTTGGCCCAGCGCCCAGCACCTACACCTGCCCCAAATCCCATGGTCCAATAAAACTCCCATCTCATGCTGACCAAATAATGTTCTATTACTCCCCTGCACTATTCTGGGAGCTTGCTTAAATTTGGGGAAAGTGTAACATCTATTATGTGCCAGAGCTGGTGCTACGTATTTTCTCAGTTTTGCTTTCAAATCATTTGAAAACTATCCAGTTCTTAAGGGTAAATAATGACCAGATTCACAAGGAGTGACTAAAAAGTGAAAGCCAAGATTTAAACCCTAAGTCCATGCCTTTTTTTTCCTTCAGTGTACCCCAGTGCAACTCACTGGAAAAGACAAAATCTCATAATTAAGTGGAAAGCAAGAAAGGACACTTTTATTACTGAAAGTGGGAGTGAGGGGAGTGGGGCCGAGCAGGGGGTGGCCCTGGGAGAGGGTCCCAAGGGGCAGAGGTTGGGGATGTCTCAGTAAACAGAGGTAGATCGTGAATAGAGCCTCCACCCCCAGCGGGGGGCTCCTGGGCTCGGCCAAGCACTGGGCTAAAGCGTGGAAACCGGGCATTGACAAAGTACAGAGGGATGTGGGTGACCCGGCCTGTGGACCAGCACTGCAGAGAGAGGGGAGCAAAGTCAGCCTGGGCCCAGAGAAGGGCTATTCCGGCAGAGCCACCCAGTAGCCATGGCCCTCAGCTCCTCCCCACTCCTGCAGCCCAGCAGCTGGCCTACTCACCACGCTGAGCAGAGCTCCTTTGTTGAAGGAAGGATGGAAAGTGATGAGCTGGGCCTGGGCTCCTAGCTCCCCCTGGATAATGCCACTAGACGAAGAGAAGGTGAGCAGGCAGCTGGAGGCAGAAGGCAGGTATAGTGGGATGTGGGTTTGGTATGGGAGGGCCAGTGAGGAACCCAGCACTTACCAAGGAAGTAGCTCAAACACAGGGCTGTTTCGAGTGCGAAAAAGGAGGATGACTGGTTTCCCATTCTGGACCCGAGGATTGCCTATAAGAGATGGACGAGGGATAGGAAGGAACTCTGGAGGCCAAATCCCAGGGCAGGGGCACAGCAGAACTGCTGCCAGGACACGGATACACTTGATTGATGGGAAGATGGTGCAGCCTCAGCAGAGGCCTTCCTCACCACCTCTTACCTTTCATGAGCACAGCTAGCCGCTCCCCGCTTGGGTCCCAGACCATGGAGTGAGCCTCTCCCCCAAGTCTATGAGTGAGAACAGCAGGTTGCCAGGTTGCCGGGCTCTGCGTGGTCCTTCCCAGCCTTGTCTCCGTCCTTTCCTCACCCACCCAGCTTACCTCTCCTCGCCATCTGGCGTCTGTATGGTGGTCTCAGACAGATCTGCCACTATCGTAGCGGACTTGGCGCCTCCAACATACCCCTTTCCCTCACCTGTGGATCAGAGCAGGTGCTCTTAAGTGTAGGAAAAGGGCCCCTCTCCCCCGGTTCCCCATCTCCTCCCCATCACAGGCATCAATGCCTCTCAAGTCTTCCGAGCTTCTTTACTTCCCTTTTTCCTTCAAGGCAGCATATTCCAGATGGCTCTTTCCTCCCTCTGACTACCCCAGCTATTGTGCATCCGGAAGTGTTGCCCCTGACTCACCACAACGTTCTGGGAATGACAAGGAGTAAATAAGCGGTTCCCCCAACACGGTGAACAGCAGGCGGTTTCCACTGGGGCTCCAGCAGCCAGTCTGGGGTCAGGGAGCAAAGGGCAGGAAAAGGGTAGTCTATGAGAATTCAGGAAGGACGCACAGGAGCAAGAGAAGTAGAGGAGGTGGGGGGCAAGTACAGCCAACCTCCTCCCCAGCTCCTGCACCGCACACTCCCTCCTACCTGGCATCGCCCCGAGAGGGTAGGCCACCGCTCGCAAGTCCACATCTGGGCCTCCCAGACTCTGTGCCAGAGAAGCAGGCCACAGCTTAGAGTTGCAGGTCTCACAGCTCAGACCTCCCTGCCTGTCAGTCCCAGGTTGAGGGGAATGGGAATGGGGACAGAAGGCTGTGCAGCTGAAAGTTCCAGAAGCCTAGGGCCTTTCTCCACATCCTTCCTGCCCACTTCCACTCTCCCCACACTCACCGAAAGACAGCTGAAGGAGTGGTAGCCAAGACTTTGCTGCCATCTGGGGACCAGAGCAGGTTCGTAACCCCACCTCCCCGAAACCAGGGAAGGGGAACACAGGTCTCTGTTGAGACATCCCATACCTAGGAGAGGGGGGGACAGTGAGACAGGGAGACAGTATCCCCAACACCCCACAGACCCCCTTCCCTGAGGTACAAAGAACCAGAGAGGGGAGGAAGTGGAGAGGGTTGAAACAGGAGGAAACAGCGAGCAGAATTTTACATGTGAGGAGCAGGGTGCTCCTGCACCTTGGATAAATTTAAGACTGAATGGATAACTGTTCCTCGCCTCCCGCAGTGTACTTCCCACCACCAGGCAAAGGCAGCTCTTCCCTCAAGTCTGAGGGGTGTGGCTGAAGTGACCCCAAGAGGTATGGGGATCAACTCACCAGGATGGCAGCGTCCACAGGGGAAGCTGAGAGCAGCCGCCCCCCACTAGGGGCCCAAGCCAAGCTGGTAACGGGTGTGTGCCCAGGGTGAGAGAGCACCTGGGCACAGCCAGAAGAGGGTCTGCAGAAGGGAGACGGCGTGGGGTTAGAAGACAAGAAGAAAGCCCCTGTGACTCTGCTCCCTTGCCTCCACCTGCTAACACTGCCCCATCCCTGTGGGCCCTCTGAATGCAGGAGTAAGAATAATGGAAGTTAAAGGAAAACAAGAAGGAAGCAAGGGCAGTCGCTACCAGGAGGCCCAGAAAGGGTGAAAGCGGGTAAACCTGAGAGAGACAAGAACTTTATTACTCCTGTTACTCATTTATTTATTGGCTGTGCTGGATCCTTGTGGCCACATGGGTTTTTTCTCTAGTTGCATCAGAGGAGCTTCTTGTTGCAATGGCTTCTCTGGTTGCGGAGCATGGGCTTTAGGGCACGGGAGCTCAGTAGTTGTGGTTTCTGGGCTCTAGAGCACAGGCTCAATAGAGCACAGGCTCCCAAGCTTAGTTGCTCTGAAGAATGTGGGAATCTTCCTGGATCAGGTATTGAACCTGTGTCTGCTGCATCGACAGGCACATTCTTTACCACTGAGCCACCAGGGAAGTCCGAAAGAGACAAAACTTGTGACAAGTAAAGTTCTATGGTGCTGGGCTGGGGAGATGCATGCTCTGCTCTGGATGAGAACCCTCTCTCCACAGGCCCATCCTGGCTGGAGGCCAGGATACCCCATGACATCACCTCACAGTTCCAATCTCTTATCTTTCTAGTTATCTGCCACTCCTCAGAATTCAACCTGTGCTCCCAAACCTCTCTGTGTTTCCTTGTCACAGTTAGCTTCCCTCCTCGGTGCTCTGCCTCGTTTTCTGCTCATCAAAGATGGCGCGTGTGGCAACCTCCCCGACTAGGCTGGGAACTAACTGAGGCCACCAGCTGTGTCAGTCAGCTCTGAATCTCCAGAGCGACATACTTGGCCCAAAAAGTGCAGGCTACTATCAATTAATGCCACTCTGTCCTTTTTCCTCCCAACTGTACACCCACCTTTAGCTCTAATGAGGTCACCAGTCTACAAGTTACTCTTAATTTTACAATACATCAGTTTACAGAGATCCATCTCATTCTTTTCAGTGGCCTCACTGTATTCCACTGAATAGATGAACTATTATTTATTCAGTCGTGCTTCCACAGACACTTCAGTTGTTGGTGATTTTTTTATTACATATAGTACTGCAAAGTATTCTTTATATCTTTATGTACTCATGTCATTATTTGTATAGAATACAGTATTAAAATGGAATTGTGGGTAAAAGACTTGCACCTTTCAAAAGATAAATATGCCAACAAATTATTTTCTGAAAAGTTTGTGGGGCTTCCCTAGTGGCCCAGTGGTTAAGAATCTGTCTCACAATGCAGGGGACACCAGTTCGATCCCTGGTGCAGGAAGATTCCACAGGCCAGTGCACCGTAACTGCTGAGCCAGAGCTCTAGACCCTGGGAGCCGCAACCACTGAAGCCTGTGTTCCCTAGAGCCTGTGGTCTCAACAAGAGAAGCCATTGCAATGAGAAGCTCGCACACTGCAACCAGAGAAAGCCCCTGCTCACTGCAACTAGAGAAAGCCCACACGCAGCAACAAAGACCAGGTGCAGCCAAAATAAAATAATTAAAAAAAAAAAGTTTGTACCACACTATGCCATGTTTCCTACTCTTGCTAATAATGGATGTTATCAAACATTTCAGTTTTAATAATACTGTCATTCTGAATGGGCAAAAAAAAAAAATCCTATATATTTTTCTAGTCCTTTTAATTATGTATTTTTATACTTAGTTTTTTTATCAGCTTGGAATTTATTTGTATATAAAATGTGAAGCAAGGCCGAACTTTATCATTTTCTAAATGGATAGCCAATTATGTCAAAACCACTAAAAAAAAAAAAGAAATCTGAACTTGTCTATTGCAATGCAGGCCAAATTCATCATATATTAAATTTCCATGAATTCCTAGGTCTGTCCCTGAATGTTGTTCTGACACACTGATGTGCTTGTCTGACCTCATGGCAGTATCTTTGTGTTACTATGACTTCATGAAACATTTCAATGCCTAGAGGCAAGTCTCCTGTCCATGCGCTTCCTTTGCAAACATTCGTGGCCAGCCTTCCACATTTATTCTTTCATAAAAACTCTAAATAGCATTTTTTCCAGTTCACAAAAACAATTCAGTAGAATGCTAATCGGAAATATACTTAACTTGACATCTTTATGATTAAATTTTCCTATCCAGGAATACAGGAGCATGTCCCGCCATTAATTAAGCTTTTGTTTAATATTCTTGTTTTAACATTGACTTCCCTGGTGGCTCAGACGGTAAAGCGTCCGCCGACAATGTGGGAGACCTGGGTTCAATTCCTGGGTCAGGAAGATCTCCTGGAGAAGGAAATGGCAATCCACTCCAGTATTCTTGCCTGGAAGGAGGCCTGGAGGAGCCTGGTAGGATAGTCCATGGGGTCGCAAAGAGTTGGACATGACTGAGTGACTTCACTTTCTTCTTCCTTTAATATTTTTCAACCACTTTCTTCAGATGTCTAACATTAAATAAATTTAAAATTTATTCCTAGTAACCTATAGTAATTATTGGACCTGTTGTAATAGAACATATTTTTCATCACAGTTTCTCAGCTGATTCTTACTGGTACAAAGGAAAGCTATGACCTTTTCAGTTTCCTGGATCCAATTATGGTACTACTTACATTTCTTACCAGATTAAAGTTTCTTTTAGTTGAATCTCTTGTTTTATCTAGGTGTAAAATCATATCTCCAAAAAAATTAATTTTATCTTCTTTCTCAAGACTTTACCACATTCCTTTTTCTTGTTTTACTGCACTCACAAGAACATCCAAAACTACTGCTGATTAATATGGTGGCAACAATACCTCTGTCTTTATCCTGACATTACTGGAAAAACTTTTACTATTTCCTATTTCACGGTTTAATATGGCAGCCACTGATTTTGAGTATATACTCTTTATGTTTAGGTCATCTCTGTGTATTCCTATTTACTTTATGCATTCAGCAGGATGTCTGCTTATTCAAGGGCATTTATTAATACAAACATTTTTCTCCCTTAATTTGCCAGTGTAATAAATCATTTTAATATATGTCCTAATGGTAAATAGTTTCTAATTTCTGGAAAATTCCACTAGGTTAAAAAAAAATTTTTTTTTAATATGCTTTTGGATTCTATTTGGTAGTCTTTTATGTAGGATTTTAAAATCAGTATTCAAATAGTTTCTTTCTTATACTACCTATTGTCAGGTTTCAGTTTTAGGGTCACATTAACTTTATAAAAAACAAATCAGGATGGGACAGATAGAGGACATTAATGGGAAAACTGGTGAAATGTAAACAAAGTCTATAGTTTAGTTAATAACAACATTCGAATGTCAGTTTCTTAGTTTTGATAGATGTAACATGGTAATATCAGATATTAACAATGGGGGAAATGGTGTGACGGTATAGCCAAACCCTCTGTACTATCTTTGCAGCTTTTCCAAAAATCTAAAATTACGTCCATATCAAGTTTATTAAAAGGAAGAAACAAATCAGGAGGCTTTCCAAATTTTTCTATGATCTGGATTAGTTCCAATAACATGGAGATTATCTTTTCTCTGACAATTAGGCAATTATCATAAAATCACCTCAGTCTGTCATCTTTTCTAGTGGCACAACTCATCCACTTTGGTAACACGTATTTGGTAGAAAATCAAACATTTCCTTAGATTTTCAAATGTGCTGGTCTAAATGTATAAAATATTCTCTAATAATTCTATTTTCTTCCATATCCGTGGTTCTCTCTCTTTTCCCATTCTGAAAATAGTATACTTTGATTTTCTCTTTTGCCTTAATAAAGCGAGCCAAAATCTTTATTCAAAATTTAAAGAACCAGTTTCTGGTTTTATATTTAGTTCTTATGGGGATTCTTTTTCCATTTTCACTGGTTTCAGCTCAAATCCATATTAATTCCATATCTACATTAATTGCCTTTCTCCCTCCTGTTAAACTTGCATCTGGCAGTCCTCCCAAAGAGACTTTCTTTCCACTTCATGATCCACAGGTGCACACTCCCCACAATCCCAGAAGCCCCTAGTTCTGTCCCTTTCTCTAGATTACCGCTTCGCAGAACCTCCACCTTGGCCTTAGGTCTGCTTCTGTAGCCATGGGAAGTGCTGTGAGGATAAAGAACTTTTCCTCCCAGACCTCACCAACCCATGGCCTCGAGTCAAGGTAAGAGACTGCTGGAACTCACCGGGTAGACAAGGACGTGGGATCCAGAGTCCAGATGAGAATGCAGCTCTGGCAGGCCACAGCCAAGACAGAGGCACTGAGGGGCTTCCAGGCCAGGGCTGCCACATTGCGCTGCAGCCGGTGCTTCAGGGAGGGGACGATAGTGCTGGGGTGAAATGGGAGGGGACAGAGTCAAAGCAGGGACACTAAGGGGAGGGGACCTGAGTGTAATTGAGGACAGACACCCAGAGAAGAAAGCAGACCATCCAGTGCCTGGGGGTAGGGTGGGACAGAGGACAGGATAAAGGCTGGGTTTGGAAAGAGGATGCATCCAGCTGTGGGGCCTCCCTGACCCCAGTTCTGAAAAGAGCCATCGGACTGGGCTCAGGAACTGCAGGACTCCTGGGGCACCAGAGCTGGAGAAGGAAGTGGGGACTGAGAGATGGAGACTTAAAAGAGTCAGAGCCCACCCAGTGCGCCACACATACCTGTTGGCATTATACACCCGGACTGAGTCATCCAGCAGAGCCACAGCAAACTTGTTGGTGTGGGGGTGCCATGCAAAGACCCGCAAGCAGCAGCTGGACCTGGGGCAGGAGTGAGAGTCAAGAGTCCGAACTGCACCTCGCCACACCTGGGCCCAGAGCTCAGGCTGCCTTCCACATGAGACCGTTTACCATTTTTTGCTGTTTCTTTCTTTATTGGGAGGTAGAAGGAGCGAGAACATGGGGAACAGTCAGGGAAGGGGTGGGAGGAGTCTCTGCCTTGTTTTTCCATCTCCCCAGAAGTTTCAAGATTCAGGACTTCGTTCTAACAAAAGCCCCAGAGCTGGTACACTCACCAGTTTGTGACTTGAGCAAATTCAGCAATCAGATCTTCGCTCCTAAGCTGTAATGACAAAGCAGACAGAGGATGCACTGGGACAAAGGGAGCTTATCCCCTCAAAGCTCCCACGGGGAGCTGGACCATTCCCACCCTCTGCCGTCTTCCCATCACAGCCTGACCCTAAGGCACAGAAAATGGTAGGAGCAGAGAGTAGCAGCAGGGAGGGCCAGTGGCAGAAGCCAAACTTACAGACAGATGGGGAAACAGGGACCCGTGGAGGGAGGAGGCCCATCGACAGAGTGCCAGGGCCCAGCTGGATGCCGTCTTCACCCACTCAAACACTGTGGGGTTGAGGAAGCAGCCGTGATTAAACCGTTCACAGGGCTCTCACTGGGCACCTTCCTAGGTAAGGACTGAGCAAGGGCAAGCACTCTCCAGGCCCTTCCACCCAACAAGTGATCTGGACACCCAATCTGCGGCATGAGGGGTAGGTAGAGGTGAGAGAAGATAGCACCAGGGGAGACAACTGGGCCAGGAATACAGGGATAAAGGGAAAGGCGCTGGGCCAACAGGTATTGGGATGAATTACGGAGAATATGGAGGGGAGATGGCAACCACAGAACCAGAGAAGGCTGCAGGTAAACACACTTACCCTCTTCCTCTGAATTTGCAATTTCATTCAGCACCCCGAAAAGGCCTACATCACGCCTGAAGAGGAGAGGGAACTGAGTTAGATAGCTTTGATCCCTTCAGTCTCCCCTCTAAGTTCCTCCATTCATTCATTCATTCAATAAACATGTACTCAGAGTAAGATCAGGGACTTCCCTGGTGGCTCAGTGGCTAAGACTCCACACTCCCAATGCAGAGGACCCAGGTTCCATCCCTGGTCAGGGAACTAGATCCCACATGTTGCAGCTATAAGATCCTGCATGCTGCAATGAAGACCTGGTGCAGCCAAGTGAGTAATATATAAATAAATATTTAAAAAATAGGTAAGAGCATTTCCATTTAATGAGTGGCAACTATACGTCAAACACTTTATACCGTCCTTTCATTCTACCCATTTCCTCAATGAGACAACTAAGGCTCAGAGGTCTGTCAGGGCTTTGTGTGAAGATCAAGGAGTCAGGACTTGCCCGAAGACAATGAATGGAAAGCCACTGAAGGGAGTTTCAGTTAAGGAATAAACTGATCACCCAGGCATTTTAGAAAGATCAATCTGGCTGCAGATTAGAGGGAGACAAGAATGGAGAGAAAGAAACAGGTTAAGAAGCTACTTCAGGAATCTAGAGAAAGGCCAAAGTGGCCTGAACCACTGGGGGTTGAGAAAAGAGGGCAAGTCTGAGAGCTTGAGGAAGTAGAACGGACAGGAGGATTAATTCAACATTAGTAAGGTAAAGGATAATATCAAGGGAAACACCTAGATGATAATTATAGCATCCAACACTGATTACACTGTGCCAGGGCTGGGCTGCAGCTTCACACGCAACATCTAACTTAGCTATTATCACAACCCTACACAACAGGGATTGTTATCAACTGCATTTTTAGATGAGAGAACAGGGAGTGTGAAAGGTTGATTATCAAAGGTGAACTAGGTAGGAAAAAGCAGACTCAGGATTCAGTCTGTCTGTCTGTCCCAAAGCCTACATTCAAACCACTTATATGACTAGGAAGGGCATTCCTTGAGACGAAAAACACAAGGAAGATGCTGACATAGAGAAGAAAACAGAGACTGATTCTGAACATGCTGAGTGTGTGGAGCCTGTAGAGTATCTGACTGAGGGTGCTGAACAGGCACGTGAACACCAAGGTGCGGTGCAAGTCCAGTTCAGGACGTCAGCATCTGAGAGACAGCAGAGGGCCTCCCTGCTGTCAAAGCGAGAACAACGCCGCGTAGTGGGTGTGACTGGTGGTGGAAGTAAAGTCCGATGCTGTAAAGAACAATATTGCATAGGAACCTGGATGGTCGGTGAATCAGGGTAAATTGGAAGTGGTCAAACAGGAGATGGCAAAAGTGAACGTTGACATTTTAGGAATCAGTGAACTAAACTGGACTGGAACGGGCAAATTTAATTCAGATGACCATTATATCTGCTACTGTGGGCAAGAATCACTTAGAAAAAATGGAGTAGCCTCATAGTCAACAAAAGAGTCCGAAATGCAGTACTTGGATGCAATCTCAAAAACGACAGAATGATCTCTGTTCATTTCCAAGGCAAACCATTCAGTATCACAGTAATCCAAGTCTATGCCCCAACCAGTAACACTGAAGAAGCTGAAGTGGAACGGTTCTATGAAGACCTACAAGACCTTTTAGAACTAGCACCCAAAAAAGATGTCCTTTTCATTATAGGGGACTGGAATGCAAAAGTAGGAAGTCAAATGATACCTGGAGTAACAGGCAAATTTGGTCTTGGAATACGGAATGAAGCAGGGCAAAGACTAATAGAGTTTTGCCAAGAGAACACACTGGTCATAGCAAACACCCTCTTCCAACAACACAAGAGAAGACTCTACACATGTACATCACAAGATGGTCAACACCGAAATCAGACTGATTATATTCTTTGCTACCAAAGATGGAGAAGCTCTATACAGTCAGCAAAAACAAGACCGGGAGCTGACTGTGGCTCAGGTGGTGAACCCCTTATTGCCAAATTCAGACTTAAATTGAAGAAAGTAGGGAAAACCACTAGACCATTCAGGAATGACCTAAATCAAATCCCTTACGATTATACAGTGGAAGTGAGAAACAAATTCAAGGCATTAGATCTGATAGAGAGAGTGCCTGAAGAACTGTGGATGGAGGCTTGTGACACTGTACAGGAGGCAGTGGTCAAGACCATCCCCCAAAAATAGAAATGCAAAAAGGCAAAATGGTTGTCTGAGGAGGCCTTACAAATAGCTGAGAAAAGAAGAGAAGCTAAAGGCAAAGGAGAAAAGGAAAGATATACCATCTGAATGCAGAGTTCCAAAGAACAGCAAGGAGAGATAAGAAAGCCTTCCTCAGTGATCAAGGCAAAGAAATAGAGGAAAACATAGAATGGGAAAGACTAGAGATCTCTTCTTCAAGAAAATTAGAGATACCAAGGCAACATTTCATGCAAAGATGGGCTCAATAAAGGACAGAAACGGTATGGACCTAACAGAAGCAGAAGATATTAAGAAGAGATGGCAAGAATACATAGAAGAACTGTACAAAAAAGATCTTCATGACCCAAATAACCACGATGGTGTAATTACTCACCAAAGCCAGACATCCTAGAATGTGAACTCAAGTGAGCCTTAGGAAGCATCACTACGAATAAAGCTAGTGGAGGTGACAAAATTCCAGCTAAGCTATTTCAAATTCTAAAAGATGATGCTGTGAAAGTGCTGCACTCAAAATGTCAGCAAATTTGGAAAACTCAGCAGTGGCCACAGGACTGGAAAAGGTCAGTTTTCATTCCAATCCCAAAGAAAGGCAATGCCAAAGAATGCTCAAACTACCACACAATCGCATTCATCTCACACGCTAGCAAAGTGATACTCAAACTTCTCCAAGTCAGGCTTCAACAGTATGTCAACCATGAACTTCCAGATGTTCAAGCTGGATTTAGAAAAGGCAGAGAAAACCAGAGATCAAATTGCCAACATCCATTGGATCATAGAAAAAGCAAGAGTTCCAGAAAAACATCTACTTCTGCTTTAATGATTATGCCAAAACCTTTGATTGTGTGGATCATTACAAACTGTGGAAAATTCTTCAAGAGATGGGAATGCCAGACCACCTTACCTGCCTCCTGAGAAATCTGTATGCAGGACAAGAAGCAGCAGTTAGAACCGGATATGGAACAACAGACTAGTTCCAAATTGGGAAAGGAGTATGATAAGGGTGTATATTGTCACCCTGTTTATTTAACTTATATGCAGAATACATCACGCGAAATGCAGGGCTGGATGAAGCACAAGCTGGAATCAAGATTGCCGGGAAAAATATCAATAACCTCAGATATGCAGATGACACCACCCTTATGGCAGAAAGCGAAGAACTAAAGAGCCTCTTGATGAAAGTGAAAGAGGAGAGTGAAAAAGCTGGCTTAAAACTCAACATTTAAAAAACTAAGATCAGGGCATCCAGTCCCATCACCCCATGGCAAATAGATGGGGAAACAATGGAAACAGTAACAGACTTTATTTTTTTGGGCTCCAAAAATCACTGCAGGTGGTGACTGAAGCTATGAAATTAAAAGACGCTTGCTCCTTGGAAGAAAAGCTATGACAAACTTACAAAGCATATTGAAAAGCACAGACATTACTTCCCTCGTGGTCTAGTGTTAAGAATCCACCTGCCAATGCGGGGGCACAGGTCTGACCCCTGCACTGGGAAGACCCCACATGCCGCAGAGCAACTAAGCCCATGCACCACAACTACTGAAGTCTGAATGCCTGGCCCAATGCTCTGCAAAAAGAGAAACCACTGCAGTGAGAAGCCCTAGCACCCCACAACAAAAAGTAACCCCTGCCTACCACAACTAGAGGTAGCTCCCACACAGCAGCTGAAGACTCAGCGCAGCCAAAAATAAAATATATAAACAGAACTTAAAAAAAAAAAAAAGCTATGCATATAAAAGACAGCAGGAAGCAACTTCCCTGGTGATCCAGCGGCTAAGACCCCATACTCCCAATGCAGGGGGCCGGAGTTCAGTCCCTGGTCAGGAAACTAGATCCTGCAGCACAACTAAGGATCTCGAATGCCACAACGAAGATGTAAGATCCTGCACAACTAGAACCCAGAGCAGCCAAATAATTATTTAAAAAAAAAGACAGCAGAAGAGAAGCAGCAGCTCGATGGAGGCAGAAATAGAGAAAGAATCCAAGACTGAATGGGTTTTCAGACCACAACCTGAAGTTTAGCTTCACTTAAGGAGACATGCAAATGAAACGGTTATGCAAAATCAAATATCAAAGTTTGAAAAGACAAGTGTCAGAAAACAGGCACTCTCATACACTTTTTTGGCTTTGTTTCTTTTTTTTTTTTGGCTTTGTTTCATTTTTAGGTTTTTATTGGAGCATAGTTATCTCACTGCTGGTGGGTCTATAAATATGTACAACTTAGAGCCCTGTATGGCAGCAGCCCATGAAACTACAAATGAACATGCCCTTTGAACCCCTACATACAATGATGAGGATAATACTAATCATGACTAACTCTTGAATTAACATGGGTTTTACTCATTTAAGGGCCTAGATCTGATACAGTGCCTGATGAACTATGGAATGAGGTTCATGACATTGTACAGGAGACAGGGATCAAGACCATCCCCATGGAAAAGAAATGCAAAAAAGCAAAATGGCTGTCTAGGGAGGCCTTACAAATAGCTGTGAAAAGAAGAGAAGCAAAAAGCAAAGGAGAAAAGGAAAGATATAAGCATCTGAATCCAGAGTTTCAAAGAATAGCAAGAAGAGATAAGAAAGCCTTCCTCAGCGATCAATGCAAAGAAATAGAGGAAAACAACAGAACGGGAAAGACTAGAGATCTCTTCAAGAAAATTAGAGATACCAACAGAACATTTCATGCAAAGATGGGCTCGATAAAGGACAGAAATGGTATGGACCTAACAGAAGCAGAAGATATTAAGAAGAGGTGGTAAGAATACACAGAAGAACTGTACAAAAAAGATCTTCACGACCCAAATAATCACGATGGTGTGATCACTGACCTAGAGCCAGACATCCTGGAATGCGAAGTCAAGTGGGCCTTAGAAAGCATCACTACGAATAAAGCTAGTGGAGGTGATGGAATTCCAGTGGAGCTATTTCAAATCCTAAAAGATGATGCTGTGAAAGTGGTGCACTCAATATGCCAGCAAATTTGGAAAACTCAGCAGTGGCCACAGGACTGGAAAAGGTCAGTTTTCATTCCAATCCCAAAGAAAGGCAATGCCAAAGAATGCTCAAACTACCGCACAATTGCACTCATCTCACACGCTAGTAAAGTAATGCTCAAAATTCTCCAAGCCAGGCTTCAGCAATACATGAACCGTGAACTTCCTGATGTTCAAGCTGGTTTTACAAAAGGCAGAGGAACCAGAGATCAAATTGCCAACATCTGCTGGATCATGGAAAAAGCAAGAGAGTTCCAGAAAAAACATCTATTTCTGCTTTATTGACTATGCCAAAGCCTTTGACTGTGTGGATCACAATAAACTGTGGAAAATTCTGAAAGAGATGGGAATACCAGACCACCTGACCTGCCTCTTGAGAAATTTGTATGCAGGTCAAGAAGCAACAGTTAGAACTGGACATGGAACAATAGACTGGTTCCAAATAGGAAAAGGAATACGTCAAGGCTGTATATTGTCACCCTGTTTATTTAACTTATATGCAGAGTACATCATGAGAAACGCTGGACTGGAAAAAACACAAGCTGGAATCAAGATTGCCGGGAGAAATATCAATAACCTCAGATATGCAGATGACACCACCCTTATGGCAGAAAGTGAAGAGGAACTCAAAAGCCTCTTGATGAAAGTGAAAGTGGAGAGTGAAAAAGTTGGCTTAAAGCTCAACATTCAGAAAATGAAGATCATGGCATCCGGTCCCATCACTTCATGGGAAATAGATGGGGAAACAGTGGAAACAGTGTCAGATTTTATTTTTCTGGGCTCCAAAATCACTACAGATGGTGACTGCAGCCATGAAATTAAAAGATGCTTACTCCTTGGAAGGAAAGTTATGACCAACCTAGATAGCATATTCAAAAGCAGAGACATTCCTTTGCCAACAAAGGTTCGTCTAGTCAAGGCTATGGTTTTTCCAGTGGTCATGTATGGATGTGAGAGTTGGACTGTGAAGAAGGCTGAGTGCCGAAGAATTGAGGCTTTTGTACTGTGGTGTTGGAGAAGACTCTTGAGAGTCCCTTGGACTGCAAGGAGATCCAACCAGTCCATTCTGAAGGAGATCAGTCCTGGGATTTCTTTGGAAGGAATGATGCTAAAGCTGAAACTCCAGTACTTTGGCCACCTCACGCAAAGAGTTGACTCATTGGAAAAGACTCTGATGCTGGGAGGGATTGGGGGTAGGAGGAGAAGGGGACGACAGAGGATGAGATGGCTGGATGGCATCGCTGACTTGATGGACGTGAGTCTGGGTGAACTCCGGGAGTTGGTGATGGACAGGGAGGCCTGGTGTGCTGCGATTCATGGGGTCGAAAAGAGTCGGACACGACTGAGTGACTGAACTGAACTTACTCATTTAATCATCACTGCTGCTAAGTTGCTTCAGTTGTGTCCAACTCTGTGCGACCGCATAGACAGCAGCCCACCAGGCTCCCCCGTCCCTGAGATTCTCCAGGCAAGAACACCGGAGTGGGTTGCCATTTCCTTCTCCAATGCATGAAAGTGAAAAGTGAAAGTGAAGTCGCTCAGTCATGTCCAACTCTAAGCGACCCCATGGACTGCAGCCCACCAGGCTCCTCTATCCATGGGATTTTCCAGGCAAGAGTACTGGAGTGGGGTGCCATTGCCTTCTCTGATTTAATCATCACTAGAACCCTGTACATAATTAAACCAGAAAGGAAACCAAGTCATTGGAGATGAAACTGAACTACCATTGCACAGCCTTGAGTTCCACAGAAAGGACTGATAATTTGATGTGTTGAATGACAGACAGCTCTGAGCTAGAGAGCGCCAGGAAGCCCAGGGTAGAGAGATGGTGACCCCACTGCATCCAGGATCTGTAGACCAATGGCCCAGGAGACCCTTTGCCACGTCTCACCAAATGTTGATGCATCTCTTCCACACTTGCTCCCGGTGGTGAATGAAGGCAGTTCTTGTGCCATGGTCCAGCCTTCCAGGGGTCTTCAAGGGATCCTTAGTCAGGTTTAGGACAGGAAGATTAATCCACTATAGCCAGAAATGAGAGGTATGACAGTGAGTGAGTTCTTTCCAGATCCCTACTGAACCCCCGTTTCCCATTTCCACAAAAGAAACACTTGTGGAACTGGGGAAACAAATCTTATCTCCCTTATCGGTAAAACCAGAATAATATTTCATAGGAGTGCTGTGATTATTAAATCACATTTTTAAAACATTTGTGGAGAACACCTGACTCAGAGCCTCTTTCTTCCACACAAACGTTCAATAAACGTCCATTTCTCTTCCTTTTCCTTGCCAGGAAAACCTCGGGGGAACCAACTCCCCAGGTTGGGCCTTCCCAGTTGTCCCAGATACTGTCTCCAACTTATCAGAAGTCCTCCTGCATAGTCACATCCCCTAGATTCGCCCCCACTCTCTCCATCCCCGCTAGGCCCGCCCCACAGCTCCTCAGCATCACTCATCCTCCAATCCCAGCTCTAAAACACATTCCATCTCTTCTATTCTTCTCCACCTGGGAGAGATTGTTTCCAATCCTCCAGTCTGGGGACCGCGACGCGCCCCACCACCCCCCCCCGACCCCCGCCACGCTGCCTCTGCTTCCACATACCCTCCAACACCGCCCCCCATGCCTAAAGGTCCCTCCCTCCTCGCCCTGACCACCTGGCCCCGGAAGTCGGGAGGCGGACTCTCACAGCTACTGCCTGTCACCAGTTCGTTATTGTGCTCGTATAAGGTGATTTGTCCTCTAGGCGGCGGAGGAGGGAACAACCCCAGGGAGCACATCTTGCCGGTCCCGAGGACGTCCCGGAATCAGCAGACTCCCAGAGCCCCGCTCCTCTGACTCTTAGTTCCCGGGCTAGATTCGGATGCCTACGGGTTGCCGCATGGGACAAACGGCAATACAAAGCTCAAAGAAAGTAAACGGAAGAGCAACGCAGAAGAAGGACGCATGCGCAGTTCTGGGATCGACTTCCGGCGTCCTGGCGCGCCGCCTAGCGGCGGGAGAAAGAGCGGCGCCGACACGTCCGCAGCGCTGACCCCTAGTTAAGAGTCACAGCGGGTTTTTTTTTGTTTTGTTTCCTGTGAGACTGCTGTTTTCCCAGTTCCGAATTCCCCAGCATAGTCTCCCACTCACTCTCAGCACTCGAAAAGCTCAAAATAAGCCACGTTCAGGGAAGTACCTAATTAAACCCTTCCAGAACTGTGAATCGCCCAGAGGAAAATACCGACTCTTATCACGGGCAGCTGGCTGGAAAGTTGAGGGACGCTCACCCGGAGGAGGAAAGTCAGGCGGGAGACCTTGGGAGGGAGAGTACTGCGCCCGCCAGAACCTAAAGGCCACAGGGTTAGGCTTCCTGGAAGGAAAAGTGGGAACAGTTGGGAAACTGATATTTCCTGAGCATTTATTATGATAAGTGCTTGACTAATCTTTACAACTCCATGAGATGGGTACTGTTATACTACCAAAAGGAAAGTGAGGCACGAGGGAGATCGGACCTTAAAAATACCAAAACCGGGAATTCTGCCTTCAGAATAAAAGTGAGATGGAGCGGAGAGGGGCAAAAATAGGTGAAGGGGATTAAGAGGTACAAGCTACAAAGTAAAAAATACAAGGATGTAATGTCAACACGGGGCTTCCCCAGGTGAAGAATCCGACTGCCAAGCAGGAGAAGCAAGAACCTGTGGTTCAGTCCTTGGTCAGGGAAGATCCCCTTGAGAGGGAAATGGCAACCCATTCCAGTATTCTTGCCTGGGAAATCCCATGGACAGGAGCCTGGAGGGCTACAGTCCGTCGGGTCGCAAAGAGTCGGGACACGACTTAGCAACTGAACAACAACAGCAGTACTCAAGGAATATAGCCAATGTTTTATAATAATTTTGTGTGGAGTATAATCTAAAGAAATAACAAATCATTGTGTTGTACACTTGAAACATTGTAGCCAATATAGCGCAGGGAAAGTAGTCAATACTTTATAATAACTCTGTATGGAGTATAATCTATAAAAGTATCAAATCACTAAATTGTACACTTAAAACTGATACAATGTTGTATATCAACTATGCTGCAATTTTTAAGCGATATTTATCTTACTCTAATTCATAACAATGGAGTTATTAATAGAATTGGAGTCTAATGCAATTGCAGGCTCCTCTTCTTACAGCTGTGTAACTGGAAAATCACTGAACTCTTTGAGCTTCAGTTCCCAAAGGAAAGATATAAACATCTGAATGCAGAGTTCCAAAGAATAGGGAGAAGAGATAAGAAAGCCTTCTTCAGCGATCAATGCAAAGAAATAGAGGAAAATAACAGAATGGGAAAGACTAGAGATCTCTTCAAGAAAAATCAGAGATACCAAAGGAACATTTCATGCAAAGATGAGCTCGATAAAGAACAGAAATGGTATGGACCTAACAGAAGCAGAAGATATTAAGAAGAGATGGCAAGAATACACAGAAGAACTGTACAAAAAAGATCTTCACGACCCAAATAATCACGATTGTGTGATCACTGACCTAGAGCCAGACATCCTGGAATGTGAAGTCAGGGCCTTAGAAAGCATCACTACGAACAAAGCTAGTGGAGGTGATGGAATTCCAGTTGAGCTATTCCAAATCCTGAAAGATGATGCTGTGAAAGTGTTGCACTCAATATGCCAGCAAATTTGGAAAACTCCGCAATGGCCACAGGACTGGAAAAGGTCAGTTTTCATTCCAATCCCAAAGAAAGGCAATGCCAAAGAATGCTCAAACTACTGCACAATTGCACTCATCTCACACGCTAGTAAAGTAATGCTCAAAATTCTCCAAGCCAGGCTTCAGCAATACATGAACCGTGAACTTCCTGATGTTCAAGCTGGTTTTCGAAAAGGCAGAGGAACCAGAGATCAAATTGCCAACATCCGCTGGATCATGGAAAAAGCAAGAGAGTTCCAGAAAAAAACATCTATTTCTGCTTTATTGACTATGCCAAAGCCTTTGACTGTGTGGATCACAATAAACTGTGGAAAATTCTTCAAGAGATGGGAATACCAGACCACCTGACCTGCCTCTTGAGAAATTTGTATGCAGGTCAAGAAGCAACAGTTAGAACTGGACATGGAACAATAGACTGGTTCCAAATAGGAAAAGGAATACGTCAAGGCTGTATATTGTCACCCTGTTTATTTAACTTATATGCAGAGTACATCATGAGAAACGCTGGACTGGAAAAAACACAAGCTGGAATCAAGATTTCCGGGAGAAATATCAATAACCTCAGATATGCAGATGACACCACCCTTATGGCAGAAAGTGAAGAGGAACTCAAAAGCCTCTTGATGAAAGTGAAAGTGGAGAGTGAAAAAGTTGGCTTAAAGCTCAACATTCAGAAAACGAAGATCATGGCATCTGGTCCCACCACTTCATGGGAAATAGATGGGGAAACAGTGGAAACAGTGTCAGACTTTATTTTTCTGGGCTCCAAAATCACTACAGATGGTGACTGCAGCCATGAAATTAAAAGATGCTTACTCCTTGGAAGGAAAGTTATGACCAACCTAGATAGCATATTCAAAAGCAGAAACATTCCTTTGCCAACCAAGGTTCGTCTAGTCAAGGCTATGGTTTTTCCTGTGGTCATGTGTGGATGTGAGAGTTGGACTGTGAAGAAAGCTGAGCACCGAAGAATTGATGCTTTTGAATTGTGGTGCTGGAGAAGACTCTTGAGAGTCCCTTGGACTGCAAGGAGATCCAACCAGTCCATTCTGAAGGAGATCAGCCCTGGGATTTCTTTGGAAGGAATGATGCTAAAGCTGAAACTCCAGTACTTTGGCCACCTCATGCGAAGAGTTGACTCATTGGAAAAGACTCTGATGCTGGGAGGGATTGGGGGCAGGAGGAGAAGGGGCCGACAGAGGATGAGATGGCTGGATGGCATCACTGACTCGATGGATGTGAGTCTGAGTGAACTCCGGGAGTTGGTGATGGACAGAGAGGCCTGGCGTGCTGCGATTCATGGGGTCGCAAAGAGTGGACACGACTGAGCGACTGATCTGATCTGATCTGATCTCCCTCATTTGCAGAGGGTAGTAACGCATGGTTGTTTCCCATACATAAAAATGGAAACAAAGCCATTTAAGAAATTGTAAAGCACTAAGCAGATTCAGGAGATAAACAGCTCTAACTCTGCCACAAACTAGGTGACCCTGGACATTGGTTCATTCATTTAACAAATATTAATAAGCAATTCCAGGGCTTCCCAGGTGGCACAGTGATAAAGAACCCCCTGCAGGAGATGCAGGAGATAAGAGTTTTATCCCTGGGTGGCAAAGATCACCTGAAAAAGAAAATGGCACCCTACTCCAGTATTATTGCCTAGAAAATTCCATGGACAGGGGAGCCTGGTGGGCTACAGCCAATGGTGTTGAAAAGAGTTGAACACGACTGAACACGCATGCGTGCACGCGTGCACACACACACACACACACACACACACACACACACTCAGCAATTCCAAGGATCAGGCTCTGGGCACACAGAACTGTATAAAGCATAGTCCCCACTCACAAGAGCAACCAGCCTCAATGGAGAGACATTCTGCTTTAATATTTTTGTCTGTGTCTGCCCCTTCTTTCTACATGAAAAGTTCCCCTCGAGCATTATACCCCGAGTCAGAAAACCAGGGGTTCCAGAAGGTTAATAAACATAGGACTCATCTGAAAATCTTGTTAAAATACAAATTCTGGGATGGAGCTCTGAAGCTGTAGCTCCAAAAAGTCCCCAGGTGGTACAGCGTGGACAACACCATGAGTACCCCGTCTGGCCCTTAGCTGACTGTTGTCTGGGAAGTCACAGAAGGCGTAAAAGAGCAGAATATACAAACCGGCAAGTTTGGAGAAATTGGCTGAGAAAGCACTTCCTGAGACAGGAAAGCAACATAGGATTGAAGGAAAAGTGGGAGTCTGTGACTGACAGACCTGTGGAGAGCAGTGAAATGCCACTCACAAACTTTTTTTTTAATTAATGTATTTATTTTCGCCTGCACCAGGTCTTTCTTGCTGTGTGAGGGCTTTATCTCTCTCCTTGTGTTTGGGACTCTCATTGCCATTGCTTCTCCTGTTGGGGAACACAGGCTCTAGAGCACTGGCCTAGAGTTGTGCTGTAGTTGCTCTACCTCATGTGGCATCTTCCTGCACCAGGGATGGAACAGTGTCCCCTGCACTGGCAGGTGATTCTTAACCACTGGACCACCAGGGAGGTCCCACCCCCAAACAGTTTCATTGTATCTTAACCTTGGCACCATCCAACCCCCAAAACTCACTACAGCCTGGGCCTGCAACTTCCACCCTCCCTTCAATGAAGCCTGATTTTCCCCAACAGATTGCGTTATAATTATCAGTTAGGTACCTGCCTCTTACCAGTAATGTGACCTGGAGAGAAGGAAACGGTGCTCTGTGTATTCACACACAGTCACCATCTCCCATGTGTGTGCTTAGTTGCTCAGTCGTGTCCGACTCTTTGTGACCCCATAGACTGTAGCCCGCAGGCTCCTCTGTCCACGGGGATTCTCCTGGCAAGAATACTGGAGGGGACCTTTCCCAATCCAGGGGTCGAACCCAGGTCTCCCGCATTACAGGCGGATTCTTTACCGGAAGCCCATACAGCTTATTTAATGTTTGTTGAATGATTTTTCACAATTTGCAGAGTCTTGGGAGAGTAGTCCGGGCCTAGCGCACTCTCCACTAAATTCACCAGGGGGCGCGGTGGCCCCGGCGTCACAGTGACTGAGACCCACAGTCCCGGGGGCGCAGAGCTCTCAGCAGGCGGTCTCTCCACCCCGGCCACTCCCTACGACCTGGGCGGGAAACCGAGGCAGCGCCCCTGCCGCTGCCCGAAACTTCTAAAATGGGCCCCCTACTTTGAGAGGCGGGAGGCATCACGGGAGCCTGGGTGCCTGGACCTCGTCCCGCCGCCCCTTCCCCGGGCCCGCCGAAGCCCGGCGCCCCGGCCCGGGGCCGGTAACCAGGCGCACATGGCCCGCCCGGCCCTGTTTGTCCTGGCAGCGCGCCGCCGCTATTTGAGGCGGTTTTTATCTCCCAGAAACCAGCAAAACCCCAAGCGGAGTCTAGGGAAGATGAAAGGGGCCGAGGGGCCGGGGAGGGGACGACCGCGAGGCTGCGGCGGGCGGGAGCTGGCACCGGACAGGCGGAGACCGGCAGGCGAGAAAGCCAGGCCCTGGGGGGTCCCGAGGAGCCGAGCCCGGGGGTCCACTTCGGGCTGCCGCCGCGAGCCTGGGCGTCTCCCGCCCCTTTTCAGTCTCTCTTCCGCCGCGGCCCCCGGCCCGCGGGAGAGTCCTCGGAACTCCGATCCTCTTCAAAGCGCCTTTGAAGCTTCGCTCCCCGCCCGAGGGCAGGAGATTTCGCACCTGGACGGGGGCGGGGTGGGAAGGGGGCCGGTAGCTCGAGTTCGGCCGGATCGCCGCCTGGGACCCGCCGACCCCTCCCCGCTGCAGCGCGGCGGGCCTCTCCCGATGCCCCGAGCGGTACCGGCAGACTGGGGCGCCGCCCGCAGTCGGGCCCAAGCCGGGGGAGCTGCGGGTGAGCCCCTCTGCCTGGCGGGGGAGCCCTAGGGGGCGGGGGCCGCACAAAGCCCTATTGTGGCTGGGGGCTGGCCGCCACAGAGTGCCTTTTGTTCCGCCTCTAACTCCGTGGCGGGCACGACTGATTGCAGGCCCCGGGCCGGGGGCGGGTTACGTGCCAGGCGGGTCCGCCCGCGGGAGCCGCACCGCGCCGGGCTCTGGCCCCGCGGTACTCCTCACGGGGCCGGCGCGCGTCCCGGCTAATGCCGGGCCAGGTCCGCTGGTGCCGAGCCCGAGGAAGAGCCGGGGAAGAAACCTCTTTGCCTTCCCAACTCCGCAGAGAGCTCTGGGCCGTTAAAAACACCTCCACCGCAAGGCGGGACAGCCGAAGTATTCTACCCTGGGCGTAACGTGCAAACAGGCAGGACACAATGCCCCTGGTGACTCCCCGGGTTGCCAAGGAGAAATCCTGTGGCTCGCCTATTTGCCCTCTTCTTCCTCTTTTCTCAGCATGACAAAATTTAAAATCAAACTTTTATTTATTAAATTAAAAAAAAAAAAAAAAAAAAGACTCCATGAGGGCTTGATCCCTTCCCTTCCACAATATTACCCTCTCCCCAAGCTCCGGCGGCTTTAACCCTTTAACTTGGGGCCTTGAGGGAGCAAGAAATAGAAAAGGAGGATCCAAAGTCACAGGAAAGGCATTCAAAGGCACGAAGCGGCTTTAAAAGTCACTGGAGGTGGAGTTGGGAGCATCGGAAGTCCCAGGTTGCCGGCCTGTGGATGCAACCCCAAGGCAGCTTGGGGACCTCTGTCCTCCTAGGTCTATAAATTCTTCTTTCTCATGACTTCTGGGCACCAGCCTATCACAGTGCCTTGCACAGAGTAGGCACTCAATAAATACTCGATTTTCTTGATCTGATCCCAGAGGAAGCCTTCCCCGCCTTTTTTCCAGGAGAGACACCTCCAAACTAATGTCCTCCTTGGGTTAGATGGGCTTCCCCAAAGAGCATGTCTAAGATGGCAGCTGCAAGCTCTGTTAAAGGTGGCAACAAGGGATTAGCCTAATGGGGTCATGGTGTCAGGAGGGGCAGTGGAAGAACCTGCTCTGGGGTCAAGGAATCTGGAGTACATTCCAGTTCTCCCCTCCATAGGGCTTGAGTTTTCACAGCTTCTGGCTAGGGCTGGAAATATTAGGGATCCCCTAGTTGTGAGATACCCCATCAACTCATTAACAGAGATCTAGCTAATTCACTCTATTAGCAGAGATTCTGTTAAGAGAAACACCATTAACTGAGACCCTGATGATAGAAGTTCTATTAACAAGATCTCCACTATCACTTTTTCTAGACAGAGATGCATTTGGCTAAAATTTCCATAGCAGAAATGGACCCCCTTCCCTCCCCAGCTCACTCTACCTGACCTGTCATCATAACTTAGATAAATAGAATTATTATTATTACTATTCATTTCTCTTGGAACATAGGGGTTAAATATACATGCCTGGGGGCAGCCTCCCTGACCCTGGGGTCACCCCATCTTTGGGATCAGATCCCCACCAGTCTGCCCCCTCTTGGCACCCTGCTCCCTGCCAGGTCACTTACCCCAATCCCCTGAACTCTGGTCCCTAATGAAGAGGCCACCAGGGGGCAATAAATTATCATTATCATCATCATGACTGTGTTTGTAAAAAAAACGGTCTGGAGCATAGAAGGCAGTGGACTACAAAGTTGAGAAGATTGGAGCCTGAAAGCTAAGGAATAGTGGTAAATAAGCTTGGGAGGCAGAAAAGATGCACATAAAGGAGTCGGTGAGATGGAGAAATGAAGTGTTGGGAGCCCAGATGGAGGGGAAGTGAGTTGGTTTGGTAAGAGCAGAGAGAGAAACTGAGCAGTAGCGAGGAAAGAGCTTCTGACGCCCTGAGTGCAGAGATCAGGCACCAGGTGACGGCCTGAGATGAGAGTTTGCAGAAGGGTCTCATGGCAAGGGGAGGAAGTAAGCTGAGGAAGCATGCAGGGTGATACCCAGGCCCAGAATGGGTGGGAAGAGGGAAAGATGGATAGAGTTGCAAAGGGCAACATGCATGGGTCAAAGGGGGTGAGGGGCAAGCAGTGGTCCACAGAGCCAGGAGAGGCTGGAAAGGCAGACTCAGGGGGCTAGAGACCTCCACCCGGCTCAGATCTCCAGCAGGTTGCTCTGCTCCGGGCTGCCTTCAGGGGCTTTTTCTGGGGGTGCCGGTGAGGCAGAAGGTCTGGGCGTCTGACTGGCCTCCTCTTCGCCAGTGCTGCGGCCCTCCCCCAGCTCCTTGGGGCCGCTGGGTGGGGGTCCTGGACCTGGCTCACCGTGGGTGCGTTGATGTTTGCTCAGGTGGTCGCTTCGGGTAAAGCGCTTGGAGCAGAGTAGGCAGGTGAACTTCTTCTCCCGGGTGTGAGTGCGCACGTGGCGCTCCAGCTCGTCCGAACGGGTGAACCTCTTGCCGCAGAAGAGCCAGTTGCAGACGAAAGGCCTCTCGCCCGTGTGCCAGCGCAAGTGGGCCTTCAGATGGGAGGCCTTGCCATACACCTTGCCACAGCCCGGGATGTGGCAACTGTGGATCGGCTTCTTTCGCAGCCCGGCTGCGGCAGCACCCAGGCGCTCCAGCTCCTGGCAGTTGGGGCAGTCGCAGGAGGAGCGCCCTGCTCCACTGCTCCCGTAGCCAGCACTGCCCCCTGTGCCTGCACCCCGGGGGGGTTTGGCTCCACCGCTCCCCTCCAGCTGCCCACTGTTGCCCACCGCCTTGGGTTTATAGACATCCTGGGGCAAGACATGCTGGGGCCCTGGCTGCAGGAGATGGGGAGCTGGATAGGGGGCTGGATTAAGGGGGGCAAAGTCGGACGGGTAGGTGGGCAGCTGAGGGTTCAGTGGAGGCTGAGCAGGGCCTGCAGGCAGTGTCCCTTGCAGCCCATCACCCTGGCCCTGCCCACCACCGAGCCAGTTGCCCCCAGGATGCATGTCCCACCAAGGGGTAGGAGCATTGCCTGGGCCCGGTGAGATGCCTGCATGGATGCCTGCCTTGTACCAGGAGCCATAGGGATGTGCCATGTCCAGAGAGGTGTAGACGCTGGGCAGGCAGTCAGAAGAGCTGTGCCCCTTGGGCACTAGGAGCCCAGGGTCCTGGGTGCCCGTGGGCCCTGGGAACGAGTGGGAAAAGGGAGGGTAGTCATTGGCATAGCCCGAGGTGGGCGCTGGAGGGCTTCCTGGTGGGGAGAGGAGCCCATTGGTGCTGGAGAAGGGGGCTGGGTAAGCATCCCCCATGGTTTTGGAGGCCGAAAGGTCACTGGTCACAGAGTATGGCTTCTTTGTGCCTGCTTTGCCCAGTGTCGTGGAGTCCCGCAGAGGGCTGGAGCTGCCAAATTTACTGCACGCCGCTGTCAGCATGGCCAGGGGGCTGGAGCCATAGTGAGCTTCCTCCTGTGGGGAGAGAGAAGCATTGGTTAGGTGGAGAAAAGGAGATGTGCAGAAGGACTGCACAGCCTGGAGACCTGGAGAACAGAAGAACAAAGGTGGTGAGGAAGAGGTGAAGAGGATGGGGATTCAGAGGTAAGGTCGGGGAGAGGGATGGGCAGTGAGGACTGGGACCCAGGGAAGAGCTCAGATAGAGTCTGGAAAAAGAGCAGAGGACCAAGACAGGGACGGTGACACCCAACCTAGCAGGCAGGAAGCAGAGCTCCCTGTGATGCTGGGGATGTGCAAGGGCCTCCGAGGAACAGGAGATGCTTCTTAAAAAGCCATGAGAAAGAAGAGCCAGGGATCAAGGCAGCACCCGGATGCGGTGAGTATTAGGGATCCTGACCCCTGGAAGTGGGTTGGGAGCAGAGGCCATGGTGGGGGACTTGGAAAGGAAAGACGAGGCTGAAAGAGCAGCGTGGGGGAAAAGCCAAAGTCTTAGGGGACCGTAGTTGCCCCCGTTCCAGGTTTTCCCAGCTTGACCCCTTATTCACTTCCTGTCTCTACTTCATCTCCTGACTAAGGCAGTGGCCTAGTCACCCTAAAGCAGTGTCCTCATGTCCCTGGTAAGGAATCTCTTTCTCTTGGCAGGGACCCTGGGCCAGGGAGCAAGAGGAAGCGACGGCGGAGACACTGGGACATTGAGAGGGAACAGGGTTGCCGCCAAGCCAGGGCTGTGGCTGAGGCAAGAATGTCTTTCAAGCGGGCATTAGGCACCTCCTGCTTTGTGGAGCCAGCTGGTACCCCTTTGGGAGGGCCTGGAGAGCTGAAATCCTCACACCCCTCCAGGGCAGGGAATTGGATTGGCTATGATAGTGGCTCACCGCCACACCCCTCCCTCCATGCCTCAGTGTCCCCTAACACGTAGAGACCCCTCCAGCACAGTGAATGAGGGAAATGTGTGTAGATGCAAGGCACAGGGATCTTTTAGGAATACCAAATGCCCATTGTGCTGTTGCTACCAGGCCAAGGCTCCCTGAGATCACCATCCCTCACGGTACCCCTCCCTGAGTCAGCTCTGGGACATCCCATAAGGAAATGGTGCCCTCCTGGATCTCTGGCTGGCACGCATAGGCATCCATTACTGAGAATCCCACCAAAAACAAGTCAGAAGCTGACCCTGTATAGTCCCTTGACAGGGGCCCTCAACGACAGCAGCAAAAATGTACCTTGTACCTTCCCAGTAAAACTGAAAAAGAACCCAAAAATCCAGGGTTCCCAGGCCAGCCTGCTATCTCCGAGCACGTAGTCTGCACCTGTGACACCAATCCTAGGGGTAAATCTGAAGTTTAAAGGCTTGCAGTGAGGGCTGCGTGTGCAATCGCCTGCCTTGCCCTGCTCCCAAAGGGAAACCTGCTGTTCCCCCTGCCCAGTGACCTCTTTCTGAGGTCCTGATGACACCATGGACTCCCAAATTTGAACCATCAAAAGCATCCTCAAATCTGGCCATGGCAGAAGCCCTGCATCCTTCCCAGCCAGGGTGTCCCTGGAGCCTCTCACCTCCCAAGCGGAGGTGGGTAAGGCAGGGCAGCTGCTGGGGCAGGAGGCAAATCCTAGTGGAAAGGAAAGGTCAAAATATATTGTGCAAAGGAGAGGGGCAGAGACCCATAGAACCATAGAGCAGAACCCATAGACCCACAGAGCAGAGGAGCCCGCAGGGTGAGAACCTGACCTTAAAGTCCCTGGTGGTAGGGGGTGGGGGGGGAGTGAAAACAGTGGGAGCTGGCCCACAGGGGCAGAAATGGGCAGGGACGCAAAAGAGAAGAGAAGGAAAAAGCGACAAAAGGAGGGAGAGAGAGGAACGCAGAATAAACAAAGAGAGGTGATGGAAAGAGATTGGGCAAGGAAGGCACAGGAAAGCAGAGCAAAGAAAGGAGGGGGAAGGAAGAAAGGGGGGAGGTGGGAGGGCCAATTTCCTACCTAAGAGAAAACCCCCCCGGTGCTGGGCTTCAGAAAACCCCCAGACCAGGCCACTCCTCCCTCCCTCTCCCCCTGACCACCCCCTCCCCCTCTGCCTGCCTGGCCCGGCTCCGTTGGTTTCCCTGCGGTCGGTTTATTTTTAAAAACGCCGACGCCGTCCCCCCCGCCCGGCCCTCACACTGTGGCCACAGGGGCCTCAGCCAAGCCCAAGGACCCCACCCAGCCATGGGGCGGGAAGGAGGGGTGAGAGAAGGCAAGCAGCCCCAGGCCAACAGGAGACCCCCGCCCTGGGGAACAGAGGGCCCCAGGGCCCGGGGGACAGAGAAGGGGGAGCCGGGCACCGGACAGCTCAGAAGGTTCTGGAGGCCAAGAGCTGGGTACTTGGCTAAGGTTCATCGCAGCCTCAGTTTCCTTGTCCTGCTGCTTGGGCTCTCCCGAGAACTAGGGAGAGGGTCCTGGTTAAGGATTCTAAATATGTGTGCCTGTGTCCCCATATGGGGGACCCGGGGGCTGGAGCCCACCTTCGAGTTGTTTTTCCTCCTGCTTCCACCCACATCCATTGAAAACAATGCCAACCACACCAAAACAGGCTTTTAAGTACTGAAGGGGGAATCTCTGGAGAAGGAACAAGATAAGGAGCTGTCCCAGCTCTCACTCTCACATGGGGAGGGGACCCCGCCCTCTTTCCCCTGACCTCTCACTGGAAGGCTCACTTGGACATTTGAGTGCTGACTGGCCACCTGAGGTCCCAGTTTCCAGTTCTCCACTTTCAGCCTCCTCCCAAATTATTTAGTTCTTCCAGCTCCCAAGTCTCCGTCCCCATTAGCCCCCATCCCCATTTCTCCCTCCTCCCTGATCCTCTGCATCTCACTCAGCCCAGGTGAGCCTCCTGTCACGCTTCCCTCTCTGAACCCCCAAGTTCTTCCCACTGTCCAAGAGGACTTCCTGATGGGGGTATAAGAAGAAGCTTGAGGGCCCAGGTGCCCCTCAAAATAGATGAAAGAGACAGAGGCTGGAAGCCTTGGTATCAGGGGCATCTCCAGATTACAGGGAATGAGGGATAAGAAAGTCCAGTTTCCAGGACACGCTCCTCTTGCCAAATGCTACCCCAATCCCATGTCTTTCCAGCAGACCTCTGGCCCAGCCACTCCCGCCGGCACCAGTGCCACGCTGGCAACTCTGGCATGAAGCCCACGCCCATTGACACGGCCCCTGCCTTGGGTGGACCCAGGATTTCCATGCACCTTAGTCCTCCAGCTTCCTCAAGACCAAGCACAGCATTTCAATGATGGCTCAATCAAGAGTCTCTTGGGGAGATGGTGGGGTGAGCAATCTGCCTCCTTGCAGTAGAGGGTAGACAAAGCCCCTGAGGACCCCCAACTAGGTCATGGTGTCCGCCCCACTGCCTCACATGCCATTCCCTCAAACTCAGTCACAGGTTCCCTATCCACCAGCCTTACACACACCATTCCCCACTTGGACTAACAGATACTTGGGTGACCCAGCCTGCACACACACCTGTGCTCCCACAAAACCAGCCACACGTGCAGGTGTGCTGCTCTACATTCTGACACTCACATGCAGGCCAGTGAACACAGGTGTTAAGAGACTCCTGGTCCATCTCACACACACCTCTCCTGTAGGGCTGAATGAGTCAGCTTGGACATGAGCTAGTGTACTGGGAGCAGATGTGGGGCCTTCAGAGGGGCCCAAGAATACAGAAGGTCAAGGCCACTGATGGGAGTTGATCTTTGGGAAGGGCTCTCTGGTCCCAAATTCCTATGGAGGGAGCCAGAAAGCAGAAGTGGTAACAGAGACACAGAGTCAGAGATCCAGAAGCAAGGAGAACTCGGGACATTCAGACAGCCTCTGAGTGACTGTGAGTCCGCCTTTCCAACTGTGATGTGCCATGAGTCCCTCAGAAGCCCTGGCAGAGTCAGCAGTTTCTCAAGCCCCCAAGCCCTGACCCCCGTGGTACCCTGGTTCCCTCCATTCTCAGTGCCAGAGGCAAGGGATGCTGGGGTCCCAGCCTGGAGGGGAAGTGGCCCGGTCCGCCCTGGAGCCTCCCACTCCCAAAATAGAGCTGAGTTTGTCTTTGGCTGAAAGCTAAATATTTGTGAGCCGGGCAGGCGGCCTCAGACCCTGGCCCTCCTCCTTGGTTGCCTCTCAGACCTGGGCCCAGTTCCTCTGGTCAGCCCCCCCACATACATGGACTGCCCTCTCCTTTCTCTCATTGCCCACCTCCTCTGCTACCAGCCCAGAAGCCCAGCCCCCTCCCCACCTACAAACCAGACAAGACACTGCTTAGGGTGAGTCCCCAGAGTCAGGACCCCCAAAGAACCATGTACTCACTGTTGCCCAGTGCCCACTCAGCCAGCCCTCTGGCCTATTTCTCTCCCCCTGTCCCCTACCAGTTTATCTCTCTCCCACTCCTCTCTCTTCACTCCCCTCCCCTTCCTTTCTCGATCCCTCAATCCCTCTTCCACTCCTCAGAGCTGGTGTGCTTGGCGGACCTCAGGGGTCCATGCCTTCTTCTAACCTAATCCCCTCAGTCCTGATCTGACTGCTCCGTGACCCCTTGCCCTGCTCTCTCTCCTCCCCTTTCTCCTGCCCCCCACCCCTCCTCTGACCCCTGGAAGTGACAAGCACCAGAGCAACAGTCTGTGTGAGTTAGAAGGTGGGAGTGGACAGGGATTAGGACCATTAAGATCGAGGCTGGTGTCCTGGGGGAAGGAGGGGGCAGTTACCTCAAGCAGGGAGGACGCCATCCTGAGGCTGGGGAACGGGTCCCAGGGAGCCAGGCAGATGGAGAGAGCTGAGCCGGAGAGAGGGAGAGGGAGAGGGAGGGAGAATGGGAGAATGGGAGAGAAGAGATCTAAAGTTAGAAGGGACTAGGGGGTGGGGGTGGGGGGGGCTGCTCTCTGTCTGTAGGGATCCACCCTCTAATTACAGCTTTCCCAGCGGAGAAGGCTCCGGATCCAATGAGCAGGGCGAGAGAGGGAGGCAGAGGGTCCAAATTTCCTGCTCCATTTGCTGAGCTCCCCCAAAGAAGGGATCTGGGCGGGAGAGGAGAAACGGGGCTCCCAGGGAAGCAGGAGGGGGTAGGGACAGGGCAAGTTGTCAGGGCATGCCGGGGGCGCTGAGGGTCTGGGCGGATGCAGGGTGGGCCCAGGTGCCCCACACCCTGCCCCCAGCCATCCCATAGGCGGCTATGGGAACCCCTCCCAGACAGAGCTCCCGAGTGTCCTGTACCTGGGGGATAAGGGGCTGGGTGTCTTGAGTCTCTGCTCTCTGGAGGTCTGGCACTGGGAGTGCTGGCAAGGGGTCGCCTGAGGGTCCGAGGAGGGCTCCGCTCCTCTCCTAGGCCAGCTGCACTCCTGTTCCCACTCAGGCTCTGATCCTAGAATCCTACTCTGACTCCGGAGTCCTGGCTGCGGGTCCGCGGGTGGCGGCGGCGGCTGCTGCTCCTGCTGCTGCTGTTGCTGCTGCTCCTGCCGCCGCCGCTGCTGCCGCTGAGGGAAGGAACAGGAGGGAAAAGGAACAAACCCCAAACCACTAATTAGAGATCCAGGGGGGGGATGGGGGATTGGGGACGACACTCACACAGAGAGACTGGAACACACTGACATACACACTCATGGACAAACACAGGACGATACATGTGCACGTCCACGCGCGCAGCCTCCCCACCGGGGCACGGCCACTGTCATGAATGAACAGAGACAAACTCACACACAGATGATCGCAGTGACATGGCTGGAGGCGCACACGCCCCACACACACATCCGAGCTGACCACAGAGATGCCTGCTTCCCCAGTCACCCACCTCGAGAGCAGGAGAGCCGTGTGGACCGTGTGTTGTGAAAGTCAGGAGGGAGTGTGTGTTCTGGGGTTGAGGCTTTCTGCTGCCCAAGCATTTGAGGGTCACGGAGGTAGGTTCCAGAGCAAGGCCTGGAGGGAGGGACAGGGTGGGGAGGGCTTGGCACAGGCTTGGGGCTCCCCAGTCTTCCTCCCAGTACCTCAGTTTCAGTCTTGAGAAGTGAAACCTAGGCCTACCTCCCTTAGTGGGGCAGAAGCTAGATCTTGCATATCTGAGGAAATTTAAGGCAGGCAGGAGTGAGGGTAGGGGGTAGGAAGTCACTGGGTCACATCCATGCCCGAGCCTGGCCTCTTTGGATCAACTTCCTTTCCCCCTAATACAGACCCCAGATGCCATCATTTCTTGCCAGTTACCAGCCCTAGGCCCTTCTTGGCCACACACACATCCAGTCTCCAACCTCTGATGGATCGTTCTCATGAGCGCTCATGCTCTCCTGGGAGTGGGTCTGGTTCCCTTTCTCACTGTCGTGCATTCATTCCCCCTGCAGCAGGAAGAATTGAAGTTAGAGCTTAGGCAGGACTTCCAAACTTTGACTTCTCATCAAAATGGGGAAGAAAAGAAACTCACCCAGTTGGAAGAGGGGAATGCAAAAAAGTCTATGAATTGAAACCTGGACCCTGAGGTAAGTTTATAGGAGAGAGAGGACTGGGGAGCCAAGTGGAAGAACCAGCATCTCCCACTGAGGGGCCCAGCCAGCCGAGGTTGTTTTGCAAGTTATTCCCCAACACACCCCTCTCCCCGGGCCAGCCCTGCCCATCAGAGGAATGGAGCCTGGTCCTTCCCCGCTCTCCTTATTCCCCAGTCAGTCCCCTCACTTGCTCTTCCTGGGTGCCCACCTTGAGGCTCCTCATACTCTCCCAGCTCAGCTTCTCAAGGCAAAGTTGAGGAGGGGGCAGGAGCAGCTGGAAGTCCTGGGAGAGTTACCTGCAGTTTAACCAGCAGGCAGGGTCAATGTTCAGGGATGGATGGTGGGGGAGTTAGGGTTTCCAGCCCCAGGATTTGACTTCTCTAACAGAACCCTGTAGACTCAACTTTTGAGGAGAGGGTTAGGGAAGCAAGGTGACTGGCAGACAAAGGAAAAGAAGCAAAATAAGAAACACAGAAAGACTGAGAGGCATACAGAGCAAATGAAACAATCCAATAAGATCAGAAGAGAAACTAGCGAAATAATAGGGAGAGAACAGAGGAAAACACAAGACCAGCATGTGGCTTAAAACACACACACACACAGCAGAAAAAAGGAAAAGAAATAGGCCCAGAGAAACAAAGATGAGGAGTCAATGGCTTCAGAAGAACAGGACAGGGAGAACTGCAGGAGGTTTGGCCAGGTCCAGCGGAGGCAGAGGGTTAAAGCGGCCAGGCAGGTGGGGGGCGGGGATGAAGTATAAATAGTCCATAATTGTGTCCGATGATTACATGGGCCACCCCACCCGTCTGCCCAAGAGGAAGTGCCCGTGGTGGGGTGTCCCATGACCTCGAAGTCTCCCCCTGGTGGGGGGGTGTTTCTGAGCCTGAGGTGCCAGATGGATTTCTGGGCCCCCCTCCCCAAACCCAGCTCAGAAGTTGGTGAGGAAAAGGGGAAGCTTTGGGCAAGTTACTGCATCACCAGCAGAAAGCCATCCCACTTTTAGACCAGGCAGGCAACTGAGGCAGAGGAGCAAAGTCTAGACTCCAGAGAAGAGATGGTAGGTGAGTAAGGGGTTGGAGCTCCAACTAGATTGGGGAGGAAAGGAGGCAACGGAAAAGGAAACGGAGGCAGGAGGAGAGGAGGTGTGGGGTTGAGGAGGGTAAGGGGAGACAGGTATGGCCAGCCGTCTCCACTTCTTTAGGGATCTGGATCCCTAATCCTATGGGGGAGGTGGGGAGCAGGAGTGCTAGGGAAGGGCAAGGAGCAGGATCCCTGGAAGATGTGAGCCAGGGCCCCTGACATGTCAACCCCAGTAGGACAGTGCCTGGACACAGAGCCCCCTCCCAAACGTCTGTGCTGAAACCAGTGCAGAGGGGCTGCCTGAAGCTCCCAGCTCCCTCCCTCAGGACCCTGGGCTCTGACTTCTTCCACACCCTGTTTAAGATAGTCCTGCAGTCCAGACCCTGCTATTCCTGGGCGCAGACACACACGCCCTTCCCAGCTCCCCCAGGGGCTGGGGTCAGCAACTGGGAGCCCTGACCAAGGACCTGCCTCCACTCTCTCAGGCCTCCCTCAGCCCGGCCTCCCAGGGGGTGGGGCAGCCCAGGCAGAGGCGCCATGTGGCAGGGGCGGGTAGAGGCTGCGGCTCTGGTCCTTCCAGTATAAACCCCCTAGGCATCTGGTTTCTATCCACCACCCCCCACCACCCTGGGGGCCCCTCAGCCTCCGCCCATGGCCACCCAGACACTGAGCTCCAGAGATGGACGCCCCTGAAGGAAGGGGTGGGATGGTGCCTTTCTGATCTTTCAACCCCAGGATCGAGCTGAACCACAGGGACGCTCCCTTCCCTCCCTGCCTCCCTTCCCTAGAAGAAGCAGGGTGGGATTTCTAGGTTAGAGGGGTTGAATCTGGAACCTGCCTCAGTTTTCTTTAGCTCTTTTTTGGAAAGGTCGGTGGGGGTGGGGAGAGTGAACCCTTGGGACAGTGGGAGACTTATATCTCCCTTCTCAGGGAAGTGCTTCCTCCCACCCCACTACTTTCTGCCCACCCTGGGCTTCCTCTGAGAGCCCCAATCCAAAGGGACTCCTAACTCTTCCTTTGTTGTTGTCATGGGTTTGGCTACCCTAGAGAGAGTCACCAGCAAATAGGGAACAAAGTCCTGAGATGCAGATGAACATGTTTTCTGATACAGACTTAATGAGTCTGTATCACTTTCAGATATGCTGTTGCACACGTGATGAATTATGAACATACATACAGTCTGCAGGCATCCTCACTGACACACACTGATATATATATACATACATTGTACAGATGATGGTCACACCATGACACTGGCCCTAACTTCCAATCACAAAAATGCACACACTAGCACCTATACATGCCTATAGACCCACAGTCACCTACAGAGACTCACACAGACTCTCAACACACGTTTTTACATATGTGGCAAATATCACATATATGTACACACACAGGTCTATCATCACAACTTTGCAGCTCTAGAAATCTAGGGGACTTAGGAACTCTTCTTCGTGTAAGAATCTGGACATAAGGGTGATGTGGCAGGCTCTGCCAGTCCTACAAATTGTTGCCTGCAATTCCTACTAGTGTAGGAAACTCGCGGGTAACTTTGGGGACTTGCTGATCCTTTATCCTCCATATCCACCAGAAGTCAGAGACCCACATGGTCCCGGTAAACTCCCTGGCCCTGGGGAACCCCGGCATCCCCACCCCCACCCAGACCCCCCCCTGCTCTGCGGCCCGCTGACTCATCTCTCCCTCTCTGGAGCTCCCCAACCACAGGGGCCTGGAAGACAAGCTTGGAAAGTTGCGCTCACGTCCCGGGCCCCTAGTCTGGCCACTACCCACCCCCGTGCACCCAGGCCCAACCCTTGTCTCCAGTGAATATACTAGTGACAGAGAACACAGAAGGGACAGGAAAGAAGGCACCCAGAGTCAGGAAAACAGAAAGACCAAGGCAAAGAGGAAGAACAGAGATGGTATGGATACAGATCAGAGACCTTGAAGGATGACAGCTGCTAATCTGAGAGGGTCCTCCAAAAGTAACAGGGCTGATGACCCAGGAAATGTGCTCCTTGGGTGGGGGGAATGTCCACTCATGACTTTGGGATGTGGACACTGCCCAGTGCCTTGACATTCTGAGCTTAGGCTCAGGAAGCTTGGACAAGAGAATCCCATTGTGGGAGGCAAAGCTGAGGATACAAGGAAGAAGGGAAACTCTTAGGAAGCCAGCAACCTCTGTATGTGTGTGCGTGAGTGCTCAGCTGCTCAGTTGTGTCTGGCTCTTTATGACCCCATGGACCACAGCCTGCCAGGCTCCTCTGTCCATGGGATTTTCCAGGCAAGAATACTAGTGGGTTGCCATGCCCTCCTCCAGGGCATCTTCCCAACCCAGGGATTGAACCCACATCTTCTGGGGCTCCTCCATTGGCAGGTGGATTCTTTGCCACTGAACCACCTGGGAATCCCCAACCTCTCTATAGAAGGTTGCTTGAAAAAGGAGCTCCCCACCCTAAGGTTCACATAAGCATATTTACACATCTGTGTTATCTCAGTTCCCTCCCTCTCCACTGGATCCCTCTTCCAGTGCCTGGGTTACAAGGCAGGACTCCTCTTGCTGGCTCTGGTTCCTCTCTGCTCTGAGCCTCAATCTCTTTAGTTGACATTTGAGCCCCAGGATAGGAGATAATACAGCAGTTCCAGGGGAGGCAGATCTAGAATCAGAAGAAATGAGCTGGTAAGGCTAGGAAGGAGCAAGGATGAGAGGAGACAAAGAGGGAAGGGTAACACCGAGAGGCCTGATCCGGAAATAGAGGAACCTGCACTAGGTAGGCATTTTGAAAGGCTCAGGGTGAAATTAAGAGGCTGGCTAAGGACGTCCTTGGTGGTCCAGTGGTTAAGAATCTGCTTTCCAATGCAGAGTACATGAGTTCGATCCTTGGTTAGGAAATTAAGATCCTGCATGCTGCAATGAAAGACTCCGCAGGCCACAGCAAAGATCTGATGCAGTCAAATAAATATTTTTAAAAATTTAAGAAGACTCTGGTTATCACCAGCAAGTGCTTCTGTGTAAGAATGATACCCGGGAATCTGATACACAAAGTATATTACTGTCTTTTAAAAAAATATTTATTTGGCTGTGCCAGGCCTCAGTTGGTGCACATGGAATCTTTGATCTCCGTTGTGGCATGCAAGATATCTTTAGTTGTGGCGTGCAAAATCATAGTTGAGGCATGTGGGATCTAGTTCCCTGACCAGGGATCGAACCCAGGCCCCCTGAATTGGGAGCACCAAGTCTTAGCCACTGGACCACCAGGGAAGTCCCATATATTACTGTCTTTAAACAAAGAGAACTTGAGGTTATAGAGTCCTAATCACATTTTCTATCCTTAGTGATGAAGCTGAACAACTCAAGGCAACGGTTCTTCAAAATCTTAGACATACTCCACCCCACTCCCCCTTATTTCTCTGACCTGCTTAAATTCTTCTTGGGAGAACAGTTTTTTTTTTAATACAGACTAGATCCAGAAACATTTGTTCATTCAACAAATGCTCAGCAAGCACCTACTTTGTGCCAGGCATAGCAGGACTAGACTTAGGCTTGCAATCACAAATCAGACAGACCCAGTCTTTTGCCACACAAACCTACAACCAAGCTAAAGAGTGGGAAGAATCTTAAGAGAGTAAGGACTGGATGTTATTGGAGAACAAAAAAAAAAAGGAATCTAAGCCAGTATTGGGAGAATCAAGGAAGGTTTCCTGGAAGCAGGGATGCACAGGTAAAGAAACTAAAGGAAAAAAGAAGAAACTGAAGGGTGAAAAGGAGTCAATCAAGTGAAGAGAGGAAAAGTGTTATATGCAAGGGGAAGAGTGTATGCAAAGGCCCAGAAGTCTGAGGGATTAATGACATTTTGAGGAGCTGAAAGTTGAGTGCAACTAGAGTATGAAGAGTAGGGGCTGATGGAAAAGGTCTCATCAACTGTGCAAGGGATCTGAACCAGATGCTCAGGGCAACATATGGGAATATTTGTATTTTCAAAAGATGATCCTGGCTGCAGAGGAGAGAATGGAATAGGGACTTAGAGCCAGGCAGTTCTGGGCAGATCAACCGCTTACTATGGTGTAAGGTTGGGCACACTGTTTAACCTTTGATGCCTTGGATTCTTCTTCTTTAGAATGGGGAAACTTAATACAGCAACCTCCCAGGGTTGTTATAAGGATTAGGAATAATACGTGTGGAACTCTTACCACAGGGCTTGGCACTTAGTAGCTGTTCCATAAATGGGGCCTAATAGTATTGTCAGAGTTTGGAGAAGAGCAAAATCAGAGGCAAGACCAGTTGACCACAGCAGTCCAGGCAAGAGGGGAGAAGGTGTGGCCCGCACGGGCAGAGGGAATGAGGAAAAGTCAATGGAAAGGTGATATTTAAGGAGCTGGTATAGAGAGAACAAGGTGAATGATCAGCTATGAGAACGAGATCGAGACCAAGCAGTCGAGGATGACTTCTCTTGCTAAGTGTGTTGGTGTGGGCACGTGCACACAGGACATGTGAGCATGTGACAGGTACCTATTCAATTCTGAGGGTGGCCCTTGATAGCCAGCCGCTGTGCCTGGTCCACAGAGTGAAGGGCCATGCTGCATCAGAGGACCTGCTTCCAGCCTCCCAGGAGGGTCCCCAACACACACTCAGCCCTAGCCTCTCTTTATTTTCCTTTTCACCCATCCCTGTCCCCGGCGGCCCCCCAACCCGCACCCACCGCCCTTCTCCTCTCCTACGAAGGAACTCTCTGTAAGTTTAGAGTCTGCACAGGCCACCCTTCTCCATCCTTCGTTTTTCCACTGCCCGGGTTAATGAGAGTCCTTGAGGCTCAGGCATTCCTCCCCATGCACCCTCAGTCGGACGCCCCCCGCTGGATCCCCAGGCAAGCACCGCTTGACTTTCTCGGCGGGGAGGTTTGAAGACGGGCGAGCGGTATAGCCGAGGCAAGTCTGGTGGTCTCAGCCCCATCTCCAGCTGTTGCGCGGATGGGTGGACCGGCAGATCGCGAGGCCTGAGGCCTCCGGGCCGTGCCTCAGTGTCCTCGCGCGCGGCTGGGAGACGGAGGGGCGGGCCCGCCGGGGGGCGAGGGGCGGGGCGCGGGCGGGGCCGGCCGGGCCGGGCGCCCGGGCAGGAGGCAGCTGCATATCTGCGGTCCCGACCACAATTGCTGGGAGTCGCGTCCCGGAGACTGGCGGCGCTGACTCTGCCCGCTGCGGCCGCCGCGCCGATTAGAGCCCGAGAGGGAGCGCCAACCCGGGGGAATGGGGGAGGAGGCGGCGGCGGGGAGCTCTGTGTGCCCCTTTCCCCTCCGCCCCAGCCAGCGCCCCCAGCTGCCCCGCCCAGACCTCTCTCCATGGCCTGAACCTGGGACCGGAGTCCTGCCTTCCCAACCCAGGCGTCCTCCTGTGGACCCTGCAGGGCCGAGATCCTGAAGGCGCTAACATCCCGTTGACCCCAGGCTGCCAGCCTCTCGTGCCCTTTCTCTTCCCCATCCACCCACACAAAGAGGAGTCTGAATCTCAAGACTTCTACAACCTCGCCCCCCCACCCCCGCCCCAACCCTTCCCGGCTTCCCACAGCACTCTCTAGGCAAAAGTAGTTTCAAGCGAAGAATGGGTCAGAGACTCGAAAGGACCCACATTCAGGGGCCAGAGCACCCCCTGCTGGCTGGCCCGAAGCCCCTGCCCCTCCCCCTCCAGCTGTGACCTCCAGCTGTGGTGGTTGGGAAGAGCTGGCCTCTTTGATCTAGGAGCGTGGCCACCCCCTCCAGGCGCCCCATTAACCTCCATTATCCCAATTAGGCAGCCCTCCCAGTCCTGGATCCAAGCTTCAAAGCCCCTTCAGTGAGGAGAAAGGGCTAAAGCTTACGCCCCCCCCGACCCCCATCCCATCAAGCTACACCACTTTCAGACAAGACCCAGGTGTTCTGGTCCCCAGCTTTGGGTACAGGCTAGCAGGGCCCGAAAAGGGGTCTCCGTCTTCCAGGCACCAACCAGATCTCAATCCTTAAACTTCACTATAAAGAGAGAAAGGAACCTTCTCGCGGACTCTCAGTTTTCTTACACATTTAGGTGGCAGCATCCAGGTTCCTGGCTGACCCGAGTTTCCCATCAATTTATCCTGCTTTACCCAATGGAGAGGGAAGCCAAGAGCCACCCCCTCCTCCCTTAATCCTATCTCAACACTCTCCCCCTCCCTCCTGGAACAATTTCCGCTGGGGGAGCCGAGCAGGGCCCAGCACAGTGGCCGCTTCCTGGAACATTTTCCTGTATCCGAAACCGCGGCTCCCTCCCCAGGGACCCACTGATCAAGGCCAGATGGGAGCAAGGATGGGGGAGGAGGAGAGGGAGCCAGGCTCTCACCATCACCCCCTCCCAACGTACATGCACACCACAGGGAGCCCTTGCCCCGACACACAAAGGCACACACCGCATGCCACCATCACACACCCATGGGCATTCACGGCAACATTGACAACCACAAGGGCCAGGTCTTAGAAGGAGACGTACATAGAAGTCAAATAAGTACATTCAACACACACATGGATGATCACACACACTCCCTCTCTCCTTCCACTCCCTTACTCCTCTGAAGTCTCCTTGGCCCTGGGCCTTCCCTGCCATCTAAGAGAACTTAGGAATCCAAGAATACTGGATAGGAGAGCAGGCAGGCCTTACTTAACAGAGGTTAGGGCACAAACTGAGACATCCAACCCTACTAGACAGCACCCACCACCTCATTCCATTTCTGGATGGTTCTCAGGTTTGACCCCTCTTCCCAGGGTCTCGAGAACTGGGGTAGAGGAAGACTGCAATGCTCCCCCTCAGTGCTACCCTCCAAGCATCTTCTATGCTATGCTATGCTAAGTCACTTCAGTCTTGTCCGACTCTGTGCGACTCCATAGACGGCAGCCCACCAGGCTGCCCCGTCCCTGGGATTCTTCAGGCAAGAACACTGGAGTGGGTTGCCATTTCCTTCTCCAATGCATGAAAGTGAAAAGGGAAAGTGAAGTCACTGTCGTGTCGGACTCTAGTGACCCCATGGACTGCAGCCCACCAGGCTCCTCTGTCCATGGGATTTTCCAGGCAAGAGTACTGGAGTGGGGTGCCATTGCCTTCTCCGCCAAGCATCTTCTAGGTACTTCCAAATCCTTGCAGAAGAAGCATATGATATCCAGTGGACTCAGTCATGGCAGCCAACAGATAAAGAGAGGGCGAGAAGGTGCAGCTCCAGGAGCTTCAGGAGCCTGGGGACCTGGGCACCTGTGGCTGGAGAAGGGGAGCCATTCCCTTCTCCAGGGGACCTTCCCCACCCAGGGATCTTGCATTGCAGGCAGATTCTTTACCATCTGAGCCACCAGGGAAGCCCCAGGTTGAGATGCATCCCTGCATGGGCACAAACCGCCAGTCTTTCAGTTAATAGCCAAATGTGCTAACTGATTGTGCGTACAGTATAGTGATTCACAGTTTTTAACGGTTATACTACACTCATTATAACATATTGGCTATATTCCCAATATATCCTTGTAGCTTACTTCGTAAGTAAGTAAACTATCTAATGGACTTCCCAGGTGGTGCTAGTGGTAAAGAACCCGCCTGCCAATGCAGATTAGACATAAGGGACATGGGTTCGATCCCTGGGTTGGGAAGATCCCCTGGAGGAGGGCACGGCAACCCACTTCATTATTCTTTCCTGGAGAATCCCATGGACAAAGGAGCCTGGCGGGCTGCAGTCCATAGGATTGCACAGAGTCGACACATCTGAAGCAACTTAGCACACAGGCACAAACTACATACTAGTTTGTACTTCTTAATCCCCTACCCCTGTATCACCACTCCCTGCTTCCGCCTCCCCACTGGTATCCACTAGTTTGTTCTCTATATCTGTAAGTCTGTTTCTTTTTGTTATATTCAACTCAGCCCATTCTTTAGCCTTTCCCTCTTCTAACGACTGCCTTTCAGGTTCAAGAGCCTAATTGTTATATCCTCTGTGTTTGTCATTTGCTAAGAAGGGTACAGATTTGGGCATGGATACAATATTGGACAGAGCATTGGAAAAGTTGAGGATGGAGATACATTGTCTGCTGTTTCTGGAACATCTCATTGGTTTAAGGAAAATATCTGAAGCTACAAAATTCCAGAAACTCTAGAGTACCATGGAAGAAGATGAGGGAATGTGATAATTGTAGGAAGAATCAAAGCTCATCAGCCTGGCCAAAACTCATTAAGTTCTTTCCTCAGTCTTGTGGCCTAGTTAGAAGGCATATCCGCAGGCTCACCTGAGGAGGGTATGCTTCAAGCCATCTTTATCCACTTGTTTAATGGTTTACCTCTAGACTATCTAAAGGCCTCTATTTGGTATAGCTACTATCTTCCATCTACCTATTTAACCTGCAACTTCTTGGTTCAGGTTCAGTGGCTAAGTTGTGTCCAATTCTTTGTGACCCCATGGACCGCAACACACCAGGCCCCTCTGTCTTTCACTGTCTCCCAGAGTTTGATCGAATTCATGTTCATTGAGTCAGTGACACTATCGAACCATTCCATCCTCTTGCTCTAGCTCCAGCAATAAAAGCCTACTAATCAATTTAGTAGTCAGTAGGATTTATTGAGTGGACCCTTGGGTGAAATATTATAGAGAAAGTGCTACATAGAACCCTTAGTGCTTGCACTTTAGGATCTTAACAACTGAGGTAGGGCAAAAGAAGAAAAAAATGAAAAAAAGGTGAAAAATACATGGGACCATGTTTGAAAGCATAGATGACCCACTTTCCTCATTTTCCTCATTTGAAAACAAACAAATTTGACTTCAGTGAGCACTAAGTTTCCTTTCTGATTCATCTCGGAACTGTTAGAAAAGGCCTTTAATAATACAAGGCATTAATAGAGAGGGGAGTTCAGGATGGGGGGGACACATGTATACCTATGGCCAATTTATGTTGATGTATGGCAAAAAGCCATCACAATATTGTAAACTAATTATCCTCCAATTCAAATAAATAAATAAAAATTTTAAAAGTCATTAATAAAAAGCATGTTAATATGTTGACTAAGAAAAGTCATATCATCAATTTAATAGATGCTAAGAAGACATCAATATTTTTCCCGGCAATCTTGATTCCAGTTTGTGTTTCTTCCAGCCCAGCATTTCTCATGATGTACTCTGCGTGTAAGTTAAATAAGCAGGGTGACAATATACAGCCTTGACGAACTCCTTTTCCTATTTGGAACCAGTCTGTTGTTCCATGTCCAGTTCTAACTGTTGCTTCCTGACCTGCATACAGATTTCTCAAGAGGCAGGCCAGGTGGTCTGGTATTCCCATTTCTTTCAGAATTTTCCACAGTTTATTGTGATCCACACAGTCAAAGGCTTTGGCATGGTCAATAAAGCAGAAATAGATGTTTTTCTGGAACTCTCTTGCTTTTTCCACGATCCAGCGGATGTTGGCAATTTGATCTCTGGTTCCTCTGCCTTTTCTAAAACCAGCTTGAACATCAGGAAGTTCACGGTTCATGTATTGCTGAAGCCTGGCTTGGAGAATTTTGAGCATTACTTTACTCAAAGTAAAGTAATGTAAAGTGTGGGATGAGTGCAATTGTGCGGTAGTTTGAGCATTCTTTGGCATTGCCTTTCTTTGGGATTGGAATGAAAACTGACCTTTTCCAGTCCTGTGGCCACTGCTGAGTTTTCCAAATTTGCTGGCATATTGAGTGCAGCACTTTCACAGCATCATCTTTTAGGATTTAAAATAGCTTCACTGGAATTCCGTCACCTCCACTAGCTTTGTTCGTAGTGATGCTTTCTAAGGCCCACTTGACTTCACATTCCAGGATGTCTGGCTCTAGGTCAGTGATCACACCATTGTGATTATCTGGGTCGTGAAGATCTTTTTTGTACAGTTCTTCTGTGTATTCTTGCCATCTCTTCTTAATATCCTCTGCTTCTGTTAGGGCCATACCAGTTTCTGTCCTTTATCGAGCCCATCTCTACATGAAATGTTCCCTTGGTATCTCTAATTTTCTTGAAGAGATCTCTAGTCTTTCCCATTCTGTTGTTTTCCTCTATTTCTTTGCATTGATCGCTGAAGAAGGCTTTCTTATCTCTCCTTGCTATTCTTTGGAAATCTGCATTCAGATGTTTATATCTTTCCTTTTCTCCTTTGCTTTTCGCTTCTTTTCTTTTCACAGCTATTTGTAAGGCCTCCTCAGACAGCCATTTTGCTTCTTGCATTTCTTTTCCATGGGGATGGTCTTGATCCCTGTCTCCTGTACAATGTCACGAACCTCCGTCCATAGTTCATTAGGTACTCTATCAGATCTACTCCCTTAAATCTATTTCTCACATCCACTGTATAATCATAAGGGATTTGATTTAAGTCATACCTGAATGGTCTAGTGGTTTTCCCTACTTTCTTCAATTTAAGTCTGAGTTTGGCAATAAGGAGTTCATGATCTGAGCCACAGTCAGCTCCCAGTCTTGTTTTTGCTGACTGTATAGAACTTCTCCATCTTTGGCTGCAAAAAATATAATCAATCTGATTTCAGTGTTGACCATCTGGTGATGTCCATGTGTAGAGCCTTCTCTTGTGTTGTTGGAAGAGGGTGTTTGCTATGACCAGTGTGTTCCCTTCGCAAAACTCTATTAGCCTTTGCCCTGATTCATTCCATATTCCAGGGCCAAATGTGCCTGTTACTCCAGGTGTTTCTTGACTTCCCACTTTTGCATTCCAGTACCCTATAATGAAAAGGACATCTTTTTTGGGTGCTAGTTCTATAAGGTCTTGGAGGTCTTCATAGAACCATTCAACTTCAGCTTCTTCAGCGTTACTGGTTGGGACATAGGCTTGGATCACCATGATATTGAATGGTTTGCCTTAGAAACGAACAGAGAACATTCTGTTGTATTTGAGATTGCATCCAAGTACTGCATTTCAGACTCTTCTGTTGACCATGATGGCTACTCCATTTCTTCTAAGGGATTCCTGCCCACAGTAGTAGATATAATGGTCATCTGAGTTAAATTCACCCATTCCAGTCCATTTTAGTTTGCTGATTCCTAGAATGTTGACGTTCACTCTTGCCATCTCCTGTTTGACCACTTCCAATTTGCCTTGATTCAATGAACCTAACATTCCAGGTTCCTATGCAATATTGCTCTTTACAGCATTGGACCTTGCTTCTATCACCAGTCACATCCACAACTGGGTATTGCTTTTGCTTTGGCTCTGTCCCTTCATTCTTTCTGGAGTTATTTTTCCACTGATCTCCTGTAGCATATTGGGCACCTACCAACCTGGGGAGTTCCTCTTTCAGTATGCTATCATTTTGCCTTTTCATACTGTTCATGGGGTTCTCAAGGAAAGAATACTGAAGTGGTTTGCCATTCCCTTCTCCGCAAGCTGGAATCAAGATTGCTGGGAGAAATATCAATAACCTCAGATATGCAGATGACACCACCTTTATGGCAGAAAGTGAAGAGGAACTCAAAAGCCTCTTGATGAAATTGAAAGATGAGAGTGAAGAAGTTGGCTTAAAGCTCAACATTCAGAAAACTAAGATCATGGCATCTGGTCCCACCACTTCATGGGAAATGGATGGGGAAACAGTGGAAACAGTGTCAGACTTTATTTTTTTGGGCTCCAAAATCACTGCAGATGGTGATTGTAGCCATGAAATTAAAAGATGCTTACTCCTTGGAAGGAAAGTTATGACCAACCTAGATAGCATGTTCAAAAGCAGAGACATTACTTTGCTAACAAAAGTCCATCTAGTCAAGGCTATGATTTTTCCAGTGGTCATGTATGGATGTGAGAGTTGGACTATAAAGAAAGCTGAGTGCCGGAGAATTGATGCTTTTGAACTGTGGTGCTGGAGAAGACTCTTGGGAGTCCCTTGGACTGCAAGGAGATCCAACCAGACCATCCTAAAGGAGACCAGTCCTGGGTGTTCATTGGAAGGACTGATGCTGAGGCTGAAACTCCAATACTTTGGCCACCTCATGCGAAGAGTTGACTCATTGGAAAAGACTGATGCTGGGAGGAATTGGGGGCAGGAGGAGAAGGGGCTGACAGAGGATAAGATGGCTGGATGGCATCACCGACTCGAAGCACATGTGTCTGGGTGAACTCCGGGAGTTGGTGATGGACAGGGAGGCCTGGTGTGCTGCGATTCATGGGGTCGCAAAGAGTCGGACACGACTGAACGACTGAACTGAACTGAACTGAACTAAAGAAGACATTTGACAAAATTAAAAATGGCTATTGTTAAAAACATTTTTTTAAGAAAAAATAAAATTTCTCTCCCCAATTTTTTTTTAAAAAGCAAAATGACAGTTAAAAAAAAAACTTTTTGGCCGCACTGTGCAGAATGTGGGATCTTAGGTCCCTGACCAGGGATCAAACCTGCACCCCTTGCACTGGAAAATTCGGAGCCTGAACCACTGAACCACCAGGAAAAGTCCCCCCAAATGACTATTCTTTCTTTTTTTTTCTGTCCTCACCCCATGCCTATTCTTTTTCTAAAAAAAACTTTATCTGGCTGCACTGGGTGTGAGCTGCAGCCCTTAGACTCTCTGGTTGTGGCACACTGCCTCCGGAACGCTCCGGGTCAGTAGTTGAGGTACCCAGGCTTAGTTGTGCATTGGCACATGGAGTCTTCCCAGGCCAGGGATCAAACCAGTGTCCCCTGCATTGCAAGGTGGATTCTTAACCACTGGACCACCAGGGAAGTCCCTGAAAAATGACTGTTGTTAATAAAATCCACTTGAAAAAAATCGTATTCAACAAATGGTGGGGATTATTAATATCTTGGGTCCTTCTAGCTCTAAAGTTCTAGGGTTTTGAAATCCTTTCTTGGAACTGAGATTAGGTTTCTTGGAAGTGGGGAGGGAGGGTTCTGACTTGCAAAGAGAAAAACTAAAGATGCAGAGAGATAGGCAGGTAGGTATTAAACACCCAGACAGACTGTGACCAAGTAGAGATGGTCTCCCAAGTGTCCTGACAACAGGCCAGCCAAGGTTGCATTTCAGTTAAAGATAACAAAAAAAATCATTAGTTAGTATCTTTTATTATATCCTGGGGCTTCCCGGGTGGCGTGGTAGAGAATCTGCCTGCCAGTGTAGGAGACACAAGAGATTCGGGTTCGATCCCTGGGTCCAGAAGACTCCTCAGAGTAGGAAATGGGAACCTGCTCCAATATTCTTGCCAGGAAAATTCCATGGACAGAGGATCCTGGTGGGCTACATACAGTTCATGGGGTCACAAAGAGTCAGACATGACTGAGCAACTGAGCGCACAGACTTATCACCTCCCAGGGACTGTGGGGTCCCAGGAAAGACAAATATGTATAAAATACAAAACCCCTCACCCTCGAGTAGCTCACAGGCTTAAATTAGGAAGATTCTCTTTTCCAAAGAGGAGTCCATGGTGTGCTACCTTTTAGGAAGATTCTCTTTTCTGAAGCAGGGTCTGTGGTGTGCTACCTTAGTACCTAGCAGTACCCAGTAGTGCTTAGTACACAGGGCAGCAAAGCAGGGACACTAAAATAAATGGAAAATTTGAGATAATTTGTCATTTTTAAAATAAAAGCATTATGGAGAAGGAAATGGCAACCCACTCCAGTATTCTTACCTGGAGAATCCCATAGACAGAGGAGCCTGGCAGGCTACAGTCCATGGGGTCGCAAGAGTCGGACACGACTTAGTGCACTGTCTCACCCCAGAGATCCTGCCACATACACCACAAAAACCAAACATCCCCCAATGACCTTGGCCCCACTGTTCCAATCACTCCCAGGTGGGAATTCAGGCACATGTCCACAGAGGTCACAGACAACATACATACGGTTCTGTTATGTCCCATATATTACCCTTTCATGTCCCAAGGAAGACATTTTCTCTTAGAGATTTTCATTTAGTGTATCTTTAAAAAAATCTTGTGTTAAACTTGCCTCCATCTTTTTCTTGGGTAAGGACAACCCAGAAATGGGCCTTTTGTGTCTGTGATGTTGCCATTCACAGCTTTCTTGATAGGCCTAGTACAATCTTGAGAACAGGGTTGCTGTATGCTGAATGTCAGACGGTAGCTCTTAGCTTTGCCTATCTTAGGTAGTTATGCTGTGCATTTTTTATTGGTGTACCATGTTTGATTTGTCCCTAATACCTTTGAAGTTTTCTGAGAAATGAATAATGCAACATGAACTTATTAAAATACATTTTAAGCCTTTAAAAAAAAATAAATAAAATAAAAGCATTAAGGTAGTCATCAAAAGAGAAGTCAGAATTTTGTGTCACATCCTTACTTGTACTTAGTATTTTCTTGTATCTTGAAGCCATTTTGCTAGAGATGTACACTGTACCGTAATTAAAGTCTTAACTCCGTCCAACTCAGCTCAGCGTGTTCTGCAAATGGGAAGGGATTCCAGAGAAAGAAAGACCTTTGGTGGTAAGGGCAGTGTGGAAATAGCTTCTAGACTTTTTCAGACAAGACTTCTAGATCCTAAGGTCTAAAAGAAGAGGGATCAAGTTTGCTCAGTACCACCAGGTGGCAGGAGTGAGCTGCCCAATGACTCGATCTAGCCCCACTCTCCAGGGCTTGTTCACACCGCCAGAGCATTGGCACTTTTTGCAGGTGACAACAGCAGAGTCGCCAGTGCCAAGGTAAGGAAGGGCTGGGGTGAGAAGAGTCCTCAGAGGGTTATGGTACTGGTTGTGCATCTTCTCCCCCCAGTCTTGACTCAGAGAAGGCAAGACTCTTGTCAAAGGTTTAAAAGTGTCCAGATTCCTAGGCCACAATTCAGCAAGCAGGGGTCTATTTTTTGCCCTACCCACCAGCCTACCAGCCTTTCACAGACATTCCCTGAGCATCTACTATGTGCCAGACACGTGCTAGAAGTGTCCACAATAGCATTTTACAGGAAATGTGCAATCTATAGAAGGAAACCTGGTAAACATCCATGCTCCTACGATACGGCGGCAGTCCGGGGTAGTAAAAGTGGCCGTCTTAAAAGTCAGACAGACTTAGGTGTGAATTCAAGTTCCACCACTTGGTAGCTGTGCAAATTCTGTGAGCCTCAGTCTGCCTGTCTGTAAAATGGGAGTAAATGACTCTCATAGAAGACCCCAAAGATGTTACATGAAAATTCACCGCCTAAATTTTTTTAAATAAAAGAAATAAAATTCACTGTCTGCCACATAGCTGATGGGGCTTTCCCAGTGGGGCTAGTGGTAAAGAATCTGGCTGCCAAGACAGGAGACCCAAGAGACATGGGTTCGATCCCTGGGTCGGGCAGATCCCCTTGAGAAGGAAATGGCAACCCACTCCAGCATTCTTGCCTGGGAAATCCCATGGACCAGAGGAGCCTGGTGGGCTACAGTCCACGGGGTCACAAAGAATCGGACATGACTAAGCACTCACTACTCACATAACTGTTATTATCAGTGCTAAACACTAGGGAAACAGTACCCAGCTTACTCTTGAGGAGACTTTCTACCCAGAGGTCACCACCCAGAGAAGGTGACCTCTAGGTAGAAAGTTGAAGGATCAGATCAGATCAGATCAGTCGCTCAGTCATGTCCGACTCTTTGCGACCCCATGAATCACAGCACGCCAGGCCTCCCTGTCCATCACCAACTCCCGGAGTTCACTCAGACTCACATCCATCAAGTCAGTGATGCCATCCAGCCATCTCATCCTCTGTCGGCCCCTTCTCCTCCTGCCCCCAATCCCTCCCAGCATCAGAGTCTTTGCCAATGAGTCAACTCTTCGCATGAGGTGGCCAAAGTACTGGAGTTTCAGCTTTAGCATCATTCCTTCCAAAGAAATCCCAGGGCTGATCTCCTTCAGAATGGACTGGTTGGATCTCCTTGCAGTCCAAGGGACTCTCAAGAGTCTTCTCCAACACCACAGTTCAAAAGCATCAATTCTTCGGTGCTCAGCTTTCTTCACAGTCCAACTCTCACATCCATACATGACCACAGGAAAAACCATAGCCTTGACTAGACGAACCTTTGTTGGCAAAGTAATGTCTCTGCTTTTGAATATGCTATCTAGGTTGGTCATAACTTTCCTTCCAAGGAGTAAGCGTCTTTTAATTTCATGGCTGCAGTCACCATCTGCAGTGATTTTGGAGCCCCCCAAAATAAAGTCTGACACTGTTTCCACTGTTTCCCCATCCATTTCCCATGAAGTGGTGGGACCGGATGCCATGATCTTCGTTTTCTGAATGTTGAGCTTTAAGCCAACTTTTTCACTCTCCTCTTTCACTTTCATCAAGAGGCTTTTGAGTTCCTCTTCACTTTCTGCCATAAGGGTGGTGTCATCTGCATATCTGAGGTTATTGATATTTCTCCCGGAAATCTTGATTCCAGCTTGTGTTTCTTCCAGCCCAGCGTTTCTCATGATGTACTCTGCATATAAGTTAAAAAAGCAAGGTGACAATATACAGCCTTGACGAACTCCTTTTCCTATTTGGAACCAGTCTGTTGTTCCATGTCCAGTTCTAACTGTTGCTTCCTGACCTGCATACAAATTTCTCAAGAGGCAGATAAGGTGGTCTGGTATTCCCATCTCATTCAGAATTTTCCACAGTTTATTGTGATCCACACAGTCAAAGGCTTTGGCATAGTCAATAAAGCAGAAATAGATGTTTTTCTGGAACTCTCTTGCTTTTTCTTTGATCCAGCAGATAAGTGGAAGATTTAGAGAGTAAGGGGGGAGAAGAGGTAACATTGGGTGGTGCTAGAGGGAGATTCCCAGAGAAGGAGTAGATGGACAAATTGGGAGGATGAATGCACACTCTAGTTTACCAGCAACTGGGACATGGAAAAGGGTTACTGTCTGGAGTTCAGGCTGATGTAATCTGGATTATCTCCAGGAATCAACATGCATTTAGTGAGTACCTACTCTTGAGAGTCCCTTGGACTGCAAGGAGATCCAACCATTCCATTCTGAAGGAGATCAGTCCTGGGAGGTCTTTGGAAGGAATGATGCTAAAGCTGAAACTCCAGTACTTTGGCCACCTCCTGCGAAGAGTTGACTCATTGGAAAAGACTCTGATGCTGGGAGGGATTACGGGCAGGAGGTGAAGGGGATGACAGAGGATGAGATGGCTGGATGGCATCACTGACTCAATGGACGTGAGTCTGAGTGAACTCTGGGAGTTGGTGATGGACAGGGAGGCCTGGCGTGCTGTGATTCATGGGGTCGAAAAGAGTCAGACACGACTGAGCGACTGAAATGAACTGAACTGAACTGAACTCTGAGCTTCTTTCAAACATTGTTCAGCTCAGTTCAGTTCAGTCGCTCAGTTGTGTCCAACTCTTTGCGACCCCATGGATGGCAGCACGCCAGGCTTCCCTGTCCACCAATTCCCAGAGTTTGCTCAAACTCATGTCCATTGAGATGGTGATGCCATCCAACCATCTCATCCTCTGTTGTCCCCAAACATTTCAAGCACTGTAAGAGATAACAAAGATAAATGAAAAATAAATAAATAAAGGCCTGACCTCTTATCTCATGAAGCCTACAGAGGTTGAGAAGATAAAAGGGCAGGGCCCCATACTTCCTGCTCTAAACCTTGCTAGTCTGACCCTCCTTACCTCTGGCCTTCTCATTCAGGATATCCAATCAACACCAAGTCCATCTGTGGTGGACTGCTCGCTCCTTACTGCACACATTTTTTTTTTGCTTCCCATACCATGAGGCATGTGGGATGTTAGTTCGCCCACCAGGGAGGGAACCTGCACTCCCTGCAGTGGAAGTATGGAGTCTTAACCACTGGGCCGTTGGGGAAGTCCCTAACACCCACATTTTTACACCACTCCTCTCAAGTCTCAGGCAGTAAACAGTCTCCCTGCAGTGTGAGAGACCCTGGTTCGATCCCTGATCCCTGTGCTGGGAAGATCCCCTGGAGAAGGAAATGGCAACCCACTCCAGTATTCTTGCCTGGAGAATCCTATGGATGGAGGAGCCTGGCAGGCTACAGTCCATGGGGTCACAAGGAGTCTGACACTACTGAGTGACTTCACTTTCACTTTCTCAAGTCTAGCTAAAATAAATGTAACGCTTGCTGTGAGGAGAAAAAAAAAAAAAAACCTTAAAAGACAGTCTATCAATAAAATTGTTTTCACGGTTCTTTCCAAGCTGTAGTGGCACTTCCCCTGCAGCAACTCATTTGATATTTACAAATACCTTATCAATTAGGTAAGTATTGTTCCGTTTCTTCCCTCCCCATACATACCTTTCTCCTTTTTCTGTGACACCACAATCAAGGATCTTAGTTTTCTTAACAGGTATTGAACTGTGCCTCGGGCCGTGGATGTGCAGAATCTTAACCACTGGACCTCCATGGAAGTTTCAACCACATTTTTATTTTAAAACTATCACCATGAGAAAATATTGCCAGGAACAAAAGGGAACATGTGTGAGGATATTCATGAAAACCTTTTGGTATTGGGAAGCTGTTTTCTCTATCCCTAAGAGAAGCCTGTTCAACAGAAGTGATGAACTAGACATATCTATTGTAACATGGATAAATCTTAAAGTGTTGTGTGATAAAACATTATAGCACAATTAAATTCTACGTGCAAATTAAACAAATCCACAAAACAAACATGTATATATATTCAGGGACAAAGAAATACATTAGAATGATGCTTATAAGGAGGAGGGAGAGGGCTTAGGAATGAAGACAGGAAAAAAATAAAATGGAGAGGGGTCTTGTATGAACTCAAATGATGACAGTGTTAACCTAAAACAATAAAATAGTTATTTTACCATCAAAATAGGTTTGTTCTGAAACAGCAAAGAATTGCAATTCAGGACAAGCAGTCTACGGTGGCCTGCAATCTATGGTGACCCACAGGTAAGCACAGAGGAGAGGACCCCTACTTTATATAGAGCGCCTGTTACAAAGAGTCTATTGAGGGACCCTGGGAGTTGAGTGCTGTGGCTTGTCATTGGCTGAGCTGTTGCTGGGCAAGGAGAAACTCTTCCTCCTGCTGGTAATAGTAAGTGATAGGGTGTGAGAGCTCCCTCTTCTCACTTCCAGACTCCATTTTGAATGAGGTTTCTCTTTATTAACTGTCATGATAGTGTACTACTGAAAAACCATGCACCTCAAATGGGACTTGAACCCAGGGGCCAGAACTCAAACCCAGCCAGAACACAGGCTGAATGGGAGGATTATTCCAGTTAGTTCAGAGAAGGGGCGGAGATTTCTAGGAACTGGGCCACCACCCACTTTTGGCCTTTTATGGTTGGCCTCAGAGCTGTCATGCCACTGGTGGGTGTGTTATTTAGCATATGCAAAAAGGTATTGCATATGGAAAAACCCCTGATGCTGGCAAAAATTGAGGGCAGGAGGAGAAGGGGGCAACAGAAGGTGAGATGGTTGGATGGTATCACTGACTCAATGGACATGAGTCTGAGCAAACTCCAGGAGATAGTGAAGGACCAGGAAGCCTGGCATGCTGCAGTTCATGGGACTGCAAAGAGTCCAACACGACTGAACGACGACAACAGCAAAGGTATTACAATGAGCATATAATGAGGCCTAAGGTCTACTGGATGTTAAATCTTCTGTTATCTTGAACCTCTTTGGTTCTAACTGATCTTAAAGAAACTACAGTGAGCAGTCCTGAAGAGAGATCTTAGTTCCCTGCCCAGGAACTAAGGGTAGCCTCAGTGGAAATCAGGAATCCTAGCTACTAAACCACCAAGGGCTAGAGGCTAGAAGCAAAGTGGCCCTGGCTCTTTCTCCTGTTTGAAAGCAAAAATGTTTCAAGGAGGCAGAAATTGTAAAACCTTCATCATCAGAGACACATTACAAGTGTGAGAACACATTGAGAAGATTGTTTTATTTAAGTAAAAAGCAAGGCAGAAATACATATCCAGAGAGAAATGTATGGGCATCCTCTCTGATGAGGTGGAGTGCAGTAATACAGAGGTGATTTATTTTTAAAAATTTGTTATTTATTTGGCTGCACTGAGTCTTAGTTACGGCACGTGAGATCTTCCATCTTCAGTTGCGGCGTGTGGAAACTTAGTTGTGGTATGCCAGACCTAGTTCCCTGACCAGGGATTGAATATGGGCCCCCTGCGTTGGGAGTGCAGAGTCTTAGCCACTGGACCATCAGGAAAGCTCAAGAGGTGATTTAAATCTCTTTTATAGGGACTTACCTGAGTGGTCCAATGGCTAGGACTCTGCACTCCCAATGAAGTGTTCCCGTGTTCAGTCGCTGGTCAGGGAACAGGGTTCCACATGCCACCGCTAAAGGATCTGGCCTGCTGAAACAGACCTGATGCAGTCAAATAAATAAATAAAAATATTTTAAAAAGTCATTTATATAAGATCATCTTTCCAGGTATTTGTTTACCTTTGGTCAATTATCTTCTTTCTTTTTTCACACCTAATCTGTTCTAGGATTTCTCCCCAGTATACATTTGCAACTTTTTGTTAAAATGGATCCCACTGCAGAGCCCTGTGGGTATGTCCACACTTATTATGGGGTTGCACTGCCTCCCTTTCTGATCCCTCAAGGAGCCTTCCTGAGTATGTGTAGACAGGGAAGTTTTCCTTGATCTCAGGAGTGCTCATCTTATCTATTCATTCCAGCAGAGCTCAGCTTCTGCCACTAGCTTTGTCCTTGAAGTGTCTGGGTGAGAACAAAGCTTCAATTTTACTTCACTTAACAAACATCAGCTGGCCAGCCAGGGGCCCATCTAGCTGTTAGGGAAAGCACACTGAAACCGCCAAACCTGGCCAGGCACCATAGTAACCATTTGTGTGAGTTATTTTATGACAGGTGGTCCTGGTAAGGAACATGGAACTGACAAGCCACCACCAATTGGGAGAATTGGGGAAAGGTCAAAAGAAGACATCACGTGTCGGATCACCTCCTGCGATCCTTCTCGCAGACATCCATCTTGGCTGAGCAATGACTGCACGACCTGGAAGGACTCTGCGTTAGAATGATTGGCCAAAGACAATCCAGAAACCAATCCCAAAGCCATAAAACCCGGGACTGCGAGCCACGAGGCAGAGCAGTTCTCCTGGGCTCCCTTACCCTACTGCTCTCCACCCAGGGGGCCCTTTCCAATAAAGTCTCTTGCTTTGTCAGCAAGCATGTCTCCTTGGACAATTCTTTTCCGAGTATTAGGCAAGAGCCCACTCTTGGGGCCCTGGAAGGGGTCCCCCTTCCTACAACATATCTCTAACCTCATAGCCATAATATATCATTCTTTTAAAGATTGTGCCCTATCGTCTTCCCTCCTATTTCACTATGAACCAAAAAATATGATTAACTTATTGACTCTTTGCACCTAGATTGACAAAGTTAATAATTATGGGTTCTGGACTCTCATTTTCCCATTTAAAATACTTCAAAATTCTCCATAATCTAGAAGATAAAGTCCAAGTCTATGTCTAGAACTTAAGTGTTACTTAGCTATTTTGCCTTTGCTCTGTCTGAAATATCCTTATAACTGGTTTCCAACTCTGGCTTCACATTGAAATGACTTTACAAGCCTTAAAATGTATAGACACAGAGAAAGACCAATACTGTATGTTTTCACTTATACGTGGAATCTAAAAAAACAAAACAAGTAAATAAAACAGAAAGAGGCTCACAGGTACAGAGGAAAAACTAGTGGTTAGCAGAGGCGAAGGATACCTAGAGGTACAAATTCAGTTATAAAAGAAATAAGTCACAGGATTGTAACACACAGCACAGGGAATATAATCAATATTTTATAATAACTTTGAAAAAAAAGGTATAGATATCTCAGCCTCAACCAACCCCAATCAATCATTCCAATTGATTTTATTGGAATGGAGTGGGGTCATGTATGAGTGGTTTTTAAAAGATCCACAGGTAAGTTAAGAATCATGAACTCCAACTCAGTTCAGGGTATCCAGGCTAGATTAGGGTCCCCTTATGTGTTAATCTCTGTGAAATTTCTATTGTCCAATTATCTGAAAGAAAAGAAAAAGAAAGTGAAAAGTGGTTCAGTAAACAATCTGCCTGCACTACAGGGAACCTGAGTTAGATCCTTGGGTCAGGAAGATCCCCTGGAGAAAGGAATGGCTATCCACTCAAGTATTCTTGCTTGAAGAAGTCCATGGACAGAGGAGTCTGGCAGGCTATAGTCCATGGGGTCATAAAGAATTGGACTAACACTTTAACACTGAGTGACTAACATTTTCTATGTGTTTACTCTATCACTGTGCAATTTCTATTGTTCAGTTATCTGAATATTTCATCTCAGCCTAGTGGGACTGATTGAGCCTTTTATGTTTTACTCTTCTGCTTCAAATCTTTTAATGACTTCCATTACCCCCAAGATAAAATCCAGACTTCTTAATGAATCCTACAATTCCTCCTACTCCCAGCTCACCTTTAATGCATTTATCCATTCAACCTTCATCAAGTGTCTATTATGAGTCCGGCACTCTAGAAGACAGTGGAGACAAAGAAGCAAGTAAGAGCAGCACAATCTTCTCTCTGGTGGAGCTTACAATTTGGGAGGAAGACAAAAGTTGAACAAATAATTACAGGGTTATAGAAACTCCTGTTTCAGGAGTTGGAGAAGGAAGGTTTCCCCTGGAGTTAAGAGTTAAACTGAGTGCAGAAAGAACACTAGAAGTTAGTTGGGGGCGGAGGGAGAGAGGAGTGCTCCAGGCAGAAGGAGTAGCGGAAGTAGGACAATGGCTGGGGGAAGATCATGGTATGTGGGAAGAACTGAAAACATGTATGGACGGGAAGAGGGAAATGGAGACCAAACTTGAAGCCTAGTTGACTCACAGACTTAGAGTCTCCCAACTTAGACAAGTTAAAGTTGGGAGACTTTATCCCAAGGGTGCCGGAAAGCCTAGAAAAGGTTTAAGCAGGGGAGTGTAGTATAATCAGATAAACTTTAAAAAAAATATTCTAAGTGGATATACAGTGGAGCCAAGATTAGATTTGGGTGTTCCCAAATCTTATCAGCCTCTCCTTTGCAGATGATATCCTGGAGTCTTTTCACACTGATGATCTGCAGCAGGGCAACAACTGGCAAGGTCTTGTGTGCTCAGTCCTGTTGGACTCTTTTCCACCCCATGGACTGTAGCCCACCAGGCTGCTCTGTCCATGGAATTTTCCAGGCAAGAACACTGGAGTGGGTTGCCCTTCCCTACTTCAGGGGATCTTCCTCTTGGAGTCTTTTACTGATGCTTAAATCCATCCTCTGTGACTAGTTTGCTTTAGCTAAAGGATTGGAATTGAACTGTATTTACTAACTCCTGCAGAATGGCAGTGTAACTACTCACTGTTGTTGGGTCATCCAGTAAACACTAACTGAGAGTCTATTTTGTGCCAGCACGTCCAAGTGCTGCTGATACTTGGTAAATACGACCCAAAGATTTCCCAGGTTCAGTTCAGTTGCTCAGTTGTGTCTGACTCTTTGTGACCCCACGGACTACAGCATTCCAGGCCTCCCTGTCCAACACCAACTCCTGGAGTTTACTCAAACTTATGCCCATTGAGTTGGTGATGCCATCCAACCATCTCATCCTCTGTCGTCCCCTTCTCCTGCCCTCAATCTTTCCCAGCATCAGGGTCTTTCCAAATGAGTCAGTTCTTCACATCAGGTGGCCAAAATATTGGAGTTTCAGCTTCAGCATCAGTCCTTCCAATGAATAATCAGGGCTGATTTCCTTTAGGATGGACTGGTTTGATCTCCTTTCTGTCCATGGGATTCTCAAGAGTCTTCTCCAACACCACAGTTCAAAAGCATCAATTCTTCAGTGCTCAGCTTTCTTTATAGTCCAACTCTCACATCCATACATGACCACTGTAAAAACCATAGCTTTGACTAGATGGACCTTTAGAATTCACCTGTCAATGCAGGACACATAAGAGATGTGGGTTCTATTCTTGGATTGGGAACATCCCCTGGTGTAGGAAATGGCAACCCACTCCACTATTTTGCCTGTAAAATCCCATGGACAGAGGAGCCTGGCGGGCTATAGTTCATAAGGTAGAAAAGAGCTGGACATGACTGAGTGATTGAATACACACACACAAAGTACAAAAAGAAAGATGGATTTGATCTGTTAAAAAATAGGTCCTATTGCCTAGATAACAATAACAAAATTAAAAAAAAAACAATAACAAAATTAAAAGGCAACTGATAGAAGAAAATATGTCTAATACTTTTTTAAAAGGGTTAGTATCTAGTATTTATGTATGTTTAAAAATGTAAAATAGAACTTCCCCAGTGGTCCAGTGATTAAGAATCCACCTGCCAATGCAGGGGACATGAGTTCAATCCCTGGTCTAGGAAGATTCCACATGCCAAGGGGCATACTAAGCCTGTGTACCACAACCACTGAATCCCATGCTCTAGAACCTGTGCTCTACAACAACAGAAGCCACAGCAAAGAAAACCCACGCACTGCAACTAGAGAGTAGCCGCCACTCACAGGAACCAGAAAAAGCCCCAGTGTAGCAACGCGGACCCATTGTAGCCAAAAATAAATATAAATAAATAAATAAAATTAAAACAAAATAAAAGACAGCAATTTTAGAAAACAATTTGGCAGTTTCTTATAAAGTCAACACCGAAATCAGATTGATTATATTCTTTGCAGCCAAAGATGGAGAAGCTCTATAGAGTCAGCAAAAACAAGACCAGGAGCTGACTGTGGCTCAGACCATGAACTCCTTATTGCCAAATTCAGACTTAAATTGAAGAAAGTAGGGAAAACCACTAGACCATTCAGGTATGACTTAAATCAAATCCCTTATGATTATACAGTGGAAGTGAGAAAGAGATTTAAGGGCCTAGATCTGATAGATAGAGTGCCTGATGAACTACGGAATGAGGTTCATGACATTGTACAGGAGACAGGGATCAAGACCATTCTCATAGAAAAGAAATGCAAAAAAGCAAAATGGCTGTCTGAGGAGGCCTTACAAATAGCTGTGAAAAGAAAAGAATCGAAAAGCAAAGGAGAAAAGGAAAGATATAAACATCTGAATGCAGATTTCCAAAGAATAGCAAATAGAGATAAGAAAGCCTTCCTCAGCGATCAATGCAAAGAAATAGAGGAAAACAACAGAATGGGAAAGACTAGAGATCTCTTCAAGAAAATCAGAGATACCAAAGGAACATTTCATGCAAAGATGAGCTCGATAAAGGACAGAAATGGTATGGACCTAACAGAAGCAGAAGATATTAAGAAGAGATGGCAAGAATACACAGAAGAACTGTACAAAAAAGATCTTCATGACCCAGATAATCACGATGGTGTGATCACTGACCTAGAGCCAGACATCCTGGAATGTGAAGTCAAGTGGGGCTTAGAAAGCATCACTACAAACAAAGCTAGTGGAGGTGATGGAATTCCAGTTGAGCTATTCCAAATCCTGAAAGATGATGCTGTGAAAGTGTTGCACTCAATATGCCAGCAAATTTGGAAAACTCAGCAGTGGCCACAGGACTGGAAAAGGTCAGTTTTCATTCCAATCCCAAAGAAAGGCAATTCCAAAGAATGTTCAAACTACCACACAATTGCACTCATCTCACATGCTAGTAAAGTAATGCTCAAAATTCTCCAAGCCAGGCTTCAGCAATATGTGAACCATGAACTTCCTGATGTTCAAGCTGGTTTTCGAAAAGGCAGAGGAACCAGAGATCAAATTGCCAACATCCGCTGGTCATGGAAAAAGCAAGAGAGTTCCAGAAAAACATCTATTTCTGCTTTATTGACTATGCCAAAGCCTTTGACTGTGTGGATCACAATAAACTGTGGAAAATTCTGAAAGAGATGGGAATACCAGACCACCTGACCTGCCTCTTGAGAAATCTGTACGCAGGTCAGGAAGCAACAGTTAGAACTGGACATGGAACAACAGACTGGTTCCAAATAGGAAAAGGAGTTCGTCAAGGCTGTATATTGTCACCCTGCTTATTTAACTTATATGCAGAGTACATCATGAGAAATGCTGGATTGGAATAAACACAAACTGGAATCAAGATTGCCGGGAGAAATATCAATAACCTCAGATATGCAGATGACACCACCCTTATGGCAGAAAGTGAAGAGGAACTCAAAAGCATCTTGATGAAAGTGAAAGTGGAGAGCGAAAAAGTTGGCTTAAAGCTCAACATTCAGAAAACGAAGATCATGGCATCCAGTCCCACCACTTCATGGGAAATAGATGGGGAAACAGTGGAAACAGTGTCAGACTTTATTTTTTTGGGCTCCAAAATCACTACAGATGGTGACTGCAGCCATGAAATTAAAAGACGCTTACTCCTTGGAAGGAAAGTTATGACCAACCTAGATAGCTTATTCAAAAGCAGAGACATTAGTTTGCCAACAAAGGTTTGTCTAGTCAAGGCTATGGTTTTTCCTGTGGTCATGTATGGATGTGAGAGTTGGACTGTGAAGGCTGAGCACCGAAATGGATGCTTTTGAATTGTGGTGCTTGAGAAGACTCTTGAGAGTCCCTTGGACTGCAAGGAGGTCCAACCAGTCCATTCTGAAGGAGATCAGCCCTGGGATTTCTTTGGAAGGAATGATGCTAAAGCTGAAACTCCAGTACTTCGGCCACCTCATGCGAAGAGTTGACTCATTGGCAAAGACTCTGATGCTGGGAGGGATTGGGGGCAGGAGGAGAAGGGGCCGACAGAGGATGAGATGGCTGGATGGCATCACTGACTCGATGGACATGAATCTGAGTGAACTCCGGGAGTTGGTGATGGACAGGGAGGCCTGGTGTGCTTCGATTCATGGGGTTGCAAAGAGTCGGACATGACTGAGCGACTGATCTGATCTATAAAGTCAAACATATCTTTACCATAATACTGTTGCTGCTGCTGCTAAGTCGATTCAGTCGTGTCCGACTCTGTGTGACCCCAGAGACGGCAGCCCATCAGGCTCCCCCGTCCCTGGGATTCTCCAGGCAAGAACACTGGAGTGGGTTGCCATTTCCTTCTCCAATGCATGAAAGTGAAAAGTGAAAGTGAAGTCGCTCAGTCATGTCTAACTCTTCGCGACCCATGGACTGCAGCCTAACAGGCTCCTCTATCCATGGGATTTTCCAGGCAAGAGTACTGGAGTTGGCTGCCATTGCCTTCTCCACCATAATACTACTAAGTAATAATAGCAAATAAGCTACTGATACACCCAACAATGTAGAAGAATTTTGAAACCATTATGTTGAAGAAAGAAGCTAGGGCAAAAAAGAAAGTACATAGTGTACAATTATATTCTGGGGAAACCCTAGACAAGATAAATATAATTTTTTCTAGAATCAATTCTAGAAGTCAGAAAGCAAGTCAGTGGCTGCCCACGGACTGAGGCGAGAGGGGAGTTGGCATGGATTGTTCAAAGGGAAGGGGCATGGGAAACTATTTAGGGTAATGTTCCGTATCTTGATTGTTGTGATGGTTACATGGATATATACCTTTGTCTAAACTCATCAAGATGCACATTTAAAATGAATGCATTTTATTGTATAAAAATTATACCTCACTGAAGTTGATTGTCTTCTATCTCAAAAGCAAGCAAACAAAAACATGACAACTGACAGGGAGAAAATATTTGACATATTGTTAACAAAGAATATGGCATATACATAAGAGCTTAAGTCAAAGGATTCAATAGAAAAATGGACAAGGTACATAAAGGACAACTCACAGAGGACAAAATACAAATGCACAATAACAGAAGACACCTGTTCTTGTAAATCTCAATTAATCAGGAAAAAACAAATTTCAATAATGGAATTGTTAGATTGACAAACAGTTTTCTTTTTTTTTTTGTTTGTAATGTTTTAGCCTAAAGGCATTAGGGATCTTAATTCCCCAACCAGGGATGGAACCCCTGGCCTCTGCAGTGGAAGTGCAGAGTCTTAACCACTGAACCTCCAGGGAAGTCCCAACAGCAATTTTAAAAATTGTTTGAGAATTCAGGGAAATTATCACTTTCACAGTGTTGATATGAGTGCAACTGGAAATATTTTTGTTAGATAATTTGGCAGTGTATCAAAATTTTAAATATGTCTTGACTCTGCAATTCTTTCCTGGAGAACTCCATGGACAGAGGGACCTGGCAGGCTACAGTCTATGAGGCTGCAAAGAGTTGGGACAAGACTGAGCTACCAACACTTTCACTTACTTTCATACTGATAATACTGACATGTACTTAACTGTGTGCTGGGATTCCTACCATACTTCAACCATTCCACCCACTAAATACTCTTGTTTCCTCATTTTATAGATAAGGAAGAAAAGGAGGTTAAGTGACTTGCCCAAGGTCATAATAGCTACAGAGCCAGGATTCGCACCCGTCTCCAGAATCTGTACTCTGAACCATTATGCTGTACAGCTCTCCACTGTCCTAAATGCCATGTGCTGTGCTTAGTTGATCAGTTGTGTCCAACTCTTTGAGACTCCATGGACTGTAGCCTGCCCGGCTCTTCTGTCCATGAGGTTTCTCCAAGCAAGAATACTGAAGTGGGTTGCCATTTCTTCCTCAAGGGGATTTTCCCAACCCAGGGATCTGTAGCCTGCCCGGCTCTTCTGTCCATGAGGTTTCTCCAAGCAAGAATACTGAAGTGGGTTGCCATTTCTTCCTCAAGGGGATTTTCCCAACCCAGGGATCAAACCCAGATAGAAACCTGCTTTGCAGGCAGATTCTTTACCAACTGAGCCACCAGGGAAGCCCAGGAATACTGGAATGGGTAGCCTAGCCCTTCTCCAGGGGATCTTTCTGACCAAGAATTGAAATCAGGTCTCCTGCATTGCAGAAGATTCTTTACCATCTGAGTTACCTTAATCAACTATACTCCAGTATAAAATAAAAAGTTAAAAAGCCAGATATTTACTATCTATTATGTGGGGGGGGGGGGCAGGGTAGGTTAATGATGGGAGCAAACTGACTGTCTCAAATCTTATACAAAGACCTGATGTCATGTATTACTTGAGTAGTAAAAACAAAAATCAAGCAGATTGAAAGAAAGAAAGAAACCAACCCCACAACGAAAGCAAAAAAGATTGTCTACATTTCCACTTAATTTCTCTACAACTCTTCCAGATAAGTAATAATATTCTCATTTTATAGATGAGCAATTAAGGCTCCAAAAAGTTACTTGCCTCAAGTTACATACCTTCTAAGCCTGGATATGAACTTTGATCTGTGGCTCCAAGACCCAATTCACTTCTCTCCACTGGGCCTTTGGCAGTGAGAGTCCAGAGTCTTAACCACTGGACCACCAGAGAATTCCCAGAAATTGAGTTCTTGAACTACTAGTACAAGGAAGGCCACTCCAGGCACACATCTGTATGTGTGTAAATACGATGGCATGGAGCAAACCATTTGACATATTTTATGAATGATAGTTGAGTGGGAGAGCTTTGCTCTCTAGGTGAAAGGTTAATCCTGAAAAGATTTGATTGACTTGTACTGATAATGAAGCACAAGCTGGAAGATTGCCGGAAGAAATATCAATAACTTCAGACATGCAGATGACGCCACCCTCATGGTAGAAAGAGAAGAGGAACTAAAGGGCCTCTTGATGAAAGTGAAAGAGGAGAGTGAAAAAGCTGGCTTAAAACTCAACATTCAAAAAAATAAGATCATGACATCCGGTCCCATCACTTCCTGGCAAATAGATGGGGGAAAAATGGAAACAGTGACAGACTTTATTTTTTGGGGCTCCAAAATCACTGCAGATGGTGACTGCAGCTTGCCCCTTGGAAGAAAAGCTATGACCAACCTACTAGAGAGCATATTAAAAAGCAGAGAGATTACTTTGCTGACAAAGGTCCGTCTAGTCAAAGCCATGGTTTTTCAGTAGTCGTGTATGGATGTCAGAGTTGAACCATAAAGAAGGTTGAGTGCTGAATAATTGATGCTTTTGAACTGTTGTGTTGGAGAAGACCTTTGAGAGTCCCTTGGACTCCAAGGAGATCAAACCAGTCAATCCTGAAGGAAATCAGTCCTGAATATTCACTGGAAGGACTGATGCTGAAGCTGAAGCTCCAATACTTTGGCCACCTGATGTGAAGAGCCAATTAATTGGAAAAGACCCTGATGCTGAGAAAGACTGAAGGCAGGAGGAGAAGGGGACAACAGAGGATGAGAAAGTTGGATTGTATCCCTGACTTGAAGGACATGAGTTTGAGTAAACTCTGGGAGTTAGTGATGAACAGGGAAGCCTGGCGTGCTACAGTCCATGAGGTCACAAAGAGTGGGACAAGACTAAGTGACTGAACTGAACTGAACTGATGATGAGCTATTTCTTATCAATATAAGACTCCCTGGGGCTTATCTTGAAGAGGGTCAACTTGGAGATAAGGAATCCATTGTCTGTAGTAACAAGTAAACAATGTTGGGTTCACCTAAGATAGTGGCTAAGGATATGGAGAGGGAGGAAGGGATGAAATTGAGATATTTGTGGAATAAGATTGATGGGACTCAGTGACTGATGACAGAAGATGAGACTCAATGACTGAGGATGGTAGAGGTCTGAAGAGAGTACAAGTTTGTTGGGGAGAAAACTGAGCACAAGGTGCCTCAAAATGGAATCCTTTTCTGAATTCCCTGGTGGTCCAATGGTTAGGACTCTGCACTCTAACTGCAGAGAGCTTCCTTGGTGGCTCAGAGGTTAAAGTGTCTGCCCGCAATGCGGGAGACCCGGGTTCGATCCCTGGGCCGGGAATATCCCCTGGAGCAGGAAATGGCAAAGCACTTCAGGATTCTTGCCTGGAGAATCTCATGGACAGAGAAGTCTGGTAGGCTACAGTCCATGGGGTTGCAAAGAGTCAGACACGACTGAGTGACTTCACTTACTCTAACTGCAGAGGGCCCAGGTTCAATCACCGGTAGGGGAACTAAGATCCCACAAGTTGCACAGGTAGGCCCCCCAAAAAGGATCCTTTGTGTACATATCTTTTTCATTGCCTGTAAGATAGGATATAATCCCCTGGAGGAGGAAATGGCAACTCACTCCAGTATTCTTGCCTGGAGAACTCCATGGACAGGGGAGCCTGGAGGACTACAGTTCATGGGGTCTCAAAGAGTCAGACATGACTGAGGGACTAAGCATTCATGCACGCAAGCACGCCTTTGAGACAGGATGTTATAATTAGCTGAGTATGAGTCAGCCTCCTCTACTAAGCCATGATTTCCTTAAGGGAGGACCATGTCTCCTTTGTTTCATCTTCCCCAGTGTCTACAGCTCTATCTTGTATAGAAACGTTCAACTCTGAATAAAAGTGCACAGCAGAGAGACTAGCGTTCGTTTGGGGAGCAAGGAATGGTGGGGGATACAATTATTTTTTATTTTTGGCTGTGTGGCTTGTGAGATCTCAGTTCCCAGACCAAGGATCAAACCTGGGACCCTGGCAGTGAAAACAGATACATCTTAACCAGTGGACCACCAAGAAATTCCTTGGTGGGGGATAATCACACAAACTGGGAGGCAGGAAGTTCTTCAGCTTAGTGCCTCCCTCTTCAGCCTTGGTCAGAAGCCTGCCCCTCGGGAAATCACTCCATTTTTTCCCCTGAGTCCTTTACTTTTCTGGGTTAGCCACAGTGTGTGATAGATGCTGTGATGCTGACTGGCTCACACATGGGTGGCTGCTGTGCAGGGAAGAGTATCTTCCTCAAATTCTACTACCACCACCCAGAAAAGGATTCTAAAAAGGTGCCACGGGAGGAGCCTCAGATTTCTACTCCCTTCTTCTAAGTCAACAAATACAAGAGAGACATGGCCAGAGGTGGCACATCTTTGGTACTATGCCATAGGCTGATAAAGCAGGGGCAAAAGAGAATAACCAAAGAAGTGTGAACTCCTGCAGTAAGGAAAGGAGATCATGGGCCTGAGACTTCAGCCATAAAAGGAGAAGTGAGGATTTCCCTGGTGGTCAGTGTATATGCTCCCAATGCAGGGGTTGTTGTTGTTCAGTCGCTCAGTCATGTCCGACTCTTTGCAACCCCATGGACTGCAGCACGCCAGGCCTCCCTATCCTTCACCATCTCCCAGAGCTTCCTCAAATTCATGTCCATCGAGTTGCTGATGCCATCCGACTATCTTGTCCTCTGTCGTCTCCTGTTCCTCCTGCCTTCTATCTTTCCCAGCATCAGGGGCTTTTCCAATGAATCGGCTCTTTGCATCAGGTGGCCAAAGTATTGGAGCTTCAGCATCAGTCCTTCCAATTAATATTTGGGGTTGATTTCCTTTAGGATTGACTGGTTTGCTCTCCTTGCAGTCCAAGGGACTCCCAAGAGTCTTCTCCAACAACCACAGTTCAAAAGCATCAATTCTTCAGCGCTCAGCCTACTTTATGGTCCAACTCTCACATCCATATGTGACTACTTGAAAAACCATAGCAGGGGGCCCAGGTTCAATCACTAATCAGGGAACCAGATCCCACATACTGAAACTAAAAGATCCTGTGTGCCACAACTAATATCTGACACAACCAAATAATAAAAATAAACATTTAAAATTGGGAATTTTATTATTATTTAATTAGTTTAAAAACTATTTGTATTGCTAAAAAAGCATTTAAATCAGAATGGTGAAGAAAATGAATTTGATATAACTATCATCTGGACTTAACAATGATTACTATTCAGGAAGTGGGGTCAAAAAAGTAATTATGTTAATATTTGCCACATTTAGGTCAGTTAGTATTTATTTACTTATTATTTTTTGTGTGTGGCCTCACCATGCAGCTTGAGGGATCCTAGTTCCCTTGACCAGGGATCAAATCCTGGCCCCTATAGTGGAAACTCAAAGTCATAACCACTAAACTACTAGTGAATTCCCTCAGTTATTATTTTAAGTATTTTAATATAATTTACAGACATTTTGAGTTAAATTCTGAAATATTTTAATATGCATTGCTAATAAAAACTTGTTCTCATATAATCCCAATGCTCTTATGTTTCCCCCCAAATTAACAATCATTCCTTCAGTTCAGTTCAGTTCAGTTCTCAGTTGTGTCCAACTCTTTGTGACCCCATGGACTGCATCACGCCAGGCTTCCCTGTCCATCACCAACTCCCAGAGCTTGCTCAAACTCATATCCATCCAGTCAGTGATGCCATCCAACCATCTCATCCTCTGTTGTCCCCTTCTCCTCCTGCCTTCAGTCTTTCCCATTAATCATTCTCTAATATGACCTAATAGTCCATATTCAAAATTTCCCAACTATCCCCAAAAGATCTTTTTACTGTTGTAGTTTTGTTCAAAGTAAGATCATGTTGCTTGTGACTGTTTTGCCTCTTAAGTCTCTTTTAAGTAAGAGCAGCTCTTCCTCCTTTTCCATGCCATTGACTTGTTGAAGAAACAGTCACCCCAAATTGCCTTTGGAATTTTTCTAATTAGTTTCTTTGTGTTTTCACTTACCTTGTTCCTCCAGCCCCCACATTTTCTGCAAACTGGAAATTAGATCTAAAGAATTCCTTAGATTCAGGGAAGAATATTTGTTAGGTGAAGCAGTGTTTTTCTTATTGCCTTACATCAGGGCCACATAAAGCTCGTGGCTGGTGGTCTGGGGTTCTGTGTTTTTGAAGCTAGCTGGGGGGAAGCTAAGCCTGAGGGGATACAGGCAGTTAACCATCTATGGATCTGGAGGCTGAGCTCCCACTGGACCGCAGTCTCCGTGGTTGCTGCCCTTAGCAACACAGTGTGGGTTGAAGTCAGGGATGAGCCACTCAGGATCATCAGCTTGATGCTGGCAGCCTGGACTGGCCCAGTCCTCTGGGACAGGGATACCACACTGGCAGTTCTTCCTTTCAGCCCTGCTGTGTGCACCTTGCAGAAATGAGGAGACTAACCAGGCAAAATTCCCCAGGACTGAGGAGAGATAAACCATTTCAAGACCTGTTCACTGTGTCCTGCACTCTCCACTGTGGAGAGCAGGAAGCTTCCTCTTCTACTCTGGAATATTTGGTGGCGGCGGCGGCGGTGGTGGTGTGGCTCAGAAAATTCCTGCCTCTGTTAGCTCAGGTTTTCTTATCTTCTAACGTGCAGTTTCTGCTTTAAATATGTTTTGACTGATTTTAAAGTTTAGAATGTCAGGGCTGGAAGAACCCTTGTGGATCATCTGGACTAGCCCCTCACTCAAGTATCCTCATTCTCCCTTCTTAAAAACAGCTGCAGTAAGACAGTGAGAGCAGGATTGTTACCATGTAATTCTCCAGTCGACATTCACATTCTACTTTCTTCTTTTTTTAAAAATTTTTATTGAAGTCTAGTTAATTTACAGTATTTTGTTAGTTTCAAGTGTACAGCAAAATGACTGTTTTATATACATATATTCTTTTCCAGATTCTTTTCCATTATGGGTTATTACAAGATGAGTATAGTTCTCTGTGCTATATAGCAGGTCCTTGTTGTTCATCTATTTTATATATAGTAGTGAGTATATACCCACTCCAGTGTTCTTGCCTGGAGAATCCCAGGGACGGTGGAGCCTGGTGGGCTGCCGTCTCTGGGGTCGCACAGTCAGACAGGATTGACTTAGCAGCAGCAGCAGCAGCAGTGAGTATATGTTAATCCAAAATTCTAATTTATCCTTCCCCACCCCGGCCCCCACCACTATCCCCTCTGGTAACCGTAATTTTTTTTTTTTCTATGTCTTTGAGTCTATTTCTGTTTTGTAAACATGTTCATTTGTACCATATTTTTAGATCCCACATACAAGTGATATGATATTTGTTTTTCTCCGTCTGGCTTATTTCACTTAATGTAATAATCTCTAGGTCCATCCATCACATGCCACCTTCTTATCTTTACCATGATCAGGTTCCCCTTGTTCCACGCTGCTGCTGCTAAGTCGCTTCAGTTGTGTTCAACTCTGTGTGACCCCATAGACAGCAGTCCACCAGGCTCCCCCGTCCCTGGGATTCTCCAGGCAAGAACACTGGACTGGGTTGCCATTTCCTTCTCCAATGCATGAAAGGGAAAAGTGAAGGTGAAGTCGCTCAGTCGTGTCGGACTCTTCGAGACCCCATGGACTGCAGCCTACCAGGCTCCTCCACCCATGGGATTTTCCAGGCAAGAGTACTGGAGTGGGTTGCCATTGCCTTCTTCACTCTTGTTCCATAGTATACCACTTATTTTTTCTTCATCTTAAACAATAACACCTGTGAAATGATAGGCTTCATAGGTAGTTAAATTTATTTCTAAAAATTTATTAAAAGAAAACATACAAAAATGTTCACTGCCACCACACTTTGGGAAAGAAATGCTAGAGAAAAATTTGCATCAGGGAGTCCCACCTCACTCTGTCTTGAGACCTTGGTTGGACACACTTCTTAAGTCCTAAATTTATTTCCCAATCAGTAAGAAAGAGACTTCCCTGGTGGCTCAGGTGGTAAAGAATCCGCCTGCAATGCAGGAGACCAGGGTTTGATCTCTGGGTGGGGAAGATCCCTTGGAGAAGGGAAGGCTACCCTCTCCAGTATTCTGGCCAGGAGAATTCCATGGACAGAGGAGCCTGGCAGGCTACAATCCAAGGGGTCGCAGAGTTGGACACAACTGAGTGACTTTCACACACAACAAAGAGACACTATACTATCTACAAGTATCAGTTACTAGCTGTGAGTGGCTGAAGGTTAAGCTCTTAGTGGAAAACACCCAGGGACCTTTGTCCAGGAACCTCTGATCGCCTACAATGGTGGCGGAGGGGAATGCAGAGAGAAGTCAGGCTGTGGTAAAGGTTACCTCTAGGCTGGGGATCAAGCCTCAGGGTAGCGGTGGGAAAACGTCTCTTGGAAGCAAAAGCCTGTAAAGCTCCGGCCCTCTCCACCATCTCTCTGGGCACCCCAAGGAGGCATGAACATGCCGTGCCAGAGCCTTTTCCCAACAGGAACCACCCACTCGCCTAGGGGACAGTGAAAACTTCCGGAAGAAGAGAGGAAAAGTCAGGTGTTAAGTCTCTAGGAGCTTCAGCGGGCTTCTGGGGCTCGAGGGAGGGAGGGCAAAGCAGGAAGGAGGGGTTTGCGGTTGGGGAGAGCCAGCTGGTCCACCCCTAGCCGGAAACTGGGGGTGGAGAGGCCCAGGCCCGGCGCACGCCCGTCTTCCAGCTCCAGACTGGGTCCCAGAGGCCGGCAAACCCCACCCCGCTCCTCTGGGTACCTCGTGGCCCAGGCGGGTTTGTTTATGTATCCAGCTCCCTCCACCCCCAGCCCGGCCCTCCGCCCGCCCTCCGAGTGGCCCCGTGGGAGGGGGAAACCGGGCGAGCCCCAGGCCGGCCCCCTCCGGTCCCCTCCCTTTCCTTCCTCCAGCCTGGGCTTTGGATGCCCGGGGAGGGCAAGTCCTTTTTATAGACTTGTTGAGCCAGTCGGGGCCAGTCTCCTTACTGGGAGTGGGAAGCTGGGGGGTGGCTCAGCTCTTTCCTCAACTCTGGATTCTGGAGAGAACTCAGGGCTTCTTGTCCCAGGAGAGGAAAGAGAAAAGGAAACTGCTTCATTTTTGGTTAAAAGGGGAACTTTTTTTTTTTTTAATGCTGTCAGGCAGGACCCCACTCACCCTTGGGGTGCAGAGGTCCGGGGCCGAGTGCGGGTGGGGGAAACTGGTGAGCGTAACTTGGCAATAAGCACAGGTTTCCAGGACTGGTGAGCAGAGGAGCCAGAAAAGGTTAGATATTTGGGGTGAGGGAAATGTTTTGATTATGTGTTTGTTTTTAGCTGGAGTGCCTAGGGGTCAGATTTAATTGTTCAGTGAAGCGGCTTTTTCACAGTGGGGTACAGACTCCTCTCTGAATCTCTCGGGTGCCTCCAGCTTGCCTCCTCTAGCTCTCAAGAGTGCAGATGGATTGTGTCTCTGGACAGTTTCTCTTCCTATCTTTCTCACTATCCCTTAAACCACCTCTGCTTTTATTTGCCAAAAGGTGGGTTCTTCAAGCTGCAGGGACCATGAACTGAGTTTACTGTCAGGCCTGTTCTTGCAGTCTTCAGAAAAGAATATTCCAGAAAGTTGGGCCAGAGTTCAGCTCCAACAATAACTAGGGTTCTTGAGGATGCCTCTCAGCTCTAAAAAGAAACCCCTCCCCCCAGCCTTTCTTTATTCTCCAGCACCTTTAAGACCACCAGAGCCACGGACCAGGACTAGTTGTACTGCTACTAGCTGCCTTCTTAGTACCAGGCAGGGATGAACCTGAACGCTTCTTAGATAAGGAAACAAACCCAGCAAAGATGCAGAATGAGTCACTTTAAATAATAATAGTAAAGAATATCTGTAGCCTGTCCTGAATTTCTCATCAACAGGTTCTGAGCTTCTCAAAGAAACCTGACTTCTTAGAGTTCTTAGTTACCTGGTTTTCAGGGTCTTGAAAAGACTGAGGGATGTATGATGATCCATTTATCTTCTCCAGTCACCAGTTATTTTGTAAATGACCTGAAATGTGCATGATGTGAAAAATCAAGATTTTCTGAGACTTTATTTTCTTGTCAGGGATTCTTTTATCTTTCTAAGATAAAGCTTCTTTATCTTAGAGTAGGTATGACAGGTAAACAGAATTTTAGTCAATGTGTTTTGTTCTTAACAGCTGTTGAAAGTTTACCAAGAAGGAAGTTTACAATGATGTTATAAAAGAAGAGTTTTGAATCATTTGCATATTTTAATTTGTAAAATATTCCTGTTACCAGATTGCTAAATGGGAAATCGCTAAAATCAAAGAGTATCTTCAAAATCAGGTTTGACTTGAAAAAGGCAACCAACCCAAGGCTGAGAATCAATCCTTGGCGTTGTACTATCTGAAGACCTATTCAGAATTTGGGGGACTGGCCTTCCCCTTTCACTTATCAAGTGTTTACTGTGAGCTATATCCTAGGCCTTGAGGATACATAGGGAAAAGGCATCACTTCCGGCCCTCAAGATTACTTTGACTGGAGATGTGATATTTAGATACCTTTAATGGATGTATGTAAAAAGAGCATGGTGGATAGAGTTTACAGTAACTGGGGGAGTTAGCAAAGACTGCATTAAAATTCATTTTTATCAAAGATAAGAGTTATGAGCCCAGAAGGAGGACCAGCTCAGTGAACTGTACTTTTAAATTTTGGAGACCCAAGAAAGCATGTTTTAGTGGAAAACTTCAACAAAGAACAAAACGAAGGCTAAGAGTGTAGTAGACAGGGAAGGTGAGCCTGAATAGGTGCAGGGCAGACCGATGACCACACTGGAGTGTTAGCACTGAGTGCCTGTGTTCTTATGAGTGGTTTTGAATGAAGACAACCCTCAATCCACATGGCTTTTTTTAAACACAGTCATTAGGAGTTATTTAAATGATTTCACAAACAGTTATGAAGACAAACTTGAAACAAGTTTATTCATTTTTGTTGTTGTTGTTTAGTCGAAAGAAAATCTGTTCAGGTTTTCACAGATGAATTGGACAACATGTCCATTTGCTCTCAGAAACTGTTAATAAACAAGCTTATGTTGAGGACATCCCTCACAGGCCAGGTTCTGAATTCTGTCTCGTCCTGGAGAAGCAAAGAGAGTACTGTGTAAAGGAGTGTGGCTCTTGAACTTCTGGGTCTAAAGCTAGGTCTTTTTTATCATTACCTGGAATAAAACCAAACCCTAGTTCCCATTTTTGGCTTAGACCAGCTTAGAACTATTGGGAAAAGAAAAAAAAAAAAAAAAAGCTTTGAAACTAAACAAAACAGTCATAATTTAAAGTACTGGAGAAGAGCATGACAATTTCTTACATTGGTTGAAAGGATTAAATTAGAAATGTTCAGAGGACTGCGCCACAGTTTTAGTTCCTCCTCCCTCCACCCGCCTCAGCAAGTTTGGGTGTGGTCTTTTGCTAAATACACTAAACAGCTGTTGGAATCTCCAGAGCTTGGTTTACAAAGATGAGCAATGCAGCTTCTTCGCTCCAGGAAGTTTCTTTCCTTCTGGAAGTTTCTTCTCTCAAGTTTCTTCCTTTAGTGCTTCTTAAACTGTGATTTAGGGACTAATCACCTGAAAGAGTTGTGTTGTCTTGTCCCTCTCCAGAGACTATCATTTACTAGACCTAAGATGAGGTCTAGGAATCTACCTTTTTTTAAAAAAGCAGTCCAGAGGATACAGATAAAGATTCCCTGATATTCTATTTTGAGAAACTTTGACTTAGAGATGCTAGTAATAGAAATGTAATGCGATGTTTTGTAATAAAGTTATAAAAGAAGATGATACCATGTAAGCTCTCCAGGAAGTACCTGCAGGATTTTTTTTTAAGAGCTAGAAGGAAACAAAAAGCTTTTCTTAAAAAAAAAAAAAGTTTATTAAGCCCATTTTAAAAATTAAGCTCAATTTTATAAATGGTTATACAGGCATTATTCATTTAAGAACTTACAGACTTTCGGTGGGATTATTCTGAGTTGAAATTTGGCACAACTCATTAGCTTTGTGATCTTTGGGAAGTTACTTCCTAGCATCAATTTCTTAACTTAAAAAATACTAATATCTCAACGTACAAAATACTTACTAATAGCCTCTAATACTTACTAATAACTTCCTCATGAGAATGACATTAGGAATGCAAGATACCTAGCTGATCTAGGCACTTAACTGTAGGCTTTTACCTTCTGGCCTTGCCCAGAGAAACATGAAGCCTCAGTTTCGGGGAATCCAGACTTTAAAACATGACAGTATCAAGTGCTTAACTGTAGATAATGAAGTGACAACATATAACATACAAGTGAAAAAAGATATGACCTTGTCACGTTATTGACAAGTCACCCAGGCAGCTGCCACAAAAACTAGGATAAAGGAAAGGCAGAATGGGAGGCCAGAAATTCAGGAAAAATCCTTTTATGCACTTGCAAAAAGCAAGAACTTTATTTTGCTACTTTGCTTACAGCGTATTTACAATTAAGGGGGCAGCGGCAGCGGAAAGTGGCTTATAGCATCTTGATTATGGGAGGTTCTCCAACATAATTTAGCTTCAAATGCAAGCTCTTGAAAAGTTAACCCGCCTTAAGTAGCCAGCACCAGACAAATTGGGAGAATTTAATAAAATGGCGTTTGCTGGAGTCTCACAAAGACCTCGCAAATCGGTCAGCGCGTTAACTGGCTGTGTGAGAACTCTCACCAGAGCTCTTGCGCCTGTACCCACAGGGCTTACACCACATTCAGAGGCATCCGCCTGCCTCTCCGCCCACCCCTAAAGGGGTGAGACTCGAGAACTACTTTTAAAAGCGGTTAAATTAAGACTCAAACGAGCCTTGGTGTCAAAGCAGAACTTTGCGCCGAGTGGCTCGGCCTGACACTTGTTGAGCTGCACGGTTCAGCTGAAGCGTTGCTACCTAATCACTGTAAAGACGTCCCCAGAGGAGGGCCAAAATGGCGACGGACTCCTCTTGGCACAGCCCTGTTCCCTCCCGGCTCTGGTAACGCCCATCGGCCAAGAGGCGGTGGTGGCTGACTTTCCCCCCAGCCACCTCATTGGACCGAACGACTGAGGCAGAGGCCAATTCTCCTCTGCCCACTCCAGGTTCTTGCCCTCAGAGCTCACGCGGCGCTCAATTGGCTTTTATACATGTCAATTTGCGTCCTATCGCGTCTCTTTTCAGTGTTAATCCAATCATAACTTTCCTGGCTGCCCGCCTGATTTCTGATTGGTTTTGATCTGCTTCATCCTATCCCATTCCTGTCTACTTCTTACCTCCTCCCACTAGGACTTTGCCCAGGCACGTCCAAGCTTCTGGTTGGCTGTTGTTCTGTCATTCCAATGAAAGCTCTTCCAATCCCTACTAATCACGGAGCCCGCCTGGCAGTTGACTGGCTTCTTCCCCAAGCCCATCATCTTTAGTTCCTGCCCACCTTCACTTCCTGCCTCTTTCATTGGCCTCTAAAACTGAGAGGCAGATCTTTTGGGGCGGACACCACGCACGCAACTTTGTCTTACACGCCTTAGAGAGCAAGCGAGCCTTAGCATTGGGCAATCTGCCCGTCTTTCTTCTGCAAGTCCCTCCTTTCTCCCTCCCTCATTGGGCGGGGCAGCAGTAAAGGGGCGGGGCCTAGGCCGGGCTTGTGGCGCGCTGCTCCCTCCTCCTTACCCCCCCCTCCCTGTCCGGTCCGGGTTCGCTTGCCTCGTCAGCGTCCGCGTTTTTCCTGGCCCCCCCCAACCCCCCCGGACAGGACCCCCTTGAGCTCGTCCCTCAGCTGCTACCATGAGCGGTAAGGATGAGTCCACTCCAAGCTTAGGGGTGGGAGGGGAGTGAGGGGGCGCGCGCGAGGGCCGACCGGGCGGTCCCCGCCGTGAGGGGGGGCGGGCGGGAGGCGGCGGCGGCGGCCTTGGTCCCGCCCGGGGCGGAGGGAAGGGAGGGAGAAGGGGCAGTGGCGGGGCCTCCGAGGAGGAGGAGGGGGATGGGCCACCCGCCCCGGGGGAGGGGGCAGCGTGGCCTCGCCCGCCCCCTGCCCGCCCCGGCCACGGGGGACGGGCCTTACCCCCCACTACTCGGCTGCCCGCCTGAGGCTCCTCCTGCCGGGGGCTGGAGCCGCGGGGGCGGCCCGAGCAGAGCAGGCCCCGCCCGGGCCAACCGCCTCCCTGGTCCGCCCTCTGGTCGCCGCCGGCCCCAAGGCCCTCCTCCCTTCCCCCCCTGCCTTAGATTACCCCTCCCCCCGTAAATTACCCCTCCCCCCTACCGTCCCGCCCTTTCCACGCCCCACACCCCGAAACCGCCCTTTCCCTCTAGGGCCCGCCCTCTAGCCGCCCCGAATCGCTTGATTTCTAACCCCTGGACCTCTTTAGCCCCTTATTAATATTTATAAATGTTTCCCCACTCAAACTTTTTATCTGTTCTTTTCCCCTTTCTCCTCCTTTCCTCTTGTTACTTTTTACACTTGAGATTTTCTCTTTCTCCATTTCCTTTGACCCTAGTTTTTAGCAAACTTTCCATCCACCCACATGTTTTATGCCTTATCTATCCTTTTTTTCCCCCAGGTTCCTTTTTCAACATGCCCACCGACCCTCGTATTTCCTGTACCAAAGGCACCTTTTCAGTGTTTTCTGACTTTAATTTTGTGCAAGGGAGAATTGAGGTCCGGTTTTGGCATCACTGAGCCTAGATCACATCCTACTGGTCTGCAACTGTTCCTTCTCCCCGAATCGTTTTTTTAATACTGGCGCCTTTCACCTTCCTGTTAGTCATTTGTTTCATCACAGCCTCTTTTACCCTTTCTCACTTGACCTTTTGCTTTCTCCAATTTTAAGTTATTTTAAAATTATTTTTAGACCAAGATCACTCCATGGATGAAATGACAGCAGTGGTGAAGATTGAAAAAGGAGTTGGTGGCAATAACGGGGGCAATGGAAATGGTAGTGGTGCCTTTTCTCAGGCTCGAAGCAGCAGCGCAGGCAGTAGCAGCAGCAGCGGAGGAGGAGGGCAGGTAAGTGATGATCCTGACAGAATGGGGAAGGTGCTGAGAGGCTGTAAATATCCTTAGATGACTGTCTTTTTACAAAAAAATTTTTGGGGAAGGGCTAAACCATTTTCTAGATAGGGAAGTAAGCACAGCTAGACAAGTGACTTGGAGATCCCTCTGAATGAGAGTTTCAACAGTAGAGATAGATCCAACTTTTTGTTTGGTTGGGTTTTTCTTTTTTTTCCCCTTTTGCACTGTTACACTGCCCCCTGGTCTGGCAAATGGGTATCACTAAAGTAACTCCTTTCCTCTCCCTTATTTCTGGCCAGGAATCCCAGCCATCCCCTTTGGCTCTGCTGGCAGCAACTTGCAGCAGAATTGAGTCACCCAATGAAAACAGCAACAACTCCCAGGGCCCAAGCCAGTCAGGGGGCACAGGTGAGCTTGACCTCACAGCCACACAACTTTCCCAGGGTGCCAATGGCTGGCAGATCATCTCTTCCTCCTCTGGGGCTACCCCTACCTCGAAGGAACAGAGTGGCAGCAGTACCAACGGCAACAATGGCAGTGAGTCTTCCAAGAATCGCACGGTCTCCGGTGGGCAGTATGTTGTGGCTGCCACTTCCAACCTTCAGAACCAGCAAGTCCTGACCGGACTACCTGGAGTGATGCCTAATATTCAGTATCAAGTAATCCCACAGTTCCAGACCGTTGATGGGCAACAGCTGCAGTTTGCTGCCACTGGGGCCCAAGTGCAGCAGGATGGTTCAGGTCAGATACAGATCATACCAGGTGCAAACCAACAGATCATCACAAACCGAGGAAGTGGAGGCAACATCATTGCTGCTATGCCAAACCTACTCCAGCAGGCTGTCCCCCTTCAAGGCCTGGCTAATAATGTACTCTCAGGACAGACTCAGTATGTGACCAACGTACCAGTGGCCCTGAATGGGAATATTACCTTGCTGCCTGTCAACAGCGTTTCTGCAGCTACCTTGACTCCTAGCTCTCAGGCAGTCACGATTAGCAGCTCTGGGTCCCAGGAGAGTGGCTCACAGCCTGTCACCTCAGGGACTGCCATCAGTTCTGCCAGTTTGGTATCTTCACAAGCCAGTTCCAGCTCCTTTTTCACCAATGCCAATAGCTACTCAACAACTACTACCACCAGCAACATGGGAATTATGAACTTTACCACCAGCGGATCAGCAGGGACCAGCTCTCAGAGCCAGACACCCCAGAGGGTCAGCGGGCTGCAGGGATCTGATACTCTGAACATCCAGCAGAACCAGACATCTGGAGGTTCACTGCAAGCAAGTCAACAAAAAGAGGGAGAGCAAAACCAGCAGACACAGCAACAACAACAAATTCTCATCCAGCCTCAGCTGGTTCAAGGGGGACAGGCCCTTCAGGCCCTCCAAGCCGCCCCATTGTCAGGGCAGACCTTTACAACTCAAGCTATCACCCAGGAAACCCTCCAGAACCTTCAGCTTCAGGCTGTTCCAAACTCTGGCCCCATCATCATCCGGACACCAACAGTGGGGCCCAATGGACAGGTCAGCTGGCAGACTCTTCAGCTGCAGAACCTCCAAGTTCAGAACCCACAAGCCCAGACAATCACCTTGGCCCCAATGCAGGGTGTTTCTTTGGGGCAGACCAGCAGCAGCAGTACCACCCTTACACCTATTGCCTCAGCTGCCTCCATCCCTGCCGGCACAGTCACTGTGAATGCTGCTCAGCTCTCCTCCATGCCTGGCCTCCAGACCATTAACCTCAGTGCATTGGGTGCTTCAGGAATCCAGGTGCACCAGCTTCCAAGCCTGCCCTTGGCGATAGCAAATGCCTCAGGTAAGACTTGAGATCTTTTGCATTTATCTCTAGAGCTACTTAGCATCTCAGCTGAAACCACTGAGTCTAAAGAAGAGGGAGTAGAATCTTTTGAGGGCAGTACTTCTGAGGGCAAGTCAGTTAGAGAAATAGCAATGATTCTAAGTCATTTGGAGCTGACTTAATAAAACTTTTTCCTCTTCAGTTACTCTGTCCAGAAAGGAGCATCTCTGGGCAGTGTCTTTGGGGTCTCTGTACATTCAGTGCCTGGTACTACAGTACAAGAGTGGGCAAACTTTTTCTGTAAAGGGCCAGATAGTAAATAGTTTAGGCCTTATGGGCCACATAAGTTCTCAATTACGTGTACTTTTTTGTTTTTGCAACCTTTTAAAAATATAAAATATTCTTACCTTAAGGGCCTTATTTGGCTTGAGGGTTCTTCTCTGCAGACAGGAATGGATTATAAACTTATCTGTAGGGCAGTTATTAAATCATCAGATATTTCTCACAAACTGTAAGCAGGGGAAAACTGATGGATTCCAAAGGACTTCAACAAAATAAGTTCCCTGGTTAATCTTTTAGTTAACCAGAAGAGCCTACCCTTTGAGGTTTAATTTTTTCAACTCCTACTTAGCTTGAAAGTATTAATGTGTATTTTTAATAAGCTTCCTAGGTGATTTTCTTTTGTTTTGTTTCTTAAGCCTCCTAGGTAGTGATTCTAATACTTTCTAGATTAGAGAGCCACTTTCTAGACTGCTTTGAAAGTAGCGTATGGTTGAAAGGTGGAAGAGAACAGAAGTGGGGCACAGAGTGGAGTGGGGAGATGGAGTTGAAAGGAATTAGAAGTAAGGACTTTGAGGGGGAAAGAGAATTGTCAAGGAAGGAGGTGTATACATTGGAATGTATGTTGAATCAGTTGACACTATTCAGTCATTTATTTTGAACTATATTTTACTAGTATTGGTTAATTTGAAATTTAAAACGTGTTTAAAACTGTAAGAATTTATTTAGAGTTTATCATTTTAAATTTCATGGTGATAGAACTAATCTTTAATGATCATGGTGATAGAACTAATCTTGAATGAAGCACATTAGGATACATAGGCATCTTTACATTCTGGGATGATATATAGAAATTATGAGAAGTAGTTTAATACCACTGAACTTCTACTTCTGTTGGTGTATCTGTGGATTTGTTAATTGTTTACTTTTATTATAGAGTTCTTATTCTGTTTAGATTGGCTCTTACGTAAGAGAGGGTAACAAATAGGCAACCATATTTCCTGCCTCCTGCAGTTGAGGAAAATCTGTGGTGGGGAGGTCTGCTCAAGTTCACCACTTGTATGTTTAAAATTACTACATTTTGAGCCTTAACAGACAGAAATTTTCTTAGTGAATTGGAGATCTTAAAATAGAAGCTTAGAGCTGAAAGAGACCTTAGGAATCATCTCATACGCCTGCCTTATTTTCCAGATAAGGACTTTGAGATACTGGGAAGCACATACGTTGAGACTACTTGCTGTTCTAGTCTGGAGCATTCATTACCTATTAATTTTAACTTGGGACATCCTTTAAATTGTTAAAAATCTTTTGGAAAAGATATCTTTTGTTACTTTGAAATTTAAGGCTATAGAGCTGGCAAGTGTTTATAGGCCAAAAATTACGTGAGTAGAAATGGGAAAAGTTTAATAAAAACTGAACCTAACAGCTTGGAAAATTAGACACTTTCTGGGTAATCTACGTTTGTGTGTTTGTTTTCTCTTTGCCCTTAAGTTATTGAGATTGTTGTAGATAGTATTAATTTGGATCCTTGCAATGTGTAAACGGTTTATAACTGGAGCTCTAAGGAACAGTTATGAGACACTTTCATTGCTAAATCATGGTCTGGGGAAGTCTGCCATTTACTTTGTCATAGAATAGGGCTACCTTCCTAGCTGTTATTGATGGTCTCTGAGTTCTAGAAAACACATGTCTTTTTAAGATAGTAACAGCTTGACATTCACTAAGAAGAGAATGAAGCTCTGAAAGGCCATTTTGTGAGAGTTGAGATTGCTTTATTCATAGTGGTTTTTGAAGATACGTGTTTCCTCCTTTCTGGTTAGTCATAGTTGTGCAACGTTTTTTCCCCTTCAATTGATCTGACTTCAGCCTTAATGAAAGATAATGCAGTCATTTCCTGGAAGCTTAGTGCTCTTTAGCTGTTGCCTGGCTGCTACAAAGTCTCTCATTTTACCTGTTTTTCTGGTATACAGTTATTTTATTAGAAAAACTCAGCCTCTTGGCAGTATGATGTAGTGGAAAGAGCCATGAATATGAATTCATGTTGTAAGATAGGTAAGTAGATAGCATTCTGTAAAGGGAAACATTATTTTTAAATGGTTGTGGAAGACTGCAGCTTCTATGTCACTTAATAGATTTAGTCTTTTTGGGGCCCTACCACGTGGCTTCTTGTAGGATCCTAGTTCCCTAAATAGGGATTGAACCCTTACATCCCCACCCCCCACCTCTAGCAGTGAAATGGAAGAGTCCCAGCCCCTGGACTGCCAGGGAATTTCCACATTTATTGTTTTTAAAAGTCATCTTTTAAAACTTTTCTAAGTTCTCTTGTTGACTTTTATTATGTTTATTTGTTTACTTGAATATACAGGCAAAGGCACAAACTTAGACCCCAAATCAGTCGCCCATCTTAGTGTTCCTGTTTTCAGTTCTGCCGCTGGTGGGTGATAGTGAAGAAGGGACCACCCAGTAACGTGGGGATCTTTTGGCTCTTAGTTCTTGTTATTTTTTAAGTGAGCAGCTTTTCCTTTTTTTTTTTTTAACTAACACCCTGTCCCCTTTATTCTTTTATCAACACTCTTTCCTCTCATTTGGTAGTTACACGCTCTGATCTGGGTTCTGGGTTGTTTTGTTTTTTAAGCTTCAAGCTTCAGATTTTTTTCTCAGCCCCGGCTAAGTTCAAAAAACTCTTCCCCAAGGTTGAGGAGGGGCCAGTTTTGAAAGACTTAGTTTGGATGACTTCGTGGGAGTTCTGCCTAATAAAGAGTGCGGGACTGGGCTTTGGCAAGAGAATAAAACATATTTCCTTGATGGCTATAATTCACTCACGAAGCAAATTTCAGACACTAAAAATAAAAATTTCACATCTGCTTAGTTTTATTGGGGTCGGGAAAATGTCTCCTCTTAGAAGTTAAGTTGAATGCGATACCAGAGTTGGTTTGCCAACAGTGTCGCTAAACTTGGGGTCAGATTGCTGAGACCTATTTTGTTAACAGAACAAAATAGTTCATTTGAACATGAGTGTTAAGTAGGTTTAGTTGGTTTAAATGTGTCCAGAATTATCATTCTAGTTAGTGCAAAGGGTCATACAAGAGAATTTTCTATTTTAAAATAATATACTTTCATTGACTATAACATCGTGTTTCAGCATCATTTGCTTTCTTTAGTGTGATTTTATAAGTGTAATTTAAATGAGTTCAGTGTAAGTAGAAAAGATCTCCTTTAAAATCTAGGTGCCTTGATTGATTTGGAAAGACTGAGAAGACAGTCTTGAGGCTTTTTCAGTTGCTCCTATTTATTTATTCTAGTGGCTTTCTGTCAGTGACGTCATTGTTAAATCACACTGCATTGTGTAATGTGGTCCTTTTAGTTCTTAATTAAATAACAAGAGCACAAGGGTGCCTAGTGTTTTGGAAAAATTTACTATCTGTTCTATTCTCAGATCTCCCTTTCCCTTTAATTATTCTACATTGTAAAGTAGCATATAAATGTTGGCACTAAAAATGTAGTTCTGCTCATTTCTTGGTTCTAATTGTTTTGTTTTCCCTCGAAAATATTTTAAATGTAAGAGGAATACCTGTAGAAAGGCTGTATTACATAATATTTTGTAAGTTACTGATTGGATAAACATTAATAGATAATAGTTGAAATTTTTCAGTTTGCCGTTTAATTGAAAAACAAGCGTATTTTTCATATTTCTTATGGAAGGTATGTCAAAATAAGCAGGGTGACAATATACAGCCTTGACATACTCCTTTTCCTGTTTGGAACCAGTCTGTTGTTCCATGTCCATTTCTAACTGTTGCTTCCTGACCTCCATACAGATTTCTCAAGAGGCAGGTCAGGTGGTCTGGTATTCCCATCTCGTTCAGAATTTTCCACAGTTTATTGTGATCCACACAGTCAAAAGCTTTGGCATAGTCAATAAAGCAGAAATAGATGTTTTTCTGGAACTCTCTTGCTTTTTCCATGACCAGCGGATGTTGGCAATTTGATCTCTGGTTCCTCTGCCTTTTCGAAAACCAGCTTGAACATCAGGAAGTTCATGGTTCACATATTGCTGAAGCCTGGCTTGGAGAATTTTGAGCATTACTTTACTAGCGTGTGAGATGAGTGCAATTGTGCGGTAGTCTGAGCATTCTTTGGCATTGCCTTTCTTTGGGATTGGAATGAAAACTGACCTTTTCCAGTCCTGTGGCCACTGCTGAGTTTTCCAAATTTGCTGGCATATTGAGTGCAGCACTTTCACAGCATCATCTTTCAGGATTTGGAATAGCTCAACTGGAATTCCATCACCTCCACTAGCTTTGTTTGTAGTGATGCTTTCTAAGGCCCACTTGACTTCACATTCCAGGATGTCTGGCTCTAGGTCAGTGGTCATACCATCGTGATTATTTGGGTCGTGAAGATCTTTTTTGTACAGTTCTTCTGTGTATTCTTACCACCTCTTCTTAATATCTTCTGCTTCTGTTAGGTCCATACCATTTCTGTCCTTTATGGAGCCCATCTTTGCATGAAATGTTCCCTTGGTATCTCTCATTTTCTTGAAGAGATCTCTAGTCTTTCCCATTCTTTTGTTTTTCTCTATTTGCATTGATCTCTGAGGAAGGCTTTCTTTTCTCTTCTTGCTATTCTTTGGAACTCTGCATTCAGATGCTTATATCTTCCTTTTCTCCTTTGCTTTTCGCTTCTCTTCCTTTCACAGCTATTTGTAAGGCCTTCCCAGATGGCCATTTTGCTTTTTTGCATTTCTTTTCCATGGGGATGGTCTTGATCCCTGTCTCCTGTATGGATGTGAGAGTTGGACTGTGAAGAAAGCTGAGCGCCGAAGAATTGATGCTTTTGTACTGTGGTGTTGGAGAAGACTCTTGAAAAAAGTCCCTTGGACTGCAAGGAGATCCAGCCAGTCCATTCTAAAGGAGATCAGTTCTGGGTGTTCTTTGGAAGGACTGATGGTAAAGCTGAAACTCAGCACTTTGGCCACCTCATGCGAAGAGTTGACTCATTGGAAGAGACTCTGATGCTGGGAGGGATTGGGGGCAGGAGGAGAAGGGGCCGACAGAGGATGAGATGGCCGGATGGCATCACCGACTCGATGGACCTGAGTCTGAGTGAACTTCGGGAGCTGGTGATGGGCAGGGAGGCCTGGTGTGCTGCAATTCATGGGGTTGCAAAGAGTCGGACACGACTGAGCAACTGAACTGAACTGATGTCAAAATAGTATTATCCCTAACATTTAACATTATTATATTAGATCTGTAGCGCTGAAGCATTATTTAAAAGGTATATGTCCACACTGTGACTACATTGTTAATGCCATGCTAGGTTTTAAGAATTGGTCCCTTTAGAAGACCCTGAAAGTTTCTGAAGAAAGTTTTTTCCTTCAGAGTTGGTTGTAAATCTGGACTATAATTTGAATTTGTACTTCTGCTCCAGTGCTTTTTAAGCTCTGGCAATATTACTTGTTTCACAAGTTTGGGTGTACCTATCTGATTTACTCTGAATCTTTCTCACCCTATACCTGTATACAAAATGAATAATTTAACGTGTACAAAATAAATAATTTAACGATTTCGAAGAAGGGGTTAAAATATAAAATACCCAGGTCAAGACAAAGACGTGCCCTTTATGAGATGAGAGAATCAGTTAAAAATCTGCATGTCTGCAGGAATTCCCTGGAGGTCCAGTGGTTGGTACCCAGGGCCTTCACTGCTGTGGGCCTGTGTTCAATCACTGGTCGTGCTTCGAGGTGCAGCCAAACCAAAACAAAAGCAAAGCAAAAAAAATCTACATTTCTGAGAAAAAAAATTTTAATGGTTTTCATAGTAAATCAAATGTCTGCTGCAAGTAATCCAGATAAGGTAAAATGCTATTGAGATGGAGCTTTTCAGATTATTCCATGTGTTCTTCATTAACTTGACACTGTTTGGATTGCTTAGAAGTTATAGCTCTTTGCAAACATATTGTAATTAAACCAAACTCTCCATGTTAATAGCAGTTAAACTTGAAGATGGCTGGAGTTGGAAACCCTCATCCCCTCCAGTACTCTCCTTCTGACAACCTAAGGTGTAGAAAGACTCAGTGACTTGTCAGAGGTCATTGACAAAATTTACAGTGACAGGTCTTTTGACTTCAGATCAGTATCATTTCCACTACACCACTGCTCTCTCGTAGAAAAATGGATTTGTTTTTTGACCCAATTCAGTTATTTTGAAGAGTTAAATTTGTAACTTAAGACAAAAAATAGGAAAAAAAAAAAAGAAGCAAAAAGCATGGTTAAATCAACAGCCTTTTTATAAACATTGTTATGGATCAGAATTGTTATAACAAGATCTATTAATTTGAATTTATTTAATCTGTAATTAAATGTAATGTAAGTAATCAACGATATGAGTACATTAAGGAAGGAAGGAGCAAGATGGTAAAAGAGAAGTCAGAGATTTTCATAATCAGTTGTTTGAAAGCATGAAGGTCCTCTGTGTTATATTGGCGTGAGAGTATTATTCTGGCGCCTCAGTAAAGAATATGCCTGCAATGGGGGAACCCTGCGTTCGATCGCTGGGTTGGGAAGATCCTCTGGAGGAGGGCATGGCGACCCATTCCAGTATTCTTGCCTGGAGAATCTCCATGGACAGAGGATCCCAGCGGCCTGCAGTCCATTGGGTCACAGAGTCGAACACGACTGAGCGACTAAGCACAGCACAGCACATTACCCAACCCTCCTTTTTTTTTCCCCCTACTAGGAAGATGTGATATGTTTCCCTGATTGTTCCTAATTTTTTCCTTGATGGACTTGAGACATTTTTATAGCAAACTTTCTCCTTATTGTCCCTACTATTTTCCATTTTATTCTGAAAATTTCCTTTCGGTGCCTTCCTTCTACTCCCATATTTCTGATTAAATAGTGTATGTATATCTCTTGATATACTAGGGGATATGGTTTAACAACCTTTTTTTAAAAAAAATTATGTATTTTGAGCTGGGCTGGTTGCTGTGCGTGGGGTTTCTCTAGTTGCGGCAAGTGGGGCTACTCAAGTTGCTGTGTGCAGGCTTATTGTGGTGACTTCTCTTGTTTGTTGCAGAGCGTGTGCTCTAGGGTTCGGGGCTCAGTAGTTGTGGTGCGTGGTCTTAGTGGCCCCTCAGCATGTGGGATCTAGTTCCCCAAGAGATTGAACCCATGTCCCCTGTGTTGGCAGGCAGATTCTTAACTACTGGACCACCAGCAAAGTCCTAAAAAAACCTTTGAGAAACTGTATTAGGGCCTGATTTTGTCCAGGCCCTAGATAGACAATGCATAATATTTCTCACTGGTGATACATCTGAAAGTAATCTGCTTAGGATTCTTTGGCAGTTTCTTGCACTTGTGAAGGAAAATGTACTTTAAATGTATATAGACCACTTGTCTTTTTTTTTTTTTTTTTGAATCTTTATTCATCCCATTTGTATTAATGAAGGTAAAAAGCCTGTAACTCTGGAAACTATTTGAAAATTTTTTATATCGTCAAGAAATGTTTTTCTTTTGGGATTCTTTTAAAAGATTATCTGTTGGCATTATTATGTTTTGAATGGCCTCCTTATTTATTCTTAAATGCTGTTAAGAAATGCAATAATACTCACGGTTCAGTTAACTTACATAGGCATTTACTGAACACCAGTGTACTTAGTAATATAACTGCTCCCTACAAGGCTTAAGAATTAGATGCAAAAGTGTTAAGTGGAAGTGGGTTCTAATTTTTGATGCCTCTTTCATAGATAAGTTTATTGAAATTTATTGAGCATTTATTGTATATCAAATGTGTATAGGCTCTTGGAATTCATTGAAACAGATGATGTTGTCTCTTGCCTTCTTGGAGCTCCAGTTCCTGTTGTGCTATAGTTACCTACACTTAATGCATTTTAGGGGGGACCAGTTCAGAATCCACCTGGAATGTGGGAGACCTGGGTTTGATCCCTGGGTTGGGAAGATCCCCTGGAGAAGCAGGGGATCCTACTGGAGTGGTGACCCACTCCAATATTCTTGCCTGACAGAGGAGGCTGGTGGGCTGCAGTTGTTGGGATCGCAAAGAGTTGGATATGACTGAACAACTAACCATACAAACAGTTTTCACAACTAATCCTGAGAGTTACAGCAAAATATATGAGATAATAGGGCCCCACAGTATTTTGGATTTAAATTAGTCTTCTTGTCCTGTGTCATGTATTGTTAGGTTGTTAATTTTTAATTAAAAATGTTGTCCTGCCCTTTAAATACTTTAACTGTTTTTACCTATAATTTTGGCTCAAGTTTGTAAAAACAGATGCATGGCAAGAGGAAAGAGATTTGTATAAATTTTTTGATGTACTTAATGATGTTTTTCTTTGGTCACTATTAAATCCCTGGCATTTATGTAGTTTTAGGGGAAAATTGTTTAAAATGAAAGAATATGCAAGGCAATGTAATTTTTTTTTTAACTGATTTTTTTTTTCTTATTTGTTTGTGTCAGATCTTAGTTGAGTCATGTGGGTGGGATCTTTCGTTGAGGCGCATAGACTCTCTAATTGTGGTGCACGGGCTCAGTAGATGTGGCAGATGGGCTCTGTCATTGCAGTGCTTGGGATCATTGCTCTGTGGCATGTGGGATCTTAGTTCCCCAGCCAGGGATCAGATCCATTTTCCTTGAGTTGCAAGGCAGATTCTTAACCACTGGACCACCGGGGAAGTCCCTAAGTAATTATTTTTAGGGAAAAAACCATGTAACATAAAATTTACCATCTTAACCCTTTTTTAAGTGAACAGGTCAGTAGTGGTAGGTATATTCAGGTTGTTATGCAACAGATTTCCAAAACTGTTTCATCTTACAAAATTGATACACAGTCTATACCTCTTAAGATCTTTATTTCCCCTTCTTTCCCAGACCTTTGCAGTCATTATTCTACTTTGTATTTCAATGAATTTGACTACTTTAGGTATACCATACAAGTGGAATCATACAGTATTTGTCTTTTTACAACAAGCTTATTTCATTTAGCATAATGTCTTCTAAGCTCATCCATATTGCAGCATGTGATAGGATTTCCTTCCTTTTTAAAAAATTCACTTATTTATCTATTAATATTTATTTATTTGGCTATTCCAGGTCTTCATTGGAGCACATGATATCTTTAGTTATAGTATGTGAGCTCTTAGTCACAGCACAGAGGATCTAGTTCCCTGACCAGGGATTGAACCTGGGCCCCCTTCAGTGGAAGCAGAGTCTTAACTTCTGGACCTCTTGGTACTTTTAAAGATAAATCATGCTTAGGTAACTGGTAATTGCTTACCTTCTTATTTTGATTCCTTATACACAAATGACCACAGAAAGCAAAGATGGCTTGTTGCTGGCAAGCATTTCCCTTTTTGGAATTGATTCATTGACCCCTCTGAGCCCCAGAAAATGACAAATTGTCCTTTTATCCCATATTGGATATCCTCCTCTTTAGTTCATATAGAGGTTTAGGAAATTGTAGCATGGCCAGGTATCTTGGTGTAATTAATCTTTTAGTCAAATACCTGATCAGAGCTATCTTAATAAAAGCACTAATATATGATCACATTGTATTATTTTTAACTGAAATGTGAAATTCAGATGCATCCAGACTTTAATTACTAATAGGTCTTTGATTTATTCCTGAAAACATCATGATGACTAATTAAAGTCTTAAAATTTTATTAGAATAACTGGGATGGAGGTATTATAAAATATTATTTTATTACATTATCCAGATGTGTCTTACCATTAAAATTTAAGAACTAGGCATTTAAACTTTTAAGAAATAGGCACATGCAATAGAGATTATATGAAATAGGCACCTTCATTTCCAGTACTACTTTCTTAGTATTGAAAATTATTACTCCATGGACTGTTTGGTTTTAATCATTGCTTTGCTTGCAAAGGAATTTGATGCTGTTTAAAGTGGTACTGGGGCTTCCCTGGTGGCTCAGTGGTAAAGAATCCACCTGACAATGTACTGGACATGGGTTCCATCCGTGATCCAGGGGGGATCCCACATGCTAAACTCATGCACCACAACTGTTGAGCCTGTGCTCTAGAGCCCAGGAGCCACAACTACTGAAGTCCACTTGCCCTGGAGCCTGTGCTATAATAAATAAATAAATAAATAAATAAATATTTATTAAATGAATAAATATTAAATAAATAAAAGTGGCACTGGGACTTCCCTGGTGGTCCAGAGGCTGGTACTCTATGCTCCCAGGACAGGGAGCCCGAGTTCAACTTGTGGTTGGGGACTAGATCCCACATGCCTCAGCTAAAGATCACATGTGCCATAACTAAGACTCAGCACAGCCAAATAAATGTTTTAAAAAATAATATTAAATACAAGTGGTACCAGCCAAGAGATTTGTCCATTTCCAAAAAGCTAAGCATCAAACTTAAAGCAGACTTTTTTTTTAAGCCCCGTAAAACCTCAGTATTACAGATAACTTTGTCCAGAATGATTCTCTTGATAACAATGTCACTGTAGGATTACTAATGTTGCATCATCTGAAAACCCCCTTGTAAAAGGAAGACATCCCAGGGCCACTGTAGAGGATTGTTTGGACATACTTGGCATTGTGCTCAGTATGCTCTACAGTATTGTATGTAGAGGAAAACCAAAATTTTGAGTTGACCAAAAAGTTTGTTTGGGTTTTTCCATAAGATGTGATGGAAGAACCTGAACAAACTTTGGCCAACCCAATTAAAGGTTATGTCTGGAAAACATAGGCTTCTGTTCAGAAGTCAGGTTTAGAGGCTTTTTCTAGTTCTGGTTCAAACAGCACCATCAGGCCCTTGCAGTAGCATTCTGAAACCTGAAATGGAAGTTGATGATGAAACCTACTGCTGCACATGAATAGGTGTGTTTATGAATGAGTCGTATTGTGTCATGTCTCCTGTTTTCTTATATCCCCTCCCCACTACCCCTATTTCTAATCTCAACCTCCTGTGAGGCATTGGTACTATGAACAAACTCAAGCGCTTGCTGAAGAGAACTTTTTTTTTTTTGTTATGCTGCTGTTAGGAGGGAAGATGAAAAGACTATTTGAAAGTACAATATAAAAATCCACAAAATTATTGAGAGATTGGGAACAGTTGTTGGAAAGTTATTCTGTTTAGTTAGTACTATTTTGGATGAGAAATAGATGACTGACTATAAGTGGGATCTTAGAGCCAAAATACGGTGGGGTTTTGTTTTAAATATTGTTTTTGCAGATGAACACATCTCATGTCCTGTGTTGTATAAGGTGAAACAGTTTAGCTGGATGAAATAAGTCCAGTTCTGAAACTAGCAGTACTTGAAAATCCTTTGTGAAAGAAAAAGTGTGTCCTGAGTGAGATGCTTAGTATGGACAGGGGTGTGACATGCCAGGATCGAGATCATAGCTTTGCTGCTTAACTAGCTGCATGACTTAGGGGAAGTTCTTCATCCTCTCCTCTATACAAGAGGGTTAGTATAATATTTAGCCTCACAGAATTACTAGGATTAAATGAAGTAGATAACATAATATTGATCCTCAACACACATTAGTGCCCATATCTCAATAGAAGTTCTGTTCTCCCATTCAGTTGAAAGTAGGATTTTGATTACTTAGCTGAAGGCTGCTCTTTAAAGTTGTGTCTAAGATCTTTGCGTTCTTTCTTGCCTATTGGTGTAGTCAATAAACTACAATAACTACAAAAAAGGAAGTAAACTCCAGACAGTATGCTTTGTTCTTTCATAAACCATTCTGGTAAAAACAGTAGTTGAATTACCCATAAATTTTCTCTTCCTTTATCTCTTGTTGGCTTGGTTATAAACTTGGTGTAGACTGTTTGCTAGAAAAACATTCTTGATGAACACTATGTTGACCAATGATAATTAGGTTTCTTAATTTTTGTTTCAACGAGTTATTTTTCTGTCCCTGTGTTCTTGAGTTGTTTGGTTTTCTGTACGTTAAGACAATTTTATTTTTTCCTTTTACCTTTCTAGAACTTGGTTTTACTTTCTTTTTTACTCTCAGCTAATTCCTGTCTCACCTATCTCACCCCCTCACCCCAAAAAAGCCCACCCCTTCAAAAATGATTGTGAAATAATTTAGGACATCTAGGCAGGTTTAAAGGATAATACAATGGATTTTTTTTTTTTACCCATATCCCAGTTCACAAAATGATATATTACAAATATTAAAGCTCACAAAATTTGTCTGCCCTCAGCAATTTTAAAAAATTGCTGCTAAACTGTGTGGTTTTATCAATTAATGATTGTTTTGATTGTGTGTGTAAACTCACTTGTTTCGATCTTCTGTTGCAAAAGGAGAGTAGAAAATTGAGGCACTGGTTAGGGCTGAACCAACTTAAGTTAGTGATTTTGGAATTTCTTGACTTCTGTTCATCTACAGAGCAAGGATGATGATTATATTCTTCTCAATTCTTTGTGGTAGTGTAGATTCTTAAGTGTACAAGTACATACAGATATCTGAGACATTTGGTAGCTGTTCTCTGTACAATTTTAGGTATGTCAGTGTTTTAGATCTTAAATGCCTACAGGAACAGGGCAGGAACCACCTCTGTTTTTCTTTATACAGAGCATGTTTGGTAGCACAAACCTATGGATACAGAATAACTTATCTAAAGGGAAAACACTGGTTGCTCACAAAGGACTGCTATGTAAATTACAGTTCAGTATGGAAAATGGGAAAATTCAAAGCATTCACTTTATAGAGATCTCTAGAGCTAAAATTAGAAAACTTGTTCATTCACTTAGTCATGTCCGACTCTTTGCAACTCCATGGACTGCGTGCAGCATGCCAAGCTTCCCTGTCCTTCACTTAGTCCTGGAGTTTGCTCAAACTCATGTCCCTTGAGTGGGTGATGCTGGTGTCTGACCATCTCATTCTGTCACCCCTTCTCTTTCTGCCCTCAATCTTTCTCAGCATCAGGGTCTTTTCCAGTGAGTTGGCTCTTCACATCAGTTGGCCAAAGTATTGGAGCTTTAGCATCATTCCTTCCAGTGAATGTTCAGGGTTGATTTCCTTTAGGATTGACTGGTTTGATCTCTTTGGCGTCCAAGGGACTCTGAAGAGTCTTCTCCAGCACCACAGTTCAAAGCATCAATTCTTTGGTCCTGGTCCTCAGCCTTCTTTATGGTCCAACTCTTACATCCATACATGACTAGTGGAAAAACCATGGCTTTTGACTATACACACCTTTGTCAGCAAAGTGATGTTTGCTTTGTAATAAACTGTCTAGGTTTGTCATAGCTTTCCTTGTAAGGAGCAAGTATCTTTTAATTTTATGGCTGCAGTCACCATCCATAGTGATTTTGGAGCCCAAGAAAAAAAAATCTGTCACTATTTCCTTGTTTTCCCCTTCTGTTTGCCATGAAGTGATGGGACCAGATGCCATATCTTAGTTTTTTGAATGCTGAGGTTTAAGCCAGCCTTTTCACTCTCTTCTTTCACCCTCATCAAGAGGCTCTTTAGTTCCTCTTCATTTTCTGCCATTACAGTGGTATCATCTACATGTCTGAGGTTGTTGATATTTCTCCCAGCAATCTTGATTCCAGCTTATGATTCATCCAGCCTGGCATTTTGCATGATATACTCTACATAGAAGTTAAATAAAATAAGGTGGGAGACAATATACAGTGTTGATGTACTCTTTCCAAATTTTGGACTAGTCCATTGTTCCACGTCCAGTTCTAACTGGTAAGGTGGTCTGGTATTCCCATCTCTTTTTTAAGAGTTTTCCAAAGTTTGTTGTGATCCACATGACTTCATTCATGTAGTCAATGAACCAGAAATAGATGTTTTTCTGGAATTCCTTTGCTTTCTCTATGATCCAGCAAATGTTGGCAATTTGATCTCTGATTCCTCTGCCTCTTCTAAATCCAGCTTGTACATTTGGAAGTTCTCAGCTCACTTACTGTTGAAGCCTAGCTTGAAGGATTTTGAGCATTACCTTTGATGATAGGAAAAAATATTTTTAATTTAATTTTTTTTTTTGGCCATGCTGCTCAGTTTGTGTGATCTTAGTTCCCCAACCAGAAACTGAACCCAGGCCAAGGCCATGAAAGCTTGGAATCTTAACCACTAGGCCACCAGGAAACTCCCTAAATATATTTTTAAGTAACTTGTTGAAGTGGTATTGGTAAAAACATTAAACAATAAAAATAATTCTGAAAATAAAGTAAAAATTAATTGAACTTTAACTATTCAAAGATAATCGTTGTTGAAATTTTGGTAATATCCTTCCAGCCATGTTTTTGACCTTTGTGTACAATTTACAAAGAAGTCTATATATTTTATTAATACTAAAATAGTATTATACTCTTTATAGTGCTTCATAATATTATTTTTACTGAACAGTATATCATATACATTTTTCATAAATGATAAATATCATCATTTTAAATGATTGTATGGAAATTTCATGGTATGTTAGTGCTGCTGCTGCTGCTGCTAAGTCACTTCAGTCGTGTCTGACTCTGTGTGACCCCATAAAAGGCAGCCCACCAGGCTCCCCCATCCCTGGGATTCTCCAGGCAAGAATACTGGAGTAGGTTGCCATTTCCTTCTCCAATGCAGGAAAGTGGAAAGTAAAAGTGAAGTCGCTCAGTTGTGTCCGACTCTTCGCGACCCCATGGACTGCAGCCCACCAGGCTCCTCCGTCCATGGGATTTTCCAGGCGAGAGTACTGGAGTGGGGTGCCATCGCCTTCTCCGATGTTAGTACTAGGATATGCTTAACTCTACTGATGTACTTTTTTTCCACCCTAAAATTTCATTGTTACAAGTAATGCTGTGATGAACATCATTGTTTATACTTTTTAGATTAAAATTTTATGAAGTGAGTGATTCTATTCCTAGGTATATTTCTAAGAGAAATGAAAACACATATCCACACAAATAGCAGCACTGTTCCTGAGAGCTGAAAGGTGGAAGCAATCTAAGTGTCCAGTGGGTAAACAAAAGTAGTCTATCCATTTGATGAAGCATTATTCAGCCAATAATATTGGTTTATGTGTGTTAATTTTATAATGGCTATGTTGCAGTCTTACTGCTTTCAGTAATTTTTAGTGATTTTCCAGGTATATTGTCATGTCAACTACAAATAATATTACCTACTCCATGCTAATATTTACACCTCATTTCATTCTTGTTAAATAATAGTCACAATAGTAGGGATCCTTGTTATATATTTCACTTCCAGAGGAGTGATTTTAAATTACTGCATACTATTTTATCAAGTTGTTTGCCACAGCTTATTTCTCTTTTATCATATTAAATACTCAAGTAGTTTCAAGATATCTGTATTTTTAATACAGAATATAATAGACCATACAGTTTTCTCAGTTTAAGTCATTTTCTTAGAATAAGAATATTCCTCAGGAGTATGTTTGCTGATTGGTTCATTACATAATCAATATTAAAAGAACAGAGAACAGAAAGCTCAAAATATATTAAGTAAAATGCATACATCTAAATTATTCATTGCCATAGTAAGCAGAAGTTGAAGAAAACCATTTAGGAAAAGGAGTACATAGATGCATAAATGAGCATCTGTATATTTTCATGGAGTAGCTTTTCTGTCTTTTTTCCTTTTCTCATACTGTCATTGACAGTTTAACGCTGTGATGTATTTCTTGAACACTAGGTATAAATGAGAGTTTTCTGCTTTTAGTATTTATCTAGTAGTCTGGACAAATTAAGACGAAGGGAAATTTAGTTATATTAAAAGTTACCTTTCAGTTTATGGTGGGGGAGTGTTAAAATATCAGCTGTACTATATCATATTACATAATTATACTGTGGGCATTACTCATGCATAAACTTAGCCCTATCATTAAAAGGTACCCAGCATGTAAGTGCCTATTCACATGTTCACTTCAGGCATCTCAGGATAGTATGGATCTGGAGTTATTTTTTTTTTGTGGCTGTGCCATGTAGCATGTAGAATATTAGTTCCCCGATCAGGGATCCAGCCCGCACCCCCTGCCCTGGAAGTGCAGCGTCTTAATCACTGGACCGCCAGGAGGCCTCTAAAGAGTTACTTCTTAATATTGGTTCAGATTTTTATGCTTAATGCTACTGTATTATGATTACAAATTTGTAAAGCTTATTTGTGCAGACAAGTAGTAGTTGAGGGGAAGATGGAAAAAGATAATAATTTGTTGGGGTGGTAGAATTTTTGATATATTCAGCCCCTTTTTTGGAGAAGGAAATGGCAGCCCACTCCAGCAGTCTTGCCTGGAGAATTCCGTGGACAGAGGAGCCTGGTGGGCTACATACAGTCCATGGGTTCGCAGAGTCGGACACGACTAAGTGACTAAACGACCATCACTGTTAATAGTACTTTATTATTACTATTCTACTTATATTTTTAATAATCTTATTCACAGGGGAGAAGGGTAGGGGAAGGGATTGTTGGGTAGTTCGAGATTGATATGTACACACTGCTGTATTTATTTTATAATTTATTTGTTACTTTTGCTTGTGCTGGGTCTTCATTGCCTGCATGTGGGCTTTTCTCTGGTTGCTAAGAACAGGTGCTGCTCTCTAGCTGTGGTGCGCAAGCTTCTCATTGTGGTGTCTTCTCCTGCTGGAGAGCACAGGCTCTGGGCACACGGGAGGCGGTAGCTGCCGCATGTGGGCTTCAGTAGTTGTGGCTTGTGGGCCCTAGAGCGTGAGCTCAGTAGTTGTGGCATGTGGCTTAGTTGCTCTGCAGCATGTGGAATCTTCCCGTACCAGGGATCAAACCCGTGTCCCCTTCATTGGCAGGCGGGTTCTTAACCACTACGCCACCAGGGAGTCCCACACTGCTGTATTTAAAATAGATAACCAAGGACATCCTTGGTGGTCCAGTGGTTAAGACTGCGTTTCCACTGTAGAGGCTGTGAGTTCAGTCCCTGGTCAGGGAACTAATAAGTTCCCACGTGCCATGTGGCTCGGCCAATAGAAATAAATAACCACCAAGGACCTACTCTATAGCATAGGGAACTCTGCTCAATATTATGTAACAACCTAAATGGGCGAAGAATTTGAAAAAGAATAGATACATGTATATATAAACTGTATCACTTTGTTGTACACCTGAAACTGTCAAAACATTGTTAATCAACTATACTCTAGTATAAAATAAAAAGTTTTTGAAAAGGAATTTTATTAGAACATGGTGGTGGTGGTTTCGTTGCTACGTTGTCTTCCACTCTTTTGTAACCCTATGAACTGTAGCCCGCCAGGCTTCTCTGTCCATGGGATTTCCCAGGCAAGAACACTGGAGTGGGTTTGCCATTTCCTCCTCGAGGGGATCTTGGTAGATAGCTACTATTATTAATTTTTCTTCGGGACCCACTAGAGAAATTAATTTGGTCTTGTTACCGAGAGCCTCTAGGACATTTGAGTATGAGATACTTCTCTTTACTGTGTATATCTCTGCTTTGCTTCAGCCTTCTTTCATGCTTTTATCGTCACACAGCATCTCCTTGCTATATTTTATCTAGGAAATTTTCTGAAAACATGAAATTTTGTCCACACTTTTTCTTTTCAAAACTACACTGTGCATTCAGAACAGTTATTTTTGCATTACTAATCAACCCCAAGCGAGTTTTAATCGTAATTAATGAATTACGTATAATTTGAAGACTTCAATATGATTATCCTTTTTCAGTGGTAAATCCAGTGAGTAGAAACAAAATGTTAGATTAGTATGCATTTTATTCTTGGCTTTACAGTATTTTATTGTTGCTATTTTAAACACTAATGATTGAATTTGATGTTATAACTCCCTTGCCTCGTACGCTCAGTCGTGTCCGACTCTTTGCGGCCCCGTGGACTGCAGGCTCCTCCGTCCATGGGATTTCCCAGGCAAGAAGACTGGAGTGGGTTGCCATTTCCTTCTCCAGGGGATCTTCCCAACCCAGGGGTTGAACCTGGGTCTCCTGCATTGTAGGTAGACGCTTTACTGTCTGGGCCACCAGGGAAGTCAAAGGACATACTGTGGATAGTAAGGGTACATGTATAGATGGGAGGAAAACAACATTAAAATTAACATTTAACCTTTCTTTCATTTTCTTAATATATAGTGATTTACTGAGCACCTCCTAAGTGCCAAGAACAGTGCTAGGTAATGTCCGTAGTTATCTCAGTATCCTTTTTGCCAGTGAAGGCTCAGAGAAGTTCCTTGGCAGAAAGTGATGAAACCAGGAGTCATACCTAGGTTTGCCCAGTTGTACCATGTACAGTGCATGTAATGGCCTTTATTAATTTTAATCATCAGAGGCTCTCAGTAATTTAAAATGTCAGTTGTTGAATATGAACAGTTAGTTAGAATTAATTGTGTTCATCTGTTTTGTTTTGTTTTTTTGACTCTACTGCTTGGTGTGTGGGATCTTAGTTCCCTGACCAGGGATCAAACCTGTGCCCCCTGCATTGGAAGTGTGGGGTCTTAACCACTGGACCATTAGTTCATCTACAGTGTGTCTTAATTTTTTTTCACCGTGCCGCACCGCTTGCAGTTCTTTGACCAAGGAGTGAACCCAGGCCCTGAGCAGTGAGAGTACAGAGTCCAAACCCCTGATCTCCAGGGAATTCCCAACTTTGTTCTCTTAACCTTTATGTTCCTCCTCCACAGCTTTCCTCTGGTATATATTAATATATATTTGAATGAATTTTATTTTATTTTTAAATTTGTTTACTTGGCTACAGCAAGTCTTCATTGCAGCACTTGGAATTTTTGGTCTTCCATATTCGTTGAGGCATTCAGGATCTTCAGTTGAGGTATTTAGACTGTTGGTTGAGATATGCAAACTCTTAGATACAGCATATGGATCTAGTTCCCTGACCAGTAATGGAACCTGGGCCCCCTGCATTGGAACTCAGAGTCTTAGCCACTGGACCACCAGGGAATTCCCTAAATGAATTTTTAATCATAACAATTTGAATAAGAATAGGTAATTATAATTAGTTTGGAAGGGATGTTAAAGTGAATCCCCTTTCCCAGGATATCAGTATGGTGAGAGCTGGGAGGAAAGGTAAGGCAATTCTTGTTCATTTCTTTGTCTTGAAAAACAGTTTTCACTATGGAATGATGTTGAGAGAGATGGGAAGTAGATGAAAGTCTTGGAATTTACAAGAACTTCAGTATTTTACTAATAATCAAATTTTCAAGTCCTTGGTTTTCTTGGAGATGAAAAATAGGGAAATCTGTAGCTTTGGAATCATGATGGTTGATGGAGAGACATCTGAATTATAGTTTTTTAAATGGTTGCATTTCAAATTTGTGCATATACTGCACATCCATGCCCATCTTTGTTTCTTAAGCCTCTGCCCTTGGAGGGTGGGCTTTTAAAACATCTTATCACTTCGTTACAGTGACACCTACTGGTGAAAGCCTTTGCCATCTTTGTGTAGATTGCCCTGTACTTAAGGAATTAAGGGATTCCCTGGTAGCTCAGCTGGTAAAGACTCTGCCTATAATGGAGGAGACCCTGGTTCAATTCCTGGGTCGGGAAGATCCCCTGGAGAAGGGATAGGCTACCCACTCCAGTATTCTGGGGCTTCCCTGGTGGCTCAGCTGGTAAAGAATCTGCCTGCAATGCAGGAGACCTGGGTTCAATCTGTGGGTTGGGAAGATCCCCTGGAGAAGTGAATGCCTACCCACTCAAGTATTCTGGTCTGGAGATTTCCATCAAATGTATAGTCCATGGGGTCACAAAGAATCACATAGGACTGAGCAACTTTCACTAAGGAATTATCTTCATACTTTCTGAACACTGTTAATATACCAAAAAATGAGAAGATGCATAGACTAATTTTTTTCCTGCTGTATAGTTGTTTTTAATGATAAAAGTTACAGAGTTATACTGTAGAAAATATGAGAAAGAGAAAGGGAAAAAAACAAACTAATAGCACTGCCCATTGCAGCCACTGATTTGGTGTGCCCAAATTGCTCTACTGGATATAAATTTTAATGTATGCATTTCTCTAGCATAACTTTCTTAGTATGCCTGTAATGTGTTTCTTGGTTTGTTCAGTAATAATGTAGCATAAGCATTTTTTCTAGGTTGTTGTAATATATATAGCCCTATCATTAAAGAATAATATAGTATAAGCATTTATTCTGAGTTCAATTAATCATAATTTTGCTGACTGCCTAGTAATCCATCTGGTTACTTGAACAGTTTATCTACATTTTAATCCGTTTCTTGTATTGCTGTTGTAAATCATTTGATGAATGTCTCTTCAGATGACTCTTTCCATGTGTTTGCTAAGTTGCCTCAGTTGTGTCTGACTCTTTGCAACCCTGTGGACTGTAGCCCGCCAGACTCCTCTGTCCATAGGATTCTCCAAGCAAGAATACTGGAGTGGGTTGGCATTTCCTCCTCCAGGAGATCTTCCCATCCCAGGGATCAGGTCTTCTGCATTGGCACACAGGTTCTTTACCACTAATGCCACCTCGGAAGCCTGACATTTTCCATAGTTGGATTTTTTTCAGTGAAGAGCATTTTTATGTACTCTGACCTTTCCCCAAATAAATCGTTGGCTGTGCTGGGTCTTTGTTGTGGTGTGCAGGCTTAGTTGTTCTCCAGCATATGGGATCTTAGCTCCTCCACCAGGGATCAAAACCACATCCCCCGCATTGGAAGATGGATTCTTAACCACTGGACCATTTGGGAAGTCCCGTTAATCCTAAATACTTTTTTACCCATGCCTTTTTCTTTACTGGAACCACTGCCCTACTTTAGACTTTTATTACCTCGTTATTATCAAATGGAATAACCAGTATATTCCATTTTTTCCCTTCCAACACTCTCCCTCCCAACTCTAATACTTCTCTTAATGGAGTGTTTTATTATCACTTTATTATACACATTATAGGACAGATATTATACTTGTTGGTTTCATGTTGCGTCTTCCCAAGTGAGATGATGAAGCTGGGAAGCTCTGCAATGGCCAGGATTATATCTAACTCGATCCAGAGCTTAATATAGTGTCTGGCACATGTCCTTATTTGTTGGGTTAAATATTAGTCACATCTTAAAGACATGCCCTATATTGCCAATGTGCCCTACACATATAGGAAACGTGCTGTTTCCCTGGCTGATGTATGAAAGTGCTTATCCATACTCTCTCTGCCATCACCTTTAAAAAAAAATCAGTCATTTAAATATCTGTCTTGCATCTAATAATATCTGTTTTGAAGTTCGTCTCTTCACCTACATCCTCCCTCTCCTCCACCACCATCCCACACTCCACTACATTCTTTCGTGCTGCTGGTAGTCTTCCCTTTGCCTGGAACTACCCTTCCCTTGCCAACATTCTTCACTTGGCTAACTCCTATGCATTTTTTGAAGTTTGGCCCAAATCTTGGTTCCTTTAGGAAACAGGCCTTTTCTGAAATTCTAGACTGGAGAAATTACCCTTTTCAGTTCTGGAAAATCTTTGAATGGCTTTTAGTATAAGGTTTATATCGTTATTTTGAAATTATCTGTTTCTCTCTTCTCTAGTGAACTACAAGCTCTTCCACAGTGAAAACTATTTCTTTGAATCTTCAGCACTTAGTGTAGTACCTGGATCAGTAGACAGTAAATATTTGATAAACATTTTTACAGATTGCTGTTAGAGAGTCCACATGGCACTGTAGGGATAAGGTCTTAAGGAGGTTTGTATATAGGAAACCCTATAGATTATCATTTATACATGTCTATGGGTATAAAATCAGAGAAGGCAATGGCACCCCACTCCAGTACTCTTGCCTGGAAAATCCCATGGGCGGAGGAGCCTGGTAGGCTGCAGTCCATGGGGTCTCGAAGAGTCAGACTCGACTGAGCGACTTCACTTTTACTTTCCACTTTCATGCATTGGAGAAGGAAATGGCAACCCACTCCAGTGTTCTTGCCTGGAGAATCCCAGGGACGGCGGAGCCTGAGGGGCTGCCGTCTATGGGGTCGCACAGAGTCCGACACGACTGAAGTGACTTAGCATAGCATATGGGTATAAAATATGATGATTAAGTAACAGGAAGTATTTAATGTGTAATTAAGTAAGTTTAGAAGCAAGATATATATATATGTGTGTGTGTATATATATATATATGAATTTTTATAGAGCGTAACTTACTGATGAATTAGCAAGGGCTTGCATTCTGGAACAGAAGGAAATTAAATTTCTGGTGCCCATTCTTTATTCTTTTAAAAATTTTTCATTTATTTATTTTTGGCTGCACTCGGTCTTTGTTGCTGCACTCAGGCTTTCTCTGGTTGCGTTGAGCGAGGGCTGCTCTCTATCGCAGCGCTCGGGCTTCTGTGCTTGCAGCACACGGGCTCGGTAGCTGGGGCACACTGGCTTAGTTGCTCTGTAGCACGTGGGGTCTTTCCAGACCAGGAATCGAACCCATGTACCCTATACACTGTACCACCAGGGAATCCTACACTGTGTAGGTTTTTGTTTCTTGATTTGGAGCCTTATTCTGGATACCTTGTTCCTCATGTATTGTTACCAGTATTCTGTTTCAACATAGCTGAAAATACACAAACATTTTGTGGTCTGAGATATTCTTCTTTGAGTTAAATCTGTTGTGTAAAATGAAACATTGAGAAAACCCAGTGTGTGCTTAATATAGGTATTGTTCTAAAGTTTAGTCTTACTGTATTAATACTTAATGAATTAAAGAACACTATGTTCCCAAAGTCATTTCAGAAAGCAGATAATAAGGAAGTGTATGGGAACCACCCTTTTGGAAATTATTGAGAAGGTTCTTATTTCATCTTATTTTAGTATTACCCAAGTTTTTTTCTCAGAGAAGAATAGGGTGTTTGACTTGCTATGTGGTGGTCTTGAAAGTTCATAACTTCAGCACACTTCTTCACTTTGAGGAAACTAAAAAAGTGCGTAACTGCCATGGCTATTTCAGAAACTGATGCTAGAGGCAACCACTGAGTTGGGCAAGACTGTCATTAAGCTGTGCCTTTGGTTTACTAGTTATTTTAATCATGGAAAGGAAAATCTTTAATTTATTTCATTGCCTAACCAGTACCACATTTTAAGATAAAACTGTTCTTATTCTAAAACTGTTATTAAAAGAGGCAGGGAACAGATTCTGGTCTGATGTTGATACTCTGTTGACATTTTATCCCTTCTTTTTGTTAAATGAAATTAAAAATTGTTCATTCTGTCTAACCCCATTCTCAGTTTTCTTAGTTTGAAAAAATTTGAAATCATTGTGGGGGTCCAGGAGGATATTAATTTTTGACTGTCCATTTTGTAAGAATTGAAAGAGGGTTAGAGATTTAGTTTTAGTAGTTCTGATATCTAAGTATATTATTCTTATGTTTCAATAAAATGGAGACAGGTTTGCTTCTTTTGAGTTGATTGGGGCAAGGGAGAACTTTGAGGATTGATAAGTTGCTTCTCAAATTTTAATGGAGTTAGTTTAGCTTGAAAAATAGATCAAAGAAGATGATTTGCTTATATGCACCACAATTTTATCGTCTCTAAAGACCTATTATAGATAGTCGGATCACTAGTTTTATAATTGTCTCTTCTGAAGTAATTTTTGGTAGGTAACTATTGGTAGTACTAACTAGCATCCTACCTTATCTGCTGAGCTGTTAGGGCTTATTTTAAAGGATAAATTCTCCATCCCCACTAGGGGGAGTTTCCACTTGGCCGCACATAATTTTTAAGCAGAATGAAAATATCGGCGTGTCTTGTTCTATGATTTCTCCCTACATTTTTCCACAAGGTATTTCCCTAGCAGTATTTGACGTGTGTACTGAATGTCTGCTGTGTGGCAGCTCAGTGTTTCCTGTACTGTGCTCAGCGACTTCCATATTTGTGTTTCACAGTAACTTTATGAGATCTGTCATGTTTCATCCCAGTTTTACTGATGGGGAAATTGATAACTAGAGAAGTTATTTAATCGTTACCAAAAAAGCTAATCGTAGTGCAGGGACTCATTTCTAGGGTCTGTCATATTTCTAAACTGGTTCTTAACTTGTGCTCCAGTACTTCCCAGTTTTCATTCTGCCAGTATCATGGAAATCTCAAAATTTTCAAATTACATTTATTTTGCTATGATAGGCTGTGCTGGAAGTGCTAGAGTGAGAAACAGAGCACAGGGAGGGCTGCTCATAAGGCGCGTGACTCAGATTATGCTGATCGGCAGAACAGAGTTGAAATGAGGTACAGAAGTCAAGAGCCTGGGTTTCTAGATGTTTATTTATTTAGTTTCTACCCCATTTATTTAGTTTCCTTCTTTATAAAATAGATGAAGCAGGGCAGTTCAACACTCTCCATTTATTAGAATCTTAAGTATGGATATAGAGTTTTTAACTTATTTGCAAAATGCTTTCATAGGTGAATGCTTATTGATGGTAGATTTGAAAGCTGGAGAAGAATGTTAGCTATTCCTTTAAACCATTGCTTCTGTCTATTGGCCTAGAACAGTGTTTGAAAATGACAGATGAGACCCATTAGTAACTCATAAAATCAATATACTGGGTCATGACCAGCTTTAAGGGAAAAAAAAAAATAGAGTCTAGAAAATTTCAGAATACACTGCTTAGCATAAGGATAGACACTTTTGTGAAACTCTTTCAATTATATATATATGTACTAGATTACATTGTCAAATATATATATTTTTATTGTATGTTGCAAGTTTGAAAAGCTTGAAAAACACTGTCCTGGAACTTTGTAGAATTTATCTATTTTAATTTTACCAGGAGAGAAATTATAGTGAATTTAAGACAAATTTATCTTTAAAAGGAAATGAAATCAAGTAACAGAATGTATGTATGGTGTTTTCTTTTTTGTGTGTGCATTCTGAAAAGCATCTAATCCCAAACCAAAACCTTCTGGCATGTATATAGCTAGCTACGAAGAATTAACTTTGAGGACTTTCCTGGTGGTCTAGTGGTTAAGACTCTGTATTTCTGCTGCAGGGGGCTTGGGTTTGATCCCTGGCTAGGGAACTAAGATCCCACATGCTGCTCCACATGGCCAAAAAAAAAAGAATTAACTTTGATCTCAGCTCTTTGGTTTTTCTCTGTGTATCAAAATTTATAATATGCATGTACTGTTTCCTGCTGAATATTCAGAACAATTTTTTGCTCGTTTCAGGAAATTTCCCCTTTCTGGTTTTGAATAGTTTCTAGTTTAGAGTCCCGTAAAGTCTTATTTTTAGTCACTTCCATTTTGTTGGTTCCATAAGACATTAGCTCTGGGAATGAGTAAGAGATTTGTTGTAACCTCTTTCTATAACAGTATGTAACTTTATCTCATTCTTTTTAATGCATATATAGTAGTCCACATAAGTTTATTGTAATTTACTTAACTAGTTCAGCAGTGGTGTACCTTTTGATTTTTTCCCAGTTTTTTGTTACAAGGCTACAGAAAACTTTACTGTCACTTATGTTTATGTTCTCATGAATATATCCATAGGACATTGTGATTGAAAGTGAAATTTCTTTGAAGATGTGCACTTAAATTTTTAATGATATTGCCAAATTGGCCTTCAAAAAGGTCATACAGGGAGTTCCCTGGCAGTCCAGTGCTTAGGACTCTGCACTTTCTCTGCCAAGGGCACAAGTTCAGTCCCTGGTTGGGAAACCAAGATCCCACAAGCTGCACAGCTCAGGTGCACCCCCCCCCCCAAAAAAAAAAAAAATATTAAAGGTCGCACTAATTTTCACCACCTGCCACTGAGCCATCTGGGAAGCCCTGTATCTTTGCCGATGCTGTGCCTTGTTAGAGTTTTAACTTTTTAACCTGGTAGGTTAAAACAATCATAAAAGTCAAATAGAATTGTGTTTTAAAATTTGAGAATGAGCATGTTTTCATATACTTATTGTTTCTTTGTCTCTGTAGTGCTGATTTTTGAGATTTCAAGTACAGGCAATATCAGTGAAGGTGACTTCAAAGTTTTGAAGAAATGGTGCTGTAAAAGTCAAGGGTCACTGTGGCTGTGATGACCTTCCCACCTTGACCCTTGTACTCTCTTAATTTCAGGTGATCATGGAGCTCAGCTTGGCCTCCATGGGGCTGGTGGTGATGGAATACATGATGACCCAACAGGTGGAGAAGAAGGAGAGAACAGCCCAGATCCCCAACCCCAAGCTGGTCGGAGGACCCGGCGGGAAGCATGCACCTGCCCCTACTGTAAAGACAGTGAAGGAAGGTAAGTTGATTCAGCCGGTCTCTTTAAGAGTGTAAGGATGAAAAATTAGTAGATTAGGAGGTAAAAATAAGTGGGGTTTTTTGTTTGTTTTGTTTTAACTTTAAGACTTGGCAGGGTTACACAGGGATCAGAGATAGTACAGTGCATTTGATTAGGTTACATATGGTCTTGGTTCCAACTCTGGTCCTTTTCATCAACTCTTAGACCTTGGACCTTCAGAGATGCCTGCTTTCTGTTAGAGACAAGGAAGTCAGATGGAGCCAAATGGTCAAATGATTGTTACTTTATGTCTGTTTTGAGATGTTTGTTTGTTTGTTTTTATTCTTTAAAAAAATTCTATTGGTGAGATGGTTTTAACAAGATATAAAACAGCCTGGCAAAGAAATGGAAACATACCTACTGTAATGATTATTTTACAGTGACTGTGTGAAAATCATGAGTTTCTTTTTTTTTCCCCTCAAAATAGATAAAACTACTTATTCTGGGTAGAAAATTCTTCAATCAAATAATCTAATATCTTCTACAAAACAGACTTCTGATAGATTTTCGCATTAGTGTACTGCCTATACAATATTATCTCTGAAGAGTTCCAGGTTATTTCCTTTTTCTTCAAATCACTGACTTTGAAAGAGACTAGAAAGTCATATAGGTTTTTAATTACCTTTGAAAAAAGTCTGTTAAAGTTTTGCCCCATTAAAAATAAGCACAGGGGACTTCCCTGGCGATCCAGTGGTTAAGAATCTGCCTTGCAGCGCAGGGGACTCAGCTTGATTCCTGGTCAGGTAACTTAGGTCCCATGTGCTGCCGAGCAACTGTGCTTACATGCTACAACTAGAGAGTCCATGGGTCACAATGAAAGATCCTACATGCTGCAGCTAAGACCTGACACAGCTGAATAAATAAATAAATACTAAAATAATAATAATAATAATATGCACAGAGTTTCCCTGGTGGCTCAGTGGTAAAGGATCTGCCTGCCAATGCAGGAGACACAGGTTCAATTCTTGATCTGGGCAGATCCCACATGCTGCAGAGCAACTAAGCTCGGGTGCCACAGCTGTTGAGCCTGTGCCCTTGAGCCCCATGCCCTGCAATAAAAAAAACTCATTGCAGCTAGAGAACCTCCACATAGCAATGAAGAGCCAGCACAGCCAAAGTAAATAAATTAAAATTTTTTTTAAAAGAACTTAAGAAAAAAATAAGCACAAAAATAAGAAATGTACCAAAACAAAAAAACAATTTGAATTCTTTGTAGGTTACCCTACATTATGGGAAAAACCTGAATCAAAAACACTTGAGTACATGGACTTCCCAAGTGGTCCAGTGGTTAAGGTTCCACACTTACATTGTAGGGAGCATGGGTTCGATCCCTGGTCGGGGAACTAAGATCCTACATGCTGCATAGCATCCCCAAAAAATTAATTAAAAGGGGAAAAAAAGCTCTTGAGTACAGTAGAGTTTCCCTCTCAAAAAGCTTCAAGTGGATTTAAGTTTTTGAAGGAAATTCTATGATTTCCACCTAAGTGTGATTTCATTTCTGTTTTTTTTTTTCCTGCTCCTCTGCTAATGTGTGCTGTTAAAACCCAAGGCAAATCTCTTTTGGAAATCTCCATAGTGCCCACTAATGGATCACACATGGTACAAATTGGTTTGGCAAAACATTTCAGAACTGATTTCCTGAGAAGAGCTTAGGATTTGCTCCATATAGGGAATTTTTTTTTTTTAAACATACCTTGAATTAGTTAACGGTCCTTATTTCCCCTCTTTTAACTTTTTTCCATCCCATCTTCTTCCACTGATGTCTCTCATAGTACTTTATCTGATTTTCAGCTTTTAATCTTTACCTTTTGGCTCTTGACCTTTATTTTGGAGAAAGGAAAGCTTTGTAGTTGTAAAATATTATGTTTTAAAGTTCTCCACCAAATGCTTAATGGAGAGACCCTTTGTTCACTAATAAGTTCCCAGTCAAAAATATCACCACATCACCATATTCACAGTGGCTCCCATGGAAAATGCGTGTATTGAGACTTAACGTCCAGAAAAATACAGGAAAATGCCTCATAGATTTCACAGGTCACCTTGAAAATGACATCACACATTGGAACTGACTATAAAGATTTAGCTGTTGATACTAAAAGTGAAGGCTTTTGGGAATTCCCTGGTGGTCCTGTAGTTAAGACTCTGCACGTTCACTGCAGAGGGCACAAGTTTGGTCCCTGATCCAGGGACTAAGATGCCGCATGCCATAAACAAATTAAAAAAAATAAAATGAAGGCATTTGTGTGCGTGTGTGTCTTGAGAAATCTTTTTTCTTTTTGTAAGCTTCACATATCTAAGTGCACATTTTGATGTTTATTTATTTATAGCTACACTAGGTCTTTGTTGCTCTGTGGGCTTTTTTTTGTCGTGATTGGGGGCTACTCTTTGTTGTGGTGCACCGGCTTCTCATTGCAGTGGCTTCTCGTTGCAGAGCACGGGCTGTAGGGCCCGCAGACTTCAATAGTTGCGACTCCTGGGCTCTAGAGCACAGGCTCAGTAGTTGTGGCACAGACTTAGTTGCTCCATGGCATGTGGGATCTTCCCGGAACAGGTATTGAACCTACGTCTCCTAAGTTGACAGGCAGATTCCTTGTTTTTTTTTTTTTAAATAAAAACTTGGATTAGTTTTGAATGGGTCCAGTAATTACTATGGATATTTTATGACTCTAATTTTTGTCTCTAAAATGAACAAAGAATAATTGTGTTTTCACTTCCAGGGGCTCTGGGGATCCTGGCAAGAAGAAACAGCACATTTGTCACATGCAAGGCTGTGGCAAAGTATATGGCAAGACCTCACACCTACGGGCACACTTGCGCTGGCATACGGGCGAGAGGCCTTTCATGTGTACCTGGTCATTCTGTGGGAAACGCTTCACACGTTCAGATGAGTTACAGAGGCACAAACGCACACACACAGGTGAGCGGGAGCTTGGGAAGGGAGAGGTAGTAATGGACCAGAACGAAAAGACAAAATATACCTCGGAAGTAACTAAAATTTCTGAGCAACTTATGTTTGAAATTGAATGTATGGATCATAAATGGCATTGGAGTTAATCTGAAAACCCTTAAGAAATAAGGATTCTGAAGGTCCTATCTTACTTTTCTGCTACACTTCTTCCTTTCTGAGTACTCTCTAATCTTTACTCCCCCCCCACCCCAAAAGACAAAAGATAATCACCAGAATTTTCTTGTTTTTAATCACCTTTTAAGATGAGCCTTATTCTGCCGTATATGGTTTGAAGGGAATGACCTGAACAAGGTACCCCTACTTCCTAAGATGTGATTTTCTCATCTTCTTACTCTTCCTTTACCTAGGTGAGAAGAAATTTGCCTGCCCTGAGTGTCCCAAGCGCTTCATGAGGAGTGACCACCTGTCAAAGCATATCAAGACCCACCAGAATAAGAAGGGAGGCCCGGGTGTAGCCCTGAGTGTGGGCACTTTGCCCCTGGACAGTGGGGCAGGTTCAGAAGGCAGTGGTACTGCCACCCCTTCAGCCCTTATTACCACCAACATGGTAGCCATGGAGGCCATTTGTCCGGAGGGTATTGCCCGTCTTGCCAACAGTGGCATCAATGTCATGCAGGTGGCAGATCTGCAGTCCATTAATATCAGTGGCAATGGCTTCTGAGATCAGGCACCTGGGGCCAGAGACATATGGGCCATACCCATCAACCCTGGGATGCAAGGTAGCATGGGTCCAAGAGACGTGTGGGAGAGTGAGCCATGAGGCATTAAAAATGCATGGTGGTGGGAAGAATTGGGGGTGGGATACAAAAGAAGAGATGGGGTCCTGGCACCCACCTGTATCATCAGTACCTTCTTAAAGTGGGAAACATAGTGAAAATTCTGTTGGTACCACCTTTGGTGCCACCTTTGATGAGCATTTGTTTGACCCCAAACAGTTTCTTAACACTTCTTACCCCAGCCTCCCCCTTCCTGCATTTCCCTTCTCAGCTCCCCCATGATGGATCCCCCCCTTTCCTAAAGCCATCATGCCTTGATAAATATATATGATCATTGAAATACTTTTTAACAAAAACAGATTCTATATTATATATATATATATAAAAGATATATAGAGATGCATTTGCAGGGGTTGGCTGGGAGGAGGAAGGAGACCATTCTGTGACCAAAATACCTTGGTCATTTTTTTTATATTGCCTTATTTCCTTATGGCTGAGCCTTGTTGTGACACATCAAGATTTCTAATAGATGTTGTCTTGGCTTCCCACCAGATTAAGCATTTATATGCTCTGCTTTTAGTTTATATATACATACATAATGTTTTCCTTTCTTAATTTTGTCTTTTAATTTGGGATCAGCTTCTTGCACTCTTTCCCTGACTCAACCCTTTCTGTCTCCCCTTCTCTCGCCTGATCTCTTCATATTTTGTTTTTGGTAGTGGTCCCTGGATGAGGCACTTCTTTCATTTTTTAATAAAGTCCTTAGTCCCAGCAGCAGAATGGAGAAGCCTTGAAGCTCAGGCGAATGCTTGAGGTAGCTGTGAAGAGAGTGTTCAAAATACTACTGACGCAGGCACCCTTTTGGTGCTGGAGAGTCAAAAGCACCTCTCTCTTCATTGGCTGCTCTAAGCATCAGGAATCAGAAGTCTTTCTATGGAATTGTACAAGAGACCCTTTGAAAGTTATAGTCTGGGATCAGTTTGTCCAAACTGTGAAAAGATGGTCAAATAATAGGTAGGAGCTTTCAGTAGGAAAATGATGTGCTCAGAAGTGGAAGTGACTCAAGTAGTTCAGTTCAGGAGTTGGAGTGTTTGGACCTTTGTGCAACTTCTTCCAAGGTAGCTCTAAGCTTTGATGTGTGGGCTTCTGAGTTCACGTTCTGAAAGGAAATACACTTCCTCTTTTGAACATCTCCAGTAGTTGCTTTCCCATTATGTTATTACAGAGCATCAGCCAGTGACTCTGTTCTGGATTTCCATTCTGCAGAACTCCAGAGCATGGATCAGTGGCAAGGCAGTGGTTCTTTGATCTTTCCCCTTAACTCTTCGTAGGGTGGCTCCTGAGGGGAAAGGAAGTGCTCATGATCATGGGAATGATAGCCCAGAACAAAAAGAAATCTTGTCTTACCACTGTGGCTTATAGGGGAGACCAGGGAAAACCATCCTGCTTTTCTCCATGGCCTGATTCCTGAAGAGACTGATCCAAAAATTACAGCGGCAGGGAACTCTTAGTGCATTTGGCACTGAGATTTAAATGCAACCAGAGTTGTCCTCAAGGCCCAGCCATTAAAACATTGTCTCTCTTGACTTTCTGGTATCTCGTCAGAGAGCTTTTCACTGTGAGGAAGTGTGGAAATGGCTGTGTGTATGTGTGTAATCTGTTAGATTGGGGATAGGTTTTCTGTTAGCCAATACTATAAGAGACCTGCAATAAAAAATTACCCTAATCTGATAGAAAGTGAAGTGTTTGTGTATGACCGTGTGTGAATGTGTGTTCTCGCTTGTATATATCTACACACAGATGAGAAATTATATTTGAAATTGTTGGAAAATAAATCAAATTCAGATCAAAATGCCTTTCAGGCCCATTACCTAGAAATCTATCTTAAAACCTGGGTATGTTCCTGAGGTCATTGCTTTGCTTTTGCTAAACTAGTTACAATTATGAATGGGGGATATTCTACTGCACTTTTAAAAGAAGAAACTATTTTTGTGTTTGAAAGTGAAACCAACATCCAGATCTATAGTAGAGTCCTAATTCCTCTCATAATTTTGTTTACCTTGACTATAAATAGATGATGCCATGATTCTACTATATATTTTATATAAAATCTATCCAAATTAGGGTTTGGGTAAGTTTGTGTTGTTGTTTAACCTGAAATACAATAACTGTTAATATTTTAAACAAAAGCTCACTCCATTTGGTCCTTTGTCTGCAGACTTAATAGTGTTTTTGACACAGAAGCTATTGCAAGGAGCTTTCCCCTTATCAAATTGCATTAATACTGAAGTGAAAGTTATCTGCCCAGCCATTTATCACACTCTTTGTTCCCACTCAAAGGCAGAACTCTGAACATGTTATTTTATATCTGTAATCATGTACATAGGCATCTTCTGGAGGAAAGGGGCAAGATAACTCACTGGAGTGTGCAGTGTTTTGATAGAACATTTCAAGGAATGGAATCTTCCCCAGAATGAAATTACTAGATGTAATCTAGCTTAATGATGCTGAAGCTTATACACTTTTAGGTTATTTGATGATGGTTTTCTCTGGGATGGAATGCTGGTTTACCCCCAGCTCTTAGCACAAGCAAATTTATATCCAGTTCTTTCCACTTGTCCTAGTTCCTTCTCAACAAGGAAGCTCAAGATTCAGTATCTTGTTTGGCCCTAAAATGAAAGCCGCTACTGCTTTTATCTCCCCGCAGCAGTAAGTCAGTCAGTCTTTTCCACAGCACGTTAACCCACATTCCTTGAGTCAGGAGCTTATTGCTGAAAGTCCCTTCCCCTGAACTTTTTGCCAGAAGAAATTAGTGTAACTGACAGGCATATTGATTGTATTTTTTTTTTTTTCCACAAGTTGCTCTTTTATGTAACTTTCTAATGACCAAACCTTGTGGGGTTGGGGGTGCCCAGAGAAGTGATAATATTATTCCCTTATCCTTTCAGGTTGCCTGTTCACATATATCTGCTTATCATTTGATTGTCTCACTTTTTACCCAGAGCAGTAACAACCCACATCGTCTTCCTTCAGGGACTTCCCAGCGGGCACCCTGTTTATGGGTGCCATGTAGAATGCAGTGTAACAGATATTTTTCAGAATTCAGAATAGAACTCTTGATCCCAGAATGTATAGACTGAAGTGTTGGGTAAAGATTATGACTGGGGGAGGGTTAGAGACAAAGGCTGTAAATTACTATGGCTGATTGATTTATTTCTACTATATACATATATATATTTTTGCTTTTGTATATCCTATATAGGAAACTAAGCATTGTATTTTTTTTTTTTAACAAATCTGAGAAAGCACTATGAACTGCAGATGTTTGACTTTCAGAATATATTTTGTATTGTTAATATCTTCACATTGTGTGAATACTGGAAGCTGCAGATCTTTGCTAGGATGCAATAAATTTATACACTTTTTGAGGGGTTCTTCTGGGGGTGTTAATCAGGCCCCTGTTACGCTTTTGGGGAGCTCTGGTGCTAAAGTTTTCATTCAGTTGTAAGTACCCTGATGCCTTTTGGACCTTGGGATCAGATCAAAGGAGTTCTGATCCAGGTACCAAGGAAAATGAGGATAGTCTAGCTGCCTCAAGTGAGGGGCCCTTTGCATAGCTCTCCTTCCCCCTATTCAAGTACCCTCTTGGAGTTGGGAGGAGGAATGTGAAATCTCAGAGTTTCATCTCCCTTAGAAGAGAGCCAGTAACTTATTGTGCAAGGATGAAAGGTGGCAGCAGTAGCTTTGGGGAAAGGGAGGAGGATATGGCACTTCTCCAACCCCGGAAAACATTGCTTTTGAAAACTGCTGATAAACTATGGGTAGGTTATTACTTTTGTTTAGGAGCCTGTGTGCTCTGCGGTGCCTCTCTTGGCTCTACTCCTGGGGTACAGACCTCATCTAGGAGGATGAGGAGACCAGCTTTGAGGTTGACCTGTTTCTTTTCTTTGTCTGTCTTCCCTAAACACCAGCTCCCAGGAGGACATTAAGCAGCCTTAAGCTTAAATTCCTACTCCCTCTTGCCAATTTAGCTCACTTGCCTTAGATCGAAGTATGGGAAAGGGGGAAAAAAAATGGGAGTCCCTGGTTTCATTCACCTCCTAGGTCTTCTCCAGTTTGATTTCCCCAAACCCAGAAAGATTGCCTCCACAATGTTCATTTGAGGGAAATGAGTATTTTGTCCCATTTTCTCCCTTCCTCATTATCACAACCACAGCCTGCCTTGTCCCTGCTGAACAAGAAGAGGCATGATCTGTCCCTCAATTCCCTTTAATATCCAAAAAAAAAAAACCCATAAATAGGTCTCAAGTGAGGCTGCCGTGGGTGGTGAGGACTTTGTTGATACCTCTCCTGGGGTGTGTGTTTTCTCTTCCTCGCCTTCAGGAATTACACTGTGCCTTCTCCACAGAGGAATGGGATTCTCTACCCAGCCCCCCACTTTGCTAGCAGCTGCTCTTAAACAGTGTGCACAAGGGCAAGTCTTCATATTTCTGATCACCCCTTTCTCCCATTGGCATCCCATAGCTCTCACTTGGAATCTAAGGTGCAAAGATTTTGGGGAAAGTTGGGGAAAATGTGCTGAGATTGGTCTGAGGAGACTCCTTCTACACATACCAATGGCAGCTGCCCTAGGGCTTGCTTCCTCTTCCAGAGTCTGTCCTCCTCTGGGAGGAAGGGGCAGTGCTCCGGTCTCTGGTGCCTAAAACAAGTTTATTTCTCTCTCTTAACACTGGCAATAACCAGTCTCCATACCACTGTTGCCTTTTTAAACTTCTTAATAATCTCATGCTGTGTTTGTTGTTGGTTTCAATCCGATTATCACCTGGGCTGTGGGGAAATACTTTTAAATGCTCTCTCATCTTTCTTGCTCTTTTTTCCCCTTGATCTTGTGTATGTATGATGCTAATCTCTTGTCTTAGTTTCTTCCTGCTCTTTTGTATCTTACTTTCTTGTTACTTTCTTGTCTTTCCCCTGCCTTTTGTCTCTGGGTGTTTGGGGGCTTTTTTTTTTTTTTTTTTTTTTTGCCTTTTTGTACAAAGATTAGTTCAATGTAGTCTGTAGCTCCTTTGTAAACCAATTAAAAAAAAAAGTTTTTTAATAAAAAGCCATGTCTCTGGTGTGTTGAGAGGGTTGGGATTGGGGAGAATATGGTTATAACTTCATATACTAAACCCAAAATGAAGTTTTCTAGCTACACTGTTAATACATGTTAATCAGTGCAGTGTCCTACACTTAACTCCCAGGTAAACAATTCATGACCAGATCAGTGTGCCAGGACTACACAGAAATGCAGCAGATCCAGAGGAACAGGGACAGTTTGAACTTTTTTTTCTAAATTAGCTTCTTTTTTGAAATATTTTTAAATTCAAAGGAAAGTTGCAAAGATAGTGCAGAGGGTTTCTATATTCCGCTTTCCCAATTTTCTCCGTTGTTAACATTATCAGGATATATTCTCCAAATTAAGAAACTGACATTGGTACATTACATTAGCTGAATCCTAGGCTTTGTGGGCTTTATCCGTTGATGTCCTTTTTCTGTTCCAGGATCTGTGGCAGGATACCACATTGCATTTAGTTGGTGTGTTTCCCTAGTCTCCTCTGTGACTGACAGTTTCTTAGTCTTATTGGTGACTTTGACAGTCTTTGAGAGTACTGGCCATGTTCTGTAGAGTATCCCCCAATCTGAATTTGTCTGATTTTTTTTTCTCATTGTTAGACTGAGCTTACAGGTTTTGGGGGGAGAAAAAAGTACTACATAGGTGAAATGCCCTCATCACATCCTATCAAGGGGTGTGTGATAGCCATGTTACATGGATGGTAAAACCTTTATCACCTGGTTAAGGTAGTATTTGCCTGGTTTCTTCACTTTCTCTTTCCCTATTCTTTGGAAGTGAGTCTGCTGCTGCTGCTAAGTCGCTTCAGTCATGTCCGACTCTGTGCAGCCCCATAGACGGCAGCCCACTAGGCTCCCCCGTCCCTGGGATTCTCCAGGCAAGAACCCTGGAGTGGGTTGCCACTTCTTTCTCCAGTGGATGAAAGTGAAAGTGAAGTCGCTGAGTCGTGTCTGACTCTTAGTGACCCCATGGACTGCAACCCACAAGGCTACTCCGTCCATGGGATTTTCCAGGCAAGAATACTGGAGTGGGGTGCCATTGCCTTCTCCAGGAAGTGAGTCTAGCCCACCCTTAATGGGGTTGGTGGGAAGTAAGCTTCTGTGAGGAAACTGCCTCTTTTTTATTAATTTAAACTAGCAAGTACTCATGTATATTTAAGTGGGTGGTTATAATCCAATTATACAATATTTTTGTTGCTCACGTTGTCCCAGCTTTGAACATTGGAAGTGCTTTTGACGTCTGTGTCCCTTTGATATGTCTACATCCTCTTTTTTCTTGAGCACTTTTTGATACATAAGATGCTTCAGGCTCATACTGTATTTTCCCTGCCCCAGCCCTAGATTGGCCATTTCTCCAGGGAGCCTTTGTTCTTTTTATTGGAGAATGGTAGTTCGAAGCCAAGATCTAGCTCCAACATATTTTGCATTCAGTTAATACCAACCTGTGTCTAAAATGACTGAATCTGGATTATGGCCCCTTGAAACTAAAATTGAAGTTAACGCTAACAGCCTTTCCCATTTCCCGTCAGCCTGTGCTTTTACTTGCCTTCGTACCTATCTAAGAATCCTTGATTGATGGTTTATACTGTAACTACCAGCATTCTTGATTATTTTTGCTCATTTGACCCCTTGTGTCCACTTCATCAAAGCACTCAGTCATTTGATTTTCTTACGTAGCTATTTGAAATATAACATTTTAATGTTTGGCTTTACTGGAGGGGTTTTTATGAGGAGGGGCTGTATGTTTTTTGGCCTTAGGAGTCTTATGTGGCCCTTTAAATAGTTCTGTCAGCTATTCAGTCAGCAAACATTTATCGAGCCCTTACTATGTGCTAGGTTGAGGATAAAAGAAGTAAGACAGGCCCTGCTATCAAATACTTAATAGTCTGGCATAGTAATGTAGAACTGCAAGTTTCCTAGTCTTGACCCCATTTTTCAGCAGATAATTTGCTTCTTATTTTACAGAGAAAACAGAAGCATCAAAGTTCTTCAAACTTCCCTCCAATTTCCCATCAGATTTCCTCAAACTTCCCTCTCTTCTCACGTCTGCGTGTTCGCCAATACCAGTTTGCCCCCTTCTCCTAAGGAGAGAAGTGTTTTTCGTTTGCAGGGCCAAGCCTGCCACTAGTGCTCTCAACCTCATTTTCTTTGACTTCTTTTTGTTCTTTGTTTCAATAGTATTTTCTCCTTTTAAGTCTCTCCTGGAGAGACCTTCCGTCAGCCTATCATGGTGGCTCAGAAGGTAAGGAGTCTGCAATGTGGGAGACCCGGGTTCAGTCCGTGGGTTGGGAAGATCCCCTGGAGCAGGGAATGGCCACCCACTCCAGTTTTCTTGTCCAGAGCATTCCATGGACGGAGGAGCCTGATGGGCTACGGTCCATGGGGTCCCAAAGAGTTGGACATGACTGAACAACTAATACTTTTGACTTTTCAACCATGTTAAAATCTGCCTTTCTGCCCACCTCTCCCATTTTGAAAAGCCTCTGCTGCTGCTTCAAGCTGCTAACCTAATTCTTTGCATTTCCAAAGTGAGTGAGAGTTTAATTTTTCTCTTAGCCACCTGTCTGGCCATCGTTTACCAAGTCGCTCATCAGTACCAGCACCCTGGTTGCCTGCTCCAATGGCCTTTCAGCCCGTAGCCTCTTCGACCTCTTTCCAGCAGTGTGTGTCTCAGTCCTTTCTTCCCATGAAGTGTGAAACTGAGGCACTTCTGGTTTTCCTTCAACCTTTATATGTTTTAGTCTCCTTCATAGCCACTTCTTCCTCTGTCCCTGGAATAACTGGCATTCCCCATCCTGGGTCCTTTCATTACTCTCTCACCCCTGAACAAGTTGCATTCTCTCTTCTCTTTAGCTATTACATACATGTTGGTGACACCTAAATTAAAATCCCTCACTTTTTTCTCAACCTGGCAGCCTGCTTAGTAGATATTTTCATCTGAATGTCCCACAGATAACTCACTCAACATGTAAGGAAGAAAAATAATCCTTTGTGTTCCTTTCCTCACTTGCCATTAATACTCTTGATCATGTATACTTGAAATTTCAGAATCATCTTTTAATTCTCTTTCATCTATCAACATTCATTTGATTACTAATCCTGTCAATATTACTAACAGAGTGTATCTCCATTTTCCCCCTTCTTTTGGGTTTGGTTTTTTGGCCTCTGGGCTTGGAGGATCTTAGTTTCCCAATGAGGGATTGAACCCAGGCCCATAGCAGTGAAAGCTTGGAGTTCTAACCACTGGACCACCAGGGAATTCCCTCCCTCTTATTTCCACTGTCCTCGCACTCACCCTGGCTACTGCTTAGGTCTTGTAACTGATCTCCCTGAGCCTCAGTCGTCCATCTTTCACGTTGCCACCAGACCCCTGCTTAAAATCCTTTGCTTTTAGGAAAAGTACAACCTTTCCAGTCTGGTCCCAGTTTATCTCTAGTTGTGATTTTCAGCTTCGTGTCTCATACCCTTTTCTCCTGCTCAGTCTCTGCCCCTCCCCCATGGCCTGGCCTCAACACGCTTTTTGTGGTTTATACCTGTATTCTTGCTGCCTTTGTTCTTGCTGTTCCTTGGCTACAATAATCACCCTCCTTTTATTTGTTTTCAGTGTGATTACCTTGAGACAATTTACATATTCCTTTCTCTGTGAAACCTTTGGACACCTTTCTTCCCTTGTCTTCTCTACCCTGAACACAGTTTTAGCTTATTTGATCTTTCTGCTTGTGTAGCTCCTTGTTCATACCCTCTAGCTAGACATAATTTTCCGGTTGCTTATTGGTATTTTCTCCTGCTTTTCTAGACTGAGTTCCTGGAGGGCAAGAATCACATGTATTTTGTAGGTTCAGCATTTAATGAAATACCTTTTTTAAGACTAGGATCTAATATTTTTTGAGTTGAATGGATAAACTCACTTTAGCTTTGTCATCACTGGGGTCAAAAGTAAATTATTGGGCCACTACAGACTTTAATCAGGGGATCCTAATGAAGAGCTTTGTGTATGTGGAATCCAGGAAGCCTTCCTTCCTTTGCTTAAGTTCTTTCTCAGGACCTTCCTGATCCCCCAGCTCTCAGATCCTTACCCCTTTTCCTCCTCATCTCAGTTCTGAACTCTGCCCAGAGCATGTAGAGTTCCCATAAACCTGACTGGAATGTTTCTATATTGAGAGACAATATTTTTGCCTTGAGAGTAGTTATCCAAGGCTGTGGGTGAGGAGACTGCCTTCCTGCCTGCTCCTTACCTTGCTCTCCTCTGATAACTCCTGATGCAAGAAGCTCTTTTACCTTCAATTCCCCCCTCAATCCCAGACTTCAGTTCAGTCACCCAGTCGTGTCTGACTCTTTGTGACCCCATGAACTGCAGCACGCCAGGCCTCCCTGTCCATTACCAACTCCAGGAGCCTACCCAAACTCATGTCCATTGAGTTGGTGATGCCATCCAGCCATCTCATCCTCTGTTGTCGCCTTCTCCTCCTGCCCTCCATCTTTCCCAGCATCGGGGTCTTTTCCAATGAGTCAGCTCTTCGCATCAGGTGGCCAGAGTATTGAAGTTTCAGCTTTAGCATCATTCCTTCCAATGAACACCCAAGACTGATCTCCTTTAGGATGGACTGGTTGGATCTCCTTGCAGTCCTAGGGACTCCCAGGAGTCTTCACCAACACGAGTTCAAAAGCATCAATTCTTCGGTGCTCAGCTTCTTTATAGTCCAACTCTCACATCCATACATGACTACTGGAAAAACCATAGCCTTGAGTAGATGGACCTTTGTTGGCAAAGTAATGTCTCTGCTTTTTAATATGCTGTCTGGGTTGGTCCTAACTTTCCTTCCAAGGAGTAAGCGTCTTAATTTCATGGCTGCAATCACCATCTGCAGTGATTTTGGAGCCCCCCAAAATAAAGTCAGCCACTGTTCCACTGTTTTCCCATCTATTTGCCATGAAGTGATGGGACCAGATGTCATGATCTTAGTTTTCTGAAATGTTGAGCTTTAAGCCAACTTTTTCACTCTTGTCTTTCACTTTCATCAAGAGGCTTTTTAGTTCCTCTTCATTTTCTGCCATAAGGGTGGTGTCATCTGCATATCTGAGGTTATTGATACTTCTCAGTCCCAGACTTAGATCTGGCAAAGGAAGATAGTTGTAACTGAGTGCAGCATTCCATCTGCCTGGACTCCTAGAAGAGCCCAAGGAGGGATGGGCAGCTATCCATCAGCCTCAAAGCCCTGGTCATGCCTCTAGCTGCTGCTTCACACTACTGGGGCTTTGATACCCTCATGTAAGCTCCTCGGAAGACAGACTCCAGAATCATCCTGCATCTAAGCCAGATCATCCCTAGAAAGGGTTTCCAGGTAGCCACCAGCGGAACAGAAGGCTAGGAAAACAGGGAACCAGAATTCCTCTAATTCTCATGAGAGCCAGTTCCACAGTTTCTTCTGGGCAGTAATCTGATGGAGCTGGACTCCTGTCTCTCGATTGCGGCACGGGATCTACACCGCTCTCCTTCCATCTCCACGCTGATGTTCCCTCTACACACTCTGAGCCCTCCGGTCACAGTCTGCAGTTCCTGCAGCTTCATAGATACTGGAGATGTACTGTGGATATGAGTCACTCCAGGAGGCCCTTTCTGACCCCTCACTGTGTCCTGAGTTTCTCCTATGTTTGCTGACCTCTGGTGGTGATAGTTTGAACTGTACTATCTTTTTATAGTGGTTGGCTGACAGGTATTGGTACACATTTTCTCAGTCCATATTTAAATACTGTGTTAAAAGAAAATATTTTTTACTGCTGAATTTTGTATTTTCTTTCAGGCATCATGGCCATAAATGCAAAAAAAAAAAAAAGGGAAAACAGGACCTGGGCTTTAGAATCAGACTTACTACGTCCAATCCTAACTGCTATTTCCTGACAGAGTGACCTTGGTCAAGTTACCTAAATTCAGCTTTCTTACCTGTAAAGTGAAGATAATAATAACTCAATGGGAGAATTAGATGTGATGATTGTAAAATTCATAGCCCTAGTCGTGCCCTAGCACATAGGTGCTCAATAAAGTTTGTTACCTTTTCTATAATGGTGATCAATGTGATTTTTTAAAAATTTTGATAACATCAAATCTACCTTCATACATCTATTTTCAATGTGATTTTTTAAAAACTCTAATTTTATACAGCTGCTTTCCTGACCCTTGAGTTTAGAAAATCAGGTCAACTCAAAAGTCTAGGCCTGTGAAGCCTGTCTGTGCCCACAGAACCACAGATCTGAGCCCAGAAAATAAGAGCTAGAAGGGCTTTTGGGAACAGGTGAATGGCTCTGAGCACTTAACCTCACTTGGGTTTCCAGCCTGGGAAGAGCTGACAGCAGCCAGCACTTTTTCCTAGGGTCAGCAAAGGGCAGAGGTTTGGCATCACTCTGTTCTCAGTGGGAACTCTAAGGCCCCCTCCTCCCACTTTACAGAGAAAAGAGGAGGTGGCTGAACAGAGGAAGATACAGGACTGGTTCTCTGCTCCTCCCTCTCTCCCTGCTTTTCCCCACACCCATCCTCTCCCCCACAGCAGCCGTCTCCCCCACAGAGACGGGGAAGAGGGAGGCGGGTGGAGTTGGGGGCTGAAGGATCAGAAGCCCCACGGTGCTCTGTGTCTGAAGGAAGCTCTGGCCAGGGACAGCTGTGCTGGCTCCTGCTGCCCGCTCCAGCATGATGCTGGGGGTCTTGGGGCTCTGGGCACTGCTTCCTACAGCTGTGCAAGGTAAGTGTCTACAGGGAGAAGCAGGGTCTTTCCAGCCACCCATCGTGGGAGGGAGCACTTGAAGAGTGATGAGTGGAGTGGGTGAGTGAGGGTGAAGGGTACAGCCAGGTGTTCCCTTGGTGGGGGTCACGTTCCAGGTCTCTGCTGACCCTGTTTCCTCCTGTGGCTTTACCACGCTAGCTCTGCAATAAGAAACATGTTTTGTCTCTCTCCCGGCTTCTGTCTCTGCCCCTGCATTCACTCCCATCTTGACCCCTCCCCTCCCCTTACCCTGGCCCGCAGCACCCCCCAGCAGGCGGACCTGTGTGTTCTTCGAGGCCCCTGGAGTGCGGGGAAGCACACAGAACCTGGGGAAGCTGCTGGATGCAGGGCCGGGCCCCCCCAGGGTTATCCACTGCCTCTACAGCCGCTGCTGCTTTGGAATCTGGAACCTGACCCAAGACCAGGCACAGGTGGAGATGCAAGGTGAACGGCACAGCATCTGCCAGGCATACCCGGGTGGGAGAGAGGCTCATCCTGGGTGGGGGTGGCCGCTGAGGAGGGCAGGAGAAATGGAATGTGTGGAGGGAAAGAAAAGGCTGTGAGAGATGGAAGGGATGCCCTCTGTGTTCCCAGACCCGTACACACTCTGTCCCTCCCTTTCTCTCCTCCTTCTCCCAACCCCTCTGCGTCAGGATGCCGAGACAGCGATGAGCCAGGCTGTGAGTCCCCCCGCTGTGACCCAAGTCCCCGAGCCCATCCTCGCCCCAGCTCTACTCTCTTCACCTGCTCCTGTGGCGCTGACTTCTGCAATGCCAATTACAGCCATCTGCCTCCTCTGGGGAGCCCTGGGACACCTGGTTTGGAGGGCCCCCAGGCCATTTCAGGTAGCCACCCAAGGTGCTGGAGCCAGGTGGGGGCTGGGGCCCAGGTTAGATGAGAGGTTAGAACCAGGGCCAATTCTCACCCTACCGCTGTCCTAAGCTTCCCTCCTCCTGGCCTTGAGAAGTTGGTTGCCCTGGTGACTGGAAGATAAGGGGGCTTGTGACCAGGGTGGGGGTGGGTAGAGAAGCAATTCTCTGAGGAGAGGGAGAGAAACAGAGAGCAAGGTTTGGGGCAGGGCTCACCCAGTCTTCTTTCTTGCTCTAACCTCCAGGGGAGTCCACCTGGATAGCGCTGCTGCTGCTGGGACTGCTTCTGCTGCTGCTGCTGCTAAGCAGCAGCATCTTGGGTACTACTCTACCCCACCCCACCTTGTGATCCCCCCCCAAGGCACTGCCCCAGCGCTCTGACCCCTCTCCAGGCTCTCCTGACCCCCATCACTTCCCAGTCTCCATGCCTGGGTACCCTGACCCTAAGGCTGTTCTCTGCCCCAGCCCTGCTGCAGCGGAAGGCCTGCCGAGAGCGAGGTGGGCCAGAGCCCGAGCCAGAGTCAGATTCAGGCAGGGACTGGAGTGCTGAGCTGCCGGAGCTGCCTGAGCTGTGCTTCTCCCAGGTGCCCAGGGATGGCGGGGAGGGGGCCTCTGGGCACTCTCAGAGAGTGTGCTGGAGAGGAAGCCCGGCCCAAACCCAGCACTGTGTCCCCACCAGGTCATACGGGAAGGAGGTCACGCAGTGGTGTGGGCTGGGCAGCTGCAAGGCAAGCTGGTAGCCATCAAGGCCTTCCCCCTGAGGGCTGTGGCCCAGTTCCAAGCTGAGAGAGCGTTGTACGAGCTGCCAGGCCTACAGCATGACCACATTGTCCGCTTTATCACCGCGAGCAGGGGCTGCCCTGGCCCCCTGCCCTGTGGGCCCCTGCTGGTACTAGAACTGCACCCCAAGGTGAGGACCGAGGACTGTCTGTGTGTGGGAAGGTGGGGCGGGGAGTGGTGGCAGCTAGGCCCTGTTGAGGCTTGTTCCTTTGCTGTAGATTGCCTTTTCTCCAGAACATTAAATATGCTTTTTATTTTTTTTCTTTTTATTATTATAAGCAGTACTTGCTAATAATTTTGACTTACAATATATAGACAAGGAAAGGGAGAAATCAAAACAATTCATATTCCCAACCTTAAGGAAAACCAATGTTAAAGACAGATCTCTGGGCACAGACTTCCAAATTCATTCATCTATCCATTCAACTAATATTGATGAACAATATGTTGCTGGAAAAAAACACACCCAGCCCCTGCCCTTTCCAGATTTTACAGAGTAGTAGGGGAGACAGAACGGGATCAAGCAAACACAGAAAGAAATGTAAAGTGTCAAGTGAATTAAGTGCTGAAAAGGTCCTATAAGAAAAGACTAAGGAGGCGTAACTCAAAGGGAGGATCATGAGCAAAAAGGATGAAGAGAAACAGATAGGCAGGGGCAGACCGCACCAGCCTTGTAGGCCTCTAAGGACTTGGGATATCGTCACCTACAGTTCCTCCACCTCTGAAATCTTGAGTTCTGGAAAGTCTCTTCTTCGACCATATACCTCACAGCCCAGCTCAAAAATCACCACTTTTTTGGTTTTGTTTAACTTTCCGGGCACACTGAAGGCGCTCAATAATGTCTGTAGAATGAGGGACTCCACTGTTCCTTTCCTCCCAGCTGCTCCACACCAGCTGCTCTACCCAATGTCTCTCCCCACCCACGCCCTGCTACGGGGTGACACCCCAGGCCAGGTGACTCATGCGGGTGCCCCCACCTAGCCTATTCGGCCTCTTCTGTCTTTATCCCAAGTCCTGTGAGGCAGTATAAGGTGGTTAAAGGTGAGTGATGCTGGCAGTCAGACTGCTGGGGGGTCAGGTTGTACAACTCTCTTGCCCAGGGATTTCCAGCAAGCTCCTCATCCATAAAACAGGAATGACAAGAGTACCCACCTCCCAGGGTTGTAGTGAGGGTTACAGGAGGCCTGGCACGTGCCAAGTGCTCAGGATACTTAAACTAGAGCTACTATTTTTCCTGTCAATCTGAGTCATGTACACCCTCACTCCTGCATTGCCTACTGCCGTGCTCTGGGTGTGTCGTGTGTAAGTCTGCTGGAAGACGCGGAGGGAAGTCTGACAATTGATCTCTGCTCCTTGGGGTGAATCAGCCTCTTCCAGCTTTGTGTGTCCCCCTCTTTTCTCTGCTTCTCCCCAGGGCTCCCTGTGCCACTACTTGACCCAGCACACCAGTGACTGGGGCAGTTCCCTGCGGATGGCACTGTCCCTGGCGCAGGGCCTGGCATTTCTCCATGAGGAACGTTGGCAGGATGGTGGGTGAGCTGGGGGCCAGAAGTCATGGGAGTCAGGAGCCATGCTGCTGTTTCTGATTTTCCCTTAGCTTGGAGGGGAAGGATTGGGTCAAAATGACAAAAGAAGAAGATCCGTGCCCCTTCAGCCTGGCTTCTCCCACAGGCCAGTACAAACCAGGTATCGCCCACCGAGATCTGAGCAGCCAGAATGTGCTCGTTCGGGACGATGGGTCATGCGCCATCGGAGATCTGGGCCTCGCCTTGGTGCTCCCTGGCCTCGCCCAGCCCCCAACCTGGGCCCCTAGTCAACCCCGAGGGCCGGCTGCCATCATGGAGGTCAGTACTCTGGAGGAGGGAGAGACCCAGGATGGTGGTGGTGGTGCTGATGACGAAGCAGCGACAGTGCGGCAGCACCTATAGTGTACGGGGTGCTGCTGAGTCTAGTCGGGGGCTTGAGGGTTGCCATGGAGATGATCCTTGCCGTCCAGGCTGGTACCCAGCGGTACATGGCACCGGAGCTCTTGGACAAAACTCTGGACCTTCAGGACTGGGGCACAGCCCTGCGGCGAGCTGACATCTACTCTCTGGCTCTGCTCTTGTGGGAGATTATGAGTCGCTGCCCAGATTTGCGACCTGGTGAGGATGGAGGTGACAGCGGCCCCCTCCCTGCCCCCCCCCGCCCCCTGCCCCCGTGCCCCACCTGCTCATTCTAGACTCACCTACGTCCTGACCCAGGAAGCTCTACCTTTCTCCCTCTTGGTCTTCCTACAAGAAGGCACCCCTTGGGCTACCTGACACCTAGCCTCATGTGCCTTTTCCCAGACAGCAGACCACCACCCTTCCAGCTGGCCTATGAGGCAGAACTGGGCAGCGCCCCCACTGCCTGTGAGCTGTGGACCTTGGCGGTGGAGGAGAGGAGGCGCCCTCACGTTCCATCCACCTGGTGCTGCTTGACCACTGTAAGAGGGTGCAGGCTGGGGGGCTGGGGACCTGGAGAGTCTCGACATGGGCTTCAGGGACCTATGCACCAGGACAGCCCACCTGTTCCTATCCCTTCCCGTCTCCCACCACTCCTGGCTCATGTTCAGCTGGAGCTGGGCAAACTTGCTCTGTACTCATGTTCATCCCTTTCCACTGTAAGCCTCACATAGCCCGTTCCTGAGACACACACCTTCCTCTTGCTCAGGTTTGCCTTGTCCATCCCTCTTCTCTCCATCAGCAGTTTGCCCTGTTCCTCAGTTCCTTCCTCCAGGAAGCCCTCCTTGGCTTTGCTTCTGGTCTGAGCTCTGCCCCCAAGATGGCTGCTTTCCTGGTACACTGGAGCCCAATATTTGTTTTTTAACATTTTTTTAAAAGTATTTATTCATTTGTTATTTTTGTGTATGCTGGGTCTTCACTGGGGCGCTTGGGCTTTCTCTAGTTGCGGTGCGTGGGCTGCTCGTTGCGGTGGCTTCTCTTGTTGAGGAACATAGGCTCTGGGCCAGCGAACTTCCTTAGTTGTGATGCATGGGCTTATTTGCTCCACACCATGTGGAATCTTCCTGGACCAGGGATCAAACCTGTGTCCCTTGCATTAGCAGGTGGATTCTTAACAACTGTACCACCAGGGAAGAATAAATTTAAAAACATTTATTTATTTGGCTGCATCGGGTCTTAGTTGTGGCACGTGGGATCTCTGTTGCGTCATGTGAGATCTTTCACTGGGGCACACAGACTCTCTAGATGTGTTCCTTGGGCTCCAGAGCACGCAGACTTAGTAGATGTGGCTTCTGGGCTTAGTTTCTCCGAGGCATGTAGGATCTTAATTCCCCCACCAGGAATCGAACCTATGTCCCTTGAATAGCAAGGCAGATTCTGAACGACCAGACCACCAGTGAAGTCCCCTGGAGCCCAATATTTAATCCAATAATTTCCTCATTCTGTTTTACACCTCTGTGTTTCTGTCACGACCCAATTAAAGCCAGAACTAGGGATAAGGTTAAAACAGTGCCTGAATAGTGAAATTTCAGGGTTTCTGCTGAAAACAGTTTCCTTACAGGAGGCCCCTTCTGCTGCTACCTGATCTGAAGTTTCCACTGCTCAAGTGTCTGTTGGGTTTGGTAACAAAGGCTAGGTATTGTTTGCAGAAGACGCTGGTTGCCTGAGAGAAAGGAGCAGTTAAACCATTAATGAGTCTGAACTAGCATCTCAGAGGAAAAGGTGGACTCTTTGGAGAGAACTTTTCTCATAAGAGAGGAAATGAAAGGCGTGATTTCGGTGAAAGGGAGGAAGGAGGCTCCAGGAAGGAACAGTAGAGGAGTGTTGAGACCTGGGCCATCAAGGATGCCTTTTAACGCTGGGGCCACTCAGGGTTCTGAAGTAAAGCCTGCCTCCCGGTCATTCTTCCCAGGACCCTGGAGGCCTGAGAGAGCTCCTGGAGGACTGCTGGGATGCAGACCCTGAAGCGCGGCTAACAGCTGAGTGTGTACAGCAGCGCCTGGCTGCCCTGGCCTCTCCTGAGGAGGCCCACCTCTTCCCTGAGGGCTGTGCGCAGGACTGCTCACTTTGCTGCCTGGAAGACCATTTCTCCACTCCTCCCGTCTGCCATTCTCCCCAGTAGGCTGCAGCTGAGTGCCTGCCACTTCACGGTTCAGCAAGGCCCTTTTTCCAGAAATCCTCAACCTACCTGGACTACTTCTCCTGTGTAAATACGCATTTATGTAGATCCTGTGTTTGTTGTTGTTGTTCAGTCACTAGATCGTGTCTGATTCTCTGCAACTCCATGGACTGCAGCATGCCAGGCTCCTCTGTCCTCCACTATATTCTGCTGCTGCTGCTAAGTCACTTCAGTCGTGTCTAACTCTGTGCCCATAGATGGCAGCCCACTGGGCTCCCCGTCCCTGGGATTCTCCAGGCAAGAATACTGGAGCAGGTTGCCATTTCCTTCTCCAATGCATGAAAGTGAAAAGTGAAAGTGAAGTCGCTCAATCGTGCCCGACTCTTAGCGACCCCATGGACTGCAGCCTACCAGGCTCCTCCATCCATGGGATTTTCCAGGCAAGAGTACTGGAGTGGGGTGCCATTGCCTTCTCTGACTATATCCTAGAGTTTGCTCAAATTCACATCCATTGAGTTGGTGATGCTGTCTAACCATATCATTCTCTGCTGCCCACTTCTGCTTTTGCCTTCAATTTTTCCCAGCATCAAGGTCTTTTCCAGTGAGTTGCTCTTCGCATCAGGTGGCCCAAGTATTGAAGCTTCAGCACCAGTCCATCCAATGAATATTCAGGACTGATTTCCTTTAGGATTGACTGGTTTGATCTCCTTGCAGTCCAAGGGACTCTCAAGAATCTTCTCCAGCACCACAGTTCAAAAGCATCAATTCCTCTTGCTCAGCCTTCATGATCCAACTCTCACATCTACACATGACTACTGGAAAAACCACAGCTTTGACGATATGGACTTTTGTCAGCAAAGAGATGTCTCTGGTTTTTAATATGTTGTCTAGGCTTGTCATAGCTTTCCTTGTAAGGAGAAAGCATTTTTTAATTTCATGGCTGCAGTCACCATCTGCAGTGATTTTGGAGCCTAAGAGAAGAAAATCTATCACTGCTTCCACTTTTTCCCCTTCTGTTTGCCATGAAGTGATGGGACCAGATGCCATAATCTTAGTTTTTTGAATGTTGAGTTTTAAGCCAGCTTTCATTCTCCTCTTTCACCCCTCATCAAGAGGCTCTTTAGTTTCTCTTCACTCTTCTGCCATTAGTGTGTATCATCTCCATATTTGAGGTTGTTGATATTTCTCCCAGCAGTCTTGATTCCAGCTTGTGATTCATCCAGCCTGGCATTTCACATGATGTACTCTGTATATAGGACTTCCCTGGTGGCCACCTATTTCCCCCATAATTTAGTTTCAACAGCACTCTGAATAATCTTTAAACATAAGTTTCATTCTGTCTTGCCTCTGCTCAACAGTCCACTTGCCTTTTTCATGACAATGCTGTGAGCACTATTTACCAAGGGCTCAGAGAAGTTTAGAATGTGTTCAAGGTCATACAGACTTTAAATAACAAAGAAGGGATTTTCAGCCATTAAAAGTGAAGTTTATGCTGGAAATAGAACTGCCATACGACCCAGCAATCCCACTGCTGGACATACACACCGAGGAAACCAGAACTGAAAGAGACGTGTACCCCAGTGTTCACTGCAGCACTGTTTACAATAGCTAGGACATGGAAGCAACTTAGATGCCCATCAGCAGATGAATGGATAAGAAAGCTGTGGTACATATACATAATGAAATATTACTCAGCTATTAAAAAGAATGCATTTGAATCAGTTCTAATGAGGTGGATGAAACTGGAGCCTATTATACAGAGCGAAGTAAGTCAGAAAGAAAAACACCAATACACTATATATTAACACATATATATGGAATTTAGAAAGATGGTTACGATGATCCTATACAGCAAAAAAGACATAGATGTAAAGAACAGACTTTTGGACTGTGGGAGAAGGCGAGGGTGGGATGATTTGAGAGACTAGCATTGAAACATGTATATTATCATATGTGAAACAGATGACCAGTCCAGGTTCGATGCATGAGACAGGGTGCTCAGGGCTGGTGCACTGGGATGACCCTGAGGGATGGGATGGGGAGGGAGGTGGGAGGGGGGTTCAGGATGGGGAACACATGTACACCCGTGGCGGATTTATGTCAATGGCAAAAACCAGCACAATACTGTAAAGTAATTAGCCTCCAATTAAAATAATAAAAAAGTGAAGTTTATGGAAACACCACAAATAATTAGAAACAGATAATATTATACGAACATATGTTGACAAGCCTAGGGTTATGTTAAAACAAAGATAAACCTATGATCACAAGAAAAGCAAACAAATACCAATTTTTTTCAAAATACCCAACCAAAACTGTCAAGATTATCAAAAACAAAGTCTGAGAAACTGGCACAACCAAGAGGAGCCTAAGGAGACACATGACCTCTTGGATAAAATCCTGGAATAGAAAAAAAGGACATTGGGTAAAAACCAAGGAAATATGAATAAAGTATGGAGTTAATAATCATGAATCAATATCGGCTTATTTGGGTAACAAATGTACCATACTAATGTAAGAGTTATCAATAGGGGAACAGGGTATGGTGAATATGAAAACTCTGTATTACCTTCTCAGTTTTTCTGTAACTCTAAAGCTGTTCTGAAAAAATAAAGCTTATTTAAAAAAATAAAAACTATGACTTGCTTCAAAACTGTGGAGAGGCCATAAATATAAAAAAAAAACAAGGGGAGGCTTGTCGTAAGCATTACGATGTTTACTTGCAATATTTTGAGTGGATGTGCTGGAATATGTTGTATTGGAGGGATCACTAACAGGAAATTCAGAAAATCTACATGATAATCTTGGCTCTTCTAACTCTGAACTCTTAAGAGTTTATTTATTTAATTTTCTCAGGAAGTTGAATGAATGATTCTCTTAAGTAATTTCCAACCCTATAATTCCACGATTCTATGATAAAATATTAAAGTCCCAGTTTTAAAGATTACTTCACCAAATGCAGTATATAACTAGTATGGCATTGCCATGATTAGTGATTCCATACTCATGGAGATGCAGTATACAAATAAATAAACTTCTTATAAACTTGGAAACAGAAATCTATGAATAGAATGGCTCATGGGAGGGAAACTGTGTGGCTGAAGATGGGTAAAACGATAGAAAAGGACTGATTTTTTTTAACCTCTTGAATTTTGAATTTTTTGCATATTTTGTATATTAAAATTACATGTTTACTTATTAACTTAAAATGTCTATGCCTAGTGAAAAAAAAGACTGGATGGAAGTATTCCAAAATAATAATTAGTGATTCTGTTTGGTGATGGGACCTCAAAAGCAGTCTTCTTTTTCTTTCTACTTTTCTGTGTTTTCCAAGTTTTCTTTAAGTCTTATGAATTCCTTACAGGATCTAGGAAAAATATGTAAATGAATATGCTATCACCAGAAAAAATTCTTAGAAAAAAACCCCCACAGGTCACTTATAGCACCCTCCTTTGGCACTAAGGGACATGATTTGTAGCATATTTTGTGCTTATTGATACAGTGTTTGCTGAAGTTGTTTCATTTGTGACCATCATATTCTCACCTAGTCTGTAATGGGAAGCATGGAGAGCATGGAGGAGCACAGTTTATATTCTTTCTGGTTTTGTTATAGCACCCAGTTTAGGACTCTGGAGTCCTGAGTTCCTAACCTGGATCTGCCACTAACTTGGGTGGAATCTGCAATATGCCATTTCTCCTTTTTTTCCCCACTTATCCCTTGTTAGCATGCAGGATCTTAGTTCCCTCACCAGGGATTGAACCCATGCCCCCTGCTCTGGAAACGCAGTTTTCACTAGACCAACAGGGAAGTCCCCTGCCCCCACCCACCTTTTTTCCTTTTGTCCTGTGCCAGTTTAATGCCTTCACATACTGCCATAGGCCTGCCTACCTATAGTTCTTAGAGAGCAAGCAACAGATGTCTTATGCTGCTTTATATGTCTATAGTGCCTTCCTCCGGAGAAGGCGTTGGCACCCCACTCCAGTACTCTTGCCTGGAAAATCCCATGGATAGAGGAGCCTGGTGGGCTGCAGTCCATGGGGTCGCGAAGAGTCGGACACGACTGAGTGACTTCACTTTCACTTTTCACTTTCATGCATTGGAGAAGGAAATGGCAACCCACTCCAGTGTTCTTGCCTGGAGAATCCCAGGGATGGGGGAGCCTGGTGGGCTGTCTATGGGGTCACACAGAGTCGGACACGACTGAAGTGACTTAGCAGTAGCAGCAGCAACAGCAATGCCTTCCTCAGGTGTAGGAAAACAACTACAAATATTCTATATCTTCAACCTCTTCTCTGAATGTCCTCTTTTCTTTCTCCCACCCGTTAAAATGAACCTTGCTTTTCCTGGAGTGTTAACTGTTTTTTCTTTCACAGACACTGGAGGAAGGTGGATATTTTCCTTGCTCTCTGTTGCTGCCTCTAGACCATTGCTCTTTCTCCTTAAAAATCCAAACTTCTCTGAAATGCATGCCATCAGACCACATGATCTGCGTTGTGGTTATCTGCAGACCTCCTGGTCACTAGTGTATTTGTTGAATATTTTAGTATCTGGTCAAAGTCTTTTTCTTTTCATCATTACTTTTATCATCATTCTTAGTGACTTAAGTCACTATTTTAATCCTTTCATCTTGACCTTTTTCCTTCCAACAAGATTTTCCTTTACCACCCTTAGCTACCAAATCTGCTTCAAGCATTCCATTCTTTGGGTACCAACTCCTGCCTTTTCAGCTCAGTTACTCTAGAAAGCCTCTATTGGCACATCCAATCCATTCACCCTGTCACTTTTTCACTATTCATCTCACCCCTTAAGTTTTCTCTTCTTTGTTCAGTTTATCTTCCATGGTCTTTCGTTATAATCGCTACACTCTCAACAGTCTTGCCCCTCTTTCCATTTCTCTTATATTTTTGCAGGCAAACCTCATCCCAAGTTAAATCCAGTTCTCTTCCTTTTTCACAGCTGTACCCAAGCATTGGCGTTTAACTGGAAGCAGCTACCACCTGTGCTGACGGGTCTCACTTTACATGTGGCCCATAGACTTCAAGTCAGCCCTCCATACTGACCGACAATCCTAATACAGCCCCCTAGTTAATTTATTTGCACACTTTATGAGATGACTATTCCTGACCTTCTTCCTCCACCTCACTCTCAACTGATAATCTTGCTTATTTCCCTGAAGAAAAAAAAGATCAGGAGCAAGCAGTAGAGTCACATTTTCCCCTTCACTAAATCTACCAATGCATTTACATCTAGATCTGTGGACTCTGATTTCCCTCCTGTAACAATAGTAACAGCTAACACATGTAGTCTAGGGGTTACTATATGTTCAGCAGTGTTCGGAGTCCTGCATATATTAAGTCATTTAATCCTCACTATGAATTAAGTATTATTATCCCTCACTTTAGAGATGGGAACTGAAACAGGGAAATTTCTTTTGAATTACCTTGTCCAAGGTTACAAAGAAAGTATTCTGGATTCAGAGTATAAGCAGATAGGGTAGGGGTATCCGTGGAGAAAGAGAACCAAGCATGACTTTTCTGACACAAGAGAAGTCCTTTTGGCCTAAGCCATTTTGTGATCTAACCTTGGCCACAGTGCTTGTCCTTGAACAGGTCTCAGTATTCAATTATCTTAAGGGAAGTGAGGGAATGTAGGAATGAAAGAAAAGCAGTCAAGAAACAATAGTTCAGGGTAAGTACCCTGGTAGTCCAATGGCTAAGACTCTGCATTCCTCATGCAGGGGGCCTGGATTCAATCCCTGGTTGGGAACTAGATCCCACATGCCACGATTAAGAACTGGTGCAGCCAAATAAATAAATTTTTTTTTTAAAAAAAGAAACAATAATCCAGGGATAAAACAGAGTCCCAGTTCCTCGTCAAGGGGTATACATAACAATCTGATACACAGCCTTGAGTTCTGCCGGCTCCCACCAAGGTGGAGAATGGACTAATGACGTTGACCTTTTCTGACCCTTATGACTTCAACCAACTAAAGCTTGGACTCTGTCAACCTCTGCCCCACTTCTATGCTGAATTCAACTCTGTTCACACCCCTTCATGAATATGCATGTACTATTAGCTTAAAACTTCCCCAGTCTTGCTGTTCAGGGAAACACTACTTTGGGACAGATTCCCAGTGTTCTTACTTGCTGCAGGCAATAAATCCTTCCTTCTTCTATGGCTTGGTTGTGTCTTTTGGCTTGACACCTACCAAGAGGTGAACCCAGTTTTCAGGTAACAAGAGCTCATGCTTGGTATTTCTCTGGTGGTCCAGTGGTTAAGCGTCCGCCTGCCAACGCAGGGAACACGGTTTCGATCCCTGATCTGGGAAGACCCCACATGTTGCAGAGCACCTAGGCCTGTGTGCCACAACTACTGGAGACCATGCAGCCTACATCCTGTGCTCCCCAACAAGAGAAGCCACCGCAATGAGAAGCCTGAGAACCCCAAGCAGAGAATAGCTGCTGCTTGCCACAACTTGAGAAAGCCCACGCGCAGCAACGAGGACCCAGCACACCCCATAATAAATAAATTTAATCAGAGTAAAAAAAGGAAATACACTACAATGGGAAAAAGTCTCTTCAGCAAGTGGTGTTGGAAAAGTTGGACATCTGCATGTAAATCAATAAAATCAGAACACATCCTTACGCCACACACACACACACACACACAAGGGTCATTCTTTCAACCACTACATTGTATTAAGTGAACTGTCCTATCTAGGGTCAATGTTTTCTCCTGTAAACTTGAACCCCTTTTTTCCTGGTCACTTAGGAACTTTGCTCCTTTGGTTATCCCTTCCATTTTTCTCTCTACTGGATGATTCCCATCAGTTTAAAAACATGCTTTAAATTCTCCCATCTTAAAAAGTCCTTCCCAGACTTCCCGTCCTCTTCTCCCCCGCCCCCCACCCCCACCCTCTTATGATTACTGCTCCATTTCTCTGCTTCCTTGCTTACTAACACTGCTTGGAAGAATCACTTTTATTTGCTGCCTCCACCTTCTCACATATCATTCTCTCCTCAAATTGTGGCAAGCAAAATTTCATCCCTAGAATGTAATTAAAACCACTCCTAAAAAAATTCACTGTTCTTCAAAATCCCATGGCCAGTTCTCAGTCTGCCTCCTACACAATTTATCAACAGCATTTAAACATTTGATAGCTTCTTCCTTGAATCCTTTCTTCACACTTTTCCTCAGATTTCCCACTTACTCACTGGGAAAGGGGAGAATCTATCCTTTCTGTATCCAATTTCTAAATACTGGCAGGCGGGAGTTCAAGTTCTGGGCCTTTTTTCCTACTCTGGCTACCCGTGCCCCCTCACCAATCTTACTAGCTCCTTTAGATACCCCAATAACTCTGGATTGTTTTCTCTTCAGACAAGACCTCTTCCTGAGCACCGAATTGCCTTCTCAACATTTCCACTTGGATATCTGATAGGTTTCCTAAACTTAACCTTGTCCAAAAATACTTACGTCTGCTCCTCCCCCATCTTCATCTCAGAAAATGACACCATTATTTCCCACTCAATATTCTTGGGTTTATTCTTGATTTCTCTATTCCTTTCACCTCTACATCCAGTCCAAGCCTGCTAAGTTCTACCTTAAAAAAAAAAAAGAACCCATAAATCAACTATACTTCAATTAAAAAAAAAATACCCAGAGTCTGGGGGCTTCCCTTGTAGCTCAATTAGTAAAGAATCTGCCTGCAATGCAGGAGATCCAGGTTTGATTCCTGTGTCAGGAAGATCCCCTGGAGAAGGAAATGGCAACCCACTCCAGTATTCTTGCCTAGAGAATCCCATGGACAGAGAAACCTGGCGGGCTACAGTCCATGGGGTCGAAAGAGTTGGGCACGACTTAGCAACTACACCACCACCACCACCACCCAGAGTCTGACCCTGCTGATCATCTCTACCACTTCCATCCAGGCCACCACCATTCTCCCTTGGACCACAGCAGCAACCTCCTAACTGGGTTCCCTGCTTCACTTTAACCAGCTCTCTCTATTTTGTTCTTTTATTATACAGTAGCCATAATAATAATAATAGCAATTTCATAATTTATATAATAATGTTATTACATATTTATTTATATTCTGCCTCTACTACCAAGATATTACCTCTATGAAGGCAAGGATTTTTTCTTCTGTGTTTTCACTCTGTCCCCAGTACCTGGCTAGCTTGAGAAGTATTTGTTGAATGAATGAATGACAGAAGCATGGTAAATCATTTAAGACTTAATGAATGAGCAATATGAGCTTTAAAAGCATTATTTACATGCTTTTTAAATAATCTGAGTTTAGGGAATTTCCTGGTGGTCCTGTAGTTAGGACTCTGTACTTCTACTGCAGGGGGCATGGGTTTGATCCCTGATCAGAGAACTAAAATCCTGCAAGCTAGGCTTCCCTGGTGGCTCAGTGGTAAAGAATCTGCCTGCTAATGCAGGAGACACGAGTTCGATCTCTGGTCCAGGAAGAACCCATGCAACTAAGCCCAGGAACCACAACTACTGAGCCTGTGCTCTAGAGCCTGGGAACCTCAACTACTGAGCCCACGTGCTGCAGTTACTGAAGCCTGGGACCCCTAGAGCCTGTGCTCTGCAATAAGAGACGCCTCTGAAATGAGAAGCCTGCACACTGCAACGAGACAGTAGCCCCCATGCAAGCCCCACAACTAAAGAAAAGCCCACGCAGTAAGAAAGACCCGCCACAACCAAAAACAAATAAAATAATTAAAATCCTGCAAGCTGCACAGTGCAGTCAAAAAAAAAAAAAAAGAAATCTGAGTTTTAATCTGAGGAAGAATTTCCCAACTAGCAGGTAAGTGAAGAGAGGTATGGAGGATACTGGCAATCTATAAAGGTCCTGCAGGGAGATTAAAAATCATCCTGTGTGAAAGTCGTTTAGTTGCATCCAACTCTTTGCGACCCCACAGACTAGATACAGTTCATGGCATTCTCCAGGCCAGAATACAGGAGTGGGTAGCCTTTCCCTTCTCCAGGGGATCTTCCCAAGCCAGGGATCGAACCCAGGTCTCCTGCATTGGAGGTGGATTCTTTACCAGCTGAGCCACAAGGGAAGCCGAAGAATCCTGGGAATCACCTGAATCTAACAGTAATAGTTCTTAATATAAATGAGAATCATGATACTACTACATGGTAGCATATAAGTGCTTATTATGTGACAGATACACAATTATCTAATCACAACCCTATGAGGTAGGTACCATTGCCACTGTTTTACAAATGAGGAAATTGATGATCCAAGGGGTTAACTTATTCAAGGTCACACCTAAGTGTCAAAGTCACGATTTGAATCCAGGTCTGTCTGACTAACTCCAGAACCATCATGCTCTATTCCTCCATTTGTTCATTCATTCATTCATATAGTTATTTAACAGTTTATTCATTGATACCCTCCTATGTACCAGGCACTGTGTGAACTGTTACCTGTGAAGTGTCCTTCCTTTCAAGAAGCTTACAGTCGAATGCAGGAAGCTAACATAAAGTAATTACTCATTCATGCATGATTATAAGCTGAGATAGATATGCTAAAGGGAAGGCAAGGATCTACTAGCGGCTACAACAAAGGAGTTTACCTGACTAGAGTATCAAGGAGGCTTCCCTGAAGAAGTGATCCTGGAGCTGAGGGCTGATGAATGAGCAGGAGTTAAGTAGGCAAAGTGGAGAGAAATGGGGAGAGCATTCCAGGCTGCAGGGGCAGCAAGTGCAAAAGCCCTCCTGCAAAAGGAATCAAGATTTTCTGCAGGGAAGAAAGAGGCCTGGGGGCTGAAGAACAGAGAACGAGGGGTGAGAAGTATGAGAGGAGAGCAGAGAGGCAGTACGGTCAGACCACTGCAGACACTGCAGTAATACGATGTTGAGTTTTTTTGGTTTGACAAGTTGGAAGAAACAGACACTTATACAGCTGGTGAGGTGAAAGTGAAAAATGAAAGTGTTAGTTGCTCAGCCACGTCCAACTCTTTGTGACCCCATGGACTGTAGCCCGCCATGCTCCTCTGTCCATGGAATTCTCCAGGCAAGAATACTGGAGTGAGTAGCCATTCCCTTCTCCAGGTGATCTTCCCAATCTAGGGCTGGAACCCAGGTTTCCTGCATCACAGGCGGATTCTTCACCATCTAGGCCTCCAGGGAAGCCTGGTGAGAAGTAAATAAATATAACCTCTATGGTGGATAATTCATCAATATCTATAAAAAGCCAAAATATGTAAAATGACATATCAGGGTTATTTATTCCAGCATTGTTTTTAGTACCAGAAGATTGAAAATAACACAAATCTCTTTTGATTGGTTAAACTGATTATGGTACATCATATAAAAGAATAAAATGTAGTTGTGAAAAAGAGTGAGGACATACTCTCTACTGATATAGAAACATCTCCAAGATATATTTAGTGGGGGAGAAAAGCTGCAAACTAAACTCTGCATAGTTTGCTGTTTGTATATATTTAAAAGAGAGGATATAAATTTATGTCGGCATTTGCTTGATTATAATGAAGAGAATGTGGAAATGTATACAAGAAACCAATTATGTGGTTATGTGTGTTATGTGAGTTGGGAAGGTTGGGTAAATGGAGAACCGGAGTGAAAGGGAGACTTTTCCCTTTATACCACTTGGTCCTTTTTGGTTTTCTAACATATTACCTATTCAACAAAAATGAATACATTCATGTAAAAATAGTTTCAACCTTTGTCTAAAGGATAATGCAATGCCGCTGAAGAATTTTAAGCAGCAGGGTGATGTCAGAGTTGGCTTTAGAAGACAATTTCCAAGGTTGAAATGTGGAGAATGAATTGAAAGAGGGCCAGAGTGGATGCTGACAGGACAGTCAATGAGACACCACTTCATTCGCACTAGAATGTCTATACCAATAAAGACAGACAGTAACAAGTGTTGGCGCAGATGGGGGGAAATTGGAACCCTTATACATGTTTGGTGGGGATATAAAATGGTGTGGCTATTTTGGTAAATAATTTGGCAGTTCCTCAAAAATGTTAAACAAAGAGTTACCATCAGTTCAGTTCAGTTCAGTCGCTCAGTCGTGTCCAACTCTTTACGACCCCATGAATCGCAGCACGCCAGGCCTCCCTGTCCATCACCAACTCCCAGAGTTCACTCAGACTCAAGTCCATCGAGTCAGTGATGCCATCCAGCCATCTCATCCTCTGTCGTCCCCTTCTCCTCCTGCCCCCAATCCCTCCCAGCATCAGAGTCTTTTCCAATGAATCAACTCTTCGCATGAGGGGGCCAAAGTACTGGAGTTTCAGCTTTAGCATCATTCTTTCCAAAGAACACCCAGGACTGATCTCCTTTAGGATGGACTGGTTGGATCTCCTTACAGTCCAAGGGACTCTCAAGAGTCTTCTCCAACACCACAGTTCAAAAGCATCAATTCTTCGGCGCTCAGCTTTCTTCACAGTCCAACTCTCACATCCATATATGATTACTGGAAAAACCATAGCCTTGACTAGATGGACCTTTATTGGCAAAGTAATGTCTCTGCTTTTCAATATGCTATCTAGGTTGGTCATAACTTTCCTTCCAAGGAGTAAGCCTCTTAATTTCATGGCTGCAGTCACCATCTACAGTGATTTTGGAGCCCCCAAAAATGAAGTCTGACACTGTTTCCACTGTTTCCCCATGTATTTCCCATGAAATGATGGGATCAGATGCCATGATCTTCGTTTTCTGAATGTTGAGCTTTAAGCCAACTTTTTCACTCTCTTCTTTCACTTTCATCAAGAGGCTTTTGAGCTCCTCTTCATTTTCTGCCATAAGGGTGGTGTCATCTGCATATCTGAGGTTATTGATATTTCTCCTGGCAATCTTGATTCCAGCTTGTGCTTCTTCCAGCCCAGCATTTCTCATGATGTACTCTGCATATAAGTTAAATAAACAGGGTGACAATATACAGCCTTGACGTACTCCTCATGACCCAGCAATTCCTCTCATAAGTAAATACCTAATAGAATTGAAAACATATGTCAGTGCTCATGTCCCATGCACCCTTGCAGTCAGTGGGTGAGCTAGGGCAGCAAGGCAGCCTCCTTATAGCCCTGTGGAGTGCCTCTAGCCTCCTTACTGGAGTCGCTGGCAGGGGCCAGCCTTGCAGTGGTGTGTTCTACATCAATGGCTCCAGCTAGATTCATTGGACTAGGCAAATGGGGCATCCCATGGCAAAAAAAAAAAAATATATATATATATATATCCCATGGACATGGCTATCCGCTTGTTATTTATGATGTGTTTCCTGACGCATACAGAGAATTTCTAGATGCAAGTGAACAGGTAGTGTCTTCTCCAGCAGATATAGCCGGCAAGGATAGAATTATTACAATGTTGCCCACCAGTATCAATGGAATAGAAGCTTATTCTGGAGCAAATGGGATTCCAAAAAAAGCAAAGTAAGGCTCACTATTAATAGACTCTAGTACTGCTGCTGCTGCTGCTAAGTCGCTTCAGTCGTGTCCGACTCTGTGCGACCCCATAGACGGCAGCCCACCAGGCTTCCCCGTCCCTGGGATTCTCCGGGCAAGAGTACTGGAGTGGGTTGCCATTTCCTTTTCCAATGCATGAAAGTGAAAAGTGAAAGTGAAGTCGCTCAGTCATGTCCAATTCTTAGTGACCCTATGGACCGCAGCCTACCAGGCTCCTCTGCCCATGGGATTTTCCAGGCAAGAGTACTGGAGTGGGGTGTCACTGCCTTCTCCGATAGTTTGGCAAGATTGGCCAAAGAAGTTGAGAAAATGGGAGCAATTTTCAGGGTTGCCCCTGTTTCTGGTGGTGTGGAGGCTGCTCAGTCTGGGGACCTCACGTTTATGGTGGGAGGTGTGCTGTGCCAAGTTGCTTCAGTTGTGTCCTATTCTTTGTGACCCTATGGACTGTAGTCCACCAGATTCCTCTGTCCATGGGGATTCTCTAGGCAAGAATACTGGAGCGGGGTGCCATTTCTTACTCCAGGGAATCTTCCTGACCCAGGGATCAATCCTGTGTCTCTTATGTCTCCAGTGTTGGTAGGTGGGTTCTCTATCAATAGTGCCACCGGAGGAGTCACAGACCAATTTGCTGCTGCCCAAGAGTTGCTGGGGAGCAAGAACTCCAATGCGCTGTATTGTGAAGCCTGTGGGCCTGGGCAGGCTCTGAGGATCTGCTACAACATACTGTTAGCTATTGGTATGATTGAAACTGCTGATGCTATGAATCTGGGAATCAGGTTAGGACCTGACCCAAAACTCTTGGCCAAAATCCTAAATGTGAGCTCAGGACAGCATTGGTAAAGTGCTGCTTATAATCCCATATCTGGGGTGATTGATGGAGTTCCCTTCCCTAATAACTATCAGGGTGGATTCAGAACAACACTCATGGTTAACGATCTAGGATTAGCACAAGACTCTAATGTTAGCACAAACACACCAATCTTTCTGGGCAGTCAAATCCATCAGATCTGTGTGGATGATGTGTGCAAAGGGCTGTTCAAAGAAAGGCTGCTTGTCCGTGTTCCAGTTTCTATGAGAAGAGGAGACATTCTGAGTCTGTCCACCTTTGGCAGTGGACACTGTTGGAAACCAAACTCTATTTCGGAACCTGTTTATCTTGCTCACTCTGCAAGTAAATAGGTCTGTTTGTTTTCAATTGTTTAGGTCACAGTAAACCCTGGGATTTTTTTCACCCATTTTTAGCTGCTTATTCTTTTTTAAATCTATTTAGCAAATATGTAATACCTGAAATTGTTTTCCCTGTAAGCCACTAATGATCCCTTGCTAACTAGCTGACTGGCTTTTTCAAAAATTTCAGAACTTCTCTGGTGGTATAAGGATCCCCCTGCCAATGCAGGGGACACGGGTTTGATCTCTGGTCGGGGAAGATCCCACATGCTGCGGAGCCACCAAGCCCATGGCCACAACAACCAAGCCTATGTGCTGCAGCTGCTGAAGCCGGTGCACCCAGAGCCTGTGCTCCACAAGAAGAGAAGCCACCACAATGAGCAGCCCGGGCACCACAACAAAGAGGAGCCCCGGCTCACCGCAACTAGAGGAGCCCGAGCGCAGGAACGAAGACCCAGGACGACCAAAAAGATAAAAGATCCCTGAGCATCTTGAAGTAAATTGTTGCATATTTCAATTACTACAATTGACAAATAAAACCTATTTTTTTCAATACAATAAAACCCATTTTAGAGGGAAGAAAAGAAACTGCTCTGAGGGAAGGAGATAGAAAAAAGGAAAGAATAGTGAATTACCACCGATGTCCCTCAGAAAGTTTGTCCCTTTTGTAGTATTCTTGCATTACTGTTGTTGTTCCATCGCTCAGTTGTGTTTGACTCTTTGTGACCCCATGGACTGCAGCACGCTGGGCTTCCCTGTCCTTCACCATCTCCCAGAGTTTGCTCAAATTCATATCCATTGAGTCAACGATGATGCATTACTGAGGTTACTGATTTATTTTCTAGGAGTTGATAAAGCAAGAGAATGCCTTGCCGTATGTTGTATGATTTGGACTCTGTTACATTTATCTTGGTGTGTCCCTCTTTACAACTCCCAATACTTAGTAAGCTTGTTTTTTATATATTTGCTTCCTTGTACATTCTTACTACATATTTTTGACTTCAAAAGTATACCTTTATAACTGTTTCAAAGCCAAGAATGATACGTGCTTTCAATAATTATTACATTATTCTAAATATAACCATATAATCTTGAATTCAAATAAATTTCTGTGCTGATAATAAAAAGAAAACATATGGTCACACAAACTTGTCCATGAATGTCCACAGCACCAAAGTACATAATAGGCAAAAATGTAAAAACAATTCAAATGTTCTTCAACTAATGAATGGATAACTAAATGTGGTATAGCCAAAGAGTGGCATACTAGTCAGTACTTCCTTCATAAAAAGGAATGAAGATTCATACTACATCATGGGTGAACCTTGAAAATATGCTAACTAAAGCCAATCACGATAGGTCACATATACAATTTTCCATTTGTATGAAATGTTTCAGTTCAGTTCAGTTCGGTTCAGTTGCTCAGTCGTGTCCGAAATGTTTAGAATAAAACAATTTATAGCAAACATTAATTAGTGGTTGCTTAGGGCTTGAGTAAAATGAGGGAGAGGTAAGGAGACAAATGAGGATTCACTATTAATGGGTATGAAATTATTTTAAGGGGGACAAAAAAATCTTCTAAAATTAGATAATGGCGATGGTTACACAAGCTCATGAAACGCTAAAAACTATTGAACTGTACACTGTACATGGGTGAATTGTATGGTATATGAACTATATTTCAATAAAGCTACTTTAAATAAGAGATAGTTTTCAAATTTCCCCAGTGGTCCAGTGGTTAAGAATCCATCTTGCAATGAAAAGGAACCAAGTTCAACTGCTGGTGGGTGAACTAAGACCCCACATGCTGCAAGGCAACTAGGCCCACACACCGCAGCTACTGAGCCCGCAGGTTGCAACCACTGAAGCCTGTGTGTCCATAGCCTGTGCTCCACTACAGGAGCCGCTGCAATAAGAAGCCTGCGCACCAGTGAAGACTAGCCCCCGCCTGCCACACTAGAGAAAACCTGTGCGCAGCAACAAAGACCCAGTGCAACCAAAAGACAATAAATAAATGATAAATTCTAAGAGGAATCATGCCCATACAGACATACTCATAATTTCTTTCAAACTCAATGATCTTTTAAGAAAGAAAAAAATCAGATATCAGTTCAGTTCAGTCGCTCAATCGTGTCCGACTCTTTGCGACCCCATGAAGCGCAGCACGCCAGGCCTCCCTGTCCATCACCAACTCCCGGAGTTCACTCAGACTCACGTCCATCGAGTCAGTGATGCCATCCAGCCATCTCATCCTCTGCCGTCCCCTTTTCCTCCTGCCCCCAATCCCTCCCAGCATCAGAGTCTTTTCCAATGAGTCAACTCTTCGCATGAGGTGGCCAAAGTACTGGAGTTTCAGCTTTAGCATCATTCCTTCCAAAGAAATCCCAGGGCTGATCTCCTTTAGGATGGACTGGTTTTATCTCCTTGCAGTCCAAGGGACTCTCAAGAGTCTTCTCCAACACCACAGTTCAGAAGCATCAATTCTTCGGTGCTCAGCCTTCTTCACAGTCCAACTCTCACGTCCATACATGACCACAGGAAAAACCATAGCCTTGACTAGACAAACCTTTGTTGGCAAAGTAAAGTCTCTGCTTTTCAATGTGCTATCGAGGTTGGTCATAACTTTCCTTCCAAGGAGTAAGCGTCTTTTAATTTCATGGCTGCAGTCACCATCTGCAGTGATTTTGGAGCCCCAAAAAATAAAGTCTGACACTGTTTCCACTGTTTCCCCATCTATTTCCCATGAAGTGATGGGACCAGATGCCATGATCTTCGTTTTCTGAATGTTGAGCTTTAAGCCAACTTTTTCACTCTCCTCTTTCACCTTCATCAAGAGGCTTTTGAGTTCCTCTTTACTTTCTGCCTTAAGAGTGGTGTCATCTGTATATCTGAGGTTATTGATATTTCTCCCAGCAATCTTGATTCCAGCTTGTGTTTCTTTCAGTCCACTGTTTCTCATGATGTACTCTGCATATAAGTTAAATAAACAGGGTGACAATATACAGCCTTGATGTACTCCTTTTCCTGTTTGGAACCAGTCTGTTGTTCCATGTCCCGTTCTAACTGTTGCTTCCTGACCTGCATACAAATTTCTCAAGAGGCAGGTCAGGTGGTCTGGTATTCCCATCTCTTTCAGAATTTTCCACAGTTTATTGTGATCCACACAGTCAAAGGCTTTGGCATAGTCAATAAAGCAGAAATAGACTTTTTCTGGAACTCTCTTGCTTCTTCCATGATCCAGCGGATGTTGGCAATTTGATCTCTGGTTCCTCTGCCTTTTCTAAAACCAGCTTGAACATCAGCAAATTCATGGTTCACATATTGCTGAAGCCCGGCTTGGAGAATTTTGAGCATTATTTTACTAGCGGGTGAGATGAGTGCAATTGTGCGGTAGTTTGAGCATTCTTTGGCTTTAAAAAAAAGTTCCAATTCATCTTAAATACTTAGTACAAGCCTGATATAAAAATACATCAAAATGTACTATGGTTATGCAAAACATAGTATTGTATGTCAAGTGTATTTCAATAAAATATATAGCAAAAACTTTTAATTAAAAAATTAAAATCTATCAATTTTTGTTCAAGATGATAAACTCAGCATAAGATATATCTTCATATTTTTGTACCTTGCAAATTGGGGGTGTAATATTTTCATTATGGTTTGGTTTAAAGTATTTCATTTCCATACTATTTTATTCTTTGACTCAGAGTTATTTGGAAGACTTTTGCCTTTTTAACTTCCAAATATATGTTTGTTTTGTTGAATGCACACAAGCTCATGTGTCCAACACACAGTGAAGGCCAAACAAACCAGAACATTGGAGTTTGGAACAGAGAAAGGTATGTTGCTGAACTGAGCAAGGAGAATTGGTGGTTAGTGTTCAAAAAACCCAAACTTTTGTGATAGTTTTTGGAGAGGAGTTTTTATAAGCAAAATTGGGGGCTAGGCCTCCAGGGCACATGACTTTCTTCTGATTGGTTGGTGGTGAGGTAACAGGATGGTATTACATGAATGTTGTGCTCAGAAGGAAGTTACCATTCTTTACCTGGTTGGGGGGCTTTTTCCCACAGAAAAACTAAAAAATAAATTGTTATGTATTTCCCTTGAGGAGACAGCAGGGCTCTGCTCTAGACTGCACTATTGTTTTTTAACAGTTCCTCCTTTGCTTCTGCATTCTCTCTCTTCCCTGATTAGTAACTATTTGAATCTGCCCTTTGGAATTCAGGGACAGTCTAGGAAGCTGAGGGCTTCTCAGGTGGCACTAGTGGTAAAGAACCCACCTGCCAGTGCAGGAGGCATAAGAGATGCAGGTTCGATCCCTGGATTGGGAAGATTCCCTGGAGGAGGGCACAGCAACCCACTCCAATATTCTTGCCTGGAGAACCCATGAACAGAGGAGCCTGGAGGGCTACAGTCCATACGATCTTGACAGAAGTGATTTAGCAAGCATGCTAAGAAGATGAATCCGTTTTCCTACAAACAAGAAAAGGGGACCAGGAAAAGGCTTGTGGGGCCTTCACGGGTACACGTGAAGGCCCCACAGGGCCCTGCTCAGTTTCATTTGTATTTATATTTTACACTGTGGTCAAAGAATACAGTATGTATTATACAATTCTCAAGTTTCAATTACATTCCTTGAGACCGATTTTTATAAATGTTTTATGTACGCTTAAAAGGGATAAGTAGTTTTTACTTTGGGTGAATGGTTCTACATGTTTATTAAATCAAGCTTGTTAAGTGGGTTACTAAAAAAAAAAAAAAAAATTGAGGCCATTGCAGCAGTCCAGTTAAGAGATGATGGTAGGCTAGGAGCAGAGAAGATGGAGAGAAGTATAGAGATTCCACATTTATTTGGGAAACAAAACAGATCCTTCCTGATGTTGGAGGGGGATGGGAGGAATGTGGAGAGAGCCATTAAGGATGACTTTCTTGGTTTCTGGTTTATGCAATTTGCCAGATGGCAGATATATGAAATAAAAAAAAAATTTTTTTTAAGTTCTACCAGTTTATTGCCAGCAACCCATCTCCCTCCACCCTCATGCATGCATGCTCAGTCATGTAACCCCATGGACTGCAGCCCGCCAGGTTCCTCAGTCCATGGACTTTTCCAGGCAAGAATACTGGAGTGGGTTGCCAAGGTATATGAAATTGAGATAGGGAATTCTAGGAGAGATTAGACATTTATATTTCCCCCAAGAATGTTTCTTTGCTTTCTATGGGGGCTAAGAGGGCAGTGGCAAATATTGAGGCTATGGGTGAGAGCATCTCCCTGCCATTCCTTAAGCCCTCTGTGTATGTATGTGTATCTGTACAACACATCACAGTACAGTAAGTCCCCTATGGAAGAATGAGTTCCATTCCAAGAGTGTGTTCTTAAGTCCAATTAGTTTGTAAGTTCAACGAAGTTAGCCTGGTTACCTAACTAATTTTGGCTATTTAGGCTAACACAATAGGCTATATAGTTGTTCTTCGGTTGCTAAGTCACGTCCACTCTTTGTGACCCCACAGACTGCAGCACACCAGGCTTCCCTGTCCTTTACTATCTCCTGGAGTTTGCTCAAACTCATGTCCATTGAGTCGGTGATGCCATCCAACATCTTATCCTCTGTCGTCCCCTTCTCCTCCTGCCTTCCATCCTTCCCAGCATCAGGGTGTCTTCCAATGAGTCGGCTCTTCGCATCAGGTGGCCACAGTATTTCAGCTTCAGCATCAGTCCTTTCAATGAATATTCAAGGTTGATTTCCTGTAGGATTGACTGGTTTGATCTCTGTGCAGTCCAAGGGACTCTCAAGAGTCTTCTCTAGGACCACAACTGGAAAACATCAATTCTTCAGCCTTCTTTATGGTCCAACTCTCACATCCATACATGACTATTGGAAAAACCATAGCTTTGACCATATGGGACCTGAGTCAGCAGAGTGATGTCTCTGTACTGTAATAGGTTTATAATACTTTTCACACAAATAATACATACAAAAAATAAGGAAAATAAATTTAATCTTAAAGTACCTTGAAAATTATAGTAGTACAGTACAGCTGGCATACAGTAGTGGTAGTAGCTGGCATACAATAGTACAGCAGCTGACATACAGGAGCTGGCATCAACAGAACAGGGAAGAAAAATTACTGACTGGAGGAGGGAGAAGAGGTGGCCGAGGGTAGAGCGGAGGGATTCGTCAGCAATAGGAGACAGAGGGCAAGCTGCATGTGACAATGTACGCCAGACGCGTGAACCAACTTACCTAATTGGACACGTGAACACACGCACATTCTCATCTTCGAAAGTTCATAACTTGAACGTAAATTCATATTGGAAGGGTGTGGCACCCCCTAGACGAACAGCTCAGAAGTCAAGGGTCGAATTTCCTCTAGGCACTTGGGGACCTCGCCCTGAAACTGCCCAGCCCTCTCCTAGCTTGTTTCTCTGAGCCCCGCCCACGGGGATTTCCGGCTGCCCTTTTGCACCCGCCTCTCCCTGAAGCCCTTGGCTCCGCCCCTACTGCCACTTTTGCCTTCTAGCCTAGAGAGGGAATGGAGTGATTGACGAGTACGTTCTCCAATCCTAACGCAGAATGAACACATATTACCAATTAGACGGTAGCAGGGGCGGATGCTGAAGCCTACGGTGGGAGGGTTACCAGGAAGTGAGTAGAGGCTAAGAAGGACAAGTCCGCCCAGGCAGTGGTCTAAGGGTGACCGGACATCTAGAAACCCCAGTCTCCTTCTTTCTCCATTCCTGGGTGAGGAGTCCCTTCGCAGCTGGGAGTCAGGATCTTTATTTGCCCTTTTGAATGGCGGGGGGGAGGGGGTGTGTCTACTATGTAAGCAACTCCTTTCGCCTCAAGTCAGGTCCTTCTCTTAGCCTGAGGTGGGGGTCTTGTCCCCCGTCTCTCTCCGCCGGGAGCGGTAAAGTGTTTAAGGTCTTTGCGCAGCCTCTGGGTGGTTAAAGTCTTCCGGACTCGGTCATGGAAAGGCAGATGAGTTTATAGGGAGTTTAGGTTTAGGGAGATTGGCGAACTCAGCCTCTCTCCCGACAGGAGAGAGGAGTTAGAAGCCTCCTGCCGCGGCCAGAACTAGTGGAAGGTGGAGGGGCTCTGGGAGCTAGGTTCCTGTGGCTAGGGAACTAGGGATAGAATTAGGTATTGGAGGCGAAAGAATGTGTGGAAAGAAACATTTCTTCCGTGGAGGTCGTGGAAGTTCTCTAAGGGACTGCATAGAGTGGAGCCGAAGTCGTTGGAGTTGGGCCTGGGGCTTGGTCTCTAAAACCCCCACCCACTTGTGGGCCATCAGCTGTTTGCCTTCATTTCTTTCTCCTCAGGCTGAAGGAAACATCTGAACATGTGGAATCCCAATGCCGGTAGGTGTTTGGGGGATCGCTTCTCTCGCCCCAACCCCTTTTCAGATGGGCCACACCAGGGGGTTTCTGCGTCAGTTTCTCCTCCTCCTCTCCATTAACCCGCAAAAGCAAAGTCCTTAGTCGCTGACCCATCTTCTCGTCTTTCCCTAGAGTTCACTGTCTCCATTTCTCCCCTGCCCTGCCAGGGCCCTTCCCTTTTCTCTCTCTTCTGTTAAGTTTGCCTCCCCTTCCCTTCATTCTCTTTCCTCACCTTCCCATTTGCCCTTAACTACTGAGTGATTCTTTTTGTTGTTGTTTGTTGTCAGAGGCTCTGGGCAGTTGTAATCGTAATTTATTCTTTGTTTCTTCCACCAGGGCAGCCAGGACCATATCCACACCCCCCTAACGCTGGGTATCCTGGAGGTTGCAATCCTGCCCATCCACCACCTGCCAACCCTCCCTTTCCTCCAGGCCCCTTTCCCACTCCCCCAGGAGCACCCCAGGGGAATCCAGCCTTTCCCCCTGGTGGGCCCTGTCATCCTGTGCCACAGCCAGGATATCCAGGATGCCAGCCCTCAGGTCCCTACCCGCCTCCATACCCACCACCTGGCCCTGGCATGTGTCCTGTGAATCCATTGGTTCCTGGTATAGTGGGACCAGGAATAGTGATTGACAAGAAGGTGCACAAGAAAATGAAGAAAGCTCATAAAAAGAAGCAGAAACACCATAAGCATGGCAAGGTAAGTGCCCCTGGAGCCTGGCTGGGAAGGGGTGCCCCTTCGAAGGGACTGAGGAGGCAGGGGAGGGCAAGGAATGGAGGTTTGAAGTCTGAGGATGTGGGACGGTAACTGTGTAAAGGATTCCCACTGGGAAGAATCTGATAAGCCTAAAAATTTTTATTAGGCTTATTAGGCCTTCTATCTGGGAGGTGCTAGGCTGAGCCACAGAATGGATGTCAGCATCAAAAGTCTTTCTAGTTTGCCTTTCTCTTCCTCGAACTCCCCACCCCACCCGCACCCCATGCTTGTTTTAGCAAGCTGGACACACCCACTGAGGTGGTCAAACATCAAGTAATAGAGTCAGTCCTTTGACAAAGCAATGTCTTATATAATGATTAACTTGTAATAATTTGGCCCTAGGTCCTGGAGTTTCTTTTTCTCCTTCAGTGTTCTCAGGGTGTTGTGTTAGTTACATGGGCCCCATTGTCCTACTGTTCAGTAGGGAAACTGAGTTCGAGAGCAGTCAGTGACTCTCAGCCTCTAATAAAACCTGAGTTTCATGCTCAGCCGCAAGGCTAAATATCTTCACTCCAGAGGATTGTTCATTAGCAAGAGTAAAAGTAGCTCTCAGGAAAACTCTGGAAGGACTGAACCAACCCTGATCTTGAGGAGGCCTTAATTTACATTTTTCTGCCCAATATTTATTTGCCTTATGGCTTTGGATGCTAATTCTAGTTCTTCATCTTTGGTAGAAGTCTGAGGAGGAGGAAAAGTGAGCTTGAATGGAGACACTCAAAAATGTTTTTGATGACAGTTTTGATGGGAGTATACATGTAAAGAACCTTGACTAGGACTCTCCCAGCCTCCTCTCCCACCTTCCTCACTTTCTCCCAGTTGGGACTTAGGAAAAAGTAGAAATAGATGCACACACAGCTACTGGTTCTACTCACTTTTCTTAGTCTCATAGCCACTAGGAATGTCCATGCAGCTAATAAATACTATAAGGGACCAGCTGTTTCCTTGTATAATTCTACTCTAGTGCCTATAATTTATTCCTTGCCTAGGCATTGGCTCAGGTAAAGAAAATTGGAAACTTTCTCCAAATGCAGTATGTTAAATTCTGCGCAATGATTTAGGATGGTTTCATCCATTCCTGTATGCTCACTGCTGAAGGAAATCCTTGCTTTTGCTGTTTAAGGGACAGTCGAGTTGAAGACTCCTGACCTTCTTAGAAAGCAGAGGGCACTGGGGTGGAGGTATAGGGCACCAAAGAATGTCCCATGAAGTAACAAAAGTCATTTGGATCTGATGTATCCTTTCCCCTTTCCCCTTGCAGCATTCCTCCTCCTCCTCCTCTTCCAGCAGTGACTCTGACTGAATACAGGGCCTGGACCCTTCCCTCAAGTCTCTCCAGTTCAGCTCTCCCATCAAGCTTCAGATGCCATCTTGTACTGGGGGAAATTAACTCTTGCTACCCCTTCCCCCCACCCCTGCAATCTAAGCCTCATTCTGCTGTTCAGCATTAACTAGCTAGGACAAATCGGAAAAGAATTGCCACGGGCTAACAAAAGCCATCTTCTCACTGCTTGGATAGAACTTTTAGCTGATGGGTTTGATAGAACTGTTTTTTGAAGATGGTAAGATTTGAGCTAAAATACTAAAGACAAGTCTAAGATCTGTAAAATGTGATTTTTGTTTTTTTTTACTTTCTTTTGTAATACTTATGATTGAGGAGATGCTGTGGACATTGAGTTATGGAAAGGAAAAACGACCTGTACCTTTCTTATAATTGTAGCATGCTTGGGTGATTCAGTGGCAAATAAACATTTCCCAGCAGGCCTCTTATTGGTGGTGCTTACTGCAAGGCTGATGGCAGGTCGAGTCTATTTGGTGGATGAGCCCTGACTGCCATTTTGAAAACTAATCTCTCTTCTCTCACTCAGTATGCTGTCTCAGGCCCTCCTCCCACTCTCCAACTCTCAGTCCAAATAAAGCTGTTTCTCCTGGTTTCTGTTCACCTGTACCATTACCTTGGTTAGCACCTTCTACTAGTTCTGCCCTAAAAAAAAGGATAGATTTATCAAGTGGATGGTGGAGAGGAGCTGGGAAAGGCATGTGCTTAGGAACAGGGTCTAAAGCTCCACAGCATGTTTGGGAATCACAGGTATCCATCCCAGTGGGGCTAGATTAGTTCCCTGCTGCCAAGTCGCTTCAGTCGTGTCCGACTCTGTGTGACCCCATGGACTGCAGCCTACCAGGCTTCTCTGTCCATGGGATTCTCCAGGCAAGAACACTGGAGTGGGTTGCCATTTCCTTCTCCAGATTAGTTCCCTAGAAAGTGTTTATTGAGGAAATACTGTGTTCTGGTGCTGAAGGTACAAAGATTTAGAATAACACAGTCTCTGCCCTTCATGGCCTTTGAGAGCTAATGAAGCAGATAGTCATGTGAATATATGAATGGGTTATTATAATATTGTAGAAGTGAATAAGACAGGGATCAAGCAGTTGGGGAGCAAAGAAGGAGTGACAGTGCCACTGGGAAATAAGTGAGGTCCTGGCTGGGCCTCAGGATGCATAGGGGTTTCCCTGTTATAAATTACAAAAGCTAACACCCAGCATTCATTATGCCCCAGGACTAAGCGCTTTGCATTTATAACTTGTGTCCATCTTCATGGCAGCTCTATGAGGTAGGTACTGCTGTTCCCATTTTGAAGAAGAAGAAAACTTCAGTCAGGATTTGAACTTGGGCAGTGTGGGTCCTGTGTCTGTGCTTGTAACCCAGTGGGTTTCCAGCAGAAGAAGCAGTTTTGTAGAGGCAAAGATTTGTAAAAAGGTGAAGGATGGACGTTCAGGAATTCCTGAGCCGGAGATACCATACCAGAGCCTGATAGCAGGAAGGAGTGGACCTGAGCGATGTTTCTTAGGTGGAACCCACAGGGTTTAGGGATTTAAGTGTGGGACTTGAACAGGAAAGTTGTGTTTTCAGTTGACTGGGTTTCATCTATGACTTGTCCTGGGGGTGAGATATATGAAGTCCATGCTTAAATATATTAGATCTAGCTTCTAATTTTATTAGGAAATCCAAGACCAAGCTGGAGAAGGAAATGGCAACCCACTCCAGTATTCTTGCCTGGAAAATTCCATGGACAGAGGAGCCTGGCGGGCTACAGTCCATGGGGTCACAAAGAGTCAGACAGGACTGAGCGATTGAGCACCAAGACCTGTTTTCCAATGTCCTAATTTTGGGGCCATTTTAGAATCTTAGGATTTTCTTCCTCTGTAACACTGTTTTATTTATTAGCTTTTCCTTTTCCAGGAGGAGAAGGGAAAGGTGGGCATAAGGGGATTGTGAGGTGAAAGAAAAACTGTTGAAAAATAACCACAAATTAAGGAGAGACAATGTGAGATGGCTCAAGGGGGAGAACACAAAGAGAAACAAGTTAGGGAGAAAATTCACCCACCTCCTTGCCCAGTTTTAATCATAAACAGCCCATTTCCCCTTCCTGCCTTTTCTTTTTCTAACAGCACCTTGCTATTTTGCTATCCTTGTTTCTTCAAAAGTCCATTAACTTTTTGAAAGCTACAAGTAATACATGTACCTGGGGTGGGGGAGGGGGTGCGGAATGTAACATTTCTAATAGGATGTTCAGCAGAAAAGTAAGGTTCTCCTCATAGCAGATTTCTAGTTTACTCCCCAAAGGCAACTATGACTACTAAATTATTTTGTGAACTTTCAGAGCTGTTCTGCACATAAGTAAACATCCTGTTTCTACCTTACATGGTTCCTATTGCTTCTAGCCCACTTTATATCAAATGAGAGCCCTGTTTTGGATCTAACATTTTCCCATTTAATTATCTATTGGAGTTGATTCCATATCAGTGTGTGTGTGTAACATTGTTTTTAATAGCATTTTATTCAACCTTTTTTTTTTGCTGGAATTTAAAAATGTTTCCATCTTTGCTATACACTTAACTGCTGTGGGAAATTTCGGTATGTATATCTTTGCCAGAGGTTGGAACATTGGTTGTACATGGCTATTTCTGGCTATGGACTTTTTTTTTTTTTTTTAGGGACTACTTTGTTAATTATCAGACCTTTTCAATAAAGGTTTAGATTTCACGTTTCTGAAGACAGAAATTTCTGAACCACTACTGATCCTTCCTTATAGATGGATTCTATACTCTCCAGGGGCTTCCCAGGTGGCACAAGTGGTAAAGAACCCGCCTGCCAATGCAGGAGATGTAAGAGGCTTGGGTTCAATCCCCTGGAGGAGGTCAGGGCAACCCACTCCAGTATTCTTGCCTGGAGAATCCCATGGACGGAGGAGCCTGGTGGGCTACGGTCCATAGGGTCGCAAAGAATCGGACACGACTGAAGCGACTCAGCAGGCAGGCATGCATGCTCTCCAGTCTTAATCCTCCTTTCAGCCTCCTGTTGCCTTTCTTCAGGCAAATTACGTTAGTTGTCTGGCTCTCTGGAGCATTGGGTTGGCGCGTCCTATTTTGTGCATCAGTGTAAGACTCCAAAGATAGTGGTTCTCAAATGTTTTTATTTTATGCCCTATGTCCATGAGAGGATCTGGAGTTCTACCATTCTGTCCTTACTAGAAACTGAGTATAGTAAGAGTTCCACACAATTAATTGAAAATGGGAAAGGATAGGAAACCCATTAAATCTGAAATGCAAATTGACACTTCAACTTTGAGGACTGTAAGTCATGGGACGAATCATCAATTTGCTGTTTTTCCGGAATCATTTCCCTGTATCAGTGTGTTTTGTAGTCATAGACAAGTTCATTCTTTTGACTAGTTTGGTTCTCCTTCTGAGAAGAATTTATTAATTCATAAAACCATTGAATATTGTTATTGGCTGCATCTTTTTCAAAGCTGGCTGCAACTGTTGGCTGGCCCCACCAGAAGCCAGGTTATTGTTAATAGAGTTATGTTGTGTTATTTTGTTGTTCAGTCACTAAGTCGTGTAATTTTATCAACTTTTAATTTGATCTTTGTTTTGTCTACCATTATTAGAGATGACTTCACAGATAGCCACTCACTTTATTTTTTTGCCACTCACTTCTACTCCAGCTCTTAGAGTCCCTGGGGTGTAAATGACCCAACTGCAAAATCTTGAGGTTAATTTGACCTTCAGCCCAGGCCCTCACTGGGGCTTCCCAGGTGGGTAGACGTGGGTTCGATCCCTAGGTCAGAAAGATCCCCTGGAGAAGGGCATGGCAATCCACGTCAGTATTCTTGCTTGGAGAATCCTATGGCCAGAGATGCCTGGTGGGCTACAGTCCATGGGATCACAAAGAATCAGACATGAAGTGACTGAGCAACCCAGGCCTCACAGTAAGACTGCTCTTTGGTTTGCTTTTCTCTGTGTGTCCTAACATTTTCCTACTTCCTTTACTTTCTTTCAGTATTTGCTCTGCTCTTTACTTGTGTTAAACGACAGACTCCTTTTTATTTCTCACACTGTTCCTAATGCCTACCTATCATTTGGAGGGTGGCAGCAAAGATGTTGGAGTCCCCAAGCTTTATTTTCCACTTCAGAAAGCTATCTCTCTTCAGATAACTCCACTGAATTGAAGTTGCCCAATAAAACCTGATGAATATAAAGGCCAGAACTGACACCCAAAGAACTTGAACGTGGGTAAACAATAACCCAATAGTAGCTGTCTCTTTCAATAGCCTTTTTAAAAATTTCGTTTTGTTCTCTTTCAGAGTTCTTCTCTATTTTTTGAACAAAAGTTTTAATGTGGAAACTTACAGATATGTATGTAGGGAAAGCAGATTTCCCATAACCTAGCTCCAGTAATTATTAACAGTTTGTTCATCTTTTTTTGTTTGGTTGGTTTGTGTGTGTGTGTGTGTGTGTGTGTGTGTTTCACACACCCCAACGAGGGATAAATCCTGAAACCCCTGCAGTGGAAGCACAGAGACTTTTTTTTTAAGCATTTAAAGAATATGACCCAGCAGTACCTCGCTTTATTTATTCGTTTATTTGGCTGTGCTGGGTTGTAGTTGGTGGCCCATGGGTTCTTTGTTGCCACACACAGGATCTTCCTTGTGGCATGTGGGATCTAGTTCCCTGACTAGGGATGAAACCTGGGCCCCCTGGGAGCGTGGAGTCTTAGCCACTGGACTGGACCACCAGGGAAGTCCCACACTTTGCCAATCTTGTTCCATTCCACATCATATTTTTCCCAATTTTTATTATGAAAATTATTATTATTATTGTTATTTTTGGGCATGCCACACAACTTGTAGGATTTTAGTTCCTCAACCAGGGATTGAACCTGGGCCACAGCAGTGAAGGTGCAGTCCTAGTCACTGGAGTGAAAGGGGATTCCCTGAAAATTATTTTTTAAAAGTCTGAAGAACAGTACAATGATCACCTATAAACCTACCATCTATACTCAACAACTGTCAACATTTTTTACCAAATTTGCTTTATTGATTTAATCATGTGAAATATTTGAATCTGTTCCCATGCATCACGACACTTCACTTTAAATAGTTCATTATGTACCTCTTAGAACAGCATTTCTCTTGGATAGCCATAATTCCATTACCACACTTAAGAAAATTAACAATACCTCCTAATATTAGCTAATATTCATGTCTGAATTTCCTCCGTTGTCTCCAAAATGTCTTACATAGCTATAAAAAAACAAACCAGAATCCAAACAAGATCCACACGTTATATTTGATTATTATTGTCTTTTGAATTTATCCTCTCTTTCATCCCGCTCTGTTCTATTAAATTTTCATTTTGATGAGAACAGGCTAGTTGTCTTGTTGAATGTGTTGGATTCTGGATTTGCTGATTATCTCCATGATGTGTTTAACTTTTTCCTTGGTCCCTTGTAAATTTCCTGTAAATTGCAAGTTGGGTCTGAAGGTTTAATTCGATTAAGATTAAACACTTGAGAAGAATACTTAATAGATGATGCTATGTACTTACTGCATCTCATCAAGGACTATGTCAGAGTTGTACTATTAGTGATACAAGGTTTGATCACTTGGATAAAGTGGTGACCTATCTGATCTTTCCATTTAAAACTTTTGGTTCCTTTCTTTTCTTTTTTTTGGCAAATAATCATGTGGTGATATTTGTCACCAGGTTTGTTCCCTTTTCCCTAACACATTTTCCCTTAAAGCTTTGATGATTGATGACACTTGCTTAAGTCAATTATTTCATTTTGGGTTGGAGAATGAATGATTTTCTAATTTTTAAATTTCTCTACATTCATTATATGGAATTCTAGAAAAAAAGTTTTCCCTTGTGGACTAAAGATGAACTACAGTTCTTCCTAAAAGAAAAAGTTCTTCTTTCATTTTAATTACCAATTTTCAGAGTAAAGAGTTGGTGTAAAAGTGACCTCCAAGGTGGCAAGTTAGCTTTTTTCCCTATTTGTATTACTATAGACTAGGGGTTTGTCCCAGTAGTCTCTTCTCACACATCCCATTTTCCTGTCTGGTTTATCCATGACGATTGCCAAGTCTCTCCACACTTAAACGTCTGGGCTTTCGAACCAGCCCGCTAGGGGTCACTAGTTTCCTCCCTGCCCCCATGCTGCCGCTCTATCATGCTCTTCGCCATTTGCTACCGGTTGTTCTCTCGCTGGTGCCAACGCTGTCCACGGAGCCGCTCTAGGCTGTTGGGAGGCCGTCCGCATTGCGTGGGGAAGATTTGGACGACACAGTCGCCTCGCCGGTCCCCGGGGCAGCTAGCGCTTCCAGGGTCGGAGGGTGCGCGGGGTTGAAAGCGGGCCGCTCCGCCCCGTCCCCCTCCCAGACCAGCAGAGGCAGCAGCCAGAGCAGCCGCAGCCTGCGCCCTCTCCCGCCCGCCCTCCACCCGCCCCGGGGTCTCTTTCCCCCTTCCTCCTCCTTCTCCTCCTCCTCCACCCCCTCCCCTTCCTCCTCCGCCCATCCGCGGGGCCCCCCTCGCCTTCCCGCCCACCCCTATTGTTCCGCCCCGGCCTCCCGCACTTCCCCTTCCCGCCCGCTCCCCTTTGTCCCTCAGTCGCCTTGCGCCTGCAGGTAAGCTTCAAATTTTTCCCTCCGCCCGCGGCTATGGCTCTGTTTCTACTCTTGCCATCTTTCTTAGCGGGCTCCGGTGCTCGTCACGAGCCCCGGCCTCGCGTAGTCCCGCGTGAGCGCCCGCCCCCTCCCTCTGCCTGGCCGGCCGCTCACGGGAGGCCCTGGCTCCGATGAGGCCTAGTAGGCCTCGCGCAAGGCCTCCTCCCCTTCCAATCGCCTTTTCCCGGTGGCGGCTGCGCAGGAGTCAAGGAGGGCGCGCGCGCGGTGGGGGGGGGCGGCGGTGGATTTGTTGGTTGAGGGGGGTGGGGGAGGCGATGGCCGGCTTGCTGGCCGGGCGGGTGAGCGCGGCTCCCCGCGGGGGTCAGGCGCTGGCGCAGCCACTCGAGGAGGCGCTACTAGTCTGGCCCCTCCCCCTGGATCGCAGCGCCCCCCCCCGACCGAACCGTTTATTTTTTCCTTTTTTTCTAGTGGAGGGATGGGGGGGTACATTTTTTGAGTGGAAAATGCTTGGATGGCCAAGGGGAGGGGGGCTGTGGAGTTAAAGAAAGGGTAGACGGGCTCCCAGTTACCGAGTTATTCAGGACGTTTTCTCGGGGTAACGAATTTTGAAATTACAAAATGCCTGCCGCTATAGACCCAGACCGAGCTATTTATAGGAGAAGGGGTAATGGATGCAGGATTAACAGCTGGATTCCTGGGGTTGGGTACACTTACATTCTCCTAGTCAGGAGAGAAACATGACAGGGATTTCTTGAGTGGTTTGGTGTTGGAAATGCACCTTTGTGGCATACCTCAAGAAATGGCTTCAAATAGGTTTCCAATTTTCTTGCCTTTTCGAATTTGCTTTTGTCATGGCATTTGTAAAGTGCTTCTTATTCTGTGAGTGAGGATAAGGGATTAAACTGCCAAATTTTTTCCATGTCTTACTAAAGTCGTCCTTACAGACCCAACTATTTTCTCCCTACCCCCAGTACAGTTGTTTTTCCTTGAGTGAAAAGTGTTGAATTCTGGGATTTTTTTCAGCAATTATATTCTGAAAATGGGGGAATGAGGTTCTTTGGGGATGCAAAGCCCTTCTTTTAAGTAATCACATACTTGAGGTAGCCGTGGGGCAGCTTGCTATATACAGGATGGTCTGGCAGCCACTTAACACTTTTAGGATGTTTAGGATACAGCTTTGTGTTACAGCAAAGTTGAAAAGGTGGCTGGTTTTGTGAAGGAGGAAGACTGGCTGTAGGAGAGATCATTGATGTTGTTTTGAAGAGGTGGCTACTAAAAATGTCACTGGAGAAATTTCACCACTTTGGGGAGGTCCTTTTCAAAACTAACACTGTTAGGTCCTAAGGAAGCATTGTAGGCTGATGTATATTCAAAAGCATTCTTTATCCGTTAAAGCAGAAACGTTAGTAACATTGCTTTAGTGCTTACGTGGGGAAAGGGCCTCAGTAGGAAAGTCTCATTACTGCTGTTGCTTAAAACAACCACACAATAAATTTTTAGAGATACCAGCTATCATTTTGATTGTTTCCTTTGGAAGAAAATTTAAGATTAAATAATTTGAATAAAGACTTGAGTAGTAACAGGTTAATGCGGAAACAGGTAAATTCAGATCTTGAGTGACTATCAAGTTTGGTTGGGAAAAGACGACTCAGGCTGCACTTAATGTATTGAGTCATTTCCCAAAGGGGAATGTGGAACCCAGCTTGCATAGAAGGCATTTCAGATAATGCCTTTTTCAGTGAGGTTGTTGATTTAAATCTTTTAAAAATTATTTGGTGACGTGTATTCACATTCAGAATTTTAAGGTGAAAATACATCTTAATTTTTTTAACCTAAAAATTGCTGCCAATAAAAACATTTACATGTGTCCTTTGTAGCTTTCAACCTGAATGGCTTCATAATAGGGAAGCCAAAGTCATAGCCCTCAGTGTATAGTTAGCTTGAGGTTTGCCCTCATGATTTCCAGGTGTTTCTGTATTCTTTGGAAGCTTATTCTGCTAAAGGACAACTGGTGCAGGTTCAGCAGTTCCCCTTAGAACCATTGCCAATTGAAGGAATCTTTCACATCCTGAGAGACAGCGGAAACCCTATCATTAATGAGAGTAGACTGGAAAGTTGCTTTATATACTTTGTAACAGAATCTGAGCTGTTAATGCAGTGTGCTGGATGTATACAAGCCTGCCGACTGATACACTGTCATTTAAGGAAGAGAGTCAGCTAGAAAACATTGATAATGACTAAAGTAACATTGGGAAATATTTCTATTGTTTCCTACTCTGAGTTTGGTCATGTTTGCATTTCAGTTTTTGGCTTTCACCCCCACCAGTGACCAAAGACTTGACCACTCAAAGTCCAGCTCCTCAGAACACTGCTCGACATGGACACCGGAGTGATTGAAGGTGGATTAAATGTCACTCTCACCATCCGGCTACTTATGCATGGAAAGGTATGCAACAGCTTGGGAAATTGGGTCATAGTAACTGCTAGAGGAGGGGCCAGGAAGAGAGGGCATGGATCTTGGAGCTCATCAGATTAGCTCTGTGGGAAGTCTGGCTTTAGCACTCCTCCTCTGGTGGACTAGATGAGACTGTAGTGGGAAAATGGACAGACTTTACTAGGAAGCTCCACTGAGCACGAAAGGCTTAACCAGAGGCTAGAGCCAAAACTATCTGGATGATAAGATTTTTCTCATGGATGTTGTTATAGCTTGTGATAGGTAGATTTCCACTGCCCAAACAATTTTGGGTAACTTTAAGGTGAACTGGTATTTGATATTTTTAAAAATGATTTATATTAAAGACAGCACTTTATTACTCCACTATTTCTTGACAATTCTTTGATAGCTTCCCTTATGTTTTGAGCAAAGAAAATAATAAGCCTTTCCATTCCCCTTCCCAGTGAATCCTAGTTTTTCCATTGCTTTGGATTGTTTTAAAAATTACTTTTTGTGATAACCAATGCTTCAAGTTTCCTTGTATTTGACACTAGTATTCTCCATTGTAGGAAGTTGGCAGTATCATCGGAAAGGTAAGGCATTAGTTGAACTCTTAATCACTATTTAGTCAGCCTGGGTTTAAATAATAATTGGAACTCATTTTTGACTTTCCCTCTTTCAGAAAGGAGAATCAGTTAAGAAGATGCGCGAGGAGGTGAGTTATTGAGGATGGAGGGATAGGGACTGTTAACTTGGAAAGTTAGACACTTCTAAAACAAAAGCAAAGTTTCTGTTTAATGAGAGATTGGTAGGGAGAAGTTGTTTTTTTTTTTTTTTTTTTTTAATATTTTGGGTGCACTGTGGGAACATGGGATCTTAGTTCCCCAACCTGGGCAGTGGAAGCATGGAGTCTTAACCACTGAACCACCAGGGAAGTGTCCCAGAAAAGGGAAGATCTTAATAGGAGAAGCTGGTATTTTTCTGGCTTGGGTTATTTGTATGACAAATAGTATGCTGGGAAATGTTTTAGGAAGTCTGCGTTCAAGACTTAAAGCAGCTTCTGTAGTTTGTTGGAGGATAAATATGGAGCTGTATTTTAAATGATGTTGATGATGCCTTTTATCAGGATCATGTACATAGGCAGCTTCTTGCCCGTCTTGTTTAAGAGGGATTATTTATATATTTGTATGTGTGTCTGTGCTTAGGTTTTTTTGTCTATTAACCTTTTGGCTCTGTTTCTATCCAGAGTGGTGCACGTATAAACATCTCAGAAGGGAATTGTCCTGAAAGGATTATCACTTTGGCTGGACCCACTAATGCCATCTTCAAAGCCTTTGCTATGATCATTGATAAACTGGAAGAGGTTTGTTGTTCCCTGCCCCTCATTCTTTATTTTTTATTGCTTCTTGATAGCTTAGTGATTTCCAAGAGCTTTTAAAATTGAAGAACAGACTAGGTCATAAAGCTCTGTAAATGGGTTCTTTACTCCCATTCAGCATGCCCAAAATTGGACCATTTATAGTTAAAAAGTCACTTCAGTTGGTTAGAAAAATACCATTGGCCATAGAAGAACATGAGTTTGAACTATGCTGGTCTGCTTGTACTTTGATTGTTTCAATAAATAATGTATTACAGTAGTATAAAATATGTACTGTGGAATTACAGTCAGCGATTGGTTGACTCTGTGAATGTGGAACTATGGATAAGTTATACTTGGACTTTTGACTGGGGTGAGGGGTCAGCACCCCTAACTTCCAGCTATAGTTAGAGTGCTCACTTTGGCAGCACATGTGCTACAATTGGAATGATACAGAAGAGATTGATGTGGCCCCTGTGCAAGGATAGTACACAAATTTGTGAAGCATTCCATATTTTCCCAATTATGAGTCATTGGGGGTTTATACATACAGTGTAAGGAATATAGTCAGTAATACTGTAATAACTTTGTTTGGTAACAAACGGTTACTAGACTTACTTTGATCATTTTTTTAATGAATTTAAATGTCAAACAATACTTGTACACCTGAAACCATAGTGTACATTGACTGTGCTTGAATTTAAAAACAAGAACAAAAAAACCCCAAATAGTTTGTTATTAGGGACTCTAAAAAATGTGAAAAAACAGCATCTTTTACTTCTTTACCAACAATTTGAAGGTATGCCACCATTGTGTTCATAATTATGTCCCCTGACTCTTAGTTGAGTGAACTAAATTAATATGGATTTGTTAGGAGCCCTGCTAAATACTAATATACTCTATAAATACAGGTAGGCAGTTACACATTTAAAAAAAAGCCTGGTAACTGTCAGAGCTATACTTGGAGGGGAGGGAATAGTTATCAGAAGCAAAATGTCAATAGTGGGGATTTTTTTTCTGTTTATTAAACTTTCTCAACCTTACAGTGCTGAACCATCATTGCCCTTGGTTCATCCAGTTTTCAGCCTCCCAGCTTCTGTAGTAATGCTGCTAATAATGCAATTGATACTGCAGGCAGAGGAGGGCTTCTGGGCTGTTGCTAATGCCTTAATGGTGCCTGAAATCTTACTCTTGCCAAGATCAGAAATGTTATCTTTCTGACCTGTAAGACCTTGCTAATCCAGAGCTTGTAGCTTTAAAAAAATTCAGAAAATCTATTCATACTTTAACAAATAAGAAACATGGTCTTGACTTAAGGGGCTTATGTCGGAGAAATTCCCAGGTCTATCTAAATACATACTATATACATAGAGATTAAGCTAAATCCTCAGAAGGATAAATTTAATTAGTTTATAGACAAGATGCAGCATATTGTTATGGGAGAGATTATGGGCTTTGAAGCCAATACAGTCTTTTAGTTTAAAATCTACAACTTTTCAGTTGTGATTGGGGTAAGTACTCAGCTTCAATTTCATACCAAGAAAAAAGGATAAATAAAAGTACACTATTTTTAATCTCTACCTAGTTTAAGAGGACAAAATTGGTCACTTGAATTTGGGTTGCATTGTCTCATCTTTTCTCTTCATGTTTAATGTTGACTTCACCAGTATTGTTTTATTTTGCTGAGAAAACTTATTTTACTTAACAAAATAAGTTTTCTCTCTACTAAGAACACTGCTTCTGGCATGAAGGAACATATATTAAGGCTAAATCTGAGGATATTTGTAGGCCATTTTATTTTTTTAGTAATAAGTTGTTATTGTTTGGGGCAGGGGCAATGTTTAAATGTTGTTGGAGATCATGACATAATATGTCCCTTATAAGGTTGTTTTATGCCAGTTAGGGGATCCCAGGGATCTGTTTAAACTTGTATATTCTTGTGGTGTTTTGACTAATTTCTTTTTGTAGGACATCAGCAGCTCTATGACCAATAGCACAGCTGCCAGTAGACCCCCAGTCACCCTGAGGCTGGTGGTCCCTGCTAGTCAGTGTGGCTCTCTCATTGGGAAAGGTGGTTGCAAGATCAAGGAAATACGAGAGGTTGGTTAATTTGTGCTCTTTCTCTTTTTGAAGTGTAAATTCTAAATGAGCTTCCTCTACTAGCTTTTATTATCTAGGAAAAGTTAGCATTTATTGAGATGAAGATTTTTATTAAAGTAATAGTCCTAGAAGACTATAATTTGGTTGATATGCATATTTTTCTTAGATTTCATATATTTCAACAACAGTAAATCAGAAAAGTTAGCCAGAATTTCCAGCTATTGCGTGGGACCTGTTGGTGACTTTTCCATGAGGCTACATGATCCTTTTTTATGTCTAAAGAACTTACAATTTGATATGTAATAATATCAAGTGTTTTTCTTGGCCAAATTCTTAAATAGCTTGGAAGAAATGAAGGTATATTGGGATATAGTTGTAATTCTCCCTTCAAAATTATGAAAGTTAATGGTGAATTATGGGAGCTTTTATTTATATCTGGGAGTTACCGAATTGGATGTTGGGATGAAATTTGAACAGCTCCTATTCGAATTGGACTTATCTGGGAGCCTATTGTACGTACTATGTGAGCAGGGATTTTTATTTTGCTCATTGATATATTCCAAGTACCTGGGATGGTGCTTGGCACATAGAATGGGCTTAATATAAACATTTGCTGAATAAAAGGTGGGTGATATTTATGAATATTTTGTTTGATGACCCACAGAGCTATCATTAAATGAGAGGAAACTGTGTAGAAGGACCTTTCTCTTAAGAGCAGGTTAAATTTAGGCTGTTATTCAGGCTTATTCTCAGCTTTCAGAGGCTAATTTATTTATAACTGTGATTAAACAATCTTATCTGGAATAAGGAAAGAGAGGGGAGGGAGGATTAAAAGGGTTAGATAGGAGATGGGATAAATGTTTACTGAGTTTTAGACTCTAAAATTTCTGCAGGGAGATGTAAATGGTATGAATGATCTGTTTCTCTGATTTTTAAAATTTCTTTTTACCCCAAAGAGTACAGGGGCTCAGGTCCAAGTGGCAGGGGATATGCTCCCCAACTCAACTGAGCGGGCCATCACTATTGCTGGCATTCCGCAATCCATCATTGAGTGTGTGAAACAGATCTGCGTGGTTATGTTGGAGGTAAGCCCTCAGGCTCATGCTGAGAATGGGGGGGAGGGTGATTTAGGGAGACAGACTGATTTATATTTAGTAAGACTAGAATTAGGTGAGGCTGTTAGAAGCCTCACATGGGGGTGGGGAAGAGGTTCCCTGAGTTCATCTTTTCCTTCTCCCAGCTTTGACTTTTCTTATAGTCCAAGCAAAAATAGAAACTTAAGCAGCAGTGATCATTTGGTTTATAGCAATTTTAGCAGGGTTGGTAGGGGGGAGATTTGCTACTTGGAATTTGAGGACAAAAGATGTATCTGGGGTCTTGAGAAGCTAAGTTAAATTGCCTTTCAGGTTACAGTATTTTGGCTACATGCAACTTTGATATGTTTAAATTAATTTCTATGTTATAAGGCAGGATTATTCAAAATGATCTACAATAACAAAAAATATCCATAGTAGTGTTTCTGAATGACTTACGAGGTCCTGGTGGATGCTATTCAGTTAACAAAAAGAATAATAAAATTAAGGAGAATTAAACCTTTCTAGAATTGTCATAGGGAATTGGTCCTATATTGGTGAGAAAGGAAAGTAGAACTTTTAGGTAGAGTTTAGGAAACTATTGACTGAATCATTGAGCTATTAATGGAAAGTCCTGAATTACCCTAGATAAAAAGTTTGGGAGCTTTATTTCCTATTTGATTTTATTTCCTATTCAGGTCAAAATGTAGTTACAAAGGTACATGGGTACATCTAGAGGTTTTGGTTTTTTGTGTTAATTAGCACAATTTGAACACATGGAAATAATGCCTAAATTATTACAGGGGAATCTGCCTTGATGAGAATTAGTGTGAACTGTATAGTCCACGGACCATCTTACTGTTTTAGAGGCAAATAACTGCTGATGATTTGAGATTAGATCTAGCCAGAGACAAAGTTGATAGGTGAAGGGGTGGAAATAATAAAGTTTTTAATTTAACTGACCTGTGTGAGCTTAAGCCACACAGCTGAAGCAGCTTTGAAACCTTATCTCTTTTTGTTTTTTTCCCCTCTGACTCTCTCCCAGTCCCCCCCGAAGGGCGTGACCATCCCGTACCGGCCCAAGCCGTCCAGTTCTCCGGTCATCTTTGCAGGTGGTCAGGTAAGAAGTTTTTTATTGCTGGGCTAAGGTGAACAAGATTGTATTTGAAATGTCAACTTTGCCAGCAGCACACCAGGCCACTCTGCATGCTTGCTGAAATCTGTACTCTGGCCATAGTTTGACCTGCTTTCAGTTTTATTTTTTGTACTGAAGAAAGCTATGAATGCCACCTTATTATTAGCAGGCATTGGGAGTTTTGTAGGCACTCGGAAGAGGTAATCTACTTAGTAATTTAAGGTGGGTTGGGTTAGAAGAAAAGATAAAATTGCTTTGATGTCACTGCTCTCCCTACCCCCACCCCATCCATGTTTTTTCATGTGTGGGGTGTTCTTTAGAGGTCCAAATAAAACATAATAAGGAGTTGGACCTCTGAAATAGATTCTTGGATGGTGGTCTCAAATTGGGGGCTCCTGAAATTGAGTGTCCTACAAACTTCCCCTTTTCCCCACCTCACCTCCCCTATTCCTACCCCTTCACTCCCAAATTCCAGTGTGTTGTCCCTGGGCTCTTAACCTCAAACACTGGTTTGAACCCACATGGCATAACTGAAATCAGCTGGGGTAAGGGTTCAGTGTCTAGGAGCGGGAAGAGCATGTTGGGCTGTGACCTTTGGTGTTAGAGTAAGAACACCAAAGCACCCCTTGGCCTCTCCTCCTTCACCAACCTAAACTCTGGATCCTTGGTACATGGTTTATTCTGAAGTTAGAGTTTTATGACAAAAGGCACTGATTAGCACCATGTTAGTTTTATGCTTTTTGGTTAGCGTTTGAGGCATAGGTCAGTTTTAAAATAATTGGGATTCAGGCTGAAATAGTGACCTTCATTTTGGTAGCTGCCTAAACAAGTACAAGTGTCCCTTTTCCTACGTGGGGCTGACCTGTTAACAAACGCAGATAACTCACCTATTTCCATCTTGTATTTAAACTGGGGGAGCTCTTAGAGTCCATCTCATTCCCATTCTATTGAATTGTCATAAAACTGAACAAGTTTTGGGGAACTTAGTTTGTCTTGTAATTCTGGAAGCTTTCATAGGAAGTTAATCATATCACAGTTTTGTACTTTTTAATACTAGCATTGTACAAACTGGTTTGGTCAAAGTGTGCTTCATGAGTCTGGGTAGTTAGGCGGATAAACAAAGGCCCAGAGTTAGAGTAGCAGGTTTAGCTTCAGGTGTTTTCCCTTCTCCCCTGGAACTACAAGTTCCTACTTTTCTGGATTCTTCCAGGTCACTTGGGATTATCTAGAGTCCATACCGCACAGCAGCAGTCCTCTCTGTTTACAATTCTACCTTCATTTCCCTTTCCTTCCTTCGCCTTCCCACTTCCCCCTTCTTACCTCTTTGCTTTCCTTCCCTCCCTCCCCTTTATTCAGTTGACCACTCTAAAAGCTTGCAGCTTCTTCTTCCATGAGTGGCCCTGTCTTGGATTATTCCCATGGGCCTTTTTAAATGGACCAGTTTATGCATTGTCCACAGGTGAACCTGTGTATTTTGTTCCTTTGTGACAAAGTGGGCTCTATAGGGGTGCAGTTTAATCCCACATTGACCAGGAGCTGGCATCAGCTCTGTTGCCCCACTCCTTCATTCTTACTGAAAATAGTCCAATTGTGCAGTGTGAAATCTGCCACTATAGGTAACTTTTTTTTTTAATTCACTGATTGCAGCTCGTTTCAAATTGTGTTGTGAGCTCCTTTTTAAAGGAAAAGAAAAAATTAAACAACTTTTTTTGTGTGAATTTCATGCTGGTGACAAGGTGCCGGATTGACAGCCCTGGAGACTGAAATCCTCTATTTATCCACAGGACAGGTACAGCACAGGCAGCGACAGTGCGAGCTTTCCCCACACCACCCCGTCCATGTGCCTCAACCCTGACCTGGAGGGACCACCTCTAGAGGTGAGAGGGGATGTTCAGTCTCCAAGGCTCACTCAATCCTTCCGCCTCAGCCGAGACTGCCAACACGCGGGGGGCCAGTGGCGCTGGTGATTTTTGTGCTGTGGACACCACCTGTCCACGGGGACCTGGACTGACCCCCCCCACCTCATTTCACACAGGCTGCGTAGCCCACCAGATGGTAACACCAACTCTTTTTTTTTTTTTTTCCCTTTTTTTTTTCCTTTTTTTGTTCAACCCCTTTTCCCTGTCTCCTATTCCTCCTACCCCATTTTCACCTTCCCACCCCCACCTGGGTACACTTCTGGGGGTACTGGCCACTGTGATGTGAGAAGCTTCACATCCTGTTAACCAGCTGCTCCTTTCTTCCCTTCCTGATTCTCCTTGCCCCCCACCCCATTGCCCTGAAGACCCAGCTCCCTTTTTGGGAGGTTATGGTGTGGGGGGAGGAGGGCGTAGTGGGAGCTGCAAGTGCCTTTTATGGAGGGGAGGTGGGAGAAAGCAGGACCTAGAACATAAGATTTTTTCTTTTTTTTTTTTCTATATGTATTCCTATGGTCAGCTCCCTAGTGCTAGGGACCCAACTAGCTTCCAGTGCACTTAAGATCATTAGGCAGATGTAGAGAAAAGTCAGATAGGAAAAGGGAAGTGTTTTGTTTTAACATGCCGTGTGGGTCTGTGCAGATATAAAACATGTCACCATGATTGGTAGAAGGGTTGGGGTGGTTGAGGAAAAAAAATCATTTTCCTCCTAGGCCATCTTGTACAAAGGGAGAAAGAAGGGGGCTCAGGCAATCAAGGCATTGTTTAATCCTATCTCCCACATTTTCGTTAAGAAACAAATGTGTTATTTTGTCTTTGATTGCAGGGAACATGGCTCCCTTTATAGGCATCCTGAAATAAGCCATCATATTTAGGGTATAAAGAAGGCCAACTCGGGTCTGACTGTATTTGTGAGATACCGTCTACTGCTCAACCCCTGGCCTCCCCATTCTCTGGTTCAACTCTGGCTTCCTGGCTAGTTGAAATGTCTCCCCCTACCCCCCCACCCCCCAACTGGGTGGCTGTCCGTGATTGGTTTTTAATAGGAACTGTTTTCCTCCTTTTGTAGGCCTATACCATTCAAGGACAGTATGCCATTCCACAGCCAGATGTAAGTTTTGTTTTCACTTGTTTTGAAAAGCTCCCTCTCCCTTCCAAAATTGTCTCAGTCCTTTCTCCATGTAGGCAGAAGTGAGCTGGGTCTCAAACATTTGCAGTCTTGTTTCCCTCACAAGGTGAAGTCTGTATTTTGGCCCTTAAATAATCTTTAATCAGGAAAAAGTAGCACCTTGTTTTGAAATTTAATCCCTGGAAATTATAATAGATTATTCTACTTTCTCCCGTGTTACAGATTACTCTGAAAGAGAAATGTTCCACTGTTTACCGTCATTGGTTATCCCAGGGCACAATGTAAATTCACAGTGGACTGTGCATCTTTGCATGAAGTCCTTTCTATGGAGGGAGGGTGAGGGAGTGGGAGGTTGGGTTCGCTTTTGTGTACTCAGTCTGAGGTGGTAATGTAAAAAGCTTCTGGAGGGGTGGGAAAGGGACTTATTTACACAGGGAGGGTTAGGAAGTGAAATATTTGGATTCAACTCAGTGAAATTCCTTGTCACTGAAAACTCCAATTTAAAAAGTGCTGGTATTTAGACTTTTAAGGGCATTTCCTTCTGCACTTACTCTCTGCCCTTACTAACCTTTTCAGGTGCTGAGCTTTAGATTTGAAAAGTTGGAGTTTGGCTTTTGGTTAGTGGTAGGCCCCCGGAGGAGAAGTAGACTTGAAGAGAGATGGTTTTACAACAGCCAGGACAGTTTATATAGATGAAGAAAAATAGCTATAGAAATCATAGGGTCAGGGTTGCTAAACCCAGTTTGGTTTCGCCTTAATCTCTCCTCCTTGCAGTCTCCCTGTCCCCTCATTTCCTTCCCTCCTCCCAGTACTGACGGAACCCTGCATGGTGTGTTTTTCCCTAGCACCACTGCACAGTTTGTTTACCTAGCCTGTCTGTGCTTGTCCCTGGGGCAACTGTTGCAATGGCTGCAAACACCTTCATTAAATAGCCCACAAGGGGGTGGTTGTCAGGCGGTGCTGCTGCATTTCACACACCCCAAACGCATATATTCTCTTTGTACTGATACTCTTATTTCTAACCCTCACCTTCTTGTGCCCATCCCCAGGATTGTGATACCAGCCCCATTCCTTAGCCTCTGTCATAGTTTGAGTAGTAGCCAACTTTGAGGATCAGGAGCTCTACATTTTCCAATTTGAATGTGCTTGAGCTTTGGCTGTGTTACTCTTTTAATGTCAACCTCTTCTGTTTCCTTCCTGCAGTTGACCAAGCTGCACCAGTTGGCAATGCAACAGTCTCATTTTCCCATGACGCATGGCAACACCGGATTCAGTGGTATGGATACCTCAGTGTTGATTTTTGTAAGGTGTAGTACAAGACAGAGGCCAGCCCCAAGGTCTCCATTTGACATCTGTTTAAAACAAACTTCATTACCCAGCGTCCTGCTGGCTTAAACTTGGCTGTTTTCTATGGCTAAACCGAAGGAGGTAATATGTTTGTTAACTTGGTTTTCATTTGGGGTGAGTTATTCTAAAAGAGAAAAAAGAAAGGCCCTTGGAAGGTTTGGGGTGAGATCTGGGGATGCTTGTCAGGCAAAGGGTAGGCTGATATTTCTTCTAACCCGTCCTTATCGCTGCCCCTTTGATCTGATTGGCACCCCCTTTCTCTCCACCAGCTATTCATAGATCTGGGTAGAAACAATCCATTTGTGTAGTGTGTTTTTGTTTTGTTTTGTTTTTTTGGGCTTTTCTATATAAGGAATAACTTGTCCGATAGGGTTAGGATGAGACCACCAAACTCATTTTCACTTGTATCTTAACAGGCATTGAATCCAGCTCTCCAGAGGTGAAAGGCTATTGGGGTAATGATTAAAAAAAAAATCTGTAGTATTCTACTGTTATATTAATAAACTGGTGGGAGTCTTGTTTCACTGCCCATGACATACCAGCAGAACATGCACATGGCAAAAAGGAGCTGAGAGAGCAAAGCGGGGGTGGGCCTGGTGCCCCTGAGGGTCCCTTGATGGATCTGGCCTACCCCCTTCTAAAAATGTTGTTTCAGCAGCCACAGCTGAGAGCAGGACTAGACTTAGAAGTTAGCCAGCTGGCCTTGTCTAGTCCAGGTGTCATATAGATGGGTATGGGTGTTTGCTGATAGGATTTTTTTTTTTTTTTTCTTCTTTTTCTTTGGAAAGCAAAAACCAGAACAAATTATTGAGCAAAAGGACAGGGAGTAGTTTGGAGAAATGAAATTCCCACACCTCACTGCCATTTCTTTCTCACTGACCTTTAAGTGTAGGTTAGGGTAAGGGTGTTGGGATTGGTTAATCTGGTATAGGTATATTTAAAGCAACTCTGCATGTGTGCCAAAAGTCCATGTTACCCAGTAATAGGCATGGTAGTGGTGCTGGTGATAGCATCAGGTGAGATAAAATTGGGATACAACAATAGGAAATCCAACCAGAAAAGGGGAGAAGTGCAGAAGTACTTGGTTAGATTTCGGTCCTGAGAATTGAGGATACCACATCCCCTTGCCCCGTGCTTCCACCCCCTTAGACCCTAATAGCCTGGGCTTTGCAGGAAATGGCATGAAATCAGCCTCTTTTGTTGGTACAGAGGAACCTTTCCAGCATTATTTCTACACCCCTCTCCCCCTCTTTCCTCTTTGGAGGCTTCCAAGTTAGAGATGAATCCCAACAGCCAATGCTGGGTTTCCAGTTCATTTTCCTTCTGTTAGGTTAATGTGCAAACCAGCGGGAGTTGTATGCTGTGCCTTGAACTTCTTTGCTGTCTTCTGTCTTTTAGCAGGTTTGGATGCATCTGCTCAGACTACTTCTCATGAACTCACCATTCCAAACGATGTAAGTAAAAACAGAGGTTGGGCTACTCTTAACACCTTGGGGAAGAAAATGGAGTTACAGGCACTAAAATTCTTAAAACTGTAAAATCTCAAATAAAAACTGATGGAGATTGATGAAATTATTGTGTGAGTTATCTTGAGCCAGAGGAAACTTTTTGTCTCAAATAGAAATTCCCATTTGCTTTTGCATCTTGTAGAATCTGCATATGTAATCCCTAATGGAGTGGTCATTAGATGTTATCTGTGCTGTCCAACATGGTAGTCACTAAGCACATGTAGCTGTTTGAATTGAGAATAATAAAATGATAAACTCAAGTTTGTCAATCTCACTGGCCACATCAATGTTCAGTAATGACATTATTAGTGTCTACGGTATTGGAGAGTGCAAATGTTGACCAATGGTTTACTTTTTTCCTAGGCAAAAGCGTTAGAAATTAGCCAGAATCCTTGTCACTATAGTACAGTAATAATCATGGCAGGATGAGTTAAGGCATCTTTATTGCCAAAAACAGAATAGGTTTATCATCATCTTTGCACTGCTTTGTCTTTGGAATTGGTACTCTGAAAGAAATGAGCTAATGGTCCTAGGAGTCACTCAGTTCAGAGTTGAATGCCATGTTTGTGGGCCTGAGGTATAGAAGCCTGAGGGGTGGGGTGGAATGCTGGGACCTAGCCATGCAACTCTTAATTTGGTATGCCTTGTTTTTCTTCCTTAAGTTGATTGGCTGCATAATCGGGCGTCAAGGCGCCAAAATCAATGAGATCCGTCAGATGTCTGGGGCGCAGATCAAAATTGCGAACCCAGTGGAAGGATCTACTGATAGGCAGGTTACCATCACTGGATCTGCTGCCAGCATTAGCCTGGCTCAATATCTAATCAATGTCAGGTAAGGGTTCCCTATCTTTTGTGTTATTGGTGCCAACACAAGTAATGTGTGTGTTGGGAAAAGTTACACTGTAATATTAAGTATGGGATTCTCTGGGGGATGGAAATGGGAAGGGTAGAGATTGCAAAAGAAAAAGTATCTAGCTCTACTTCTCATCCTTTAGTATAGGGGGGGAAAGTAACCAGACTGTAATGAGTTTGCATGGGGTTGGGGAAAGGGAAGTGGATTGTTTGCATTTGACTTTTTGTTGGTTTGGGGAATGGAAGGTATGGAGCATGTCTTCACTTTGTAGGACTGCTCTGGCTGGAGCACCCATACTGACTTAAAACCAAATGTAGGTCTCATTGTAGGTGTCATACAGACTAATACTTCACTGAGTTTAGGCTCCCAAGCACCCTTAATTGAAATAAAGATAATGACAGCAAGATAGTTTCTTCGAAGCAGTCATTACTGTTTATTCTGAACACATCCATTTGTGCCATTGTGTTCCATTGTTTAGAGCTTGTGTGAAAGGAGAGGTACAGGTATTGGAAGTTTCTAGAAATGCTTAGTATTTTCTTTACCCCCCACCATCTCATCTCATCCCTTATTGACCTGCTGAGGTTTTACTTTTCTTATCCAAAGGTAGCTAATGTTAACACACACAGTTGCAGCAGCACTGTTACAGTTAATGGGCATCTTGCAGGGCATTTTGTATTTCTTGCTTTCTCAGCACATGTGCTTAAGTCATGTTCTTAATTGCTTACTAACATCTTAAAGCAGCCCATTCCGTAAGGGACTTAGTTTTCCCTTTTATGTAGACTTTTACCTAAGTTGTTTATCTCTGTCACAATTAGTTGGTCTCTGTTGTATAGACAGATTTTATGGGTTCCTAAATGTGTAGTGCAAGGGAAAGGAATTCATAAGTATGGTATGGGGTCTATTTTTTGCCATGCTTACGCTGACCATATATTTATTCCATGGTCTTTTATCCCCTGTAAGAATTTATCAGTTTCCCAGTAGTGGTTCCATCTGTTATCATATCTCTTTATGCCTTGAGGTATTTTCTTGTCTTTGTGTAGAAAAGATTCCTATACCTAGATCTGCTTTCTATCGTCTTGCTGTTTGCAAGGGTTTGTTTCCCTGTTTCTGACTGTGGTGCTGTATTGTTAAGAGGCAAGAATTACGTTCTTGCAAGCTGGACGCGTCTGCTTGAGTAGATGTGCACTGAATATTGTCAGATAGTGTTTCCATGTAACCTGCTTGCCTGACCCCTCTACTGGGTTGATGGCTAAGTCTTAAGGAAGCAAAACTTGGGTCCGCCTTCATTTCTTGATTTAGTCACTCTTTTCAGGACCATCCTTTTTACATGAAACTGCCCAAGCTGTGGATTTGGGTCAAAACTTTAAAAAAAACCTTGATTTATTAACAATCAAGGGCTGTGCATGCACGCAGCTAACTCATATTGGCCCAATTTGAACACAGAAAGAAGACTGATTTTATTATGAATACTAGGCAAGAAAGATGTCTCTGTTTTTAGTAATAGACTTTGAGAGTTTCTGCTGATTGTGGCAGCTTTTATGGATTTTAACTGTCCTTGGATTTAGGTAGACAAAATGGGGGTCTTGAGGAGCCTCCCTGCCTTGGAAGAGTTAGTCTTATGCCATAGGATGTCCAACAGACTTCAGCACATACCTGCAGTTCTGGCATAGGCCCATGGAGGCATTGGGAGCTACAGGTCATCACTATTACTTAGAGCTCATTTTAGAAGTAGAAGTGATGTTTTTAGTTCATTAAACTGAATTTTTCAGCAGTGCATGAAGTTTCTCTTCTCTAGTTTTGTAAAGTCTGTGTAAGAAGCATGGTCAGTTAAACAAAAGAACCTTCTTTTCTCCTCACCCATCACCAGAAATAAGGCTTATCTATGCTTCTGTTTTCAGCAATTTTCATTGAAAATGCTACAGAGTTTGAAATGAGTGACCTACTTTGGGCTCTTGTCCCTTTCTATCCTGATATATTAGTTAGTTGACTGGCAATGGAAACAAATTTTGATATTAATTACAGGGGAAAAAAAAACAATTTGAAAAATTCTCGGGGTTAGTGTCCCAAAGCTTCACAAGGGCTTGGTGGATGAAACATTTATTTGTTTGGGAATTGATGAGTATTCTTTCATTTTCTGCTTGAAATCTTTTTCTGCCTTTTGGGTTGCATCAGTATGTCAGGTACATGAAAGTGTGTGATGTCTTTTCTCAGTCCGTCAGCCTTTTCTTCACGTAGAAGTTCTCGATAGCATTGGAATGGAATTTGGCAAAGTATGCATTTTTAGAGGGTGGGACACAGAATAAAAGCTTGTCACAAGCTGATAGAAGTTTTCTTAGTTGGCAACAGAGGCACTTACTGATAAGCGGATTTTGTCCTGTACTTTGCCCTTTTGTGGTCTTCCCTTCCACCCACCCTTTTTTTTTTGTTCCTTTTTTTCCTCTGTTACAGTTTAGAAAACGCTAAACCCTCCTCCCAGGCAGCCTCCGTCACGATCCCCGATCACCTCAGCATCAACCTCTCTCAACCCTCCACCCCTTCTTCTTCTTCTTCCTCCTCCACCACCACCCCCTCGCTCGCCACAGCGGGGACCTCCGACGCACCCTCCAGCCTCCCCAACCCTCTTCCGACCGCCCCTTGTGTCTCCAGTCTGCTTGGCATGAAACCCATCCCTCTCCTGGCTCTAAATGTTGTGTCTGCTGCTAAGGGTACCGGGGCTTCAGCTACCACCACCACCACCTCTGCTGTGCCATGTGTAACTAACAAACTGAAAGGCGAGAAACAGAGATTCTCTCCCTACTGATGGCATATGTCTTGGGGCACCCCCTCAAGTATTTCATGGTTTTTTTTCCCCTTTGTTAATATTGGTGAGAACCAAACAATTGTGAGCTTGTGACCGTTTCCTTTTTACTGTTTCGGGGGGATGACAGGGTGGGGGTAGGGGCTATGGGAAACTGTGTTTAGGTTTAGGCCATTTCTGCTGAGTGCCTGTTTCAGAGTCTGACTTGTTGAATTCTTTATCTAGAGCCACAGTTCTTGCTCTTCTTTCTCATTCTGTTACTTTTTGTAGCTTTATTCTGCCTTGCAATATAACAATGTGTTAGGCTCTGTGTTAATGAATAAAAAATTCTCAGTTAACTTTTTTTTTCTTTTAATTATTTCATGGTTAAGTTATCAGCTGTCCTCCTTGGCCAGATTTGTGTTTCTAGTTGTAATAAAGTTGCCACAGTAAGAACCTTAGTTGACTGCTGTGTAGGAAAGAAGTTTTTTCTTTACCCAGAATGGGGAGGCAAGTTGGGAAAAGTCTAATAAAGTTTGCCAGCTTCTGTCTGCATTCCTCTGAACTAGTATTACTTAAATCTCAAACAACCAACCAGTGACATTGCCTCAAATTTGGCAAGATCCTGCCTGTTTATCCTAAATCAACTCTGATTACTCAAACAGGACCCTTTACCCTTTTATCCCCACCAACCTGTCTGTACCAACCCTGTCATAACTTAGAGGATTAAAGACCTGTAAGATCAACTTTAACTCATTGATCCACTTAAGATTGTTCTAAATTGTCCAAAGCCTTATTCTTTTTTGTATCCCAAGATCACAGTTCTCTCTCCATAAGAGTAGAGATGCCCTGAGTAAAATGGTGGAAGGCCTCTGATAGTCTCCACTTAGCCTGAGTGTATATTGCCAGAGTAATGAAAGTACAGTGCTCTTAGGGCTTAGGAGAACCAGTGTGGAGACTTTTTTTTCCTGGTGACCTTTTCCCACATCCCCCTTCGGCTTACGTTGTTTAAAAAACCTAATTATATTGTAGTATATTAACTACAGTATATTGTTGCCCTTAAGATTGGGGCTGTAAATAAAGTCTGCATGAAGGACTAGTGGGGTGTTTCATTGTCCAGATGGGGGTTTTGTTGGTTGGTAGATGATGCTTTATCATGTGGTGCAGTGCCCCTTAGTAAGCTTTTTTAATAGCTTGCTGATACCATCTCTCCCCAGAAACCTTTTTTTTTTTTTTTTTTAAATTTTTTACCTAGTTCTTTACCTAATGAGTACTCCCTGAAGGATTGCTGGGAAGAAAGTCAGAGGTTTTTTTTCCCCTAAGTGCTTGCTGACTAAAATCCAGAGGTCCTTGGTGTTCAATTTTTTGTAGCAGCCTACAGCTCCCCCATGTGGTCTTTCTTTTCTAGAGTCCTTAATATATTTTAGTTGGGTTTTCCCTTTTCTTTGTTCTCTTTCCCTGCCACCCCCAATTCCTGCCCATACTGGGTGTAAATTCTGGACAATTCTTTTTGAGTTCTTTTTGGTGTCAGAGTGCCACCACCTTCTTGTGTGAACTTACTAATTTTTTTAAATCCTAGATCTGTTTGCAGCAGCTCCTTTCCTGAACCTTCAGTTCCTACTTAAGTCTTTGATTAATGGTCTGTTTTTTATGTTGCCCTAGATCATCCCATTTTGAGGTTGGCAAGAATCTGTCCCCTATTAACTGTTCTCCTTTATACTGAGGTCAAAATACCATTTCTGACTTGAAACTATATGCAGTTTGTAATTGAAGGAGCTCTGTGTTTCCTGGCTTTCCTCCTGGCCAGTTTTTCAATTTGCATTATTCTGGAAGAGATTCAAATGGGGAAGTATTCATGTTCTCTTGACAAGGAATGCCATTACATTTAAAATCTTTACGAAATAAAGTTACAAAATGCGGGGCTTCCCTGGTAGTCCATTGGTTCAGATTCCACACTTCCTTTGCAGGGGGCATGGAGAGGTTCCACATGCCCCAAGGTGAGGGTGTGCTGTGCTTATTAGGTGCTTAGTTGCTCAGTTGTGTCCGTGGGCCATAGCCCGCCAGGCTCCTCTGTCCATGGGGATTCTCCAGGGACGAATACTGGAGAGGTTTGCCATCCTTTCCTCCAGGGGATCTTCCCAACCCAGGAATTGAACCCTGGTCTCCTGCATTACAGGCAGATTCCTTAAACTGTCTGAGCCACCGGGGAAGCCCTGAAGTGTGCTGCCCGCCCACAAAAAAAGTAAAAATGAGACTGGGTCTTAGACATTTAGCTCTGTTCAAAATGGGAGCCAGGTCTTGCTGCCTACCTAGTATCAGAGAAGCAAGCTGATCACTGAACACCTAAAAGACCTTTCCTTCAAAGCCCCAAGCTGGATTCCAGGACTTCGAATGATCTATTTGAAACAGGCATTGTTGCCAGAAATATTTGAATGGAGAGTTTGGCCTAATAAGACCACAAATTGGGGAGCCCTTAGAGCAAGCCTAGGGAGTTGGTGAAAATGGTTTTGATTTCCACTCCAAGTCTTGAAAACTAGACCTAACAATTGTAGGTTGAGTATAATTCTTAATCCAAACTTACTATATTTGCTCCCTCTTTAACATGGCTTAGTTATAAAACACTAGTATCTCTTAATAGTAATAGTCTTTACATTGATAGAGAAACCCAGGACTGTTCTGTGAGCTTAGAAGAAGCCAAAATAAAGCTGGGCAGTAAAGTTTCTGTGTATTGTGAGCCCCCTAAGAGGGGGCTTTTGTGTGTGTGGTCTGTTTTTGAGAGAATGCTTAATGTATCCCACAGAGATACTACGAAGAGCATAGTTTGAGATAGAACTATGGTTCTGAGGTTAATTTGCCCTAGGAAGCTTGGATTGCAGGGCTTATATAGGACCATGGTACTGGTTAACTCGAAATCTTAAAATCAATGTCTCCCTTGATACGGAAACAGATTTATGTACTCCTTCACATCTTATCAACCAGACTAAGTTTTGGAGGTGAGGTACTGCCGGGCACTCAGGAAACTAACTTCGAGTTTTTTTTTGTGTGTGTGTTACAGGCTTTCCTCGGAGACGGGTGGCATGGGGAGCAGCTAGAACAATGCAGATTCATCCATAATCCTTTCTGCTGTTCACCACCACCCATGATCCATCTGTGTAGTTTCTGAACAGTCAGCGATTCCAGGTTTTAAATAGTTTGTAAATTTTCAGTTTCTACACACTTTTATCATCCACTCGTGATTTTTTAATTAAAGCGTTTTAATTCCTTTCTCTGTTCAGCTGTTAATGCTGAGATCCATATTTAGTTTTATAAGCTTCTCCCTGTTTTTTTTTTTTTTTTTTTTGGCTCATGAATTTTTTTTTGTTTGTCATGGAAATGTAAGAGTGGAATATTAATACATTTCAGTTTAGTTCTGTAATGTCAGGAATTTTTCAAAAAAATTAAAAGATGGACTGGAGCTTTTTCTTTGTGAATAGAAACTGGATGCCACAGTGATTTCATGTGGGTTTTATTCTGGTGTCTTGCTGTTATTTTTGCACCTTTTATCCCTCAAAAGGGTAAGGACCCTGCTTGGGTTTTTAAGCGTTTATTCCAGTGCAGATGTTTTCTTCTGTTTTACCACTCCCATCTTTTTCTGGAGCCCTTGAGCCTGCATTGCAGAGTGATCTTAATAATAGCTATAGCAAGCTGGCTGTGCCCTTGGTCCAAGAGAATGGGGATTACAGTTTTCTAAGACATGCCTGCAAAATGTAAGCAAGCACTTCCCACTGGAAGGGTGCACACGCATACACACGGAAGCAGCAGAATTTGTCTCACTGGGATTCACCTTCCTGGGAATACCTACACCCTTGTCCAGAAATCATTCTGTTTAATAAGGATGGATATTTTCTAAGGTCTGTCCTAGTACAATCCTTTATAAAGATAGACCTGTTTATACAGGTTTTAGGTTGGTGCTCTAAGTGGTTAGCATCACTTAAAGCATAAAAGGAGCAAGTCATTCAGCGTTGTAGGTAATTTCCAAAGCCCACGGCTCCTACTTAACCATGCAAGCTACCCCATTCATTCACCAAGAAAACCCTCAACAGCTGGGCCTGCATGGAGTGGTTATATTTCAAGGTTTTTCACAGGGGTTACAATATGACAGTCCCCACCCCAGTCAGGCACCAAGATAAAAGTAGGGACTTAAAACAATACCCCGGTTCTTCAGCCTGAGCCATCACATGCTTTCACAATCTCCTGGCCTCCCCTAGGCCCTAAGCCAGGGCTTGGGCAGAGAAATGGAGGGACAAAGAAATTACATTGCCACCTGAGAAACCTCAGAGGGGAGGACCCAGCCTTAGCCTCCCTCCTCCCAAGTGCAAAATGTGTAAACAGAGTAAACAGAAAACAAAAAAAAGTGCAGTCTAAATGGCTCCCTTTCCTGCTCCTTAGGGTTTGGGCAGAGAAAGTAAAGGAACATAGGCAAGTTGGGCTTTCATGTTGCCTCACCACTGGTTGAACTCATGGGGGTGAAGCAGGAAGGGGCCAGTTTGCCCTTAACCATATCTCTAGGGCAGTATTTATCCTTCATTTCCACAGCTGCCAGTGTCCCTAGAGTTTATCAGGTGACTTGGTTAGGGGTCAGTCTCCCTTGAGCCCAACTTACGGCTGGGACAGCCCTGTCTTTATTGATTATGTGGCGCATATATATTACTTATATAAATATTTCTCTATGTACAGGGATGAGGGTGGCTTTCACGGAGGGAGGGAGGCTGGGGGCCGCAAGGCTTCACCGCTGTTGGCGTTGTCCAGTTCAGTGCTGTCACAGTCTGAGTCCTCAGGGTTGGGAGGGCCCTGGAAAAGGCAGAAAGGCAGTGAGGTGAGACGGCATCTCTTGGCAAATCGCTTCCTTCAGAATCCACTGACATCTTTGTAGTAACAAGTTAGTGATTTTACTGTCTCTAAATTTCAGTGGTTCAGGCCATTCTCCAAGGCACCAGACTGTCAGGATTTCCCCCTGGTTGCAATTTATAGGTAGCATGCAAGCAACCTTATTAAGTACTCTAAATCTCCCAGAGTCTATCAGGTGAATATCTGCTCTTCAGTATGGGAGGGAACAGCTTCAGCTACAGAGTGACAGAGGTTAAGTACCTCTCTCTCTGGCCTGTGCATCTGTCAACCCAGTAGCCCTCAAATGATCAGGCTGTCTCCTCCCTGGTCAGTACCTGGTTGGTGTGACGTACCTGCTCCCCTCTGAGTAGGTCGTGGTGTGGGACGGGCAAGGAGCTGGGTTCTGGGCCAGTAACCACCTCAGAAGCTGGTGGGTCCAGTGGGATTTCTGAGCCCTGCGAGCACATGTCATCAGACCGTTCATCCGGCCGCTCATCTGTGTTGGTACTGCCAACTTCAGGTGTGCCACTGGGGGAAGGCTCACTAGCTGTGCCCTCCTCCCCATCCGATGGATTCTCTGAGCTGAAGGTAGATAGTGACTGGCGCATTTTCAGGCCCTGAGGCCACCTGTTTGTGGGAACAACCAGGGTCACAGCTTGACTACACCTTGCAGTGGAAAGCGAAGAATGCTGTTACCTCCTAATTCCATCACTCACCTCTGGCTTGAGGCCAGTTCCACTTCACTGTCCACCTCTCCTTCCTCTTCCTCTGATGAGATGCCGCGTTTCTGCAGGAAAGATGAGTGACTGGTCAGAGGAGGAAAGAGGTCAAGAACTCAGGATAAGGAAACATGGTTATATAGTGTTAGGAATGGCTTGAGAAAAAGAACGGAAGGTGGGAGCTACAGTGGAGAGAAGGGAAGGGGAAGAGGTCAGGCAGCATCCGTTTACCTGACTTCGGGTGACAGCAGCCCTGTACAGCAGTGCGGCTGGGGTCAAGTGCTGGGACCCAGCCCGGCTTCCTCCCCGTCCCGCCGTCCCTTCCCTTCCAGTTCCCAGCAGCCCTACACTGTCACCAGGTCCTACTGGTGGAGGCGGCTCCCCTTTGGCTCCCCCTGGTGAATCCGGGCTGGTGGAGCCAGGTGCTGAGCCCTCGCTTGGGGGCGTGTCTCCCCGGGCTGGAGGTGGTGAGCCAGGATCCCCAGCTCCCCCTGTAGCCCCCCGGCCCCGGGCTCCCAATGCTGCTGACAGCAGATCTGGCGATGATGAAGACATCTTTCGGAGCAGGAGATCATGGTGGAGCCCACGGAGGGCTGGAGGGCAGGCTTCCCAGGCTGAGGGTCCCCCGCCTAGCCCCACGGGGCTTCCTGGTCCCCCAGGTTCATGGGGTGGCACAGCTGCACGAAGCCCAGGCAGGTCCCCACAGCTGCCCTTGGCGCTGGCCTTGCGGTGACGAGTCTTGCCACGGCGACTCCGTCCTGGTGAGGGGGGGCCCTTAGCACACCCAGGAAGCCCCACCCCACTCAGGGCTGCATCTAGTTTGGGTAGCAAAGACTCAGTCTTGAGGATATCTGGCCTGGTGGGAGAGGGAAAGTGCAAGTTGGAGATTTAACACATTACTTAGGCAGTAAAAGGCACCTCTCTCCCACCTAAGTATCGTCTTCCTGGCATTCTTGAGCCCTACACCTGTCTCTCCAGCACCCCCTTGCCATTCTGGAACCGTGGCACTTGTCAACTCTGGTTGGTCCTACCTTTTGCTGTGGGGCGACAGTTTCTGTGGGACATTCCTCTTCTTGATCAGTTTCTCCATCGTGTTCCCGTGCAGCAGGCCCCGGGAAGGGTGTGACTTCAGCAGACCTGGACACCGCCGCTCTAAAGCTTGCTCCCTCCTAAAGACAAAACGCCTTAGGCATGTGACGAGGGAGCTGGGCCAAGGCTCAGTAGACTCTGGGAGTCAGGTACAGCTTCAGAAGATGGGAATTGGTGCGTGAGGGCGTGTGTGGTTACCTGAGTAGCTCCCGTTCCTTCAGCTCCAGCTGCAACATAAGGGCATTAAGTTCCATGTACAGGTTGTTGGCTCTCTCCAGTTTCCGCTCATAGTGTTCCCTAATGTCCAGGGCATGTCTGAAATGGGTAGAAGTGTTCAGAGGTGAGCTGGCTTCATCTGCTGCCATCATTTATCCCAGTCTCTGGGAACCGCTCTACCAGCCCTGCAGTTGGTGAAGTCACCTTGCCAAACACAGCACGCACCTGAGCTCCTCCCTCCTCCGCATCACCAGCTCCTCTTCTAGGCGGTGCAGACAGGTCCCTTCTGACTTAATTTTTTCAAAATGCAGCTTTACCTCTTCACGCCACTCTGCCTGGGGGTGGAGAGACATTTCGCAGTGAGGGACATCCCTTTACCTGTCACACCTGTAGGTGCCTGTGCTGCTGCAGACTGTGGTGTGTGGCAGCAAAAAGGATTGGGGCACGGGATCAACCAAGACAGGTCCCAGCCCTTCAAGAGCTGATCTACCCATCCCCAGCCACCCTTCTTCCCAGCCTCCCCTCAAAGGGTATCATTATCTCTGCAAAGAGAGGGAGCCGGGGCATTCATCTTCCTCTCCACAGCACACCTGGGACTTAAAGTAAGTCTCCTGGGGTGTGGAGAGTACGTCGGCTGAGGCAATGTCCAGATGCAGCAGGATCTGTCGGAATGATGGGCGGTTTCGTGGTTTGCTGTTCCTAGATGGAATAAAGTTTGGGGGCGGGGAGGAGGCATTTCAGGAAGGAATTAGAGCACCCTTTCCCAAAGTGTGTCCTGGTCCTGGAGAATCCAACCCTAGAATGTTTGCTGTGACAAAAGGATTCCCTGGTCAACTAGCCAGGACATGTTACAAGCTGTCTGTAGTATGTCAAAGTCCTGCAGTAAGGAAACCTATTTAATCCTATCTTGCAACTTGTTTGCCAAAACAAACCTTTTTGAGTAACTCCATTAAAAAAACACTTTGGGAAATGGCTTAGTGAAAAATTAGAAATCTCCCACCTTCCTCCACGGTCTAGGTTCCAAACAAGGATGCAGGGCCCTGGCCTTCCACGGAGTGTCCTGAGGCAGTCTACTTGAGGTCTAGCCAGCCGTGCTTAGCGGCTGTGCTGGGCCTGCACTGGCACTTCATAAGCACCCTCTCTATCAGATGCTGCTGTCCCTATTTTGCAGATAAGGAAACAGGTCACACACACCCCTGCAGACTACTGGTCTCCCCAGCTCCTCTCAGTTCTTTATCCTAGCGCCCCTGATCCACACTCTGAGTCCTAGGGTCTTGGAGAGCCGTATCTGGGAGCCCAGTTCCCCTTTCCCTGTTGAGGATTCTGGGCCTGGATGCCTGGATCCTGGGTGCTGGCTAACCATCATCCATACTCCCTTGCTTCCCAGGTGGTCCTTACCAGCACTGGCGAAGCAGGATTTTGAAGCCGTCTGGGCAGCTGGAGGGCACAGGTAGATGGAGACTGTTGCTTCCCACACCCCAGATGATGGCTGAGGAATCTACGTCTTTGTAGGGGATCTCACCAGTCAGCAGCTCCCACAGCACCACGCCAAAGGACCTAGGGATGAGAGGGGACAGCACTTTGGAGGAGGCCCTCCTCCAGAGGCCCTGCTCACTGCAGGCTCATCTCACTTGCACTCAGGCCCTGGAACAACCCTCTCCCCACCCACCGCTGGCCACCTGCCACCTTCAGTCCTCAACCTGGCCCTCACCAGATGTCAACCTTCTCAGACACAGGTTCGTTGCGGATCACTTCAGGGGCCATCCAGGCTACTGTCCCTGCAAAGGACATCTTGGTGCTCTTGTCACTCAGCTCCTTGGAAGTGCCAAAATCGGAGATCTTCACCACATCGTCGTAGGTGATTAGCATGCTGGTAAAGAGTGTAGTCAGCTGGGGTCCGCGCCCCTCCACGCGCCTCCTCTAGCTGCAGCAACTCTTACTGTTTGAAGTCGTTTGGGACACCCGGAAATGGAGGGCTTACCACAGCCTTCTCAAGATAGGGCTGTCACTTGGGAAGGGTTTCTGACATGGCCATGTGGACTTTAGGACAGGGTCTGAAAGCAGGGAGATGGCCACACTGCCCTGGGTGGGGACACCTATGGGAGACTGCACAGGCGCTTCTCCCTGCTCGCTCGCTTACTCACTTGGGGGACTTGAGGTCCCGATGGATAATCTTGTGCAGGTGCAGGTAGTTCATGCCGCCGGCGATGCCCATGGACCAGTCAACCAGCAAGGAGGGCGTGACGGGGCGGCCAGCCCGCAGCACCTCGTACAGCTGGCCCTGGGCGCAGAACTCCATGAGGATGCAGTAGCAGGGAGCCTGGGTGCACACACCCCTGGGGGCCGAACACAGTGGGATGAAGGCCTCAGCCATCCCAACAGCCCTGTGCTTCACACCTGGTACCCCCTTCCCAACTGTGCCATTTTGATACCCACTTCAGGAAGATCCCTTGCTACCCAAGTAGGTCTCTGCCCTCAGAAGAGTGCGCTGAGGGGAGAGTACCACGGCCCCTGCCCTGGACCTTACTTGAAGGTGATGATGTTTGGGTGCTTCAGCTTTCGCAGGTGCTTGATGTCAGTTTCCTTCAGGTCCCGCACCTTCTTCACAGCCACCTCCTCCCCATGGAAGCGCCCCAGGAAGACGGCGCCCTGGGCCCCTGAGCCCACCCACTGCAGGTCCAGGATTTCCTCAAAGGGGACCTCCCAAAGGTCTGTGGACAGGAGGCACAGTGCCATAGGCTCAGAGAGCCACACTCAGGGCCTTGGGGTGGTCAGGCACTGGGGAAAGCCTGGGGTTGGCTGAAATGACTCAAAGAGGGTGAGGTAGAAAAGCAGCTAAAACAGGCCAAGAAGGTTAGATTTGAGGGGATGGAGGAAATGAAGAGGTGGCCTAAAATAAAGCTGGGGACTCAGCAGCTGATGGACAAATAAGGGGCGGGGGCTGGGCTCGGGGGGATGAAAGGGTCATCGGGCGACTTTGGTGCGGCTGTCCAAACACATCTCGGGCTCAGGGAGACGGGAAAGGGCCCCCTTATGGACACAGCCTACCTTCCTGCTGCTGCTTGTGCTCCGTGGAGTAGGCTTTGCCGATCATGGTCCACACAGGGCGCAGGCAGCCGAAGAGGCCCTCCAGGAAGCCGCTGCCGCTCTGGCACTGGAGCCGTACCTCATCCGCTCGGACCCTGGACGCCCGACTCTCAGGGGACCCAGTGGCTCCCCCTGGGCCCCCTGCATCCTGCTCGTGGAGCTGCAGGACACTGTTGGCAAAAGGCTCAGGGGGCGGCTCTCCACCTGGGGAGGGGCTGGGCCCGCCCCCGCCCTGACCCCCGAGTGGCACTACGTCTCGGAGTACACACTGGGTGGGCGTCAGGTCCTTCTCGGGGGTGCAGTCGGAAGTGTCTGGGTCCAGCTTGCGCATGGATGCCTCGCTTAGGGTGGACACGAAACCCCCAAAGGAAGGGGAGGGTGTGCGGGTCTCATGGAGGCAGGCCATGGCCTCTGGGCCCCAGTGTGGTGGTAAGCGGTGGGCCCTGTGGAAAAAGAGGGAGGAGCTGTCAAAGCCCCAGGTGCCCAGCTCAGGTACATAGAGGCAGAGGCACAAGTTGGGGAGCTGGGCACACAAGAACACTCCTAGAAGTAACACATATTTTAGCTTCAGGTACCCATCTTCCTCCAAGTTTCAGCTGGGACCCATCTTGGGGAACCTGATACACAGGCTTCCTCTCTAGCATCTATTAGTAACATAAGTCTTCCTTCAGTTCAGTTCAGTTCAGTTCACTCAGTCATGTCTGACTCTTCGCGACCCCATGAATCACAGCACGCCAGGCCTCCCTGTCCATCACCAGCTCCCGGAGTCTTCCTTACTCAGGTATATAGGCAACATACCTAAGTATCACTCTCAGGCGGATACAGCTAACAGCCCTGCTCAGGTAGATACTGGGGAAGTATGTCCCAATCTCAAGTATGGTAACAGACTAGATCCCTTCTCCCTGTAAGAGTGCTGTAACTCACCTCTGGAAAACATGTTTCTTTCACTTGAGGCTCACATGCACACGAGTGTTGTATTAGGGTCTTTCAGATACACAACTTTTACTTTGAGTCTCAATCTTACACATGTTAACAGTACATGCAGGCCTCCCTCACACCGAAGCAAAGACAGATGACACTGCTCAGACTCTGCCGCTCAGGCACTCTCAATGACATTTCCACCCCTCCTGTGTACATGTGATACACCTGGGCCTCACACTCATGTACTCGATATGTGATCCTGCTGAGAGTCTTATCCTAAGGCACACTCAAGGCTCACAACTGGGTCTCTCAGGTGCTCACAGCTACACACCTGGGCTGATCCAAGCAACAGCTGATCAGCTCTGTGCCCAGCACAGACACAGAGGGAAAAAGGTAGAACTGTCCGAGGAGGAGGCAGAAGCTGTCAGGGCAGGCTGTGTAGCCTGCTCGCTTGGTCCCCCCTCTCCACCATCCCCCCACCTTGTCCCTCCCATTAGTCCAGCTGCTCCCTCAGGGCTCACTTAGAGAAGGGCCTATCTCCTTTCCTCTTCATTACTCTGTCCCCTACTACCTAGCTTTCCAATCAATGGAGATTTGTCCCAATTGATAGCTGACCTCAGCCAAGCTGTATCTGAGCCTTGATTTCTCCAACTGCACAAAAGGACAGACTAGCTATCGTTCAGGCACAGCAGATTTTTCAGCCTGACGGAAGTCATCTCATCTCCCATCTCCCACATCATCTTACCAGTTACCAGATTCTGAGAGGTAGGGATTTCGGAGGCCAAAATGCCTCTCTTAACACTACTCAGTATAGTAGCGTCCCTCCTTGACCCCTTGCACCGGAGCTTCTGAGTCACTACTGGAGAGGGGTGGCAGGAATCTACAATAAAAAGGACTCCCTGGGTGGGGATGTATGCACAGAGAGGCTTGGCACCTCTGATGGGCTCAGCTCTTGTAACAATTTCCAGGCCTCTCAAATACCTAAGTGTTTAACAAGCACCTGAGGTGATTCTTATGCCTGGCACATCGGTAAAGACCAGAACCAATGCCTTACTAATTTCTCCTCTATTCCACATTACTGCCTTAATCCAGGCCTCAGTAGCTGTCACGTGACCTAGGACAACTGCCCCTTGAATGGTCTCCAAGTTCTTCCAAGATCCCCCTCCACCCCATTCTCCACCCACCCTTTAGAAGGGTCTTTCTAAAGCACAAATTGGCCTTTTGGAGCTCCCCTTTTCTTCAAACCCTCTAGTAGCCCCTCCTTGGTCCTGTAGCCTCACCTCCATGCTCTTGGCCCCTCCCCAGCCTCATCTTCCATTGCTGTTCGTACCCAGGCCCTACTGAACTGAGCCTGTTCCCAAGGTTCATCAGGTGTTTGGGCCAGGGCACCTAATGAGAATGGCTCACACTTATGGAAAGCTGCCGCCCATATTAGCCTCTGTTATAGGTCCATTAGCTTATTTAATCCTAAAATCTCTTAAATTAGGCGTCTAAGTTACTCTCATTTAACAGAGGTATTAGAGGTCTTAAATAACCTGTCCTAAGTACTTCAGCTAGGATGAGGCTCCAGCTCAGTGCCCAGTCGTTCTCAGTCTGGAAGGCGCTTCTCACATACCATCTGTTGTCCTCCAAGTTTCACTTCATCCTGGAAGTGCCCCCCCTCCCCATGCTCTGAGTTAATGTCCAGTCTGAGCTGTGCTTCCTGCATTATGGCTCCCACCATCCTGGAGGCACAGTACAGTCGGGCGTCCTTTGAGAGCCTGTACTCCTGAGAGTGACGACGCCACACGGGATCCCAGGGCTTCCAACAGCATCCAGAGCGCATGAAGGTGCCCAGTTAGGTGCAACCACTGTTCTATGCATCCGAGGATCGTCCTAAGGACCACATGTACTAGCTCCCTCACTCCTCAGAACTCTCCAGGGAAGGAGGTATTATTATAGGTCTCTTTACACTCTTGAGAAAACCGAGGCTCAGAAAGATGAAATCCCAGCCTCCGGACCCCCAACATATCCTGCGAGATAACGGCGGCTTCAAGGAGTGAGATGCACATAGTAAGACAAACGACAGGCCAAGCAACGTGCCAATTCGCTGGAGAACGTCCGCGGGAGGACCCGAGGGCTTTTGCCTGTGCCTCCTCAAGCCGGCCGCCCCTTTGGGGCCGCTGAGAACGAAGGCTGGGGCTCCCGGCACTCCGCCCGGGCGGGTCTGCGGGGAGGGCTGGCGGGACTGGGGCGCTCAGACAGCTAGAAGCCAGAGTGAGGGCGGTTCGCAGCGGAGAGGAAGGGGTTACGGCCCCAGCGCCCCCTCCCCCTTCCCGACCTCCTTCCTGGCCGTCACGTGGAAAGGAGCTGGGGGCGGGGCGGGGGCCCGGCCGTGAGAGGAGGGTGTCCGGGAGGGGACGCAGCGGGTTGGGGGAAGAGCTGGGCGCTGCGGCGTAACCATGACGACTGGACCCGAGGCGGCGCGTGAAGTCACCGGGACAAGATTAGCCCGGAGTCACGTGAGCGGCGACCGCGGGGGTGGGGCCGCGCCAGGGCCCCGCCCCTGACCTGGGCTGGCCCACGTGCTGGTTGCGGGCTCGCAGGCAGGGACCACCGACCAGAGCCAGCCACCGCCTCTGCGTCCCGTCTTCCCCATGTCCACCCCCGTCCCCGAGTGCAGCGGAGAGAGAGCTGTGGTGGTGAAGAGAGGGGACTTGGGTCGGCATTGGGGGTGCGGTGCCATAGAGAAAGCAGGAAATGGGAAAACGGGGAGACTGGACAGGAGAAAGGGCGAAAGGCAGACCAGAAAAGGAGGGCCTGTCTAGCTGAGAAACAGAAGAGCGTGAAACACTGGGAGAGGCAGTCCTAAGAAGGATGGGCTGAAAAACTGATTTGGGAAGCAAAGGACACGGAAAAAGGAGCTGAATGAAAGGGGATTGAAAAACAGGAGATCTGTGCCCTCCCTGATTCCTTTCGTATTTAGAAGCTGAGTTCTGAGTAGGTACAACACCTGGCTTTGTAAAGGAATTTTTCAGCTTTCATCTGGTGTTTGGCAACCAGGAGGCTTAGGCATAGAGAGGGTGACACGCTCCACGACACTTGAAGCCGATCTTCCCTCCAGCTGCCCAGGCCTCCCCAGGGGCCCCTCCTGTATCCAGGGCCGGCAGCTGGGGAGAGAGAGAAGCCATTTCACCTGTTTGTCTTTTCGGGCAGTGGAAGAAGCTGAAGAAGTAGTGGATGGGACCAAAGAAAAGGGAGAGAACCTAGCCAGGCTCAACCCACCCTTTCCTGGTTCTCAGGCTAATGACAGCTCTTCCAGATTGACCTGAAGGAGTGAGTGTGGTGTGCACGTGCGTGTGTGTGGTGAGGGGAGTGGAGGTGGCGGAGCTGAGGCCCCAGGGAATTCTAGTGAAGGAGAGATTCCTCTCTCCTGGCCCACACCCTCTCTGTGTCCTTTATCTCTGACCTGCCAGCTGTGTCCCACTGCCCCCCAGCTGGGCCCTGGCGCCGAGGCTTTGGAGGGGGATATCACGGCTAGGAGCCCCTGGCCCAGACACCCGGTCACCCGGGGGGAGGGGAGCTGTCTCCCTGGCCATCAATTATGCAGAGTGTGGGGGAAGGGCTGGGATGTGACGGGAGCGGGTGGACCTGTCAGTCATTCTGTCACCCATGTTTATCAAATGCTCACAGTGCAGAATTCTGCTTCAGATTGGGTATGGGGCAGAGTGGCCCGTAAATTATGCAAAAGAGGCTCTGTGGGCACCGGGGAGGGGGGGCCCCAGATCAGTTTCAGGTACCAGATTCTCTGTTTGCTGGTGGTACTGTGGGGGCAGGGAGTACCCCCCCCCCAACCTTGGTTCTCCTGCCTGAAAGGCTGGAGGCCTGTGGCAAGGCAACCCTTTAAGTCCTTTCTCTCTCCCTCCTGTTTAACAGCAGAATGTCAACGCCAGGCTGCTTGTCTGGCTGTCTTGGGGGTTCAGTTGAGAGGCCAGGCCATCTGTCTAAGTCTTGGGCTCCCATAATGAGCCCTCGCCACTGTCTTGGACTCTGTTTTGCACTCAGGAAAGGGAGGAAGATTCCCCATCTCTCTTGAGTGGGGGTGTAAGGAATGTCTTCCCAGGGAAAGGAGCCCCAAGACACTCCTGAGAGAATAAAGGACTCTAACCCCTCCTGGCCAAGGGTCCTGGCGCCAGGGTTATTCTCAGCTGGAAAGAACTGTAGCTTGTCTGTTGTGTCCTCCTGAGGGGGGAATGCTTTCCCCTGAGAGCCAGGGTAAAACTGGAGATCACCCCTATCTCCAGGCCCCCAGGCTCACACAGGTCCAGCCCCTAAACCTCTAGCCAGCACCACTTCTTCCGGTAGAGTGGGTACCGAAAGGGCTGGGAGGGAGCAGTACTACTTAGGAAAAAAGGAACCAGCTTTGGATTTGGAGAGATCAGAACTAGAACCTTGGTTTTGCCACGAATTAGTTTAAGGACCATAATCCCTCTGAGATTCCCACCCCTACCTTATGGGGTAGTGAGGGCTAAGTAAGATGATGTAGGGAATGCCATGAGCACAGTGCCAGGCTCCTGGCTTTGTCTTTCTGGTTGGCTGGACACCAGGTCTTTGTAGATTCTGGAGTCTGGAGAGGCCGTCTCTTCTCTCTGGTCAGAAGGGAGACTTGGGTCTCCAACCTTCTATTTCCCCAGGACACAACTTGTTTTCAGGTCCCAGGGGAACCAGGTCCCAAAGGCAGTGGTGTGCTAGAGGCCCCCCGTCCTTCCTCTGCAAATCCTTATGTCCCACCTCCTCTGAACTGAGGGGGAAGGCCTCCTTCTCTGCACCCTGTCGTCACCCCATGGCTCTCGTGGCCCAGGATCACCCCTCAGCCCTACCGTTAAGATGTGAGGGGAAGGGGAGGCAAACAGCAAGGTATGGTGGCTCATAGGGGTCCCTGCTACTCAGGACTTCAGGTGAGCCTGGAAGAAGTTCTGTGTATTTTTAACAAATTGTTCCTGAGCCGGGTGCTATTGAAAAAGATATGGAAGGACAGATAGAAATGTATAACCATTGCTAAGTAGATGGAATTGTGGGTATTTTTATTAAGAAATTTAAAAACCTATTTTAAGTTGAAAAAGAAGAAATGAAAATTACAGAATGCCTATTATTGATTTCTGTCACCCAGCCTTGGACAGTAAGACAGGGAGGGAACATGGATGACCTGAGAAGCAGAGTGGTCTGGTTGAGGGCCTGCCTCTGCTCTTGACCACAGTCTCCAGCTGGGTGACCTGGACTACGAGACTTTTTTTTGGCCGCGTGGCATGAGGCGTGTGGGATCTTAGTTTCCTGACCAGGGACTGAACTTGTGCCTCCTGTATTGGGAGCGTGGAGTCTTGACCACTGGACCATCTGCAAAGTCCCTGCCTGAGACTTAACAAACCTCAGTTTCTTCATCTCTAAATGGGGGCTCACTAATTCACACGGTGGCAATGCAAGCTATTATGAGGGTAAGAACACAGGCTCTGGGTCAGACAGACCTGGATTCAAATCCTAAACTCTTTGGCCACTGATTTTTTGATTTTGAACAGATTACTTAACTTCTTTAAGTTTCAGTTTCCTCATCCCTAAAATAGAGATGATGATCACACTACCTCTCAGTATTGTTATGAGTGGTATTGAGATAATCCAAATAAAGTTCGTGGGCCTGTTACCTGGCATACAGGAAGCTCCCTATAAACATTAGCATATGGAAAGGACCTAACAAGCAGCAGTAGGTTTTTATAAATGGTGTCCCTTCCCTTCTTTCCCCTGTCTGCCTCCTCAAAGCAAGAGGCAGCGGGGAAGGTACAGATGGAGAGTTGGGTAAACATAGGGGATAGAAAAGGGAGTAAGGAGAGAAGGAACCAGAGGAAGATCCTTAGTCTACTCTGGAGTAAGCGCCCCTGCCTCCTCATCACCTTTCCCCAACACACAGCTGCCCCTAGTTCTTCTGGGAGCAAATGAAGCAGACAGACCAGTGTCTGTGGCCAGCTATCGTGAAGCTCCTGTGTCCCCTGCTGGTGTCATTTCCATACTATTCTCTGTTCTGCCCCAACAGGGACTCCTGAAAGGGTTGATTCCCTAATCCTTTCTCCCAGCCCAGCAGGGCAAGGTGGGACTGCCTGTGCTAAGTCACAGGGCGAGTCCATGTAGTGGGTACTAGAATTTAGGGTCCTCTTCCTGGCAAAGCCAGAGTAGCACATCATCACCTCTCGGGGAGGAACCTACAAACAGCAGTTGGATTTTAGACGGGTTCTGCCTTCCTTAGCTGGAAGGACACCCAAGAAGTCCTGAGCCACTTCTTTATGTAAACTTGACTCTCCTGCCTGTAACTGGGTTGAATTACAGGGTGGATATTTAGTTGCTTGTTTTCACAAGTGCTGGAGTTAGTGTCTCACACCATTGGTCATCCCAGCATCCCGCAGTCCCTATAGTGAGTGAGTGGATGGGCTGCCCGGCTGGAGAGCGCAGAATTTTTTTCCACCCTTAAGTGTGAGATAGGACAGAGCAGGTCCTTAAGCTTCAGAGAAACTTCAGTGTCTGGACAGGAAGACCCAGGGCTTTTACTCAGGTCCTTTCCTTCCTGAATCCCTGCTACTTGCCTTCCCTAGGTATGACCCTCTGGCTGAAACAGCAGAACTCTCAAAGCCATGGAGTCCATTCTGTGAGCTGGAAGGGAAATGGTGTTTAGAGGGAGGCACTGACTGTGGCTTGAGAGGACCCTGAGTGCAGGAGAGACCTCGTGTGCACCCCTTCCTAAGGCCCTGACCCACTCTCCTCCCAAGAGGGAGCTAAACGGTGGGACTTTTCCTTCAGTTCTAAGGGACACCCCACTATTTCCTTCCATTGTCCATGCACACTCTGACCTCTTAGCCAAAGCCGTGGTTAGAGGAGTTTTAACTCTGTGGAAAGGATTCTTGCTTATTTTTAGGCCAAGGAGTTTAAAGAGTGTGTAGGGAAAAGGGAGGAGGTTCATGAAAGGCCTGGGCTGGGGAAATGGGTTAGAGGAGCCAGAGCAGATGGAGAGATGGAGAAGGGAGAAAGCCATATATGGATGGGGGAGGGGAAGATGACCATCACCTGGGCATCCAGGAACAGGTGCTGTCTGCCTATAATCCTCAGGTCCAGCCTGCAAAGTGTGCCTGTGCGCGCGCAAGGGGTGGGGAGGGGGAGTGAGGGGCCTATGAGGCCTTGTCCTTCCTTTCCTTTCCTGTGGGGCCGAAACTCTTCCTCCTCCTCCTTCCCATTCCCTCTTCCTGAGGGTGAGTGGGAGGAGAGGAAGATGTTCTCTTGCCCGCTGTCCTTTAAGTCTGTCCCCCAATCATCCCCCTACCCCCACCCCATACACTCCTTTCCAGCTTTGGAGGCCCTTCACCTCCAAGCTGGGCCGCGGCGTCCCTCGGCTCGGCTCCCCTCCTTCCCATCCCCACAGGCGGCGGGTCCAGGTCCCCAGTTCCTCCATCCCGTCTCAGCATCCCCGCGCCACCCTCCCCACACCCCTCCACATCTTGCGTCCCGACCCTCCCTGGGACCTGGATCCCAGGACCCAGACCCATCCCTGCCCCCCACCCTCCACAACTCGGCCCGGCTCTCACCTCGGGGGCTCCGCGGCCGCAGCACAAAAGGCGGCGCTGCTGCAGCTCGGCTCCGGATGCTGCTCCCGCCTCCTCCTCCTTCTCCTCCTCCTTCCCGCCTCCCCCCGCTGCCCTCGACCGGACCAGGGGCGCCGTCACAGGCGATGCTCGTGAGGTGTCCGGGTGCACGGGTGTGTCAGTTCCAGCTTTCTCCCCCCACCCCCCGACCCCAAACCCCGTCCTCACACGGCTTGAACTCCCGCTCCTTCCGAGGCCCCCGCCCCAGGCCCCCCGGGACGGACACGCCCTGAGCGGGGGATGCTGCGCTGGAGCCACGGCCTCTTAAAGGAGCCCGCTGCTGCCATCCGGCACGCTCCAGGCTAGTCCCTGGCCCGTCTGGTCCTCGCACCTCCCTGCTGGCGGTGACCTGGAGCGATCCCACCCCCGACCTTAAGCCCTATGACCGGTCTTATAAGCTCCCTCCTATACCCTGAAACAGCAACCCCTCAGATGGGAACCCCCTCCTCCGCTCAGCGCTCTTGCATCGCTCCCCCTGTCAAACGATCTTGCCTGTCTTCTTTTCCCTAATTGCCACCACTCCGGGTCCACCAATTGGAATCCACTCAGCTCAACGCCCCGTCCCTTTCCAGTGTTCCTGGATGACCCCTCGTTTTTATTCCAAGATTCCATCGGACCTCTAGCCCCGCACGGAGCAAGCCCATCTCGTCTCTGACCCATTCCCAGAACCCTCATTAGAGTCAGACATTTTTCGTGATTTCTTTCCCTCCAAGGTCACAAAAATTTCCCTACATCTTTCACGCTAGTGGCTGAGACTTTGGCGAGGAGGAAATGGAACTCTGGGACCCAAAAATACGGGTTCTGTTCCGCACAGATAAGTCGATTAATCTTAAGAGGCCAGAATTCTCTCTTGCCCTCTCTTTAGCTGAGACCCGGGACACATGGCAGAGGGAATAAGACCACTATGTGCCTTAGTCCTTCTAATCTTGTCCCTTATAGCTCGATTCTCAGGCCCCGGAGGGTATCTCGTGGTGTAAGGGGAAAAGGTGTAGGTCCATTCTAAAAAGGCTTTAGAAAATAAGCGGAAATCGACAGCCTGCAGAATTAATGAGAAGGGTGGTGAAGGACAACACAGGAAAAAGAAGCAGGTTCTATAAGACGAAGGCCCGAGCGCCAGAGGATTAGGCCAAAGGCTGAGGTGGAACTGAGACTGAGGTGCACCAGGATTTACAACAGCCCCAGCTCAGAGGGGCAGGGAATAGTCGCCTCCCGCGTCCAGGCAGGGCCCACCCTCCTAGACTGCAAAGTGTCAGCAACCGACAGCGGCCTCTCACCTGGGCCAATCACAACCTTTTCTCAAGAAAGAGGCGGAGTCAAGAGGGTTGACTCTTCCCTTGTCCCCGCCCCTTTAGATGAGGTAACCAATCGCAATCCACCTGGAGCGAGCACGCAAAATCGGGACTAGCCAATTATGCCGCGAAACTTTTCGCGCATGCTGCCTCCCAGCTGCGACAGTGATGGCGCGCGAGCTCCTGGGTTCTGTAGTTTTCTCGGTACCCGAAGCATCCCTCCCCACCTTCCTAGGCTTGAGTTCGCCCTTACTGCCCCGCCCCCAGCCGCTTCCACTTTGCTGGTACGCATGCCCCGAGTTCCAGCCCGGAGTGAGGAGACGCGGAAGGAAGGAGGCGGGACGTTGTTAAAAATAAAAAAAACAAAAAACCACCCTCAACTCGGGAAGCGACAGTGGAAGGGTCCACTCCTCCCAGAAGGCGGTGCTGCCTGCCTGAACGAACCACGCGGAGGGTTGTGGGGCGGATAGCTCCCCTCCTGATGGAGGCTCATAGAGTCCGGTGGGCGGGGGACTCCATATCCCAGCATGCCCCGCGGTGGGCCCGACCGGCCGCGACTTGGGGCTTGGCCCCGGCCCTAGCTCGTCGGCGGTGTATTGGGGCGCGTGGAGGCTGCAGTCACGGTGGCGCCTGCGGGGACGGAGGAGGGAATGAGTGAAGAGGAGCAAGGCTCCGGCACTACCACGGGCTGCGGGCTGCCCAGGTGAGCCGCCTGGTACCGATCCCTGCAGGGCGCAGAGCTTGGCGCGGTGCGGAGAGAGTAGCGGCGCGGCCCCAGCATGCATCTGGCCTGAGGGTTGTTCCCGGCAAGCACTGGGGTAGTGGGCCGTGGTTCCCGGCATGCACCCCGGCAGTGGCCACTGCCTCCAGCTTTAGCTAGTTGGGGTTGGCCCGGTTCCCAGACTGCACTGGGGCACTGGGCTTTATGCCCCCGACATTAAGTGCATTTGGTGGGTACTGGGTTCCTGGCCTGCACTGTGTCAGGGGACATGCACTTCCAACCTGCACTGGGGTACAGGATCCCCCGCCCTAACTGAGACAGGAACAGTGCTTTCCCTGCTTGCCCCGGGGCAGTGGACCCTGCTTTCCCAGCCTGCACCTCTACTCCACTTTGACCCCAGCCAGTGGCTGCCTGAGGTTTCCTGGACCCAGTGTCCCCCATAGTGTGCGTGGGTCTGATAATGGCAGTGCTTGGCCAGGTGGGTGCAGAGAGGGGAGATGTGATGAAGGGTCTGTGCCCCTACCCCCAGTATAGAGCAAATGCTGGCAGCCAACCCGGGCAAGACCCCGATCAGCCTTCTGCAGGAGTATGGGACCAGAATAGGGAAGACGCCCGTGTACGACCTTCTCAAAGCCGAGGGCCAAGCCCACCAGCCTAATTTCACCTTCCGGGTCACCGTTGGCGACACCAGCTGCACTGGTGAGGAAGGCTTGGGCAGCCTGGCTGGGGTGTGCATTCACAGGGCCCCATTGGCTTTATTGCTTGGAGTCTCTTCACGGTCCTCTTCTCCAAGACCAGTGAGGGAAGGAGAAATTTTAGGGGGAAAATCACTGACTGGATTGGGAGAACAGGTCTGTGAGGAGGTACCTAGGACTTAGGAGAGTTAGAAGAGCAAGCAGAACTGGCACAGTGATCGGGCAGATCGTTGTCATCCTAGAGGAAAAAGGAGATAAATCGAAATCTCAGTGCAGCATTTGGGGGAGTGAGTGCCTGCTGTGCTGGACTCTGTTCCAGGTGCTTAATCAAATTCCACTTAATCTTAAACCTTGGTCGAATCCAGTGATGTAGGTGGTAGTATTTTCATGTTGAATGCGAGGAAACCAAGAGAGAGATTCAATGGCTGGGGCGAGACCACATTCCTAGTAAATGGCAGACCCAGGCTTTGACTCTGGAGCCTACACTTTTACTATTTTTCCAGCAATCTCTATTGAAAGAAAGTGCTCCCCAGAGGAAAGTAGGACAGAGCAAAAACTTCCAGGTGGCTAACCTCAAGGACAATTCTACCTGGCATGACTTGATTTGGGGAACTTGTGGAAAGATAAGGGCCCTTCCTTCTAGCAGTTAGAGTAACACTTCCAGCGTTGGGCAAGGGGAGGTTGGTGAGATGGGGCTTGGTTGATTCCCTCTGGTTGTGAGGAGAAAGGCTGTGGGATGCTGGTTTCTTTTCCATCCTTCTAGTGACCTCCAGTATTGCCCACACCCCCTCTCTTAGGTCAGGGCCCCAGCAAGAAAGCAGCCAAGCACAAGGCAGCTGAGGTGGCCCTCAAACACCTCAAAGGGGGGAGCATGCTGGAGCCAGCCCTGGAGGACAGCAGGTGAGGGAGGAACGGCCGAGGATCCTAGAGGCTCTGTCAGGAACCCAGGCCCCTGCGTCAGCCCCTCTGCCCCATAGGCTTCACTTGGTGACACTGAACTGCCTTGACGTGGCTGCTTCCTGAGAGCTTCCCCTGAAACCTGAGCAGGATGTTTGCAGGGCTCCTGCTGCTGTGAGGGATGCTGGGAGGCAGTGGCCAGCCGCAGTGTGGGGTTGTGGCTGTGGTTTGGGTCCCAGGTTGGGCCTGGGGAGGGAGAGGGGTGGAGGCTGAGGCTGGAGGGGGTTGCTCCCCAACATACTTCTCCTCTCCAGCAAGATGTTGTTCCCTCTTCTGCACTCAGGTTGGCGTTGGTTGCTCCCACGGTTCTTGGGTAGGAAGAAACACCCCTCCCACTTTTCTTAGTATTTTTGATCAAGTGTTTGACACCAGAAGATCTCAGGTGGAACTGGTGGTTGAGCTTCCCTGAGGTTTTGGCTTCGGTAGAAAGAGATTTTCTTAGGGGAGGGCAGCTCAGGAGGACCTGGGTCCCCCACCTTTTATTCCCCACCACCACCCCATGTGGGTGTGAATCAAAGGCCCCCTTCCCCTCGGGAAGTTCTTTTTCTCCCCTAGATTCTTCACTGCCTGAGGACGTGCCGGTTTTTACAGCTGCGGCGGCTGCTACTCCCGTTCCATCTGCTGTCCCAACCAGGTATCTTGTCTCTCCTGACTGCCTGAGGAGGGTGGAAAGGGGTCCTAGCTCCCGGCCTCACAGCCCTTAGACCCAGGCTGGTCAGGCATGAGGAAGTCTGAGAGTGAACAGAGGATGGAATAGTTGGGGACCAGAGTTTGAAGAATTTGCACCAGCTGGTAAGCTCTTGAGACAGGAGGTAATTTATAATTTGGCAGTACCACGTGGATAGTATTTGACCACGCTAAAGGTCTTCCTGGTCCCATTTTCTTCTGAATTGGCCGCATGATGGTCCTCTGTTTGAGTCCCATCAGGTGCTTCTGGGGACTGGATATACCCTCCTCTCCACTGTCCTGTCTAGGTGGTGATCAAGTGTTCCAGAAAACTGAAATGAGCCTGGGACCTGGAGGAGACCTCGTCGGGGGGAGGGGGGGAGGGGGCGGGAGGCAGGCTTGATGTTTGGAGAGACAGCTGCCTGCCTGGTGGGGAGCAGGGAGCTGGCAGTGGGGAAAACAAGAGCAGGGCGGAGGACTCCTGGGCAGCCGCAGGAGGAGCCAGCCCCCTCAGCTTTGGCCCTGGGCCCTTTTTCCTTCAGGAGCTCCCCCATGGAGGTGCAGCCCCCAGTCTCTCCTCAACAGTCTGAGTGCAACCCGGTCGGTGCTCTACAGGTGTGCCGCGTCCTCGTTTCCCATGCCTGCCTGCCTGCCTGCCTGCCTTTGCTTTTACCGGGGGCTGTGGGGGAAGCTGATCGGGGGCGGGTACCCTGTTCTGAGGGCTTTTCCCACCCACCTCCCTTTACTCCTGCTCTAACCTGGAACCTGAGACTCCCAGGATGGGAGCGGGGAGGATGTGAGGACTCCTCTCTCACACTCTTGCGCGCCCTTGTTTCTCCCTTCCAAGGAGCTGGTGGTGCAGAAAGGCTGGCGGTTGCCTGAGTACACGGTGACCCAGGAGTCTGGGCCAGCCCACCGCAAAGAGTTTACTATGACCTGCCGAGTGGAGCGTTTCATTGAGATTGGTAACTGGGCGGAGGGGAGTGCTTGTAGTGACTACCCCGCAGCACTCCAGCCCTGGCCAGGGGCAGCTCCCAGCTTCTCTCTACGCTCCTGGCTGAGACCCCAGCTTGGCTGCTGCTTCCTTGCACCCTTTCTTGCCCTCCTCTTCTGGCCAGCCAGGTTCCCGGGTGCCTGGCAGGTCCTGAGCTCCCCTTTTCAATTGACAGCCACTGAGGGGACCCTCAGCCCAAGTTTAAGCTGGGTGGAAGCAACGGGTCTATTGGGAGCCATAATTCAGCAGCCCTCTCCCCTGTGCAGGCAGTGGCACGTCCAAAAAGCTGGCAAAGCGTAACGCAGCGGCCAAAATGCTGCTTCGAGTGCACACAGTGCCTCTGGATGCCCGGGACGGGAACGAGGCAGAGCCCGAAGACGATCACTTTTCCATTGTGAGTGGCTTGTGGGCCATGCCCCATGCTCCATCCTCCATGCCAGGGCAGGGCACTGAGGACTCAGGTCTGTGACTTGGAAGTGAGCCTCCTGGGCCCCAGGCCTCCTCCTGCCCATTTTCCTTCTGGACACAGGGACCCCTGGGCCCCCTTTCAGCCTCAGCTGTAGGCCTGCGTGGTGAGTGCTTTGGGGGAGGGAGCTGGCCCAGGGCAAGGGACCTGTAGGCTTCTGTTATTGGAATAAGAAAGGCTGCCTGACCATCTGGTCCACAGTCTAGTAGTTAGAAGGGGCCACACAGGGATTGGGCTTCCCGGTGGCTCAGTGGTAAAGAATCTGCCTGCCAATCAGGAGACATGGGTTCGATCCCTGGATCAGGAAGATCCCCTGGAGGAGGAAATGGCAACCCACTCCAGTATTTTTGCCTGAAAAATTCCATGGACAGAGGAGCCTAGTGGGCTACAGTCTGTGGGGTTGCAGAAGAGTCAGACAAGAGACCAGACAATCCAGGGATTGACTGGCAGGTGGGAGGCAAACAGGAGGAAGCATTCTTTGGGCTTTTCTCTCCTTGGGCATAGAATGTCTCTTCAGGGCCTGGTTTCAGAGCCCCTGGCTGCATCCTTCCCCCTCCCTGTCTTGTCAGGGTGTGGGCTCCCGCCTAGATGGACTTCGGAACCGAGGCCCAGGCTGCACCTGGGATTCTCTGCGGAATTCGGTGGGAGAGAAGATCCTGTCCCTCCGAAGCTGCTCCCTGGGCTCCTTGGGCGCTCTGGGCCCTGCTTGCTGCAGTGTCCTCAGTGAGCTCTCTGAGGAGCAGGCCTTTCATGTCAGCTACCTGGATATTGGTATGGCTAGTCGGGGATCGGGGGCCGGGGGCCGGTGGGGACTAGACCAGAGCAAGTATGGATGGGAATGAGGGCTCGGGAGGGCATGACAGTGACATGGACCCGCCCCGGTGCTGCCCTCCTGCCCAACACTGCCTCCCTCTTCTCTCTCGGTCTCCAGAGGAGTTGAGCCTGAGTGGGCTCTGCCAGTGCCTGGTGGAGCTGTCCACACAGCCGGCCACCGTGTGTCATGGCTCTGCAGCCACCAGGGAGGCAGCCCGTGGCGAGGCTGCGCGCCGTGCCCTGCAGTACCTCAAGATCATGGCGGGCAGCAAGTGAAGCCACGACAGGACTCATGAAATACATCCTCTGCTCCCTGCTCTTCCTGCGCCCGGCCTGTGCGCCTGCCCAGCTCTGGTACCGCCTGGAGGTGCCACCTCTACCTCTGACACAGACTGCAGGCTGAGGAGGGCACAGGGTCAGGAACCAGGGACCACAGGGCCTCAGCTGGCCCAGGTTCTGCCATGATGTAACTGGTGATGACCAAGGGGAATGAAACTGGGGGCTCTCCCATTAGAGCCCCAAATAAATGTGCTGCTTTTTGGATTCTTCAGTCCTGGTCTGTTTCCCTGAGTGGTCAGCAGCAGAGGGGGTTAGCGCCAGCTCACGTACCCGGTGCGCCTCCCCACTCTGCTCCCCACGCGTCCCCATGTTTGCCTTTCTGGTGGGTGCGCTGACATCTGGGCACACCATCGCCTGTGTTCCTGGAGAGTTGGGTTTAGTGGAGGTGGGGGAGGCTGTGGTTCTTGTCTTGGGACTCCCTCCCATGTCTCATGCGGATGCAGACACGCGCACACGGATTCAGAAGCCAGACAGCTTTATTTGCAGGGGACACGTGGCAGTTTGGGGCATGGGCCTTGCATGCAGACCTCAGAGGATGACATGTCACTTCTTCCCAAAGCGCTGAGGGGCAGCCAGGCTCCAAAAGGGGGAACTCAGCCCCTCTCCAGCTCGAGGACTCAGTCTTTTGTTGCTCCAGGAGCCCCGGGTGTTTCTGCCAAACCTTAGGAGAGATCCACCCTCAGCTATGGGTCCTCCCAGATCCCCCCTTTCCTCTCCTCCCACTCCTCTCCCTTCAGCCCTGGCCTTGCCTCTGACCCTCCTAGACTCACCTCTGGGGCTGAAACAGGAAGGCTGGACTCCGGCCGGGTCTCTGCATGGCCTGGAGCAGGGAGCGCAGGAGCGACCTAGGGGTCTGAGCATCCTGTGCTGGGTGGGCGCCGCTGTCTTCCTCCTGTAGTATAGAGCCATCCAGGAAGGAAGATGGGTAAGGGCCTTGGGCATTTAGATCACAAGGGGAATGGAGTGACCTCCAGGACAAGTTGTAGGAGGCTAAGGAGTCATTTCCTCAGATGTGAGGACCCAGTGACCCTGGGAGCCAGAGTATTTGAACCTGGAATGTAAGTCTCAAGCTTTTGTTTTTAGTCAGTCGTGTCCGACTCTTTGTGACCCCCGTGGACTGTAGCCTGCCAGGCTCCTCTGTCCATGGGATTCTCCAGGCAAGAATACTGGAGTGGGTTGCCATTTCCTTCTCTAGAAGTCTCAAACCGAGGTCCAGGAAAATGGTGAGATGAGGACGGGCATGCTCACTTACCATGAAGATCTGGTCTCCTCCATCCCGGCCCCCTGGTCCTTCAGCGTGGCTCCAGTCTGTTACTAACAGCAGCACCAGCAGCAGCGCTGCTGCCTGCCTGGCGTCCATGCTGCCATCTGCCTTGCTGTGGCCACACCCGCCTCTTATACCTGCTGTCCCCCTGTTCCTCACCTCCCACAGCCGCCTGAGGGGCAATCTAGAGAAGGCAATGGAAATGCACAGCTCCATTAAGAGCCGCCTGGGACCCCCCTCCCCGGCCCCTGTGGGACTTCCTGCTCTCAGCCTCCGGCCCCAGCCCCTAAGCTTAGAGTTACAGACTTTATTAGATGCATAAATCCTGTCTCCAGAGCTCAAGAAGCATCATTAATTGCAGATGCTTTGTCAGAGCCCTGGGGGGCCTTCAAGAACTCCCAATCCCTCAACAGGTTGGAGAGCTCCCATGGATCACCTCCTCTCCTTGCTAGCTTGTAAAATAAAACACACAGAAAGCCCTGTCAGGCTAGGCATCATGTTCTGGAAAGGAAGGAGGAAAGAGTCAGGGTGATCCCGTCCGGGGACTTGGGAGGCTGCAGGCAGGGCCTCCTGGCCCATTTACACCCACGTGGACCTGCCTCTTGGAGAGTTAAAAATGGAGTCACTACTCTGAGATGTGCCTGTGGAGAGAAAAGTGAGGTACAGGAGACAAAAGCAGTCTCAGAGCCCCTCAGAAAGTGGAGATTGCATCAGATGTTTGGAGACAGACCCCATCTTCACCAGCACTGCTCTGGACCAGCCCCACTTTCAGAGTACGGAGCAGCGCTCTGCAGCCGAAGCACTGCTGCCACCCTGCGGCCACGGCTGTGCACGGTCGGCTTGGCCATTTTCTCTCTGGAGTAGAGTTCAATGAAGGCGAGGTCCCAAGGCCCTGACGTCAGAGTCCCAGAAAGGCAGGGGCAGGATCCTGGGGTTAGATTGTTGTTTTTGTCTACCTCCCTCTAGTCGGTCCAGGCTCTTCCTGGCTCTGCCTCTGACTGATTGGGGCAGGTACCTAGAATCCCCCTTAGGAAAAATCAGTCACCACCTCTCAGGAAGTATTCCCTTCTGATCCTAGTCCTTCCTCAGAACTCCCGCCAGTGTGGTTCTTTAGCTGATGCCAGAGAGGTCTCATGATATAAAGTGCCTATGAATCAGCTTTGGGCGAGATGCTTAGCTCTCTGTAAGTGAAGTTTCTTCACTTAAAACATGGCAGCATTAAAAGGAAGCACTTTCAAAGGGGAACATTATTTGAGACGCTTTTGGTAACCCTGGCATAGAGGAGGGGTCCTTAAAACACTAGCTGTGATTGTCTTTGCACATCCGGGTCCCAGGGAATTTACCATTTCCTGAGCAGTCCAGACAGAATCATCCTTGCAAGGAGTTGGCTTTCATCTTGTGGCCTCCACCAGGGGTTCTGGTTTGCCCCACTCTGAGCGGACCTGTCATCTCACACTACAAGCCTTTCCCGTGTTCGAAGACAGATTGTGATTCTTCCACTCTGTAGAGTTGGGAAGCATTCACTTTCTTTAAAGTGAGGCATCTAGAAACCAACTCACACTTTGGAAAGGTAGATGAGAGCAGGTTTTGATCTGGGTGGCCTAGATACTCGTTTCTATCCGTGCAACCTCAGTTAGGGTGCGCCTTTCTGCGAGGTTTGTCTCCTGGATGGTGCGAAGCACAGAACCTGACCTTCATCGTCATCATGTCTTAGAGTTTCACCACTTCTCAAAAGGAAGTGTCATGTCCACGGGTAGATGGTTTTCCATGGGAAATGGATCGTGCACCATACTGAGGTCCTTGTCCGTTCTTATCCGACTAAGTTCAGAGGAGCAGGGTCTGAGGTGGGTGGCACGCTGCAGAGCAGCTCCCGGGTCGAAAGGTTTTAATGCAGCTGTTAACACTTCACTGTGTGCCTTGGTCAAGAGTCTCAACCTATACCTCATCATCCGTGACAGGAGGCAACTACTCGTTATCCAGAGCGCTTGTGAACGGTAATTTAATGAATGCCAAGCATCTAGCACTCCACCAAGCACGGAGCGGGCTCACCGAACACGTTTATCCTGTTATTTCTCTGATCACTTACAGATGGATCTGAGCTGAGGCTGATTCAGAAAGGAGCTGTTCTAGCTGCTTCCTGTGTCCTGGATGGAGGTGATGGGCCTCTCCTTCGGCGAGAAGTTAGAATGGGTTAGTTCTTCTACCTTGGCAAACTGTCCTGCTCTCAGTTTCATCTCAGCCTCCAAAGCTTCTGTCTCGGCTTTGGTATTTGGCCTTCAGCAACTCCCTTTGCCATTCGCTGGATTCTCGTGCTCTCGACCACAGTGAGGACCACCCTGCCTTCCTGCTCTCCCGCAGACTGGAGCTCTCTGTTTGTGTAAGTTGCACCAAACATCAGCCATGAACTGCATGTAAATCACCTCTCCTCCTGGACACTCCCCTGGGGGCAGCTGGCTATCTCCTAGTCGGCTTCTTCAGCCTGCTCACCCTCCTCATTTGTGGTATCAAGAAATAGAGATACAAGACATTGGTAGTGCCTGCCCACACCGCCTCACAGTTCCTGAGCACTACCTGTTTTTCTTGTGAACTACCTTATCTGCTTCTAAAGAAACTCCACCTCTCATTTCTAGATTCTCTTCTTCCCACACCCATAGACTCACAGAATGCTTCTCTAAGTCTTCGTGTACTCCTAGCTTCTTGAGGGTAGGGCTTATTATTCTCTAATTGTGGGGAAGTGGGGACAAAATGCTGAAAGGCTAAGAGGCCACTTCACCTGCCTTCCAACATCGTCTGATCTCCGAGTTCTTTCTAGGCGGGCTCCCATGATGCCGAGGACCCTTGTCCCCAGGGCAGAGCTGAGCCTTCTGGTGTGTTATGTAATTCCTACAAACCACCCACCTCCTCTAGGCTGTGTCTTCCCCTGCATAAAAAGAAGGGATAAGAATGCCAGTTCTTTCTGTCCTAAGAATTGGGAGAGTGAAGATCCCAGGCATGAGAGCCCAATGAGTTCCCAGAAAGAATGGGACTTGTAGATTGAAGCATCAGACAGGACAGTGGTTCTCTTCATAGTTTAATGTTATATTTGCAGCATAAATAAGGCACAATATACGTCAGGGCAAGGCTGGGAGAGGGAGAAGGCATGGCTGGGGTGACTGCTATGTGGCGAGGGGAGAGGAGGAGGGACGGGAAGGGAGAACAGAGCGAAGCCTCCGCCTCAGCCCCGTCCCAAGGAGACTGTGAGAACCTGCTCACAGGGATCATGCTGAAGTGGGTGGGGGGAGAAAGGAAGACAGTTTTGTAACAAAACAGCCTGTAGCACTGCATCCTCCTGCCTGTCAAAGTCCACCACTGGGGCCCGGGGAAACCCAGACCCAGAGTCAAGTTCCTTAATGACATGGAGAGGTGTTGCTACATGTCAAAGATATACAGATGAACAGAGATAGAACCATAGATACACACAGCTTTCTTTTCAACAGATACTATGTCAGGAGACTATGGCTTCCACTGCTGGGGCTGGAGGCTCATCTCCCTGCCTGAAAGGTGTGTTAGGGGGTGGGGTGGGTGGGAGAACAGGACAGCTGGTCCTTCCTGTAACAAAGAACATGGAGTAATCCGTTTGCGAGGGGGTATGGGCCAACTCCTGTCCAGATCCACGCAGGACAGGTTTTGGGGGTAAGTAGAGGAAGACAAATCTAGGTTTTGAGATGAGTGATGTTGTTATTGTTTTAATGGCAGTGGAGGGAGGGACTGGACAAAATGGAAAAATGTTAGTGCTACGGCAGAGGATGGGACACCCTACAAGGATTTCCCAGCTCGCCCCTAAGGCAATGGTTCTCAAACCTCAGTGTGTCTGAGAATGGCTCTGAGTGCTTATCAGAGCCCATCCCCAGAATTTCTGATTCAGTATGTCTGGAATGGGGCCCGAGCGTGCATGTCTAACAAGTTCTCAGACGATGGTCCTGCTGGTCCCGGACCACATTCTGAGAACCACTGCCCTAAGGGAGTCAGTGAAACTAGTGCTCATAGCCACTTCTTACAGCTAAAACGGCACTCACCAGAGGTTAATGCTGATGAGACAGCTCTAGGCTACCAGCCCCCATTAAAAAGAGAAACTCTGTGATACAAACCTGCATCTGCCAAGGACGGAAGCTGCCCTAAGCTGCCCTACACTCCCCAGCCCCTTCTCATTCTGGGGAAGAACTTTACCCCAAACAGAAACGAATGAACGGCTCTGGAGGGTGGGAATGCTGGCCAGCAACCATCTCTGCTCATTCCTGCCGGGTCACCGCCCTGGAGTGTGGCATTTAGGCCTGTGTGCGCCTGCATGCGTGCATGCAGAAACAGAGAAATCAGTTCTCTACGATCAAGGGAATGATTAGGGTTGTGGGAGGCTGAAGTAGGACTGCGGGGCAGGATCCTTTAATTTGCCTTAGGATCCTCACCTGTCCTGCTCTTCCCTCCACCCCTGTCAAAAAAAAGTCTAAAGAAAGCAGAAAGAGCGTATCAACAAAGGCATATGTGATATACAGCTAGAAGGACTGGATTCTAAAGACTGGTTATGACATTAAAAAAAAAAAGAGTACATTTCCTTCCTGTGTATACAATGTATAATATTACTGAAAAATAATGATTTCGGGATGGGAAGGAAGTTAGGAAAGAAATGGGATCTTTGTGGGGAAGAGCTGTCTCAGGGCTAGCACCTTTCAAGGAGCCTCTCAGTGTGAGCGAACAGGGGAGGAATACTTTGGTGTCTGCTTGGTGGTTCAGGCTGCAGTTGGGGCGTTGTTATGGTTAAGCACCCTGTCTACCAGGATGGGTGGTGCTGGAGGGCAGTAAATCAGGAAAGGAACTGAACAACAGAACAGGCATAGGGAAGGCAGCAAAATGCAGTTCAGTTAGGCTATCTCCTCCTTACTGCCACCAAGAGTGTAGAGTCTAGGGCTCAGGGCCAAGGAGGAGAGCAGAGGCCAAAGGAAGCCAGATTTGGGACATACAACCAACAGGGAAAAATGAAGCAAAGGAGGTCCTACTCCTTCTAGTCCTTCCTAATAGAGTGGGAGGCTTTCTCAGACTTTTCAACTCTAAACAAGCTTTAAGACGACGTGGCTGAAAGTCTGTGAACCAGAAGACGTGGTTCTGGCCCCTCCTCTATGGCCTTGCATCTCTAACAGCTGTGTCCTTGGGGTGAGTGGGAGGACTGAGTCCTGTGTTCACTTAGGAAAGTCCCAAGGCATCACTCTTCCCCTTTCAGAAACTGTCTTCCCTTAGAAGTCAAAGTGTTAGTGGCTCAGTTGTGTCCAACTGTTTACAACCCCACGGACTACAACCTGCCAGGCTCCTCTGTCCATGGAAGTTTCCAGGCAAGAATACTGGAATGGGTAGTCATTCCCTTCTCCAGGGGATCTTCTTGGCCCAGGGATGGAAATCGGGTCTCCTGCATTGCAAGCAGATTCTTTACCATCTGAGCCACCAGGGAAGCCCATTCCCAGCCGCTTTCAGAATGTGTCCTCCCTTAGGCCCATAGAAAGGCCATGGTCCTTCAGAAGGAGTAAGTGACACCCTCCATGATGTTTGTTCTGGTTCAGATGGGTCTGGAAGGCAAGGAGCGGGGTGAGCGGCCACACAGCTGGCTGCAGTCACAAGGTAAGTGTCATTCTCCTTGACTACAGGAGGGGCTTCAGCTCTAGCAATTGCTCTGCTTTCGCAGTGAGACCGAAAACCAATAAGAGGGCTGTACGGGTGGGGGCGGTCCTGTCGCGTCCCTTCCGCAGCTCACTGCTGCTCCACTAAGGTTCTGCCCATGCCTCTCAGGTCCCCAGGACTAACTTCCCACTGACGAGAATGAAATAAGGACTTACTTAGACACGGGGACTAAGAAATTAAAACCCGCTCCATAAATTAGACTTCCTACCCAGGGAAGACCAGCAGGGACTCCAACTTCCCTCAAGGTCAGGCAGTGAGGCAGCACACATGTGCAGTGCCAGCCTGATCCTTAACTTGAAGACACTTGACTAAAGGGGGAAGAAAATTAGCCAAGGGCCTTATGAAGGCTCCTTAGGAGCCATAAACGCAGTCAAGCTTTAGGGCAAGGCTACTAGCGGGAAATCAAGGTAACAAAAAAATGAAACACAGCTAAGGCAGGAGAAAATCCCAGAGAGCAACCATCTACAGGAAATGTCCTGAGCATAAGTATGGCTGTGAAGTTTTAAAGGCAAGCAGAGTCCCTGGAGGTGGTCACCTGTATCCTGACCATCTGTTGTGCCGTTTGCTAGTCTGAGTCACCACAGGGGCTGTTCCTGTTGGGTCCTAGGTGGGGGAGGATGAGAAAACCATGTTTCTCTCTCCTCTTTCTTCACCAGGTGTGGCTTCTTCAGCACCAGCTCTGAACACAGGAGGGGAAATTAAAAACAAATGCAGTAAACATGTCATCTGGCTGGCTCACCAGTTTATCAGTCTGAGGAGACAGGGATCTTGCAGTTTAGACCATTTCCTCATTGCTCTCTGACAGCCAATTTTGGAAGATAAGAAAGGAAGCTGGCAGTTACTCTGTATGCATGTATAAGATGGAAGTAGGAAAGAGAGAGAGAGACAGAGAGAAAGGGACATTACTGGCATGGGCAGATGGCAGAAAGTGGCTCTGGGACAATTGGAAGGGATTCATACTGAAGGGCTATTAAAGCTGACCTATCTATCCACAGGCCTCTGGCTTTGGACTGCTTCCTATGGCCTTGGTAGAAATTGCATAGTTCAGAGCCAAAGGAAGACGAGAAGTCTTAATGGGGAAGAAAGAGGGGCAAGAAGGATAAAAATGTCCCCCCTGCAACCCAACTTTTCAAAGTAAGAATGGCTGAGAGCAATAGTCACTAATTTCCCAGCAGGTTGGACCTTTCAACAAACAGGGCTCTTTGGTGGACATCAGTATTCCACCTCCCCTTCCCGCGCCTCCTTCCAACCTATCTCATACTCAAGAAAACCCACTCCGGACCTTGGCTAGGATGCCTGAGTCCTGGGGCTTAGACTACAGAGAAGCATCACATCCCGGGGGCAGAGAGCAGAAAAGAGCGAAAGAAACACTACAGAACCAGGAGACCTAGAGGCCAGGCTTGGAGTCGCGCGCGAGAAAGAAGGTAGATCAGTGAGGCTCATTCGTGCATATAAGACCCTTGCTCATAAAAGACGACAGGCATGTGAGGCTGAGAGATGGGGGTGAGGGGAGTGAGGGAGCACAAAAGTCCCCCACATGACAGCCTCCAGAGGGCTGCATCAGAACCAATTACAGAAGAGAGACAGAGGCAGGGATACAGGCAGGGGGATGAAGAGACAGAGACACAGGAGTGTAAAGATGACCAAAAGGAGTATGTACGCTTTGGCTGATATGCTGTTGTAAAACATAATCAATCCAGTAAACTGATGGAACAAGCTTTCAAACCACATTGTTCCTGTCTGTCCTGGAGGACAGAGCAGGGGTGGGGAGGGAATCAGCCAGTCAAATCCTGGGTGTTTTCTCTTTTCACTACTGAGCGGTATCTAATAAGGCCATAAGATGAAGGTGCTAAGGCTTAGTGGGAGGTGGAAAAGACTTCACCACCAGACTGGGAAAACTCAAGAGAAAAAATGAGGTACCCAAATAGCTCTGAAATAAATGAGAAAGTACTAGAACTTTTAAGATTTCATTTCTTTTTGTTTTTGGTGGCTGGTAGGGAGAAGGGCTAAAGTTTATGGAAGAGCTGGGAAATACTGCTAATTCATACATTAGAGGTAACCTTACATTCTCCGTAAGTCAATGTTTTAACTAGAATTTATGAAGGGGAAAATGGGACCAATAAGCAGCTCCTGGGAGATGAAGTCCTGAGTCCACGGGGTGGCTAGGGACGGGGCAGCAGTGATGTGCTGTCAACTCTAGCCTCCCTCTACCGAGCAGGAAGTGGCATGCTGCTAAGGATCAAGAAGGTATCATCCATGGCTGGGTGGGAAGAGAGGCAACTGAGAAACTGAATCCCAGAAGTGCAAGCGTTAGTGTTAAGAGACAGGTACACGTGCATGGGCAGGGTGATTGTTCAGACCATCCATAAAGGCCTCTGGCTGTGGGTACATCAGAAACTTCCCTCTTGGGGAATGATCTATGTGGCTCTGGGGCTGGGAGGCTCCTAGTACAGGTGTCAACGTACATGACTGTGTGAGAAAAGCCCCACATCTGACCATTACTCACAACACGCAATTCCCTCCCCCATATTGCCGTGTCCAAGGCAGACGGGAGAGCATAAGATGACGTCTCTCTTGACTCTTGGGCGGGCGAGCTCTGGCTGGGGACCCCTCCACCAGGGGAGGCATCATCTGCCCGCAGACTGAGACTGTGGGGTCATGATCACATGCGACTGTATGGGCATGCCCAGTTCTGTCCTTTGGCTGGCCATTTGAGTGAGCACTGAGGTGGCCACAGCTTCGGCTGCAGAGCGAACACTGAGGCCGTTGCTCGGGGCTGTTGCTGAGCTGTGTTGAATCACAGGGGCTGGTGAACCCGTTGGCTCTGAGCTTTCCTTGGGGCTTTCTGAAAGGAAGCAGGGCAAAAAACAGAGCAAGTGGTTAGGAAACAGAATGTGGACGTAGGCAGAACTACCTTTCCCTGAAATTCTAAAGGGCCCCAAAGGAAAACGAAGCCCATATTTTTAGTGGGAGAAACTTCCCAGAATCTTGGCTTCTAAGGCACAAATGGGCTAGGAAACCACTAGTTGTGAGAAGGGAAGTAAGCTAGGCCAAAATTCACCTATTCATCCCAATAAAGCAAATCCCCAACATGTTAATTACACTACCTGGCTTCTTGGTCTCTGCATAGTTCATTAACCCATTGGAACACTCTTCCTCTTATTCATGTCTTTAAAGGTGATTTAAAATAAATCTCTCTTTTTAAGCTATCCTCTCATTAATGCTCACAACACTGCAATCATTCTATTACTTTTAATATTCCTTTAGCATGGAGTTGCACTAAGGATCAGTTCAGTTCAGTCGCTCAGTCGTGTCCGACTCTCTGCGACCCCATGAATCGCAGCACGCCAGGCCTCCCTGTCCATCACCAACTCCCAGAGTTCACTCAGACTCACGTCCATTGAGTTGGTGATGCCATCCAGCCATCTCATCCTCTGTCGTCCCCTTCTCCTCCTGCCCCCAATCCCTCCCAGCATCAGAGTCTTTTCCAATGAGTCAACTCTTTGCATGAGGTGGCCAAAGTACTGGAGTTTCAGTTTTAGCATCATTCCTTCCAAAGAAATCCCAGGGCTGATCTCCTTCAGAATGGACTGGTTTTATCTCCTTGCAGTCCAAGGGGCTCTCAAGAGTCTTCTCCAACACCACAGTTCAAAAGCATCAATTCGTCGGCGCTCAGCCTTCTTCACAGTCCAACTCTCACATCCATACATGACCACAGGAAAAACCATAGCCTTGACTAGACGGACCTTTGTTAGCAAAGTAATGTCTCTGCTTTTGAATAGGCTATCTAGGTTGGTCATAACTTTCCTTTCAAGGAGTAAGAGTCTTTTAATTTCATGGCTGCAGTCACCATCTGCAGTGATTTTGGAGCCCCCAAAAATAAAGTCTGACACTGTTTCCACTGTTTCCCCATCTACTTCCCATGAAGTGATGGGACCAGATGCCATGATCTTTGTTTTCTGAATGTTGAGCTTTAAGCCAACTTTTTCACTCTCCTCTTCACTTTCATCAAGAGGCTTTTTAGTTCCTCTTCACTTTCTGCCATAAGGATGGTGTCATCTGCATACCTGAGGTTATTGATACTTCTCCCGGCAATCTTGATTCCAGCTTGTGTTTCTTCCAGTCCAGTGTTTTCCAGCTTGTGTTTCTTCCAGTCCAGTGTTTCTACACTCAAATCATGTTATGAATGACCAGTCCTTGGCCAAGGTTGTTAACACAACCAACTACATGAGGTATGTCAGACCCTCCTGATTGTCAACTAGCTAGGCATTAATGATTTAACACATTTACTCTGAGTTATACCACTCCATGTAAAGTGACAGTAACATTTTACTACTAAACAAGTGTCTGAGGTGCATACAAAGATATCCACATGCTGCTCAACGTTCAGGGAGTTTCATTAAACATTGGATAGCCTATCTGGCTCAAGATATCCACATGCTGCTCAACATTCAGGGAGTTTCATTAAACATTGGATAGCCTCTCTGGCTCTTTAAACAGAGATGTGTAGAGTAAGGGCAAATTCCAACAGTTGGTTGTATTTTTGACCTCCTGATAAATGCCTGTGTCTTCTTTCACAACTTAAATATTACCTCCTCTGTGAAGCCTTCGTTTTGTTATGCTCAGGAAATTTAACTATTTCATTGTCTGTGCTTTCAGAGCATACTTCATTTATTCACTGAAGATTTACCAGGTATTGGCTGTGTGCCAGGCACTGGGGTATACAAAGAATAAACAGGCTTCCTGTCCTCAGGAGTCCCCAGTCTAGGGGCTCTTCGGCACATTTGTGCTTACCTTACCTATGAGTCTCTCAAAGATAGGACAGCGTCTCGCTGGTCTTGTGTCAGGCACTCACTGCAATGTCCACACCACCCAGTAGGAACTAAATATATCTTTGCTGTAACAAGTGATTTCAAAGACTAACTACCTGTCAGAGTTCTTATAGGGACTGAATAGAAACCCTACTGTATATAGACTTCATACTGATAAATGCTTAGTCCTTGTCTTCCTTAGCTCATCAAAAGGATTTGAAATAGCTAATCACTAAACTCCCTGAAATACTTTCTTATCTTGGCTTACAGAACACCACACCCAGCTAACTCAGCTGGTTTTCCTCCTACCTGTTTGGCTGCTCATTCTCAGTGTCTCTTATGGGTCCCTTCTCATCTCCCTGACCTCTAAATGTTGGAGTACCCAGGGCTCAGTCTCGGAACTTCTCTTTTTCTACCTATGCACTCTGTCTTGACAATAGCATCTCATCCAGTTTCATGGCTTTAAAAACTAACCATCTTCTGCTGACTGCCAAAGTTGTACCTTCAGCTTTTCCTTGGAATTGCAGACCCATACAACTGCCTGGTTGACAGCACCACCTGCAAGCCTAAGAGGCTTCCAAATCTGAGCTCCTAATACACCAGCGAGTCCACTTGTTCCTACACTTGCCCCATCTCAGTCAATGGCAGCTCTGTTCCTGTAAGGTGCTCAGGCCAAACAATTTGATGCAATTTTTTTTGGGGGGTGCAATTTTTGATTCTTCTTTTTCCTCACATATACTGTCCCATCTAGCCATCATCAAACCTTGTTACTCTAACTTCAAAATCTATCCTGAATTATATCCCTTCTCACCACTTTCACTACCACCAACCGGTACAAGGCTCCATCCTCTTTTGCTCATAACTGTGACAGTCTCTTAAGCAGACTGCCTGCTTCTGCCCGTTCATTCCTCATTCTCTACAGAGTGACCCTGTTCAAACTAAGTCAGATCAGTCACGTTGCTATTGTGCCGAAAACCCTCTAGTGGGTCCCCAAAGCAGAGCGAAACCTGAAGTCCTCTCTATGACCAATGAGGTCCTCCAGAAAAATGCTCCCGTTGCTCCTCCTGCCTCATCTCCAAATACTCTCTAGTCCCCATTCTCTCCAGTCTGGCCACACTAGCCTCCCTGATGATTCTAGAATGTGTGAGACATGCTCCCACTTTGGGTCTTTGCATTTGTTGCTGCTCTTGCTTGCAGTACTTTTCTCCCATATTAATGTGTGGCTAGCTCTCTCAATTCCTTAAAAGTCAAAAAACACCTCATCTAAAATTTCAACCCTGCTGCTAACATTTCATGTTCTTCTTCCCTGTTTTGTTTTTTTTCTTCTAAGCACTTACTCTTATCTGACATAATATATATTGTACCTACTTATCTCGTTTATTGTCTGTCTCACCCACTAAAATATAATCCCCTTACGGGCAGGGACTTTAATCTATTTGGTTCCATATTACGCCCTCAGCATGTAAAACAGTGCCTAGGACAGGTTCAATCAATATCTGCTGGATGAATGAATGTACTCTGAAGTACACATTAAAATTAAAATTGTTGTTCATTCACTAAGTCGTGTCTGACTCTTTGTGACCCCATGAACTGCAGCACGCCAGGCTTCCTTGTCCTTCACGATCTCCCAGAGTTTGCTCAAACTCATGTTCATTGAGTTGGTGATGCCACCCAACCACCTCATCCTCTGTCACTCCCTTCTCCTCTTGCCTTCAATCTTTTCCAGCATCAGGGTCTTTTCCAATGAGTTTTTATTTAAATTAAATGTAAATAAAGATGTTTAAAATTGGTGATGTGGTCACTCTCTTTTTATGGGAACATATCTTTGAAATGATAAAGAGAGTTAGTGGAAAAATAATTTAATATATCAAAATTTGATAGCCAACATTTCTATGAATTTAATTTGTAAAGGGAAATGATTAGTTTTTACTGTCCATAAACAAATTATTCACAGTAATTTTAATTTCAGGATTGTGCTTATCCTGAGCATGACTGTGACCAGCTCTTCCTAGCCCTATATTATGCGTTCACAGATTACAAGAAGAAACCAACATTATCCTGTCATTAGAAAGATAAAACATATCACCAAATCTCAATGCTTGACAAACCCCAAGGTATCATCTGCTGTTATATCCTCTTTAGACTAAGATGGTGGCTTTGGAATAAGGAAGAGCTGGATGTGAATCCTGGGTCTGCCACTTCACCAGCGGTGTAACTTCAGGTAAGAGACTAATATGAGTGAGTAGAAATGGAAGTAATATCTATTTCATGAGAGAACTGGGAAGATGGTTCAGTGCCTCATACAGAACAGGTACCCAATATATATTGCTACCCTTTATCTCCATAAGGATAGTTAATTAGGATAACTACGCTGTTGTCAAAAATTTTTTTTGGCAGGACTGGTTGTTCCACAAAGGCTGCTCACTCATCTGTCTGGGCCCCCCAGAACATTCAGAATGGGGTTATAAAATTATCAACAGTTGAGACACTCATTACATGCAGTTTACTGACTGACTGACGTTGCTTAGGTTGTGAGCCACTCACCTAAATAGCCTTGAGTCTTTTTCTGTAGTGCTGTGACTGGGCAGTCTTTATGAGCTAACAGTAGCTGTTTCAACTGAGCCACCTCATTGCGTAGTAATGTGACTTCATTCTGAGGAGAAAGGTAAGAAAAGAATATGAAGAAAATGCATGCTCCACTCTTGAAGCCCCAGTGACTATCCTCAGAGTGAGGACAGAAGGCTGCCTGGATTTTCTCCTTCGAATCTAGAAAAGATCCAGCAAGGCTTCAGACAGCCCAGGGCCAACATGGCCACAAATTCAGTGACAGAAGCTGCTTTCAATGATAGTAGGAATTTTACACAGAAAACTTACTCCTTTGTAGGGTAAATATGATTGTACAAAAATTAATAATACATATGTCCTTTGACTAGTAAAGCCTACTTCTAGGAATCTATTTAACAGAGCTATTTACTCAAGCGCATACAATGTACACTGCAGCACTGCTGTTCTGGCAAAAAATTAAAAACATTATAAATATCTGAATCTTATAACCAAACTATAGAATGCTACATTGTACAGCTATTGAAAAAAATGAGGTAGGTTCTCTGTATACATGACTAGATCTCAAGAAGATAACTGTTTCATGTTAAAACAGACATATAGTCCCTCTATGGCTCCCCAACAAAAGCTAAAAAATGAAAAAAATATTAGAAATATATATAGATCTGGTAGGTACAAACTTATCTACAAGGAATAGAATGAGACTGGGAAAGACATACTGAAGAGAGACTTTATTTTTAATCTATACTTCTGTGTGTGTATGTATGTATATACTACATATATATTATATAAATATATTACCTTTGTAACTGAGTATTTTTAAAAAATCAGAAGAAGGGAATGATATTCAAGAAAATGTCTGGATTATAACTGTTCTATTTGTACTTGTGTGGTTTTTTTCTTAAGTGAAAGAAAGCTCATTCGGGGAAGAAACACACTTCATAGACAGAGTTAGGCCATCTCAGAAGGTCAGAGAGGCCTTCTTTCTTTCTTTATTTTATTAAGCTGCATTATCTGGACAAATACTTTCCCTCTAGGTGTTCCACTACCAGTCAGATTTTACTGATGATTTAAAAGAGAGCACCCTGGGGCACTTCATTTATTTTCCTTCATCCAAAAGGGTCTATGGATGACTCATTCTGTAGCTGATTTGGGATTAGATGGTGAGTGTCCTTTCCAGTCCCCAGGGAAGAGATTTCAAGTCTGACTGTTAAGACATTCGTTCTGTATTCTTCCTGGCATATGTTCTGAATCCATCTTAATTTAAAGAATTATCATCTTCTACTATATTGTCCCACTTTCTCATGATTCAACATCACTTTCCAGATTCAACAATCCTAATAAGCACCCAGGACCCACTCACACTCAGCTGAATGTTCTGAGAAGTGAGTTCCTCAGCCTTCTTCTCTAGGGAGGACACCCACAGCTTCCGCTTTTGACGGCAGCGGGAGGCTGCAGCCCGGTTGCGCTCCAGAAAGCGCTGTCGCCGCTCATCTGGATCTTCATCAACCGTGCGCCGACGTCGACCTCCAGTACTAGGAGTGGGTTGGGCTGGTGAGACCTGTTGCCCAGAAGGAAGAGGAGTTACTTGAAGATCTGCTTAAAGGATCTACCAGCCTCTGTCACCATAGCAAGTCTCCTCACTCTGTCCCTTAGCTTCTCTTTTGCAGTAGTTCCTCATTCTGCCTCCTGTTTCCTTTCAGTCTTCTCAGTTCCATACTTGGACAAACTATAGTTCAGTTGGAAACTGATTGTTTCTGAGACAGACAGACAAAAATGAAACTAGGATCATTTTTTGTTTCTTAACAGTGAATATGGTGGGCAGGGAAATTATAATCAGGAGAAGTGTCAGGGGAACTTTCAGGGAGACTGTGGAATAAAAAATTGGAGAATTACTGACTTGGCCAAGCAATACAGACAAAACAACTGCATGCTGTAAGTTTCAGAAAAGGAGAAGAGATTTTACCATCAGTGAGATATGAGCTATCATGGAGATATATGAATTAGCATATTTTTTTTGCTGTACCACGAGGCTTGAGGGATCTCAGTTCCCTGACCAGGGACTAAACCTGGGCCGTGGCAGTGAAAGCCTGGAATCCTAGCCATTAGGCCACCAGGGAACCCCTAGTATACTCTTTTTATTTATAATCAGTTATTAGTCATACTCAACAATGGCCCTGCTTCCTGCTTTGTTTGTTCTGTTTTTAAAGAGAAAAACATTTTTAAATCCCTTTACAAATTGGTGATTTAAGACCATCTTTTTTTATTTTTTAAAGTTTTTATTGAACTTATTCGATTTAGCTTTTTTTTTTTTTTTAATGTGTCTTTGGTCTCGAGGCATGTGGAACTTAGCTTCCAGACCAGGGATCAAACCTGTACTCCTTGCATTGGAAGGTGAAGTCTTAACCACTGGACCACCAGGGAAGTCCCCGAGACCATCTTTTTAAAAAAAATACTTATTTTCGGCTGTGCTGGGTCTTCGTTGCTGCGCGTGGGCTTTCTCTAGTTGCGGTAAGTGGGGTCTACTCTCCAGTTGCTTCGTGAGGCCTTCTCATTACGGTGGCTTCTCTTGCTGTGGAGCATGGGTCCTAGGGCACTCGGGCTTCACTGGTTGTGGTGCACGAGCTCAGCTGACCCATGGCATGTGGGATCTTCCCAGACCAGGGAACAAATTGGTATCCCTTGCATTTCAAGGTGTATTCTTAACTACCGGACCAATAGGAAAGCCTTTATCTTTTGTTTTTAAACTTTAGGCTGATGTCTCTTGTTTCTAAAGCACTTTTGAATCATTCTCCTTTTCTGTTAGCTGGTATGTACTCAAAGAAGATAGACCAATCTTATAATAATGGCCAAAATTAAAATATAGAAAGGTTAGCCATCTGTATAAAAGAAACTATGTAATGTAAAACAATGCCAAAAATTAATTCTTCCCGAATCTGTTGCTATTAGAGAACATCTATATTGGTAGTTTCCAAATGCCAGAGCTCAAATCAGTTGCATGAGGATAAACATAAACTCATAAGAAAACAGAATCTTATTCTACTTTAGGCCCTACTGAATCATAGTCTCCAGTAATACAGATAATGAAGAGATAATTTTAATTATTCAGATTAATAGTCTCTCCCCCAAATGAAAAAAAGTGGAGAAGAAATTTCAAACTCATTTTAATGAGCTACAGGCCTTGGGGTTGCTGCTTCTTACTGTACTAAGGGAAGTTTACATAGATTCTCTTGTGATTTTCAACTTGCTCTTTGTTCTAAGCTCACTGGTGCACACGTAAAGACTGGCAATTGAGGGGGAGAATGGGGAAAAGGAAATGATGGATTCCTATTCTCTCATAGGCAACTTAATAATACATGCAGGGAATGGAGGTAAGAGAACAGACCAAGAGAAACTTGGGAAGAATAAGAAGGAAAGGAATTAGTGGTAACTAAAAACGAAGTCATGTCATTTCCTCAAGGGGAAGCAGCACAGTTTGGGCAAGGGGGCTGCTGCTTTACCATTTCTAGAAGGGACTGGCATCAGAAGGGGTTACAGGAAGGTGGGCAGGCTTAGCTTCTAACAAGAAAACTCAAATGAAAGCTTTTGTTGTTGGCCAAGCTTTAAGGCAGCATATGGTCATTAAATGTTAGGACATGTGGTGGTAACTGATGAAGCAGGTGGTGACATCAGGAAAAGGGGATGGGCCAAAGACCTAACTCCACAAACTAATACCAGGTTGTTGTCACCTAACCAGTACAGACAATATGAAACCAAGGCTTACTCGGTTTCCAAAGAAACTTAGTAAAACTGAGGCCTCCTTGAAAAAAAAAGAATTGGGCTTCTAAAGAAGATCTCTCTGGCTTTTTTAAGACTTTAATTTCTCCTGATAAAAAAAGATTAAATTGATAAGGAAAAAGTGTTTTTCAGGGTATGTGTTTGTTTACTGAGCCATCTTAATGCTGTGACATCATATTTTATTAATATATTGTTGTATAATATATTGTATCTGATTTTTGTATAAATATAATCAGTTAAGTTTTTTGGGGGGTTGGTGGGGGTTAAGATAGGAGAGACTAGAGACTTTGTTGTATAAAGTAGCTTGAAATGAGGTTCGGTCACATTTTAGAGGGCTCTACAGATAGAGCACTCACTTGTAGACATAACAAAAAAGCAGAAAACAAAAACTGAGACCTCCTCTGTGGCAGTTCTGCATTATCCAGTCTGCTTGCATTTGTCTAACAAAAGGACAGATAAAGCAGAGTGCATTTTGCTGTCAAACTGTCAACAAGAAACAAAGTGCAAGTCGAAGCCCAGAAGGCTGAAATCCATTCCTCCTTCATTTTCCTGCTCCTTGAAAAAACAGATATGACCTAAAGAGTAACAGCGACAAGCTGGTTCCCCCATCAAGGGTCTAACTGACCTGTGGCTGGGCCGGGGATGGGGCGTCAGGGTGCTGGATGAGGATCTGGCTTTGCTCTGGACGGGCTGTCACCATGGTGCTGGCAGTCCCCACCACCATTCCACAACCACCATTGATTGAGGAGACTTGGTGGGTTAGGGTAGCTTTTAGTCTCTGTGGTAAAAGATAAGAAAAAATAGCTTGTCAAAGGTGAGATTTTATTAAGGGTGAGAAAAGTGGGCTTAGATTTTATTACTGGCCTTACAGACAAAATTCCCACAGTGATTTTCCCTTAACAAAGGGATTAAAAGAAAATGACATAGAGAGAAAGAGTGCCCATGATCCCTAAAATACCTACTCTGTTCCCTCATTATCATCCTGGGCACAGTTGGAGGGTGGGGGTTGTTGAACCGATAGAGTCCAGATGAAAGCTCTACCCTGGAACCTGGCCAGGGGCTGGTTACGCAGTTATTCACCTCTTGGCCAGCTCTCCTGCCCACTCATCCACCCTCCATCTGTCACCCTGGAACTGAAACAGCAAGAGTTCCATCCAAACAATCTGTGCTGCTTCTTTTCACTGCCATGGCCTGTGTACCAGGCTCTAAAGGTGGAAGAGAGGAGATAAGAGTCATGAATCAGGGTCTATTCTTCTCCAGACCCGGCAACTGGGTAGGTCTTTTAGCTCTGCAAGCCCCAGAAGATACCACTTCTTTCAGAGGGGCCAGCATTGCTCCAGGTTGGGATGTACTTACCATCTTGGCTTCTGATGGCATAGGGTGGCCAGAGGGAGAAATGGAACCACTGCTGTTAACTGGTGGGCCAGGGATACCAGGAATGTTGGGCACCATAGACACAGGTCTGGCCAGCTAGATCAAGAAAAGGAAGAAAAATCAGAAGGGGACATAATGCTATTAGTGGGGCAACAACTTCCCCAAATGAAGTGCTTTTGAGGCTGGCACATTAGGGCCTGTTCTATGCACCCTGTCCATGGGGCATGCAGAAAGTCTGGGAAATACCTTCCCTCATGGAGCACCACAGGATAGGGGATCTAATCCTTCAGTGCTGTGACAGTTTCTATGGGAAAGGCTGAGACTGTGTCTTGAGGAAAGTGGTGGGCAATTTGTGAGGTACTTAGTGCCAAGTGAAATAAGCCAATCAGCAGGCTGGCAAGATCAATTCCTAGACCAGGAGCCAACGGTCCAGATGAGCCTTTGTCTAGTGTTCCATAGTGCTGGATTGGCAGAGGTTAGTGAAAAGTATGGGCAGGCCGCCATGCTCAACTAATACAGACCAGAGCCCATGTTTCCCTGGGGCTCATGTGTGTTTATGAGCATTCAGGTGGAAGGGAGGGGTTCGTGTGTTGGTAGGGTTGGCTGCCCCAACTACAGAACTCACCGATATAACAGAAGGCATCTGTACTGGAGGCCCTGGCAGCACAGGCATGGTCTGTCCATTAGCAAGATGCATGACGAGAGGGAGGGAGCCGGTGGGAGACCTAGAGGAGATATAAAGTGAAATGCTCACAATACAGACTCTTTTGCCAATGATCTTCCTCCTGTAATTATAGCAGATTTCCCAGTCTTTTCTAGTTATGGTAACACTGTAAAATGTTGACACCCTCATGATGGCAGATAAAGCAGGGAACGCTACTTACCTTACCTTATAGATGGAGAGAAATGGCAAGACCTTTACACCTTGCAAATTAAGCAAACATCACTGAATTCAAGTGGGTGGGAAGCTAACTACTGAGTTTAGAACAAATAAATAAACATTCCTACACTGGCATGTATAAATTCTGTGCTATCTTAGATAAGGACTACTTCTACCAAAGTTGCCATTTTGCAAGGCTGTGTCATATGATAGCCAAATCTGAGTAAGTTACTCCTGTTCCTTTCCATGTTTTGTTCTACTCTAAGAAGGAAGCCATTCCTTTGTATTTTTCTTAATGGGTCTAGAGAACAATAAGCTTTCAGAGGCTGAAGCCTGACAACAGCCTCTTTAACCCATGGGTACCTGGAGACAGGATCTTAAGTCATCCCATTATGAAATCTGCATGGGCCACGCTAGGAGTGAAGACAAATAGACAAAATTAGGGATAGCAAAGACCAAGAGCCTTAACTGGGACTCAGGGGAACAACCAGACTTAAAAAAGATGACTTAATGGGTTTCAGCCCCTCATTCAGTAGTTCCTCCATAAACGTCTATAAAATTGAGGCCAAGAACTAAATATATACTTCCCTGTGTGACCTCAACCAGTATAATGAACTTCCTAAAGTTCAAAGGATTCTTCTTTTAGGCTGAATAAGTATTAAACCTCCAAATTAAGGAAGTACACGCTCAAATAAATACTTGCTTGCCTACCAAAAAGGTAACGAAGATTCTGTTTATGGAGTGAAAAAAATTCATTTTGAAACACAATCTCAGTAACTTGTTTTCCTTGAGAATTCAGAAACAGTCTCTATTTTATAAAATAATTTCATACAGAGCAAAGAGATTTAAGCTTTGCTGCTTCTCCCTGCTCTCTATACTTACCCCAGTTGCCTGTTAGATGGGGGAGCCTGTGTGATGACGGAGGTTGGGGAAGGAAGGGTTGGGTGAAGTGGATCATAGCCCAAATGGAGAGGCAGGGAGCCCGGGCGTACGATGGTAGGCGTGGGAGTAGAGATCACAACAGGCTTTGGGGCAACATCCTGGGGAGAAGAACCAACAGATCACAAAATGCTTTAAGGGGTGCTTATAGGGAAATACAGAGCCGGTAAAATCTAGTATCAATTTATTGGAAAGAGCACTCAGGCTACTAAGGTAAATCGTGACCTGATTCCATGGTGATCATGGATCCACACCTCACTAACCCATTCAGAAGGAATGATGAGTTAAGACCTTTGGTTATCTCCCTTCCAGGGATAATGGCAATATGAGTGGGATGACAGTTGGAAGACCACTTGAAATCTCTGTAGAAGCATTACAGTATCATATAAATTCTAAGGAGTGACATAATTTTTGTTTGTTTGGGGGCCATGCTGTGCAGCATGTAGGATCTTAGTTCCCTGACCAGGGATTGAACCTGTATCCCCTGTAGGGGAAGCATGGAGTCTTAACCACTGGACCAAAAGGGAAACCCCAGGAGCATTATAATTTTTCATAATCTAGGTACTTTCATTCTAAACCTGATGCTCAAGTGTCCACTGATCCCTAATGGGAAAAGACAAGCATAAGACTGGCAATAAGGCAATCTAGTATCTCCCATAGACCACTTAAAAAAAGGGCTACGGAAGTCTGAATAATGACCATATTGTGATAAAACAAACTGCTTCCCATTGTTAACCCATTAGGACCTTAGACTGCCAGTGCCCACAGTGGCCCTGAAAACATCTCTAAGCAGCCTCTAGGACCTGGCTGCTGCTGGAAAGAGGAGGAGGGGAGGATAGCTGCAATGTTTATGGAGGGGATAGTTTTGAGATGTTAGCAAACTAGTTTTGGAGAGGTTAAGATGAGGTACAGATGCTCTATCCACAGTGGATACTAAATAATAACCACAGTAGAGACTGGAAGGGGCCATAAGGAGACTCCTGAGGTTCTGATAATATTTTCAAAGTGTTGGTTATATACACTGTAGACTGTGAAAATTCAGTAAGCTGTATACTCACAATTTATGTGCTTTTCTGTATGTGTACTATATTTAAATAAATTTATAAAAAAAAAAATCTCACAAAGTGTTTGCTTCAAAAAAGTAACACTAAGAATTCTGATAAATATTTCCTTCGAATCACTTAAAAATGTTCCTTTGGGAAGATTTTTTTTCCTAAATGGTTTAATGTTCAATTTATGAATTATGTGATTTTTCATTTTCACTTATTAATATATGATCTAGTACAATATACATAAAGTATATAAATTTAAAGGATAAAACACAAATACATATGTAAAATAAAAACAAAGCCCATTTTTAGCACCCCAGAACATTCTCCTGTGTTCCTTCCTAATTCATACCTTCCCTCAAGAGGTAAAGGGTTTCCTCCACTTAAAAATAAAAAAAAATAAAAAAAAAAAAGAGGTAAAGAGTTGAAGATGAATTCTATCATCTTCAAATAGTTTTGCCTCTTCTTTACTTTTTTTTTTGGCTATACGGCATGTGGGATGTGAGCTCCCCGACCAGGGATCAAACCCGTGCCTCCTACATTGGGAGCTCAGAGTCTTAACCAATAGATTGCCAGTGAAGTCCCAGTTTTGCCTATTCTTGAATCTGATGTAAATGGCTTCACATGGTACGTACTTTTGTGTCTGAAATTTGTTGTTGTTCAACATAATGTCCACATTGCTGTATATATCATTAGTCTATTCTTTTTTTAATGCCATGTGGTATTCCATTTTAGAAATATACCACCATTTATTTATTCCCTTGTTGAAAGACATTTGGACTGCTTCTAGTTTTTTTACTATTATGAATATGAATTAAATTGAAGAAAGTGGGGGAAAACCACTAAAGCATTCAGGTATGACCTAAATGAAATTCCTTATGATTATACAGTGGAAGTAAGAAATAGATTTAAGGGACTAGATCTGATAGACAGAGTGCCTGATGAACTATGGAGGTTCGTGACATTGTACAAGAAACAGGGATCAAGACCATCCCCAAGAAAAAATAATGCAAAAAGCAAAAATGACTGTCTGAGGATGCCTTACAAATAGCTGTGAAAAGAAGAGAATCGAAAAGCAAAGGAGAAAAGGAAAGATACAAGCATCTGAATGCAGAGTTCCAAAGAATAGCAAGGAGAGATAAGAAAGCCTTCCTCAGCGATCAATGCCAAGAAATAGAGGAAAACAACAGAATGGGAAAGACTAGAGATCTCTTCAAGAAAATTAGAGATACCAAGGGAACATTTCATCCAAAGATGGGCATAATAAAGGATAGAAATGGTAGGGACCTAACAGAAGCAGAAGATATTAAGAAGAAATGGCAAGAATACACAGAAGAACTGTACAAAAAAGATCTTCATGATCCAGATAATCACGATAGTGTGATCACTCACCTAGAGCCAGACATCCTGGAATGTGAAGTCAAGTGGTCCTTAGAAAGCATCACTACAAACAAAGCTAGTGGAGGTGATGGAATTCCAGTGGAGCTATTTCAAATCCTGAAAGATGATGCTGTGAAAGTGCTGCACTCAATATGCCAGCAAATTTGGAAAACTCAGCAGTGGCCACAGGACTGGAAAAGGTCAGTTTTCATTCCAATCCCAAAGAAAGGCAATGCCAAAGAATGCTCAAACTACTGCACAATTGCACTCATCTCACATGCTAGCAACGTAATGCTCAATATTCTCCAAGCCAGGCTTCAGCAATACGTGAACCGTGAACTTCCTGATGTTCAAGCTGGTTTTAGAAAAGGCAGAGGGACCAGAGATCAAATTGCCAACATCTGCTGGATCATGGAAAAAGCAAGAGAGTTCCAGAAAAACATCTATTTCTGCTTTACTGACTATGCCAAAGCCTTTGACTCTGTGGATCACAATAAACTGTGGAAAATTCTGAAAGAGATGGGAACACCAGACCACCTGACCTGCCTCTTGAGAAACCTATATGCAGGTCAGTAAGCAACAGTTAGAACTGCACATGGAACAACAGACTGGTTCCAAACAGGAAAAGGAGGACGTCAAGGCTGTATGTCACCCTGCTTATTTAACTTATATACAGAGTACATCATGAGAAATGCTGGGCTGGAAGAAGCACAAGCTGGAATCAAGACAGCGGGGAGAAATATCAATAACCTCAGATATGCAGATGATACCACCCTTAGAGCAGAAAGTGAAGAAGAACTAAAGAGCCTCTTAATGAAAGTGAAAGAGGAGAGTGAAAACGTTGGCTTAAAGCTCCACATTCAGAAAACTAAGATCATGGCAAATGGTCCATTACTTCCTGGCAAATAGATGGGGAAACAGTGGCTGACTTTATTTTTTGGAGCTCCAAAATCACTGCAGATGGTGATTACAGCCATGAAATTAAAAGACACTTACTCCTTGGAAGGAAAGTTAGGACCAACCTAGACAGCATATTAAAAAGCAGAGACATTATTTTGTCAACAAAGGTCCGTCTAGTCAAAGCTATGGTTTTTCCAGTGGGCACGTATGGATGTGAGAGTTGGACTATAAAGAAAGCTGAGCCCTGAAGAATTGATGCTTTTGAACTGTGGTGTTGGAGAAGACTCTTGAGAGTCCCTAGGACTGCAAGGAGATCCAACCAGTCCATCCTAAAGGAGATCAGTCCTGGGTGTTCACTGGAAGGACTGATGTTGAAGCTGAAACTCCAATACTTTGGCCACCTGATGCGAAGAGCTGACTCCTTTGAAAAGACCCTGATGCTGGGGAAGATTGAGGGCAGGAGGAGAAGGGACGACAGAGGATGAGATGGTTGGATGGCATCACCGACTCAATGGACATGAGTTTGGGTGAACTCCAGGAGTTGATGATGGACAGGGAGGCCTGGTGTGCTGCGGTTCAGGGGTCGCAAAGAGTCGGACACGACTGAGTGACTGAACTGAACTGAACTGATGAATACAACTGCTATGAACATCCTTATATACTTCTTTTGGTGGACATATGCACTAATTTCTCTTCCATACAGACTTAGAAGTGGAGTTGCTGGGTCAGAGAATAGGTGTAATTTATATAAATCCTCTAAACAATGAACATTTATTTAAACATAATCAATCCTTCTGTATCACACTGTGTTTATACAACTATCACATCAAAACATCATCTACCAATTAAGTTTTAGATGACTCTTGGTAAACGGCTTTACCTTCTCCTTAAGCGGTGGGGAGCAGGGGCTAGAGGCAGGACTGTCAGGTGGGGATGAGTCTACCTCCACTGGCTCTTCTTCTTTGATTTTGATGTCTGGTGTAGAAGGCAGAGACATGTCAAGGGGCCCAGAAGCAGCCTGTTAAAAGAGAGAAATGAGCACAGTTCAATCCCATGATTCCCTTCAGGTTTAATCTATATCTTCCCAGTTAAAAGATGAGTGAATATACTTCTAAGAAGTTCAATCCTTGGTCAAAGCACCAAACTGAAAGTCAAAGAAATGTGGAACCCAGGTTTTACACACAACTGTGGCCAAATCGTTTAACTTCTCAGGGCTTCTGTTTCCCAACTATAAAATGAAGTTATTTACACCTGCCTCACCATGGATGAACACTGATAAAGATTCTGAAAGGAGGGGAAAAAAACCTTTAAATGCCTATGAAGACCCTGAAAGGAGAAAATAAAAAAAAGATGTCATTTATTCATCACATTCTATGATTATTTTTTAGGAAAGCACAACAATTTCTGAATCCAGTGCGTTCCTATTCTCAACCAGCTCCACTGGCTACTAGAGAGCTGTGAACACTTTTTCTGCCAATCAGAATGACTAGGTTACCCAATTATCAAAAGCAAACAAAAAAAAGTTGGCTATTAAAGTACTGTCAATGAAAGAGGAAATATCTTTTCTGGGGAACTCTCCATGCTTGATGGTGTTCTCACCCCCAAATCTGATGCTAGATGCTAGAAGCTAGGAAGATAGGGTTTTGGGGTAACAAAGAAAGGAAAGGCTGATCATTTGATCAGTCAAAGAAACTAGAACTTGGGACTAGGGGCAGGACTGGAGAAAACTAGAAGGGAAAGAGTACTCTTCTGGCAGTGGTGCAATCACCTCACAGAACTGGGAAGCCATAAGTGGCTTTGAAGAGAACAATAAACCATCTAAGATGACCCTGATACTGCACAACAGGGAGGCTGGCATTGCAGTTCAGTTTCATGACAAAGTGGATTCTTGGTTCTATTCTTCCCACATCCTAGGCTTCTTGGTGAAAGAGGAGCTTGTTTTTAATTTATCCCTTGCTATTTTAATCACTAGAAATCCTGGTATTTGAGTGAATTGAAGATAATCTGGTATCTACTACATTAGAGAAGGTGGTAATGGTTCTTTCTCTCCAATCTGATAAGGATGAGCAACAGCAAAGATGGTTTCAATTTCTGCCCTCATTTTTTTCTACACAGATGTCAGGTCCAAGTGGGCTAATTCCTGGATCCCTGAAGTCAGAGGGTGGTGGGAAGGAGAGGCCTCTTAAGTAAATACAACCACAAGTTTAAAATCTCCTAGAGGCATCTCCTAGAAAAGTTGTGGTTCAGAGAAGTTTTGGGCTCATAAAACACTCCTGGAGATAATTTTCCACTGAGCCTATGCTTCTCATCAAGAAGAGGTGAAGACCACTCCTGACCAAGCAGGGAGAAACACCAAGAGATGCCCAGTGAGTAAAGGCATGACTGACTGTGTCAACTGAGCTAAAAGGGCAGTGGAAAAGACTTGGAGCCTTTAAAAGGAGGCTAATTTTCTTGAATTTCCCTATAATGAGTTTGGTTTAAAATCCTTCACAACCTGGTGGAAACAATTTGACTGATTTCTTTGGGGCGAGGAAGAAATGACAGGGGGGATAAAGTAGAGAAACTGTAAAATAAAATTATACCACATAGATTGTAAGCAAGTGACTGATAAAAAGAATGACGAACAGACCACCACAAGTTCTGCCATTTGAAAGGAGAACTACAAATATATGCCACTGAGTTTCCCCCCACTTTCTTTTAATATGTGGGAGATAACAGGAAATGAAGATGACAGAAAGCTATAGAACTTGGAAGGACCCCCAGTGATAGGAACACTTCATTCTTATAATTTAAGATGGATGGAAAAATTGTGCACAAACTCTTTTGATTTACCTGCTGATAGCTTATAGTGAATGGTGTTGGATTTGTGGCCTCGAGAGGAGAGAATTTCGATCTGGGGCCAGAGACAAGGCTTGATCACTCAGAGTTTTGTGTAGCAGAAGTTTTATTACAGTGAAAAGAGACAGCTTCTGACATAGACATCAGAAGTGGGCAATGAGTGCCCCAATCACTAGTTCGGGTGGGGCTTTATATACTTTTTCAGTTGGTACCATCAATAGATCAAAAGAGTATCTTAAGGTTGTAAAGGTCTTATCAGACCCACTGGGACAACATAATCTTAAAATAATAGGATTAGTCAGAAGGTTTCTGTTAATGGGAAGCATGTCTCCAAGAAAGATACATTGTTGCTGCTGCTGCTAAGTCAATTCAGTCCAGTCAACTCTGTGCGACCCCATAGAGGGCAGCCCACCAGGCTCCCCCATCCCTGGGATTCTCCAGGCAAGAACACTGGAGTGGGTTGCCATTTCCTCCTCCGAGATACATTGTTGTTATATAATAATTATATACTATATACAGAGCTTAAGGAAAAACACACCATTGAGCAAGATGTGCTGTTCTGTTGTGTAATCCTTAGCTCTGGACTTAAAGTTGGTCTCAGTAGAAACAGATTGTTGCCATAACAACTCAGAGCTTTCCAAGGGCCCTGGTCTCCTTATCAACATACCTAAGAATAAGCTCTCTCACTGCTATCTCCCTCTTAGAGGGGAAGAGTCCTCCCTGGAAATTTTTTCTTAAGTCTTGACTTTCCTGTATTCTGGTAAGATTCCATGCCTCACTGCACCCTGCAATTATGGGAGGTACACGTGTTAATGTGTATGTTCTGAGATAGAGATATTGGAATTTTTTCTGAATTATTATGGAAAAGATACCTGATTTTAAGTAGTGACTAATAACCCAGAATTATAATTCTAAAATAGAGTAAACTTTAACTTTTTCTTTTGCCCCCAAACCCCTTATTCCATGGGAACTATTTTTCTTTGACTCTGCTTCTTGAACTATTTCCTCTGATCTTCCAAACTAAAGGATTCTCTAGGGATCTTGAATATAAAGGTTAAAATCAGGATCACAGCATCTCAGAATCTGAAGTGATTCCAGTATTTTAATCCTCTCCACAATATCTATCCTAAGAGACCTCCATATAATTGGACATACCTTGTGATAGCTTCCTATCCTGATCCTATTTCTACTTCTAGGCCACAGAGAGTAAGTTTAACCCCTCTCTTACACAAAAACTCTTCAACTATTTGAAGACTGCAATTTTGTTTCAATAAAATTTCTTTTCACACTTCCCTGGTGGTTCAGGGGTTAAGACTCCATATTCCCACTGCAGGGGGCATGAGTTTGATTCTTGGTTGGTGAACTAAGATCCCAATGCCACTGCTGCTGCTGCAGCTAAGTTGCTTCAGTCGTGTCCGACTCTGTGCGACCCCATAGACGGCAGCCCACCAGGCTCCCCCGTCCCTGGGATTCTCCAGGCAAGAACACTGGAGTGGGTTGCCATTTCCTTCTCCAATGCATGAAAGTGGAAAGTGAAGGTGAAGTCACTCAGTCGTGTCCGACTTTTAGTGACCCCATGAACTGCAGCCCACCAGGCTCCTCCGTCCATGGGATTTTCCAGCCGAGAGTACTGGATGGGTTGCCATTGCCTTCTCCCCCAATGGCACTGGGTGTGGCCAAATCAAAATAAGAAAATAAAACAGGAGACAAGTATGATCCTTTCTATGCAATAAAATGTGTATGCAGGAAAAAAAAAAAAAAGCGGTTTCTTTAAATGTTCCCAAAGTGACCTAATTTCTGATTCTTTCACCATCCTGGCTGATCTCCTTTGAAAGGTTTTTAAGAACATCCTTCCTTAAGCTTAATGTCTTGACTATTACTACAGAGTTACTCGGAGGTAGGAGTTACATACACTGAAACAAAGAAGAGTCAAAATTCAGTAAATGTCTACTGATTGGCTGACTGAATAAAACAATCCAAGTGAGAAGTCTGATTAGCGCAGAAAAGAGTGGGATTTGGCAAAAAAAAAAAAAAACCATTATATAACAAAATTTGAGTAACATATCCAGAACAAAAATAGTTTAAAAAATAGATTACTGAACAACGTCCACTAGAAGGGCAAGAAAACTGGTTTTTGATGAAGACCCAACACTTGTGCTTATCCATCACCTGGACACCCTAAAGACTTGAATGGCTGACAAGGATAAGTGAGTATTATCTGGTTCTATAGAACCAAGCCCATAATTTGTTGCTTTAACCAATTATGCAAATTATCCCAGGGCACAGTGCAAGTTGCCTAGATCTGAACACCACCAGTTTTTTAGCAAAAGTCCCGCCTCTTGCCTTTTTTTCATCTTCATCTGCAGCTTTTTTGAATTCATGTTCAAAGGAGTTAGCTAGTTCATTGAAGAGTCCCACCTCTTCACAGTTCTTCAGGAATCGAGTTGGAGTAGGAGTTTGATCTGTAGACATGAAAAGAAAAGGAACCTTTATTTTAGTTTTGATCTGAGATTAAAACTAGAGAGCACATCAAGAACACATTTTTATTCTTCTGTTTGGAAAGAATCTCTATGTTTAGGCAGATTTGCTTTTATGGAGCACTAGTCAGTAAAGACTGGTGTTAGGCCACCAGAGGGTGTCTGTGCTGTGTTGCCTCAAGGCCAGCAGAGGGACGACAGAACAATGTTTCGTTGTGTGGCTATCTATATGTAACCACCTTTCTCTCAGAGGCTGGTTTCAGCTCCCTCACCCCCAAAACAAAACAAAAACTGCCCACCCAGGTGGAGTCTGTGAAACTTTTAGGTGGGAAAATCAAGTACAGTTAAGTGACATTTTCTCTTTACACTTATTCTCTGCTAGGTCTGAAGTGAGTAGGTGTAAGCAGATGGACACTAAAATCTGATGAGGAGAAGAGACTGAGGATCAGATGGCTGAGTCTACTTGCTAAAGCTACCAAGTAAGAAATGGTGCCTTGTTTTTCAGCTGTCACTAAGGTAAGAGTCTGTTACCTTCTTGAAGGCATTCCAGGCACATCTAGGGGCTGGGGAACAAGATAGCAAGATCGTGAGCTAGAAAAGGAAACTGCAAACAATAGACCTCACTGCATGGAGACCTGGGACCAAGAGCAAATTCCGGAAACCAGGATATTTGGATTTAGATTTGCCAGCCAAAATATCCTCTCAGAGGCTGCACAAATCTTTCCTCAGCCCGCTGCCTCTGCCCTTGGGAAGAAGGAGGCTCTGGGTAACCCACGGGAACTTTTCAAGCAACTTGAATTTTAGATTTGAGCTTCTCTCTCCCCATCCTGTTTTTCTAGTTTTCCTCTCTTGCATGCTAAGTTGCTTCGGTCGTGTCTGACTCTTGGTGATCCCATGGACTGTAGCCCACCAGGCTCCTCTGTCTATGGGATTCTCAAGGCAAGAATACTGAAGTGGGTTGCCATGCCCTTCTCTGGGGAATCTTCCTGACCCAGGAATTGAACCCATATTTCTTATATCCCCTGCGATGACAGGTTCTTTACCACTAGTGCCACCTGGGAAGCCCCTTTTCTCTCTTAGGTCAGTTGTATCTTGTTCTCTGGTCCTAACTCAATTATGACGGTTTTCCTTGCGCTGCTAATCACCTTGGGGATTCATTTCATATTCCAAACCACTAAACCGAATGATAGGGATAGAATGATGTTTAAACAATATTTTAAGGAGTGAGACCTGGGGCTAAAATCACTCCTCCTAGCATGATCAATTGGGAATAGTCCAGTGGGATTTTCCATGGAAACAACGTAACTTTTTTTTTTTTTAATTTAAACAAAACCTCTTCTGAATCAGAGTGTTTGGAAAACTTACCACTAACCTCCCAAAATAGTTTTAAAAGGTTCTCTGGCAGCTTTGGTTGGCCAACGATAAAGCCACTTTCCCTCCATCCCCGGGTGAGTGGAGGTAATATTCCCTTATGCATAGAGAGTACTTCAGTAAGGGCACATTAAAAAATCACAACTCAAGTGGAACAGGACGGGGCAGCTAAGGGCATGGTTACAGCAGAAGAGGGCCTTATGGATCTCTGATCTGAGGCTCATATAAACTTTTTCCATTCTTGAACAGCCAGCCAGAAAATGTATATAAGAAAACCCTTAGCTTGCTCTGATGATTCCAGAGAAATCAACAGGTGTTTATTGAATGCTTTCTGTGTTTTGCTGCTGTATGTATAAACTGTGTGTACATTTGGGGGAGGGGGAGAGGGAGAGATAGAAGTATAGGAGTTTGGGCCAAAAAGAAGTATGGTTCTTGCCATAGAGAACTAAGAGGATGTTTTATAGTTGAAGAAATAAAGTTAATTTATATAGAGAGTATCACAGTATACAAAAGATATGTGCCATGTATGGCACAGAATAAAACTGTTACAGAAATAAAGACAAATTAATGGCGGAGCAATTAGGAAAGATTTCAAGAACTGGGACTTGAGCTGGGCCTTAAAGAATGGCTTCAGAGGGTAGATGAGAGAGAAAGATTAGTAGGCTAAGAGGAGTCAGGCAGGTGAAGGCACAGAGAGAAGCAGGTATGGCACCAATATATAGATGAGGAGAAAAAGGTATGTGCAGGTCAAAAGACAGTCATGTTAGGGACATAAGTTGCATTTAAAGATGGGTAAATACCGCAGGGCAAGGTTATAGAAAGCTTGAAAACCCAAATAAAAATAGCCTTAAAGTAAGAGAAAATAGGAAGATAATGACAGATTTTGAGCAGAGGACAAGAATTTCAGTAAGTCTGGTTTTTCAACAGAATGCAAGATGGATTAGAATGAGAGACCAGTCAAGGAGGCCAGCTAGAAGACTATGGAGGGATTCAAGCACACTGATGGTGGATGGCAGGAAGCACAGAAAGGAACACAACAGTCAGAAGTGAAGAAAGAATAAAACGATACAAGATTGTGAGAATATTGATATCACTGAATATCAAAGTGGAGGAGCTGGTTTTGAGGACAAGGAATTCCTTAACTGACAGTCACTGACATGAATATCTGAAAACAGAAAGATAGCCAAGTAAGTGTTCAGTAGGGGCTGAAATACATGTGAGGTACCAGGTCTTAATTTGGAGATATGAGAATCACCAGACTAGATAGGAGAGCTGAAATGGGCAGTGGGATGAATGCCCTGAAACAGAAGGCAAAGAATAACAGGAAAACAGTTTATCTCTTTGGGACTGTCCTGTGTCATTTTCTCTCCCCACTCATGGAGGGTGGCATAGGCATTTCCACACATTTGGAATAACCTCTCCAGCTTGATAACTCTGCCCCAAATTTGGTGTGTGTGTTCAGTCATTAAGTTGTGTCCAACTCTTTGCAACCCCATGGACTGTAGCATGCTGGGCTTCCTTGTCCTTCACTATCTCTTGGAGTTTGTCAAATTCATGTCCATTGAGTTGGTGATGCCATCCAACCATCTCATCCTCTGTCGCCCCCTTCTCCTCCTGCCCTCAATCTTTCCCAGCATCAGGGTCTTATTTTCCAATGAGTCGGTTCTTTGTACCAGGTAGCCAAAGTTTTGGACCTTCAGCTTCACCATCAGCCCTTCCAATGAATATTCAGGGTTGATGTCCTTGAGGATTGACTGGTTTGATCTCCTTGCTGTCCAAGGGACTTTCAAGAGCCTCAAATTTACCTGTTGCATAAACTTCTTCAATCAATTTCACTTAATAATAATTCTCTGAGTACTGATGCTGTTTGTATTATTCACTTATACTTGACTTAAAAATACTAAAATTTTTTCCATACATACATGCCCCAACAATAAATTTAAGTATGTGTTGCCTACATACATGTTTATGCCCTCTCCACTCTTCCAAGGACCTTCCCCAGGCTTTCTTAAGGATCACTAATGACAATGTCCCCAACTTAAGTCTTTTTCCAGGAATTACAATCCACAAGCTCCCAGCAAAGTGCCTGGTACACACAGTAGATATTCAACAAATAATAAGGTACAGGAGATCTGTAGGGCAAGCCCCTTCCTTCATGTACAGAACTATGGGAGGAGGTTCTCTCTTTTCTCCTCTGTGTCTCAAGCAGCACTTTGGCTGGTAGTACTTAGAGAGATTGGGCTTTCCAGGTGATGCAGAGGTAAATAATCCACCTGCCAATGTAGGAGATGTGGGTTTGATCCCCACGTTGGGAAGATCCCCTGGAGGTGGAAATGGCAATCCACTCCAGTATTCTTGCCTGGAAAATTCCATGGACAGAGGAGTCTGGCGGGCTACAGTCCATGCGGTTGCAGAGTCAGACATGACTGAACACATGCACACTTAGAGAAATTGTGCCTTACCTGAATTATTAACTGATACTATACAATAATCATCATTAAATTCTCCACTGGTTAAACATGGAGGTAAGCTTGCTTAACTCAGGCTAAATCAGAACCCCTTGTGGTAACAAAAGAAAGAGCCCACTTTGTCTGCCTGTCTAGCTGAAAACAGCATGAGAGAACTGCTGCAGTGTTTGAGAGGAGTTGCTAAGAATGCTCCCTTGAGAATGGCACAGGCAAGCAAAACAGTATCTAGAGCAACCGGTGAGAGGTTCCAGTCGCCCAACTGCCCTAGAAAAGCCCACTGTTTGCCCTCAGTGGTCATAAGGGAAGTTGAATTTACGAACCGACAACCTGCCTGCTTGGGGAGAAACTGACACCCAGTGGAAGAGAAGCAGCCAGGCCAGGCCAACTTCCTTGCTCTCTTTTGTTCACCCCTTTGCTGTGGGTAGGGAAAAATGTCAAAGGCATCTTTTGTCTGCAAATCTTCCAAACTCTTAATAAAAAGGCGGCAAGGAGGGAATAGACTGAAAACAGCTAAGACAAAAACCTCAACACACCCACCTCAAAAACCGCAGAACCCAATCTTGTATTAAAAACTGAGAGAGTGGAGGGCACAATAGAAACTTGGGAGCTTTTAGTGTTCCTTTCTCCTGATTAAATGCAGATCACATAAGGGCTCTTAATGGGAGAAGGGGAGTACAGCTCCCGGTACATCTGGTCCCTGGTATTAATCTTAACTGTCTGGTGATATTAAGGCACGTGGCTTCTGGGGCAGCAAATACCTGCGATGATGACTGAGTCAGTTCGGGCTGGGCCAAATTTCAATGTCATCTCATGCTTGTGTTTATGAACTGCCAGGTGGTCCTCGTTTGTAAATCTCTGAAACGAAACAGAAACAGAGATGTGAAAAAAAAAAGAAGTGACTCAGTGCCCTTTTAAAAATGTCCTACCAAACATCCTACAGTAAGGTTGGTCCCTGGAAAGAGGGACTGGAGAGGGAATGGGAAGGAAGAAAAAAATGGAAATGATGGAAAAGGAGAGGAGATGGATTCAAAAAGAGAAAATAGGAAAGGAGAAAATGAAGCACTAGAAATCTGGAGGAGAGGGGAAGGGGAAGACCGTAGCACCAACTGCTCTGTATTACCAGGTCCAAATGAGAGAAATGGACAGATTGTTGGTGAAGTGGGATCCAGGCAGGAGGTTCCAAATGAAAAAAACATTAAGGCTAGCTCGTAGCAAGCAAGGGAAAAATAATGTTTAATAATGATAATAAAGAAAGGAGAAGGGAAAGGCTGGGTACTGGTTGGTCATCACGAAAATATAGGAAATTCAGAATGAAGCTCTCCATGGTAGGGCTGAACTGGACTATTTATGAGGGGCCTAACAGAGAGATAAATTATGCAGGATTAGGAGAACCATTTAACTTCCTGGCCCCTACAGTGCTGCAGCAGGCGCCTGCCCAGCTATTTGGCTGAGGGTTTTAATGAGCCAGGATGGAGCTGTAGAGGACAGAGGCCCATTGGCCAGAAGTAATGGCACACACCAGCCCCATCGGCCAAATGCTGTCTCCCTTCATCGGGCAGCCCGCCTGGGCTCCATCAGCCATAAAGGGGGCCAGTGCAATGCTGTTGACTACATAATGGTAGAATAAAAATGCAAGCAAAAAAAAAAAATTTTTTTTTTAGGGTAGGGGGAAGCCTGTAGGCAGGATGAGGAAAGAGAAAAAGGAGATGGTATGGAAATTTTATTTATTTAGGGGTTTGGTGAAAGGACAATGAAAATGTGAGGCTAGGTCTGCCTCAGTTTATGACTAAGTGAGACAGGGTTATTGGACAGTAATTTATGCTCCCCCCCTTTCTTTAGAAGGGGGTGATGAATAGAACAGATGAACAGCAGTAATTCAAAAGAATGATACCCTCAAAATTCCCTTTGAGGCTGCCTGGCCATGTTCCTTCATTAAAACATGCCTGCAACGCAGTAACAGCTTGGATGCCGCAGTTTTCCACAGCTCTTTCACTAGCCAGGCTCTGAAACATGGTTCTATTCGTCTTTTTGTTTCTAAAAATAATGATTGGTTAGTCCTCTTTTTTCACTCTCATTAGATAGATACACATTTCCCACCAAAACTCATCCTTTGGCTCTCTATCCACAGCTCTTCTTGACTTCAAACCAGTCAGGAGCTGGCTCCATCCTAGCACCTATCTAGGCAAGAAAGCAAAACTGAACTTTTAAAATTTCTTTATTTTACCTAAAAGTAGCTTTCCCCACATTTTCTCTAAGCTCTATCATAACTGAAGCTTAAGACCTAAAATCCTTCCAGGCTAGGCCTACAAGCCTGAAGGGTAAAGGGAATTTTCAATTAAACATATTAAGAATCAAGAAGTAAAAGAATCAAAAGAAGACTGCCTTCGTTGTTTCCAGTGGATCCTGGACAAAACTGAATAGAGTGTGTGCATATTTAGCCAAGAACTTTAGTTTTCTCCATTGTTGGCTAACTTTAGGCAATGTAGACATTGATTATTATCATAGGCATCAACTTTTTCAGTCACAGATTTTTCCCTAAGGAAAGGATGGAGAGAGTGGGAAAGGGGGGGAATAGTCTTTTAACCATGGGTATGACATTTCTAGGTTAAACAAATCAGTGCAGAGGGTTTGGGATTGCTGGGTATTTGGTAAAAGGAAATGAGCAGAACTAGTCTACGAAAGAGGAAAAACAATCACTTTACAGGGACAGGAAGGGTAGCGGATTAGGGTATATGTTTTCAAAATGTACTGGTGATGTTATGACAATCTTTTTTCAAAAATACATTTATAGGTACTTCAAGGAAATTATCTGTAGGTAGTTTAAAAAATGTGGCACAATGTTCTAGAATACACAAGGATGACTTTCAAGCAAAAAGTCCTTTTCTACTATCAGAAGTCTAGCTTGGAGAAAGATTTTAAATCTCCAGGCTTTGCTCTAGTTAGGATCATTTAGTATTTTAAAAGGCAACTCCCCTTCTTGTTACAACTTTTCTGCATAGTTGTGATCTGTTTGTTCTCTAGTTCTTGTTCCTCTCTGCTACACAACCCCACTCCCTTCACATCACCCTATTCCCCTTTCAGTGGTTTATTTTTCCAAACCAATAGCTGGTGTCTGAAGAGAACTGAACATGACTAAAGGGATCTCCCACCCATCAGCATCTCATAGGGTTTTGAAAACTGTGATCATAGGAAAAAAAATTACATTTTCATTTTCACTAAACTCTGAAATTTAGCATTCCTAATTCATCAAAGAAATTGCACATATTCTCATATTACATTACAGTTATTATAAGTATCTCAGAATAGCCTTTCTACTCATCACTATTTCAAAATTATGATAGTCACCAGACCTACCACTAGAACTTACAGACAGTATTATGCGTAAAAAAGCACATGTATTATCAAATATTTTAAAAATATTTTGATAACTGTATATAAAAATAATCACTTTGTTTGTAATCCTATGTCTTTTATTTTACTGATTTAAAAATATTACTCTGAGGAGGGGTTCATAGGCTTCATCAAACTGCCACTGTGGGTTACGACACTACAAAAACTAAGAATCCTTCTGAACTAAATCATAGTATGCTTCAGAGGAGGAGCGAAAATGGCAGGAGGAGGAGCTTAAGAAGCAGGGCACTGGCATGGTTTGTCTCCAGTCACCTCTCCCTGCCAGAGTAAGAAAGAGAATAAAAGTTTACTAAAGTTTTTTTTTTTTTAGTGAGAGAGTGTCGAGGTTTTTTAAATTTCCAGTTGTGTTGGTGTTTGTTGCTGCACACGGGCTTTCTCTAGTTGCGGAGGGTAGGGGCTACTCTCTAGCTGTGGAGCACAGGCCTCAGGCACACGCGTGTCAGTAGCTGTGGCCCAGGGGTTCGTTAGAGATATGGCTTGAGGGTCCCAGAGCACCAGCTCAGCAGCTGTCATGCGGGGGCTTAGTTGCTCCATGACATGTGGCATTTTCCTGGACCAGGGATTGAACCCATGTTCCCGGCATTGGCAGGTATATTCCTGTTCACTGCACCACCAGGGAAGTCCTAAACTTTTTTTTTTTTTAATCAAAGCGAATGTCAATTTGGCTATTATTTTCATTGTTCCTTATATTCTCTCTTGTTATATTTAAGAGTTAACTCAAGAATTCTCTGTGAAGTGTCAGTCACTCAGTTGTGCCTGGCTCTTTGCAACCCCATAGACTGAAGCCCACCAGGCTTCTCTGTCCATGGGATTTTCCAGGCAAGAATACTGGAGTCGGTAGCCATTTCCTTCTCCAGAGGGTCTTCCTGATCCAAGGATTGAACCCGGGTCTCCTGCACTGCACGCAGATTCTCTGACTGAGCTATGAGGGAAGCTTCTAGGTGAATCTTGAACAACATGCTTAGGAAACCATACCTTTAAAAGCAATTTCTCAATTAAAAAGTCTAAAATTATTAAGTGATAAAAATTTGACCTTATTAAAAATAGATTATTCTATTGAATTAAATAAAATGGGTAGAGACGCTTCTTAAAAAGATCTCCTTTTTGAATTATTGCCCATTTAAAAATCCAGCTCTCTCATTTGTTAATACAGTTAGTGAGTCTTCCTTTGTTCTTTGCTCTTACCTATTCCTAAGGTTTTGGCAAAGAGCCACTCAACTTAGGGGAATATTCACTCTGGTTGTAGAGTAAAAAATGATACTTTTCAATAAATGTATAGATATTAACCATTCCAAGACAACTGAGGGTTGATATTATTCAAAATTGGACTGAAGAATTTAAGTTATACTGGATCACAAAGGCAGTTTATATGCCTTGGGAGAAGATGTAAATAGTAACACAATAAAGTTAAAGAGTTGAGAGTCTTATTTGCCCAAATAAATGAATCAGGACAGCTTCTTGGCATAAATGGGAGAGGGAAAGTATTATGTGCTAATTTGCACCATAGCTAGAGCCCAAGATGACTTAGATTCGCCCTATCCAATGCACTTGAAACGTGGCTGGGCCAAACTGAGGTGTGCTGTCCTGCACTGTGCACACAAGGCTTCCCAGGTGGCGCAGCGGGTGAGGAGTCTGCCTGCGATGCAGGAGACACCGGAGACATGGGTTCCATCCCTGGGTCAGTGGGTGAGGAGTCTGCCTGCAATGCAGGAGACACAGGAGACATGGGTTCCATCCCTGGGTCAGGAAGGTCTTGGAAGAGACATGGAAACCCACTCCAGTATTCTTGCCTTTAGAATTCCATGGACAGAGGGAGCCTGGCGGGCTACGGTCCATAGGGTCGCAAAGAGCTGGACACGACTAAAGAGACTTAGCACCCACTCACGCACGTACTAAGTCAAAACACAGACTGGATTTTGAAGACTTAGTATGAAAAATGAAAGAGAGAACATAAAATATCTCAATTTTATTTTGATTCTATGTTGAAATGATATTTTGAATACATTTGCTTAAATAAAATATATTAAAATTAATGTCACTTGTTTATTTTTACTTTTTAATGTGGCTACTAGGAAATTCAATGCTACTTATGTAGCTTGCATTTTGTGACTTGCAATATATTTCTTTTGGAGAGCTTTGATCTAGATAACATGCCTGAAGATCCAATGGGAATTTTAATCATGTGCCACACTTGATTTTTTGTTTTTTTTCCTCCAAATTAACTTTTTTGGCCTTACTGCACAGCTTGTGGGATTTTAGTTCCCCTACCAGGGATGGAACCCACGTCCCCTGCAGTGGAAGCACGGAGCCCTAACCACTGGACTGCTAGTGAAGTCCCCAAACCTGATTCTTTCCCCTCAAACACTTTCTCTAAATACAGTTTACACTCTATGGTAGTGGTTCTCAATTACGGGCAACTCTGCCCCCCAGGGGACACTTGGCAATGCAACATTTGCTTATTACAACCTAGGGAATGCTACTGAACTATAGAGGGCAGAGGCCTGGGAGATGCACTGGACAGCTCTCTAAAATAAAAACAAAATTATCTGACCCCAAATGTCATTTGTGTCTCTGCTGAGAAATTCTGCTTCAAGATAACAGGGAAAAGAAAAAACAAACAAACAAAAAGGCTGTTTTTTAGTTTCCTTTGCCGAACTGCCAACACATGTTTTTGGATATGAAACTTGGAAGGAGAAAAACACAGGCAGAAAACTCGCAACCTCATTTCAGAAAATGGCTGATGTACTGCCAATCTGCAAATACTTAGGAGAGGGAAATTAGGAAGATGAGACAGAAGGCACTGTAATTGGGAGAAGAACAGACTAAATGCAGTTGTCATGCACTGCCTTGTTAGTAGCAAAGAGGTAACACCAAAAAAGCAAATCGGCTATTTCCTTTTTGGCTATTTTGGATTTTCACTCCTCAACAGAGGGAAAAAAAAAATCAAGAAAGGAAATTTTTTTAGTTTAAAAAGCATAAAATAGACTACTGGACTATGAGGAAGTCAATCGGAAAAGTGATATTAGTATCAGAATGGGCACAGAAGGTACAGTTTTGGTAAAAAATACTTTCCATTTCTAGGAGGTTTCATTCTCACCCAGTCTCCTGTAATAAGAAACTGGACTCCCACCTGCTAGCAAACGGACTAAATAAACAGAACGAAGTAAAAAGTTAGGAATGGCCTGAAGAATAAGCACAGTGGGAACTGGAAATCAGGAATACATGTCAGTGAATGAAGCCTTAAGTTTTTAAAAAGTTGATGTATAATGTATATAAACTTCAAAAATCTCAAGTGTAGAGCTCAATGAATTTTTATATAAGTATGAAAAGAAATAAAGTGAAAGCGTTAGTTGCTCAGCTGTGCCTGACTCTTTGGGATCCCATGGACTGTACTGTGTCAGGCTCCTCTGTCCATGGAATTCTCCAGGCAAGAATACTACAGTGGGTTGCCATTCCCTTCTCCAGGGGATCTTCCCGACCCAGGGATTGAACCCAGGTTTCCCACATTGCAGGCAGATTCTTTACTGTCTGAGCCACAGGGAAGCCTACGCTGGTGTAATCACAACCCAGGTCAAGATATAAAACATTTCAGGCACCCCAGAAGGAACCCTCATACCCCACTTTTCTTAAGCTTTTAAATTAAATAGTTATATAAATAGTTATATAAAACTTAGTACCTGGCACACAGCATATAGTCAGTTAGCTCTCCCCTCTTTCCCTTTTTAAATCTTAAGGTAGACAGGTATATTTAAAAATTAGTTTTTCTTTGTAGAGTAATTCTAAATGAGTCAATGCAGAGAGAGTTTTTTTCCTAATCCCGTTAAGACAAGTTTCCCAGACACTTGTTGAAACAGCACCGCTAAACAGAATTGAAGAGAAGGCTCAGGGCAAATGAGAGCTTAGCCCAAACTAAAGATAAATTTTTGTCTATTGACTTTGAGCCAGGCATAAGCATATGGGCATTAGAAATGTAGTAGTTTTAAGCTAAGTCCTTGGTAAATTTTTGTGACCAATGAAATTTCTGTGCAATATGCGCTCCACCCTTAGCCAAATTCATTCCTGAAATGTTGTTTTTGGCCACCACAGCTCCAGTTTCCATGTGGATTTGCCTCACATTTTAAAATGCTCTTATATCCTGACCTATGATTAATTCACGTCCCTTTCCTTGTTTTAGAAGAGTAGACTGGGGGAAGGAGACAAATCAAAACTCTTTAGTTACTAGGAAATGAGTCCTGGATGCCTAAACTATCAGGGAACTGAGTTTCTACTTACGATAGTCTGAAAAATCACTTACGCTGAAACCTAACTATACTCTTCTCCAAAGTTTGTGGGTTTGGCAGCACTTCATGAACAGAATATCTTTCTTTTATTATAATATCTACACTCAAGCATATCCTGATGAAAGAAAATAGTTTGAAAAAGCAGGAGAAAACTGATAACTATAGGTAGAAAGCTCTAGAATATAGTGATATTGGTGCTGAGCAGGGTGGAAGGAATAGCTGACCTTTTCAAAAACACTATTTAATCACTTCAACTGATCACGTATTCTGAAAGAACAAACTGGGAGATCTCCAACAGTCTTATGCTTCTCACCCTCACTGGAGAACTTCTATTCCCAATGCAAGATATCATTTAGGTTTGGGAAAGTGGGGAAAGGGAGAAGGGAAGGGACTAAACACACACACCTCAATCCAACATAACTTTCATTTGTACCTTAGTTAATCTTAGGTTCCTGCTTTCTACTTCAAGATGCTGCTGTTTATGAAATGAGTCACACATCCTGCTTTGAATGCTTCATGGCTCTTGAATGAATCATTTCAAAGCACAGGATTGTTCAACAAATAAATACAACCACAGCAGCAGCAGCAGCTCCTAGGCTGCATGTGTGAGCAAGGTAATTTATAGAGGAAAAATAAGAACAGGAAACTTCTTCCCAAAATATTCTAAGAGAAAAATGTTGTCAGGGGAATGAAGGATATAAACTGAAAGGAGGGGGAAAAAAATCCACCGAACTGTACCTAAAGAAAATCCTTCTGTCTGTGGACTGAGACATTTTCTGCTTGGAAAAGGCTGTTTGAGTATCTTAAAGAGAAGATTTTGGCAGATGACTAAATTAGTCCATTGAAAAAAGAAAGAATTTTTAGAGGAGAGATATTATTTGATAGTTGGCCTGGCAGAGAAGCCATCTGATAGAATACAAGCCCCTCAAGTGCAAGAATCCTCATTCGTTTATGGAAGTACCACGAGCACTTTGAACAGTACCTGCGCACAGTGGATGCTTAATAAACATTTGTTGAATAGATGCCAACTAGCATATCACATTAAGGGCGACAAAGCACCCCCAACTTAGAAAACTCTTATTCATGTGTACAATGGTGCAAGCATTTTCATTATCAATATTCAAAAGGGGAGTTGATATTATTATAAATATTAGATCTTTCCTATAGGACTAAAGGCTGGGCCCAGTGAGGACCAAGAATACCCTAATGGGAGGAGCTTAGAATAAGAAACAAATAGAATTTCAAAAATTAAGACAACATGAAAAGGTCAAAACAACAGCAAAAGGGATTTAAATCACTGAGAAGAATTTCTCGACTCTGAGGGTGAGGGGGCTGAAATTGTTCCCAAAGGAGATTTTAAAGGAATGTAAAATGTATTCGTTTTCTGGACCTCTTTTATTTTTATAACTATTTTCTCCTGTTCTTCCATTAGTGCTTTCTATCCAGGTGAGTCTCTCCTGATCTGCAAAATGCACTTGTTTTCAATTTTGTGCCTACACACAATCCCTCTACTCTCAGACATGCCTTCCTCTCTTGCCTCAGTTTATCTAAATACTATAACCTTCCAAGGCTCAGCTGAAACCCAACTGCTTTTTGAAAGTTTCTCTAATGATTCTAACCTTCAGTAGTCTAACTTCCCTGAACTTGTATGGCACTTTGAACAATCTGCTCCATATAATTTAGAATTCTAGTCTACATGGTCTCACTGTTTTTATCCTTTAAAGTGGACTATAAACTACCAGACAGTTAAAAGTGTATCCTACACTTACTTTTTTTTGGTCGTGCCAAGTGGCTTTCAGAATCTCAGTTCCCCAACCAGGGACTGAACCAGGCCCCAGCAGTGATGGTGCTGAATTCTGACCACTGGACCACCAGGGAATTCCCCATACTTATTCTTTACTCTCCCAACCAACCCCATCTTGGGGCTTAACTTGGCAGAGAGCACACAATGGGTACTCAATAAATTCCTTTTCCAGTGATTCAGTTAAGTCGCTCAGTCGTGTCCGACTCTTTGTGACCCCATGAATTGCAGCACGCCAGGCCTCCCTGTCCATCACCAACTCCCAGAGTTCACTCAGACTCACGTCCATTGAGTCAGTGATGCCATCCAGCCATTTCATCTTCTCTCGTCCCCTTCTCCTCCTGCCCCCAATCCCTCCCAGCATCAGAGTCTTTTCCAATGAGTCAACTCTTCGCATGAGGTGGCCAAAGTATTGGAGTTTCAGCTTCAACATCAGTCCTTCCAATGAACACCCAGGACTGATCTCCTTTAGGATGGACTGGCTGGATCTCCTTGCAGTCCAAGGGACTCTCAAGAGTCTTCTCTAACACCACAGTTCAAAAGCATCAATTCTTTGGCGCTCAGCTTTCTTCACAGTCCAATTCTCACATCTATACATGACCACTGGAAAAACCATACCCTTGACTAGACAGACCTTTGTTGACAAAATAATGTCTGTGCTTTTTAATATGCTGTCTAGGTTGGTCCTAACTTTCCTTCCAAGGAGTAAGTGTCTTAATTTCATGGCTGCAATCACCATCTACAGTGATTTTGGAGCCCAGGAAAATAAAGTCTGACACTGTTTCCCCATCTATTTCCCATGAAGTGATGGACCATTTGCCATGATCTTAGTTTTCTGAATGTTGAGCTTTAAGCCAACTTTTTCACTCTCCTCTTTCACTTTCATCAAGAGGCTTTTTACTTCCTCTTCACTTTCTGCCATAAGGGTGGTGTCATCTGCATATCTGAGGTTATTGATATTTCTCCCGGCAATCTTGATTCCAGCTTGTGCTTCTTCCAGCCCAGCGTTTCTCATGATGTACTCTGTATATAAGTTAAATAAGCACGGTGACAATATACAGCCTTGACGTACTCCTTTTCCTATTTGGAACCAGTCTGTTGTTCCATGTCCGGTTCTAACTGTTGCTTCCTGACCTGCATATAGATTTCTCAAGAGGCAGGTCAGGTGGTCTGGTATTCCCATCTCGTTCAGAATTTTCCACAGTTTATTGTGAACCACACAGTGATTAGGTCAAGTTTTATATAGTGGTATAATTGTTGAAAAGCTTTTATCACCTTTAGATTCTAAGACCTTTAACAGGTACACTTTCAGAATGATCTGCTCCCTTTCCATCTCCATTTCCAAAGTATATTTCACTAAGCAAATAAATGAGAATCAATGTATCCCCCTATTTTGTTAGACACCAGGTTCCCTTTATTATAGAAAGGCACTTTGGACACTTTCAATAACTGCAGTTATACTGTTGTTGTATGAAAGGGCATTCAAGCCATGGCTTGCGGATCAATTTACTGTCTTTGGGTATCTGATTCCATCACTGAATTTTGGTTGATGTAGCTGCAAAGTCATGTCCAACTCTTTGTGACCCTATGGACTGTAGCCCACCAGGCTCCTCTGTTCATGGGATTTTCCAAGCAAAAATACTGGAGTGTGTTGCCATTTCCTTCTCCAGGGGATTTCACCACCGAGGGATTGAACCTGGGTCTCCTGCATTGCAAGCAGATTCTTTATCAACTGAGCCACCTGGGAAGGCCTCACTGAACTTTACTACCAACTAAAATGCTCTGTGCAGAAAAATATCAATTCATCAACAGCAACCTTTTCCTTCTTCACTCCCCAAACCACCAGTGGTAGTTTTAACCACATCCTTTTAAGCATTTTCTTTTAGGATCCCAATTACTTGAATTTTATTGGGCAGAATATCAGCAACACACACAGAAGTCAAGCCATGTCAAGAACTGGATTCCTCCCTTTACAATGTTTGCCCTGGAGTATCTGACAAGAGGAAAAGGTACATTACAATCAAACTGACAAACCAGTTGGCATTTGGAAAAAGAATATTCAAACCTATTGTCAACACTGAATTGCTGGATCTTCACTGTTAGGATCTGGGATTAACACTAACGCATTATTCATAACATACAGACGAATGATGCAAAGTTTTAAATGCTAAGCCACACCTGATCACTCATTTTTATTTTTGTTCCTGTTCCCTCCTCCTGTTTGTGACAAATGTGAAAAATCATGAGCCCCATGGGTAGTGTTTTTTGCCAAGTAAGTTACAGGTGCCTAATAAATCACAGCAGAAAGGAAAAGAGCTCCAAAGGTCATACAGGCCAACTCCAACCAGGGACTGGGCAGTGTAGAAAAGGGAATGGCAATATAATTTCTTGTGAGTTTTATAACTGAATAAAAATAGTATTTTATTTTTACTTTAATTTATGAATGTTACTTACTATGGGACTGAGAAATATAATCTTACTTCAGGTTTCAATGTACTTAGAAAGTCCTGGTCATCTCAACTTCTAAGGGATTCCGTAGTATCACAGTAAAGCAGGAAGTGTAAATCTTTCCTCCTCCTCTTGCTTTTTTTTTTTAATTGTGATAAAATACACATGACATAAAATTTACCATATAAGCTGTTTTACCTGTACAGTTCTGTGGTATTAAATACATTCATATTATTGTGCACCCATCACCACCATCCACCCCCCCATAACTCTTCCTCTTGTAGAAATGTAACTCTATACCCATTAAAAAGTAACTCCTCATTTTCCCCTCCCCACTTTCTGGCACCCACCTTGATATTTTCTGTCTCTATGATTCTGACTACTCTAAGAACCTCATATGAGTGAAATCATGTGGTATTTGTCTTTTTGTGACTTATTTCACTCAGCACATCCATGTTGTAGCATACTGCAGAATTTCTTTTTAAGGCTGCATGAAAACCCACTGTATGTATATATACCACATTTTGTTTATCCATTTATCAGTAAATGGACAGCTGGGTTGTTTTATATTTTAACTACTGTGAATAATGCTTTGAATACAGTTGAATAAATATCTCTGCTTTTAATTCTTTTGGGTATATACCCAAAGTGGAACTGCTGGATTATATATCAACAAATAGTAATTCTATTTTTAATTTTTTGAGGGAACTATCATACTGTCTTCCTCATTGGCTGTACCATCTTACATTCCCACCAACAGTGCACAAGGGTTCTAATTTCTCCATATCCTTGACAACACTTGCTATTATCTGGGTGGTTTTTTTATGTTGTTGTTCTTGAAGCATCCATTCTAATGGGTGTGAAGTAGTTATCACTATAGTGTTAATTTGCATTTCCCTAGTGATTAGTGATATTGAATATTTTTTCATGTGCTGGTTGGCTATTTGTATATCTTTTTTGGAGAAATGTCTATTCAAGGCTTTTTGCTCATTTAAAAAAATTATTCATTTTTAATTGGGGGATAACTGCTTTACAATGTTGTGGTGGCTTCTGCCATACATCAACATGAGTCAGCCATGGGTATACATATGTCCCCTCCCTCTTGAACCTCCCTCTTCCTCCCATTCCATCCTACACCTCAACGTCGTCATAGAGCACCAGGTTGAGCTCCCTGCGTCATACGGCAAATTTCTGCTATCTATTTTACATATGGAAATGTGTATGTTTCAATGCTGCTCTCTCAATTCATCCCAGCCTCTTCTTCCTCCACTGTGTCCACAAGTCTGTTCTCTCTGTTTGCATTTCCATTGCTGCCCTGCAAACAGGTTCATCAATACCATTTTTCTAGATTCCATATATATGTGTTAATATATGATATTTGTTTTTCTCTTTCTGACTTATTTAACTCTCTATAATGGGCTGTAGGTTCATCCACCTCACTAAGTGACTCAGATGTGTTCTTTTTTATGGCTGAATAATATTCCATTGTATATCTATGTGGAGAAGGCAATGGCACTCCACTCCAGTACTCTTGCCTGGAGAATCCCATGGACAGAGGAGCCTGGTAGGCTGCGGTCCATGGGGTCGCTAGGAGTCGGACACGACTGAGCAACTTTACTTTCACTTTTCACTTTCATGCATTGGAGAAGGAAATGGCAACCCACTCCAGTGTTCTTGCCTGGAGAATCCCAGGGACGGGGGAGCCTGATGGGCTGCCATCTATGGGGTCGCACAGAGTCGGACACGACTGAAGCGACTTAGCACCAGTAGCAGCAGCAGTATATCTATGTACCACAATTTCTTTATCCATTTGTCTGTTGATGGACATCTAGGCTGCCTCTCTGTCCTGGCTATTATAAACAGGGCTGCAGTGAACACAGGGGTACATGTGTCTTTTAGAATTATGGTTTTCTCAAAGTATATGCCCAGCAGTGGGATTTCTGGGTCATATGGTAGCTTTATTCCTAGTTTTTAGAGAAATCTCCATACTGTTCTCCATAGTGGCCATATCAATTTACATTTCCACAAACAGTGTACTACCAGGGCTTCCCCTGGTGGCTCAGCATTAAAGAATCTGCCTGCCAATGACAGTGATACAGGTTCAATTTCTGGGTTGGGAAGATCCCTGGAGAAGGAAATGGCAACCCACTCTAGTACACTTGCCTGGGAAATCCCACAGACAGGGAAGCCTGGCAGGCAAAAGTCCATGAGGCTGCAAAAGGTCAGACGCGACTTAGCAGCTAAATAACAACAGTGTAAGAGGGTTCCCTTTTCTCCACATCCTCTCCAGCATTCACCATTGGTAGTTTTTTTTTTTTTTTATGATGGCTATTCAGACCAGTATGAGATGATACCTCCTTGTGGTTTTGATTTGCATTTCTCTAATAATAAGAAATATTGAACATTTTCCATGTGTTTATTAGCCACCTGTATATCTTCTTTATAGAAATGTCTGTTTAAGTCTTCTGCCCATCTTTTGATTGTTTGTTTTTCTGCCATTGAGCTGCCTGAGCTGCTTGTGTATTTTGGAGATTAATCCTTTGTCAGTAGCTTCATTTGCAATTATTTTCTCCATACTGAGGGTTGTCTTTTCATCTTGTTTATGGTTTCCTTTGCTGTGCAAAAGCTTTTAAGTTTAATTATATCCCATTTTTGTTTTTAATTTCCATTACTCCAGGAGGCAGGTCATAGAGGATCTTGCTGTGATTTATATCAAAAGAGTGATGTTTTCCTCTAACAGTTTTATAGGTTCTGGTTTTATATTTAACTCTTTAACCTATTTTTATTTTATCTTTGTGTATGGTGTTAGGAAGTGTTCTAATTTAATTCTTTTACTTATAGCTGTCCAGTTTTTCCAGCACCATTTACCAAAGAGACTATCTTTTCTCCACTGCATATTCTTTCCTCCTTCTCAAAGATAAGGTGCCTATAGGTACATGGGTTTATCTTAGGGCTTTCTATCTTACTCCACTGGTCTATATTTCTGTTTTTGTGCCAGTACCATACTGTCTTGATGACTGTAGCTTTGTAGTATAGTCTGAAGTCAGGAAAGTTGATTCCTCCAACTTCGTTCTTCTTTCTCAAGATTGCTTTGGCTATTCAGGGTCTTTGTGTTTCCATATGAATTGTGAAATTTTTTGTTTTATTTCTGTGAAAAGTACCATTGGCAATTAGATATAAAGTGAAAAGTGAAAGTGTTAGCCACTCAAGTTGTGTCTGACTCTTTGCGACTCCATGGTTTGTCCATGGAATTCTCCAGGCAAGAACTTGACAGGCATTGCATCAAATCTGTAGATTGCTTTGGGTAGTATATAGTAATTTTCACAATGTTGATTCTTCTAATCCAGGAACATGGTCTATCTCTCCATCTGTTCATGTTATCTTTGATTTCTTTCATTAGTGTCTTATAGTTTTCTGCTCTTTTGTCTCCTTGCTGCTGCTGCTGCTGCTGCTAAGTTGCTTCAGTCATGTCTGACTCTGTGCAACCCCATAGACGGCAGTCCACCAGGCTCCTCCATCCCTGGGATTCTCCAGGCAAGAACACTGGAGTGGGTTGCCATTTCCTTCTCCAATGCATGAAAGTGAAAAGTGAAAGTGAAGTTGCTCAGTCATGTCCGACTCTAGCGACCCCATGGACTGCAGCCTACCAGGCTCCTCCGTCCATGGGATTTTCTAGGCAAAAGTACTGGAGTGGGGTGCCATTAGGTAGGCTTATTCCTAGTTATTCTTTTTATTGTAATGGTGAATGGGACTGATTCCTTAATTTCTCTTTCTGATTTTTCATTGTTAGTATATAGAAATACAAGGGATTTCTGTGTATTGACTTTGTATCCTGTGACTTTTCTAAATCACTGATTAGCTATAGTAGTTTTCTGATCATACCTATAGGGTTTTCTACAGATAGTATCATGTTGTCTGTAAGTAGTGAGAGTTTTACTTCTTTTTCAGCCTGAATTCCTTTTATTTCTTTTTCTTCTCTGACTGCCATGGCTAGGACTTCCATAATTATGTTGAATAACAGTGGCAAGAGTGTTGCCCATTTTTTAATTGGTTGCTTTGTTGTTGCTGAGTTTTATTTTTTATATTTTTAATTTTTATTTTCTTTTTTGGCCACACTGTGTCTTTACTGTCGTATGAGGGCTCTCTCTAGCTGCACTGAGCATGAGTTACTTTCTGGTTGTGGTGCGTGGGCCTCTCACTGCGGTGGCTTCTCTTGTTGTCAAACGCAGGCCCTAGAGTGCCTAGGCTTCAGTAGGTGCAGCTCACAGTCTCTACAGCACAGGGTTAGCAGTTGCGTACACAGGCTTAGTTGCTGCACAGCATGCAGGATCTTTCCAGACCAGGGACTGAACTGGTATCCCTTGCGCTGGCAGGTGGATTCTCAACCACTGGACACCACTAAGGAAGACCTGTTGTTGAGTTTTAGAAGTTTTCTATACATTCTGGGTATTAATCCGTTATCTGATATATGATTTGCAAACATTTTCTTCCATTGTGTAGGTTGCCTTTTTACTGTGGATACTGTCTTTAAATGTATAAAAAAAATTTTACTTAAATAAAATCCAATCTATTTTTTTCTTACTTGTTCCATTGGTGTTATATCCAAGAAATCACTGCCAAATCCAGTATCATGAAGCGTTTGTCCTATTTTTCTTTTAAAAGTTTTCTACACAGTCATTACATGTTTTTACTGCACTGAAACTTTTATTAACATATAATATCCTTCTTTATCTTTTGTAACTTTTTTTAACTTTCACTTTGATCTAAAATCTATTTATTCTTATATCTGTATAGTCATCACTGTGCTCTTTCAGTCACTACTTGCATGGAGTATCTTTTTTTCATCTATTCATTTTCAATCTGTTTGTGTCTTTGGGTCTCAAGTGAGTTTCATATAGACAGCATATAGTTGGATCATGTGGGCTTCTTTTGTTTTTATTAAAGTACAGTTATTTACAATATTTTGTTAGTTTCAGGTGTACAGGGAAGTGATTCAGTTATATTTTTTCAGATTATTTTAAATGATAGGTTATTACAAGATATTAAATGGTTTCCTGCAATATACAGTAAATCTTGTGGCTTATCTGTTTCATATACAGTAGTGTTTATCTGTTGAGCCCATACTCCTAATTCATGCCCTTACTTACTTTCCCCTTTGGTAACCATAAGTTTGTTTTCTATGTCTGAGTCTGTTACTGTTTTGTAAAAGATTCATTTGTATTATTTTTTAGATTTCACATATAAATGATATCATGTTGTCTCTCTGTCTTATTTATTTCATTTGGCATGATATTTTCTAGCTCCATCCATGATGCTGCAAATGGCAATATTTCATTCTTTTTTGGATCATGTGTTTTTAGCCATCCTGCCAATCTCTGTCTTCTGAGTGAAGAGTTTAACCCATCTATACTTGAAGTAATTCCTGATAAGGAGGAACTTACTTCTGTCTATGTGTCTTCAACATGCCTTATAGTTTTTTACCCCTCATTTCCTACATTACTATCTTCTTTTGTTGATTTTTTGTAGTGAAAAGTCTAAATTTCTTTCTCATTTCCTTTTGTGTATATTCTACAACTACTTTCTTTGTGGTTACCATGGGGATTACATTCAACATGCTGAAGTTTTAATACTCAAATCTGAATTTATACCAGCTTAACATCAATAATAAGCAAGAACTCTGCTCCTTTACAGTTCTCTGATGATCTCTTTCCATTGCTTATGTCACACAATTAAAATTTTATACACTGCAAACTCCCAAAACATAAATAATTCTTATAAATGCATGAATCTCTTAAATTACATGGAAAACAAGATTTGAAGTGACAAACCAAAGTTACAATAATACTATCTTTCACAATAGAAATGTTTTTCTTTAAATGAATTACTGTCTTAAATCATACAGAAAACAAGTGCAATTCCAAGTCATTCATTCTTGTAGTAATATTAGCTTTATAATTGCCCATGTATTTACTTTTCTAGAGATTCTTACTAGTATTTCTCCAAATGGTATTGAGTTACTGTCTTGTACACTTTCATTTCACTTTTCAGGACTCCCAAGCATTTCTTTCAGGTTGGGTCTAGCAGTCACAAACTCCCTCAGCTTTTACCTCTCTGGGAATGTCTTAATTTCTCTCTCATTTTTGAAGGGCAATTTTGCTGGATATAGGATTCTTGGTTGACAGTTTCTTTCTTTTAGAACTTTGCATACATTTGGTCAACTGTCTTCTGGCCTCCAAAATTTCTGATCAGAAGTCTGCTTGTAATCTTATTGATGATTCCTTGTATGTGATGGTTCACTTCTCTTTTGGTGCTCTTATGATTCTTTGACTTTGAAAATCTGCTTATAATGTGTTTTGATGTGGGTCTCTGAATTCACCTTCTTGGAGTTTGAGATTTTTGGTTGGGAAGTGGTCAAACATTATTTCCTCAATGTTTCTCTCTGTTCTGTCCTCTTTCTCTATTTCCTGCCTCCCTCCTTCCCTCTATTTCTGGACTCCCACAATGCATATACTGGTCTGCCTGATGGTATCCCAGGGGTCCCTTAGGCTTTGCTTGCTTCTTGTCAGTATTCACTTTCTGTCCTTCACACTTGATAACTTCCAAATTCCTATTTTCCTTTTTTGGCCATGCTGTGCAGCTTGTGGGATCTTAGTTTCCCAACCAGGGATCAAATCTAGGCCCTGGCAGTGAAAGCACTGGGGCCTAATCAGTGGTCACCTAGGAAATTCCCCAAACTCCTATTTTCAAATTCACTGATTCCTTCTTCTACCTGCTCAAATCTGCCTTTGAAACCCTCTAGTCAATTTTTCATTTCAGTAACTGAACTTTTCAGCCCCAGAATTTCTTTTTAGGTTTTCTATCTCTTTATTAATATTTCCATTTTGTTCATACATTGTTTTCTTGGCTTTCTCCACATCTTCCTTTAGTTCTTTTGAGATTTAAGACAGGTGTTTTAAAGTCTCTGTCTAGCAGATCTGCCATCAGGTCTTTCTCAGGGACAGTTTATGTTGATTTTTTTCCCCCTTTGAATGGGCCATACCTTGCTATTTCTTTGTATGCCTTGTGATTTTTTGTTGAACACTGGTTACTTGAATCTAATAAAACAGTAACTCTGGAAATCAGATTTTTTTCTCCCCTTTCCCAGAACTTGCTGATTTTTCCTTTTTTGTTTGTTGTTTGTTTGTTTTTATGATTGTTATAGAGTTTTTTTGTGTTATGGATCAGCCTGAGGTGTAAATTTAATGTTTTCTCAGGTCTTTCCTGATCCTTTCCCCAGGCATGCACAATCACTTTCTAACTTTCCACATATATGTGGTTGTTTTTGAATGTCCTAGACTTTAACAATATGAGGAGATTCAACAAAATGGTTACCTGTTTACCCCTCTGTGATCAGAGCAACAATCAGCACCCTGAGATACAGCCCTGATACCTAGAAGAAAGGGTTCTTTTTGCCCATCTCAGCTCCCTCGCGTTCTGTGTGCAAACTGCATGCACAGCTGCCTGGCACTGGCTAAGGGTGGGAGGATAGGTAGTTGCTACTGTGTACAGCCAAACTTGACAGAAATAGCCACAATTTACCCTTCAATTCTTCCCCTGGAAGTTGTAAGCCCTCAACAGACTCCAAAGTTCTAAAATAGTTACATCAGACAGATTCTGCCTGTGCAACTGCTGCATAAGCGGGGAAACAGATTCCTGGTCCTTTCTACTTTGCCACTTTTCCAGAATCCCTCCTTCTCTTTTTAATAATATTTTTTGACTTTTTTTTTTTTTTTCCAGTAAGGCCATAAATTAATTCTATGTCCAATGGCTTTAAAAGTAGAAATCTATATAGCTTATTAGGCTTCTCTGGTCCTGAGAAGACTGTTGTCAATTAATGCCTTGCATACTAGATTGTTTGGGGGAAGGTAGGGTGCTGGCATGGGGTCTGGGGTCAGGCAATAAGTTTGGGGAATAGGTTTATTCCCCAGTAGGTTTATTAGCTTATAAACCCCAATAGGTTTTAGTTTTAAAACCCAACCCTTATTTCCAATGCTTCTTCCTTGCCTCCCATCACAAAGGCTGAAAAGCCAGATACTTACTTTTCCAGTTACACATGCAGCTAAGATTAAATCTGTCATACCGTTCAGGCCAATGAGACACAGAAAACTACTGGGAGTCAGGGTAGAAGACTGCATTTCTGGGAAAGCATTTACTTCCTTACAAAAGGGAAAGCTGCTGCTGCTAAGTCACTTCAGTCGTGTCCGACTCTGTGCAACCCCATAGACGGCAGCCCACCAGGCTCCCCCGTCCCTGGGATTCTCCAGGCAAGAACACTGGAGTGGGTTGCCATTTCCTTCTCCAATGCATGAAAGTGAAAAGTGAAAGTGAAGTCGCTCAGTCGTGTCCGACTCTTAGCGACCCCATGGACTGCAGCCCACCAGGCTCCTCCATCCATGGGATTTTCCAGGCAAGAGCACAGAGTGGGGTGCCATTGCCTTCTGGTGCTATTCCTTTTTTCTTCCTTATCTGACAGTGAGGCAACAAAACTTGAGAGTGAAAGGTAAAATAGATTAAAAAAAGGGCAGAGCAGAGAGGCAGAAAGAGCTGTCTTCAACAACCTTGCTTAACTGCTCCACCTTAATTCTTAGAACTTCTTGTGTTACATGTATTTATAAAGTTTTAAGTTACTGTTAGGTATCAGCAACTGAAACCATTCCTAACCCATACATAATGGTTTTCAGAATATAGATTTTTCCTCATTTTCTATTTAAGGAACGTGGATATGGAATATGCACTAAAATATCTTGCTCTATGTCTTCAAGAATATTATCAATTGTACTCTACTGCAGAATTCCATTTTCACTTTCACACAGTATACCAAATAAATTATTCTATCTCATCATCAGCTATAGCCTCCCGGGCTCCTTAAAAACAATGGCTACACATTGTCTGGGCTTTGGGAAGGAACAAAACAGTAAGAGTGAAGCTACCTATGATGCTGCTCTTGAAACTGAAGCAGTTGAAGATTACTAAGGTATGGAGGCTGAGTCTGAACCACATCTTTTCTTATTCCTGGCTGCTCCTCTTCCTCAATACTTAATGGCTGGCTCTTCATTAAACACCAGGATACTCTTGGGAACTATGCTAAGGATTTAACAACAGTAGATCCATTATCTTTCTTTAGATGGCAGCTACTTGGATAGATTAAATGCTCAACAAACTTTAAAGGACCAGTGTCTAAGAGCACAGAAATCCCAGGGACAATTCAGCAGGGCTGAGTCCTGTGTCAGTTACATGGTTAATTGCTTTCTCCATAGCTCTTGCCTAATGGTAGACCTTTTAGTATTTTACTTTCCAGATGTAGCCACTTAGTTGGGGTACCATTAAAGCTCCCTAAGGAACAGCTTTAGTTCTTAACCAAGCAAGGAAAGCTTCTTTTTGGGTCAAATGATTACCACACAGTCCTATTACATTCTTACTGATATTACAAGCTTATATTTTTCAATCTCATTTCTCTTCCCAAATTCTTACTAGGATATTATGAACTCTTAAAAAAAATCAAATACTTTTATTTTTAAATTTCCTACACAGTAAAAAAAAAAAAAATGTTGTCATTCCTGGGACTCACACATATGGGTGGAAGGACAAACATGCAGTGTGAACAGTGTGGACCTTAACCATTAAAGTTAGGAAAATCTACTACACTGTGTTTTTCTCTTGGGGTGCAAAAAATTTCATTATGGAAAAAGAATACTCTAACACATCTAAACACATCTCAGATATGCAGATGACACCACCCTTATGGAAGAAAGTGAAAAGGAACTAAAGAGCCTCTTGATGAAAGTGAAAGAGGAGTGAAAAAGCTGGCTTAAAACTCAACATTCAAAAAACTAAGATCATGGCATCCCGTCCCATCACTTGATGGCAAATAGATGGGAAAACAATGGCTCCAAAATCATTGCAGATGGTGACTAGAGCCATGAAATTAAAAGATGCTTGCTCCTTGGAAGAAAAGCTATGCCTAACCTAGAGAGCATATTAAAACGCAGAGAGATTACTTTGCCAACAAAGGTCTGTCTAGTCAAAGCTATGGTTTTTCCAGTAGTCATGTATGGATGTGAGAGTTGGACCATAAAGAAAGCTGAGCACCAAAGAAATGATGCTTTTGAATTGTGCTGTTGGAGAAGACTCTTGAGAGTCCCTTGGACTGCAAGGAGATCCAACCAGTCGATCCTAAAGGAAATCAGTCCTGAATAGTCACTGGAAGAACTGATGCTGAAGCTCCAATACTTTGGCCACTTGATGCAAAGAACTGACTCACTGGAAAAGCCCCTGATGCTGGGAAAGACTGAAGGCAGGAGGAGACAGGGAAGATAGAGGATGAGATGGATGGATAGCAACAGCGACTCAATGGATATGAATTTAAGCAAGCGCCGAGAATCGGTGGACATGGAAGCCTGGCATGCTGCAGTCCATGGGTTCACAAAGAGTCAGACACGACAGTGCAACTGAACTGAACCAACTGAAACACATCTTGTAAATACAGGAGATTCTGAATGCTTACAATAAGCTGAGCAGAGCATATATGAGTCACAGAACAGAGTATACAATAACTAAAACCCTGCCTTGTAAAGGCATATAGAACTTACTACTGTAACAGTTAAGCCAAAAGAAAAATTAAGCTGAGGGAAAGAGAGAGAGAAAGATGGAGGGGAGAGCGGAAGGAGAGAGAGAGATCTGTCTCTCTAAAAGTGTGCTTAGATTGTTGGGGCAAGCTTACAAGATTACACTCACTCACTCTAAATAATTCCAAAACACAGCAATGCATTTTTGTTTTAAATAAACTATCAAATCTTAAGTGCCCTGAGCCTTAGCAACCACAGAAGAGGTTACAGGCTGATAAAGAAATGGGCAAAGACAAAGACTCAAATGGTTTGGCAGCCTCTAGAATAAACCATCTTATAGCTGTTAGGGGAAGCACACTGACTGAAACCCCCCAGCCTGGCCAGGTACCATAGTAACCATCTGAGTGAGTTATTTTATGACAGGAGGTCCTGGTAAGGAACACATAACTAAAAAGCCACTACTAACCAGAAGAGTTTGGGAAAGGTCAAAAGGAGACGCCACGTGTCCTATCACCTCCCAGAATCCTTCTTGCTGACATCTATCTGAGCTGAGCAATGTGTGCACCACCAGGAAGGACTCTGAGTCAGAACAATTGGCCAAAGACAACCAGGAAATGAATCCCACACCATAAAATCCAAGACTGCTAGCCATGTGGCAGAGCAGTCCTCTTGGGTTCCCGTACCCTACTGCTCTCCGCCCGGCCCTCCTTCCCAATAACGTCTCTTGCTTTGTCAGCTCATGTATCTCCTTAGGTAATTCATTTCCGAGTGTTAATCTTTTGGGCCCCGGAAGGGTCCCCCTTCCTGCAACACAGGTATACTGATTCTGCCTTGCCACCTTAATTTAATGCAGCAAAAACTTCTTACCCCAATTTGTTGACATACTTGGCTGATATATTTTTGTGTCTAAATAGTTTTTAAATAAAACCAGGCAAATGGTAAACTTACTAAACTTTGAATGTTTGCTTTTTAGACATTAGAGATAAATTTTAGAATGCTGGCCACTGAATAGATGTCTATAATAAAAGAACACAGGCAGGCCGAGGAAAAGAATGGAATCTATGCTGCCTAACAGTAACACTTATCCACATGCTACTTGACTTTCATAGTGATCCAAAATAGCAACAACATCAGGTAGTGGGGAAACTGCCCCTGCTAACCTCTCCAGCCTCATCTTCTGCTGCTCTGCATCACAATTTGTGCTCCAGCAACATAAAACTATATGCAGTTTCTCTGAACATGATATGCTGCTTCATTTTTTTGTATATGCTGTTCTCTTATGTGCAGAATACTCTTATCCACCTTCTGTCTGGCAAATTTCTACTTATCTTTCAAAACTAGTTAAAGCATCATTTCCTCCATGAAACCTTCCCTCATGTTTAATAGACCTCTCAATACTTGTGAATACTTACAAGTAACTACATTTTTATGTCTGCTTCCCCTATGAGACAGTGAATATGTTGATGTCTTACACATCTTTCTGTCACAGTATCTAGTGTTATGCCGAGCACGTTGCAGATATTCAAAAAAAATTTTTTAATTAAACTGAATCCACAAAAGCTAAAGAGAAGATCTGAAGAAAATGAGAAAATTATTCATTGACTAGTTTCTGTAAACCTGTTTCCAGGCTTACTCAAGTTTGGAGGTATCTAGCAAACTACACAAAGGGAAATGCCTTGATTTTAACAATGGATCTTTTTTGTGCACACAGTCTCTTACTAGAGACCTTTGTGAAAACCAATAGTCAATTTTTGATTGTGGTTTAAAATGATAACAAATTGCTCCAATTACATAGAACCTCCATCCATTCGGTGGTAACGGGATCCTCTTAACCATCATATCCCATTATAGCATGTCCATTCATCAGTTAGGGGAAGATAGGAGAGAAAGGATAAATATAAAAGCCATTACATACCAATGGGTGTCAGGGAGGAGTTAATAAGACTCCGGTACTCCTAGTTTCCACTTTTTGGCAACAAACCACTACCGCAACATGGTAGGCCAATAGTGGCTCCCATACTAGCTCACTAGAGTTGACAAAGTACCACAAACCTGCGGGCGTAAATAACAATTTATTGTCTCATAATTCTGGAGGCCAGAGTTTGAAATCAAGATGTCAGCAGGGCTTGCTCCTTCTGAAGGATGTAAAGGGGAATTCAACCCATGTTCCTCTCCAGCTTCTGGTGGTTTACCAGTGATCTTTGGTGTTCCATGGCTTGTGGCAGCATAACTCCATCTTTTATGCCCTGGGTATACATCTGTGTCCCATTTTCTCTTTTTATAAGGACATCAGTTACACTGGATTGGAGACCTACTCTACTCCAGTATGACCTCATTATCAACTAATTACATCTATGATCCTATTTCCAAATAAGATCACATTTTGAGGTACTTGGGTTTAAGATTTCAACATGTATATTTAGGGGCATAATTCAACTCATAACAGCTCCCCAAAATATGCCCATGTCCTAATTCCTAGAACCCATGAATGTTACTTTATGCTACTGCTGCTAAGTCGCTTCAGTTGCGTCCGACTCTGTGCGACCCCATAGACGGCAGCCCACCAGGCTCCCCCGTCCCTGGGATTCTCCAGGCAAGAACACAGGAGTGGGTTGCCATTTCCTTCTCCAATATGTTACTTTATATGATGACTATATTAAAGGTTTTGAGATGAAGAGGTTATCCTGGATTATACAATTAGGCTCTCAATGCCATCACAAGCACCGCTGTTAAGAGAGGTGCTTATAGACAAAGAAAAAGGTGATGTGAAGGCAGAATCAGAGACTGGAATGATGTGGCCACAAGCCAAAAAATGCTGGCAGTCATCAGAAGCTGGAAGAGGTAAGGAGGTAAGGAAAGGATTCTCCTGAGAGCCTCGAGAGGGGTTGTGGCGCTGCCTGCACCTTGATTTTGGACTTCTGGCCACCTGAACTGTGAGCATAACAAATATGGTGTATATTAAACCAACTATCAGTAATCAATAGTCACTTTAAATGTCAATAGTCTAAATACATCAATTAAAAGAGATGATCAGAGTGGATCAAAAAACAAGACCTGGACTTCCCTGGTGGCTCAATGGTAAAGAATCTGCGTCAATGGAGGGGACACAGGTTCGATTCTGGGTCAGGGAAGATCCCACATGCCACAGGACAAATAAGCCTGTGCTCTACAACTACTGAATCAGCACTCTAGGGCCCACAAGCCACAACTACTGAGCCCACATGCTGCAACTACTGAAGCTTGCAGACTCTAGGGCCCGTGCTCTGCAAAGCCCTCACACTCCAACTAGAGAGCAGCCTGTGCTCTCCACAACTAGAGAAAGCCCGTGTGCAGGATTAAAGACCCAGCACAGCCAAAAATAAATAAATAAATAAAACAAGACCCAACTATATGTTGTTTACCAGAAACTCAGTATAAGTATAAAGACATATATAGATTCAAAGTATGGGATAGGGAGGGGACGAGTATATGCCTATGGCTGCCTCATACTGATGTATGGCAGAAACTATTCCAATATTGTAAAGTTAAACCACCACAATATTTTAAGTTCAGTTCAGTTCAGTTGCTCAATGGTGTCTCTTTGCGACCCCATGGACTGCAGCACGCCAGGCCTCCTTGTCCATCACCAACTCTCAGAGCTTTCTCAAACTCATCTTCATCGAGTTGGTGACGTCATCTCATATTCTGTCGCCCCCTTCTCCTCCTGCCCTCAATCTTTCCCAGCACCAGGGTCTTTTCAAATGAATCAGTTCTTCGCATCAGGTGGCCAGAGTATTGGAGCTTCAGCTTCAGCATCAGTCCTTCTAATGAATATTCAGGACTGATTTCCTTTACGATTGACTGGTTTGATCTCCTTGCTGTCAAAGGGACTCTCAAGAGTCTTCTCCAACAGCACAGTTCAAAAGCATCTATTCTTTGGTGCTCAGCTTTCTTTATGGTCCGACTCTCACATGTATACATGATCACTGGAAATCCTGTAATTTTGACTATACAGACCTTTGTCGATAAAGTAATGTTTCTGCTTTTTAATATGCTGTCTAGGTTGGTCACAGCTTTTCTTCCAAGGAGCAAGTGTCTTTTAATTTCATGGCTGCAGTCACCATCTGCAGTGATTTTGGAGCCCAGAAAAATAAAGTCTGACACTGTTTCCACTGTTTCCCCATCTATTTCCCATGAAGTGATGGGACCGGATGCCATGATCTTCGTTTTCTGAATGTTGAGCTTTAAGCCAACTTTTTCACTCTCCTCTTTCACTTTCACCAAGAGGTTCTTTAGTTCCTCTTTGCTTTCTGTCATAAGGGTGATGTCATCTGCGTATCTGAGGCTATTGATATTTCTCCTAGCAATCTTGATTCCAGCTTGTGCTTCATCCAGTCCAGCATTCCACATGATGTATTCTGCATATAAGTTAAATAAGCAGGGTGACAATATACAGCCTTGATGTACTCCCTTCCCAATTTGGAACCAGTCTGTTGTTCCATGTCCAGTTCTAACTGTTGCTTCTTGACCTGCATACAGATTTCTCAGGAGGCAGGTCAAGTGGTCTGGTATTCCCATCTCTTGAAGGATTTCCCAGTTTATTGTGATCTACACAGTCAAAGGCTTTAGAGTAGTCAATGAAGCAGAAGTAGATATTCTTCTGGAATTCTCTTGCTTTTTCTATTATCCAACAGATGTTGGCAATTTGACCTCTGGTAAGACTAGGGATCTCTTCAAGAAAATCAGAGATACCAAAGGAACATTTCATGCAAAGATGGGCTCAATAAAGGACAGAAATGGTATGGACCTAAGAGAAGCAGAAGATATTAAGAAGAGATGACAAGAATACACAGAAGAACTGTACAAAAAAGATCTTCACGACCCAGATAATCACAATAGTGTGATCACTGACCTAGAGCCAGACATCCTGGAATGTGAAGTCAAGTGGGCCTTAGAAAGCATCACTACAAACAAAGCTAGTGGAGGTGATGGAATTCCAGTGGAGCTATTTCAAATCCTGAAAGATGATGCTGTGAAAGTGCTGCACTCAATATGCCAGCAAATTTGGAAAACTCAGCAGTGGCCACAGGACTGGAAAAGGTCAGTTTTCATTCCAATCCCAAAGAAAGGCAATGCCAAAGAATGCTCAAACTACTGCACAATTGCACTCATCTCACACACTAGTAAAGTAATGCTCAAAATTCTCCAAGCCAGGCTTCAGCAATATGTGAACCGTGAACTTCCTGATGTTCAAGCTGGTTTTAGAAAAGGCAGAGGAACCAGAGATCAAATTGCCAACATCCGCTGGATCATGGAAAAAGCAATTGGGTGGTAGTTTGAACATTCTTTGGCATTGCTTTTCTTTGGGATTGGAATGAAAACTGACCTTTTCCAGTCCTGTGGCCACTGCTGAGTTTTCCAAATTTGCTGGCATATTGAGTGCAGCACTTAACAGCATCATCTTTTAGGATTTGAAATAGCTCAGCCGGAATTCCATCCCCTCCATTAGCTTTGTTCATAGTGATGCTTCCTAAGGCCCACTTGACTTCACACTCCAGGATGTCTGGCTCTACGTGAGTGATCACACCATCGTGGTTATCTGGGTCATGAAGATCTTTTTTGTATAATTCTTCTGTGTTTTCTTGCCACCTCTTCTTAATACCTTCTGCTTCTGTTAGGTCTATACCTACTTTCCTGTCCTTTATTGTGCCAATTTTTGCATGATACATTCCTTTGGTATCTCTAATTTTCTTGAAGAGATCTCTAGTCTTTCCCATTCTATTGTTTTCCTCTATTTCTTTGCAATATTGTAAAGTTATTTTAAATATTATCTTCCAATTAAAATAAAAATTTTAAAAAGTAAAGGAATGGAGAAAAATACCATGGTAACACTAGTCAAAAGGAAGGGGAGGAGCTATATTAATTTCAGACAGAACAGTCTTCAAAGCAAGGAAAGTCATCAGGGCTAAAGAGAGGCATTACATAATGATAAAGGGATAAATACTCCAAAAAGACAAAAAAAAAAAATTCTTTAATATGTATGTACATAACAACAGAGCATCAAAACATGTGACCCCAAAACTGACAGAACTGCTAGGAAAAACAGATAAACCAACTATTAGAGTTGGTGACTTTAACATTCTTCTATCAGAAATGGACAGATCAGCAGGTAGGAAATCAGGAAGGACACAGCTGAACTCAACAACACCATCAATCAACTGAATATAATTGACATCTATAGAAAACTTCATCCAAGAATAGCAGATTACATGTTCTTCTCAAGTTCACATGGAAGGAACATTCACTAGGACAGACCTTAACAAATAATCATACACTATCTGCTCTCAGATCACAATGGACTTGAAAAAGAAGAACAAATTAAAGCCAAAGTAAGTAAAAGAAAATTAATAAAAATCAGAACAGAAATAAAATATAATTAAATACAAGAAATCAATAAAGCCAAAACCTGATTCTTTGAAAAGGTCAATAAAGTTGATAAACCTTTAGACAGGCCAAGAAAGAGAGAAGACACAAATTACTAGGACCAGATATCAAAGAGGGGCATCACTCCAGATTGCATGGATGTTAAAAGGATAATAAAGGACTATTATGAATAATGCTATGTCCACAAACTTGATAACCTAGATGAAATGGACCAATTCCTTAAAAGACACAATCTGCTAAAACTCACACAAGAAGAAACGGACAATCTGAAAAGGCCTGTATCTTTTAAACAGATTGACTCAACAATTAACAACTTTCCAAAACAGAAAGCACCAGGCCCAGATGTGTTCATTGCTGAATTCTACCAAACATTTAAGGAATAAACTATACAAATTTTCTTCAGTCTCCTCTAGAGGACAGAAGCAGAGAGAAAACTTCTAACTTATTCTGTGAGGCCAACATTACTCAAAGCCAAACCAGAGAAAGACATTACAAGAAAATATGACTACAAACCATTCTCTCTGATGAACATTAATGCAAAAATCCCCAACAAAATATTAGTAAATCAAATCCAACAGTGTATAAAAAGTTATACACCACAACCAAGTGGGATTTATTTCAAGTATGCCAGGCTTGTTCAACATTCAAAAATAATGGAATGCAATCCATCACATCAGCAGGCTAAAGAAGAAAAATCTCATGATCATATCAATAGATAAAGAAAAAGCACTTGACAAAATCTTGCATGAATTCATGATAAAAACTCTCAGCAAACTAAGAGTATATGGGAACTTCATTAACTTGATAAACAACATCTACAAAATACCTACAGTTAACACTAAATGGTGAAAAGCTCAAAGCTTTTCTGCTAAAATCAAGAACAAAGCAATGACATGCCCCACTCTCACCACTCTTTTTCAACATTGTACTGGATACACTAGCTAATGCAATAAGATAAGAAAAGGAAATAAAAGTCATAGAGATCAGGAAGGAAAAAAGAAAACTGTTTGCAGTTGACATGATCATCTATGTAGAAAATCCAAAAGAAATAACAAAAAACTCTAAGAATAAATTATAGCAAAATTTCAGGATACAAGGTTAATACACAGTCATCATCTGTTTACTATATACCAGAAATAAACATGTAGGGTTTGAAATTAAAAACACAATGCCATTTACATTAGTACCTCCCCAAATTAAATACATAGGTATAAATCTAACAAAATATGTGAAAGATCTACATGAGAAAAATTATAAAATTCTGATGAATGAAATCAAAGAACAACTAAATGGGTATTTATTATAAAGATGATATAATTTCTTCCCAACTTGATCTATATATTTAATGCAATCCCAATCAAAATCCCAGCAAATCCCACAAAATTATTGTGGATGTCAACAATCTGATTCTAAAGTTTATATGGAGAGGCAAAAAACCCCAAATAGCCAGCATAATACTGAAGAAGAACAATGTTGATGGACCAACAATACCTATCTCCAAGATACACTATAAAGCTATGGGTAATCAAGATGTAGTATTGGTGAAAGAACAGATTAAAAGATCAATGGAACAGAGCAGAGAGTCCAGTAACAGACCCATCTAAATCTAGTCAATTTATTTTTAACAAAGGAGCAAAGACACAAACATTCTTCTCAGGTGCACATGAAATAGTCTCCAGGATGAATCACATGTTAGGCCACAAAACAGTCTTAATAAGTTTAAGAATACTGAAGTCATACCAAGCATATTTTCAGACCAGAATGGTATGAAACTAGAAATTAGTCACATGAAGAAAACTAGAAAATTCACAAATATGTGGAAATGACATATGCTACTGAACAACCAATAGGTCAACAAAGAACTTGAAAGAGAAATAAATTCCTTTAGAGAAAGTAAAATGGAAATATAAAATACTGAAATTTATGGTATGCAGCAGAAGCAGTTCTAAGAGGGAAGCTAAGAGCAATAAATGCCTACCTCAAGAAATAAGAAAAATCTCAAATAAACAACCTAACTTTATAGTTCAAGGAACTTAAAAAAGAACAAACAAGGCCTGAAGTTAGGAGAAGGAAAGAAACAACAAAGATCAGAGCAGAAATAAATGAATTAGAGACTAAAAAGACAATTAAAAAGATCAGAGAAACCAAGAGCTGGTTCTTTGAAAAGATAAACAAAATTGACAAACATTTAGCTAGAATCACCAAAAAAAAGAGCACTAAATAAAGCAACAAGAAAAACCAAACAGAAATGAAAGAGGAGACAGTACAAGTGATACCTCAGAAATACAAAGTATCATATGAGACTACTACAAACAACTGTAAGTCAACAAACTGGACAACCTAAGAGATATGGATAAATTCCTAAAAACATACAAGTATCCAAGACTGAGTCATGAAGAAATAGAAAATATGAACAGACTGTTTACCAGTAAGGAGTTTGAATCAGTAAACAAAAGCCTCCCAACAGACACAGGTCCAGGACCAGATGAACTCTACCAAGCATTCAAAGAATTAATACCAATCCTCAAACACCCAAAATATTAAAGAAGAGGGAATACTTACAAACTCATTTTACAAGGCCAGCATTACCCTGACACCAAAACCACAACACCACAAGAAAAGAAAATTATGGGCCAATATCCCTGATAAACATAAACGCAAAAATCCTCAACACCATATTAATAGAATTCAACAATACCTTAAGAGGAATCATATACCATGGTCAAATGGGATTTATTCTAGGGATACAAGGATGGTTCAGTATCCAATACACCAATCAGTGTGATATACCACATTTACCAAATGAAGGATAAAAAGTATTCCATCATCTCACTAGATGCAGAAAACATATGACAAAGTTCAACATTAGTTATGATAAAAATTCTCAACAAAGTGGTATAGAGGGAACATACCTCAGTGTAATAAAGGTCACACATGACAAGCCCATAACATCATACTGAACAATGAAAAGCTGACGTTTTCCTCTAAGATCGGGAACAAAACAAAACACCACATTTACCATTTTTATTCAACACAGTATTGGAAGTCCTAGCTACAACAGATAGGCAAGAAAAAGAAATACAAGTAATCCAAATTGGAAAGGAAGAAGTAAAACTGTCATTATTTGCAGATGATACATAGAAAACCCTAAAGACCACCAAAAAATTCTTAAAGTGAATTCAGCAAAGGCTGAGGATATAAAATCAATATACAAAAAAATGTTGTATTTCTACACACTAATAATGAACTATCATAAAGAAAAATTAAGAAAACAATACCATTTATAATTGCATCAAAAAGAATAAAATACCCAAGAATAAATATCACCACAAAAGTGAAAGGCCTGTACACTGAAAACTCTTAAGACACTGACAAAAGAAACGAAAGAAGACACAAATAAACGGAAAGATAATCAGTTCATGGACTGGAAGAATTAATATTGTTAAAATGCCCATACTATCCAAAGCACTATACAGGTTCAGTGCAATCCTTACCAAAATTCTAATGGCATTTCTTACAAAAAGAACAACCCTAAAATGTGTATGGAAGCACAAAAGAATCCAAATAGTCAATGAAATCTTGAGAAAGAACAAACCTGGAGGCATCATGCTCCTTGATTTCAAACTATATCACAAAGCTATAGTAATCAAAACTGTATGATACTGGCATAAAAACCAACATACATATCAATGAAAGAGAGCCCAAGATAAACCCATGCATATATTGCTAATTTATGACAAGACTATATAATGGGAGAAAGGGGAGTCTCCTCAAAAAACAGTGTTTGGAAAACTGGACAGTCACGTGCAAAGGAGTCAACACTGGACCACTATCTAATACCAAATACAAATATTAAAATTCAAAATGGATTAAAAACTTGAATGTAAGACCTGAAACCATAAAACTCTTTAAGGAAAAAATAAGAGGCAATAAGCTCCTTGCCATCCATACTGCTGACTGTTTTTTGAATCTGACACCAAAAGCAAAGGCAGAAAAAACAAAAAACAAGTGAGAATACAACAAACTAAGAAGCTTCTGCACAACAAAGAAAATCAACAAAATGAAAAGACAACCTACTGAATAAGAGAAAATATTTGCAAAACATATATCTGATAAGGAGTTAATATCCAAAATATATAAACAACTCATACAGTTCAATAGCAAAACCTCACACAATTCAATTAAAAATGGCAGAGGATCTGAATATTTTTCCAAAGAAGATATACAGATGGCCAACTGATACATGAAAAGATACTGAACAACACTATTCCATATCCATGGATACAGAGAGCCAATCATATATGGAATCTTAAAACAAAACAAAACCCCACCAAACTTATAGAGAACAAGTTGGTAGTTACCAGAGATGGGGGGTGAAGGGGATCCAAGAGGGGAAGGGGGTCAAAAGGCACAAATTTCCAGTTATAAATAAATCATGGGGATTGAATGTACAGTATGGTGACTACAGTTAATATATTACATATTTGAAAGTAGCTAAGACAGAAAGTTTTCATCACAAGGGAAAAAATTCTGTAATTATGTAAGGTGATGGATGTTAACTAGATTTACTATGGTGATCATTTTACAGTATATGTAAATATCAAATCATTATGCTGTACACCTAAAACTAATATAATGTTATATGCCAATTACACCTCATTTTAAAAAAGAGCAAAAGCAATACGATAATCTTTTCAACAAATAGTTCTGAAATAGTGCTTTTCAACAACTTGAAATCCATAAGCAAAAATGTGAATATAGATACAGACTTTAAAACCTTTTGCAAACTAATTCAGAATGGATCATAAACATAAATGTGAAACACAAAACTATAAAACTCCCAAAAGATAACATAGGAAAAAACCTAGTATAATCTTGGGTTTGGCAATGACTTTAGAGGTAACATCAAAGGCATGATCAATGAAAGGAATAATTGATAAGTTGGACTTTGTTAAATAAAAACTTGTGTTCTGTGAAAAACAATGTCAAGAGAATGAGAAGGAAAGCTTCAGCTGAGAGAAAGTATTTGCAAAAGACACATTTGATAAAGGACTGCTATCATACATATAGAACTCTTAAATCTCAACAATAAGGATGGGGCTTCCCTATTGGCCCAGTGGTTAGGACTCTGCACTTCCACTGCAGGGGGTGTGGGTTTGATCTCTGGTTGGGGAACTAAGATCTCACATGCTGCTCAGTGCAGCAAAAAACAAACAAACAAAAACTCAATAATAAGGAAACAAACAACCAAATTAAAAAACAGGCCAAAGACCTTAACAGACATCTCACCAAAGATATACAGATAGCAAACAAAAAACCTATAAAGAGATGTTGCACATCGTATGACGTCAGCAAAATGCAAATTAAAACAACAAGCGTATACCACCACACATCTATATTACTGGCCCAAATCTGGATCACTGACAACACCAAATACTGACAAGGGTGTGACGCAAAAGGAACTCTCATTCATTGCTGGTGGGAATGAAAAGGGACAGAGTCACTTTGGAAGACAATTTGGCAGTCTCTTGAAAACTTACATCCACACAAAAACCTGCACATGGATTTTTACAGCAGCTTTATTCACAACTGCCATGACTTGGAAGCAACCAAGATATCCTTCAGTAGGTTAATGGATAAATAAACTGTGGTACATCCAGACAAAGGACTATTACTCATTGCTAAAAAGAATTGAGGTACCAAGCCATGGAAAGACATGAAGGAATCTTAAGCATTTTAAGTAAAAGATGGCAATCTGAAAAAACCTACATACTATATGATTCCAGCTATGTGGCTTTTTGGAAAAGGCACAGCTATGGAGACAGCAAAAAGACAGTGGTTGCTTGGAGTGGTGGGGGGGATGAGGGGAAAATGAATAGGTGGAGCACAGAGGATTTTTATGGCAGTGAAACTATTCTGTGTGATAATATAATGATGACTATATGTCATTATATATTTTCCAAACCCATCAAATGCACACCAAGAGTGAACTCTTAGGTGAGCTGTGGACTTTGGGTGATTATGGCGTGTCAGTGGAGGTTCATTAGTTGAAACAAATATGCCACTCTGGTGGGGCGTGCTGACCACAGGAAAGGCTACGTCTGTAGGGAAGCAGGGAGTATATGGGGAATCGCTGTACCGTCCTCTCAATTTTGCTGGAAAGCAATCTTAAACATTTTTGGAAACCACCAAGAAAAGTAAATTGTTCCAAGTTTATTCTCAGAGTGCTTAGAAAAGAGCCTGAAAAATTAAGCCTGAAGTAGAATGAATACTCATTGCTTGTATTTCAAATGTGAAGACAGAAAAGCATGGTATAGCAGAAAGTCCAGCTTTCAAACAAGAACTGTTGTGTCTGTGACAGAGCTCCAATCTAATTATGCCCTAGCCACTGATTTTTCTATCACCACTTCCCCTTTGTTTCAGAGACAGCATCCACGACCTTCTGTCCATGTGGTGGAGGAAGAAATTGCTTCCCAGAAAGGCTTAGCCCACTGCATTTTACTAGATAAAGAAAAAACAAAAAGCCATTCGACTCTGACAAGCCGATTATTGTCTATGGAGGAGTAAAATGCCTCCCTTAGGACTGCAAGGTACAATATGTTCAAACCTTTAACCACTGCTCTGCCATGAGCTGCTATACGTGCTCATACATAGAGCTGCACACAACTCTCTCCTCTGAGCAGTCACATGCATAACTGAAAGTACAAGCCTCCAAGAAGCCCTGTCTGGCTGTAGCTTTAAATGCATATAAAGTAAAATTAAAAGAATGATGAAATAGTCTCCCCTTTTCACTTTTGCAATTATCTAGGTAAAAATTAAAAGGGAGGAAAAGAAAGACTGAAGAGGGAATAGGCAAATTACTGAATCTAACATGATGCCTTAGAGAACATATGTAGACATCTAGACCCCAGAAAATTTTAGAGTAACTACTTTTACTGTTCCCTTTCAACACCGTTTAAGTGGACTGCAGTCTCTTCCTTAATCCCAAGAAATACCTGAAACTGAATAAACGTTAACACAGTGAAAAAAATTAATGCACACAGATTGCCACCATGTAAAAAAAAAAAAAATGATGCTCACTTAACTGACAAATGTCTGTAATATTATTTGCCCACTCTGGTATTATACAGTTATCTCCACCTACACACCACAACAGATCTTTAAAACAATCTCAACAACTCTCTTCACTTGAGTCAAATAACCTATGGCAGTGAAAGATTTTTGTTGCTGTTGTTGTTTTCGTCAGTAAGCTTAAGAATGGAGATACAAAAAGGAGGTAACTGAGGTTAGCATTAAAATGTAGGGCCTTTTTCTTTAAAAAAAAAAAAAAAAATCATCTATCCTGCTAAGCTGTCACTGTCTACCTGATAACCTCTTAGGAGCCAAGTTTGCAGTTTCTGTTTGATAGGTTGTTGCTCTGAATCACCTCTCCTTTGTATTTACAATTTTACAGAAACTCTTGGCAGGAGACAGACAGACAGACAGACACACACACACATGCACACAACTTGTGTGTGCATTGTCAGAGGTATCCAACAAAATAAACAAATGAGATCTCTGGACATCCAGAGTTATCATTTTGATAGTTTGTGACCTTGCCCAATAAGGAAGGCTTTCTCAGCTCTGAAGCCAAGAATTTGACTTCATTGTCAGAGGTAGAAAAGAAAAGACTCCAGTCAGACATATCCTGCAGCTGAATGTAGAATTAGTTTCACACAGTCCACAGTTATATAATGAATCACTATCAGAATCAAGAAGGAAATGTACATTTTAAGCAACTTTCCAGTAAAGGATGAAGACATTCAGACAAAACATACAAAGAATACCTTTGCTAAAAACATCAACTATAGAGTCGGACACGACTGAGCGACTGATCTGATCTGATCTGATCTGATAAGACTCTCCAATCTCTTTTGATCCTTTATGTGTTCATGTACATATTTTTTAAATCACAAATTATTTCACATAAATATTTCCATGTATCTACTTGGTTATGTGATTCCACTTCCAATGATAAAATGTCCACTGCATCAACACACCACAGTTCATAAGAGAAAAGGAGAAAGTAGATCCATGGAAGTGTTACGAAGTCAAAGAAGGAAAGAATGTGAGATCTGAGTGGAGACGAATTCTATTAGTCAACAAGTTAAGACCTTCCATGCAATCATACCTCCAGAAAGTCAGAAAATAAATGCACTATCAACCACTAGGCAGATCACATATCTCGCTACACTGGCAAGTAAGTATTAGTCGCTCAGTCGTGCCCGACTCTTGGCGACCCCAGGACTGCAGCCCGCCAGGCTCCACTGTCCATGTGATTTTCCAGGCAAGGACACTGGAGTGGGTTGCCATTTCCTTCTCCAGGGGATCTTCCCAACCCAGGGTTCGAACCCGGGTCTCCGGTACTGCAGGCAGATTCTTTACTGACTGATACTACACTGGTAATACACTCCAAATCAAACTGTAATTCCACCTTAGTCATGTTTCCTCTTGCTACCAATCAGTATTACAGCCACAATAACAAAAGCCCCACTGCTACATGGCACTATATAAAGCAAGACACCCAGATACCATCCTCTGCATCTTACAGCCATAAAACTAAGAAGGGAAAGAAGGGAATATAAAACAGGAAGTGACTAAGTCTACGATTCACAAAGATGACACCACAGTGTATCTTTGGGCCTATTAGTGGGGAAGGCTGAAGCTATGGTTTTTAGGTCACAGTTTTCTAGTTCTATCTACATTTCTGGTTAGTCAAGAATTGGTTTTCTTGCCCATCCTAAAATCATGCCCCTGCTACTAAACAGTGGCTGTTTGCCTCACAGAGAGTTAGATACATCTCAGCAGCATTCCCAGGCAGATAAAAAAATGCAGATTAATAAGGCTGTGGCAGTTGCATAGATGGCTCTTCATTTTAGTAAGAACTCTTATCTCTTCATACAGGCAGAGCTCAGCTGTTGATCCAGCTCTCTCTGGTATGGCAGCCAGATGTCTGTCTAGATCAGTAACAAACTACAGCTAGGACTTAAACTTAAGAGACTGCATTTGGAGCAGTGCAAAAAACCCCACCACTTCTTTTCTTGTTCTGTGCTAGGTGTGCATATTTACATGTTTATGGGAAAGAATAAGGCAGCAATTTACCCTAGAAAAAGTGGTCTGAAGTCTGTCTGGCCTTATAGGTCCATCACAAAGTACTATATGACCTTGTACAAGTTATTTAACTTCTCTGAGCCTTAATTTTCTCCTCTGTATTGTAAAATGAAGATAATATTATACTGTCCCTCAGGGGATTTCTAGGCTAAATAAAATAATATCTGTAAACTACTTCTGCACAGTATGTAAGAGCTCAGTTAGCTTTAGTTATTATTATTCTGCTGTTATTAGACATGGATAAAGTTAAACCATTTTCTTTGCTTTTCTTCTCTCCCATTTCCCCCATATGATCTCCACATAATTCCTGTACATTATATAAACACAATATTTCCTCTAAGTTGTAGATGTATGTATGCATACATACAATGTTGGTCTGCACTAACTGATGTTAACTCTAAACATTATTCTATAGAGCCTACCCTAGGTTAGTGTTCATTTTTACCATTAAGTCATCTCAGTTCAACAAGTAAGCAAATTAAGTAAGTACTGAGGCCAAGAATCAGAGAGGGCAATGGCACCCCACTCCAGTACTCTTGCCTGGCAAGTCCCATGGATGGAGGAGCATGGTGGGCTGCAGTTCATGGGGTCGCTAGGAGTCGGACTGAGTGACTTCACTTTCACTTTTCACTTTCATGCATTGGAGAAGGCAATGGCAACCCACTCCAGTGTTCTTGCCTGGAGAATCCCAGGGACGGGGGAGCCTGCTGGGCTGCTGTCTATGGGGTCGCACAGAGTCGGACACGACTGAAGCAACTTAGCAGCAGCAGCAGAGGCCAAGAATGAATCTCATATATAGCCAAATCTAAAAGGTAAAGAGTTAGTATCTCTATGAAAAGAGATCTTACCTAATACTATGGAGTTAACATTCTAAGTGACAGGAAACTTGAATCCCAGAACTAAAGAAATCATGTCACTCCATTTCTCCCATATTTTATCAATCTAAAATGTCCATGGGAATTCCCTAGTGGTCCAGTGGTTAGGATTCCACGCTTTCCCTGCCAAGGACACAGGTTCAATTCCTGGTCAGGGAATTAACATCCTGCAAGCCTGGAGGCACAGCCAAAATAAATAAGGCAATGGCAGCCCACTCCAGTACTCTCGCCTGGAAAATCCCATGGACGGAGGAGCCTGGTAGGCTGCAGTCCATGGGATCACTAAGAGTCAGACACGACTAGGTGACTTCCCTTTCACTTTTCACTTTCATGCATTGGAGAAGGAAATGGCAACCCACTCCAGTGTTCTTGCCTGGAGAATCCCAGGGACAGGGGAGCCTGGTGGGCTGCCATCTATGGGGTCACACAGAGTCGGACATGACTGAAGTGACTTAGCAGTAGCAGTAGCAGTAATAAGAAATAAAATTTCCAAACCAGGACAAGCAGGAAATGTCTCTATCAAAAAAGAATTAAGTTGTTTCTAATGTTTATTGGTGCCCTTAAAATTTATGGTGGTGGTGGTTTAGTCACTAAGTCGTGTCCAACTCCTTGCAAGTCCATGGACTATAGCCTGCCAGGCTCCTTTGTCCATGGGATTTTTCAGGCAAGAATACTGGAGTGGGTTGCCATTTTCTTCTCCAACGGATCTTCCCAGCCCAAGGATCAAACCCAGGTCTCCAGCATTGCAGGCAGATTCTTTATTGACTAAGGCCACCAGGGAAGCCTTAAGATTTATACTTCTTGGGAATTCCCTGGCAGTCCAGTGGCTAGGACTTGGTGCTATCATTGCTGGGGCCAGGGTTCAATCCCTGGTTGAGGAACTAAGACTCTGCAAGCCATGCATCATGACCCCCCCACATCCCCCACACACAATTTTTACTTCTCAACTAGTATCTAGCAGAAGGAAGTCAAGATAGCCCAAACAAAGCTAACAAGTAAATCTGTTTGTTTTTGACATCCTCATAAGTTGCCACGTCTCCTTTGCTCAGGGGCCATTCCTCCTAAGCCAGTTCTCATCTGCTCTGTCGTGTCTTTGTGACTCTTTGTGGCCCCATGGACTGTAGCTGGTTGGGTTCCTCTGTCCATGGGATTTTCTAGGGAAGAATACTGGAGTGGGTTGCCATTTCCTAATCCAGGGGATCTCCCTGACGCAGGGATTGAACCCACATCTCTTATATTTCCTGAATTGGCAGGCGAGTTCTTTACCACTAGCACCACCACGGAAGCCAGTTCTCATCTACTAAACCTTAACCCAAATAAAAACATCTATTACCTTATGTGGGCTTCCCTTCTGGCTCAGCTGGTAAAAGAATCCGCCTGCAATGTGGGAGACCTAGGTTTGATCCCTGGGTTGGGTACCCCTGGAGAAGGGAAAGGCTACCCACTCCAGTATTCTGGCCTGGAGAATTCCATGGACTGTATAGTCTATGGGGTCACAAAGAGTCGGACACGACTTAGTGACTTTCACTTTATTACTTTATGTAGCCAATATTACAACTGTGTTTGTTAAACTAAGTGTGATTGTCAGCTCCCATTTTTTAAAATAATATTTACTTACATGAATAATTAATTTAAAAGTACAGGAGTTTATTTACACTGATTTTTTTCAATCACAAATAAGGCTGCCAATGGGAGAGGAGAGACTTTATTGCTCTCAGCTTCAACAAATGAAAAGGAATCATAGGTTTTACTTCCTCTCACCTTGCCCAGCCCTAATACTTTGACTCCCCAAACAGTCCATTCAGCGTTCATCCAGTTCTTGTTCCCAATACGTAGAATCAGTAAATATGTCACCAGGCAAGCCAAGTCTTGAACATCAGAGAGACTCCCAGTACAGCTGGCCATGTAAAGCTCCCTAGATTTGATTCTTGTACTTTGAGAAAGACCTCAGAGCTATGACTTGACATGGCTTAATCTTCTCTCCTCCATTTCCCAGCTATTCCAAATTATATGGTTATCTGCTCACGACTTCAAAAAAAAAAAAAAAATCAGAGGAAGGCGTGATTCTATACGATATTCTGGGCTTAGACGGTAAAGAGTCTGCCTGCAATGCAGATGACCTGGGTTCGATCCCTGGGCTGGGAAGATCACCTGGAGAAGCGAAAGGCTACCCCTCCAATATACCTGCTGGAGAACTCCACGGACAGAGGAGCTTGGCGGGCTACAGTCCATGGGGTTCGAAAGAGTAAGACAGGGCTGAGCGACTAACACTTACACATTTTCACTTTGACATGAAGACAGTAAAACAATCAGTAATTAGCAGAGTCTGAGATGGGGTAGTGGATCAATAGGTGGAATAACGGGTTTTTTAGGGCAGTGAAACTATTCTATTTGACATGGTAAATGGAAGATACATGTTATTATATATTTGTCAAAACCCTAATGTAAACTCTGAACTTTGGTTAAATAAGAATGTATCAATATTGGCTCATTAGTTGTAACAAATCTACCCCACTAATACAAGATGTGGAAAGCTGGGGGTGGAACAAGGTGGGGGTATATGCTTACTCTCTTCTCAATTTTTCTGTAAATATAAAACTGCTCTAAAAAAATAAAGCCTATTTATTTTTCTTAATTAGAGGAAACATTGGTTAATAATCCCTGTCAGGTACAATGGCTAATAAGAGCCAAGATAAGCAGTAAAAGAGGAAGGCAAAAACATAAAAAAATTAAGACTATAGGGCTTGATTTCAAACTGGAGAGGACAATAACTAAAGACAAGGAAGAGACTTGAGAAAGACAACTCTTGCAGCACTTTCATAGTGACTGGTGTGCAAAACACTAAAGCAAATGTTATCTCCCTCAGAGAGAGAGAAGAGAAGCCAAGCTTATACAGAGGACTGAGATACTCAGCAGAAAAACCACCACCATTAAGCCTCTGGCATACTTATGAGTGTCACCCTGATGTCTCTCCCTGTGGCTAAGAAATCAGAGCTCGTCACTGTAACTGAGTCTGCAGCCTGTGCTGGTGCCAATCTTTATAGTAGCTTGAGGTATTTTTCAGGAAAAATCAAGGGGTAATTGACCAGTATAGAAAGAGGATCTGACCCTTGGGAGGAGAAAAGAGGTGTTCCTTTTGCCATTGGATGATTCTCTCCGGAATAACATAAACGGCTCTCAGAGAGATTATGTATTTGATAAGCAGAGCTGCAACACTGACAGCCAATCTGCTGAATGCCGAACAGAGTACTCAGCTTTCTACAATGACTCAAAGGACACAGCAAAGCTGCACATTTATTCTGCTGACTTTCCTTGCAGAGCTCCTTAAGTTTTTCAAAGGCAAAAAAGGAAGAACTCTCTCCTTCCAATCCAAGGAATTGCAAATTTCACCTGGGATCTAAAGACAGGACCAGGTGTGTCCCAATTCTGACATCATTAATGGGAACAAGAAGATTTAAAAGCTGGAATGATGGCTGGCAATTTTAGTCTTTAGAGCAGAAGTTGGTTCAGCTCTTCAATCTGCCAGCAGAATCGGCAGCCACACAGGGCACATGGCGTGCCAGACTGGGAATGGGCTAATTTCACAAAGTTCATTCTCATTCCCTCTGTACTTTCACATGACAATTGCAAATAGTCCAGATTCTTACCAAAGCACAATCTTAGGTAGCATGTTTCACTGCACAAATAAACTTGAAAGTAAAAACACTAAGAGATAAATCCCCAAACTTCCATCTTTTCTCCATGATGCTTTCCTTCTTGAAATCCTTTCCTTAACCTGATAATTTTATGTGAAGACTTAAAAAGCAAAATCTATCTACAATAAACTATTGATAGCAGCATTTCTCACTCACAATTTGTATGTCACTTCTTCGAGATGAGATTTTTAAAAGAGAAAAGCTTTCTATATATCCTAACTGGGATGTAACAGCCACGTGTGATAATTTATAGGACTTCCCTCTGTGGTTAAATAGACAAAAGAAAATTAAGCTGAAGAGTTAAAAGATACCCAATTTAAAAAAAACCTTTTTTATGTTACCTTATGGTAAGACAAGGTTAAAAACATTAATGTTTAGAGGTAATTAGTTTTATTTTGGTTTTCAAAAACATGCATTATTGTACTGAGCAAGGACCCTAGAACAGATACTGGAGGAAGGAGACTAGTAATGACAAGATATAGAATAGAAAATTATAAGCAGGCTAAACCAGAATAATATGTTCCCCCAAACAAAATACATAACCCTTTTTAGAAAAACGAAGAGGATAAAAATTAAAATGTTTTGCTCTATAAATAATATGGACAAACAACATATGCCTTAAATTTTAGCCATAACCCAAAGTCTAAAATTTTAGCTAAATGCTAAGCATTTACTAACACTTGCAACTATAACTTTTTCAAAGGGATTTATCACTTAGTTATAAAGACAATTAAGACTGAAACCTGGCCATGACCAAACTTCAGCTGAAGGGGCTTTTCTTGTATTATAAAGTCCAATTTAAAAGGGGCATTTTGTTTCATTTAAGTCACCAGCATAAAGTTAAAAAGCTTAAGTTTGCCCAGTTACACCCTTTGAGCAGAACACTGAAGTTCTCTTTCTTCTCCTATGAAAAAGCATTCAAAGAACATCTCTTGCACCTTGTTCATAATGCACAATTTATCAGCATTTTGTTTCCTTTCTAAATGGCTGGGAGGGAAGAAGAGCTCCACAGCCACTGTGCGTGGTTAGTAATGGCGCTTTTACTTGTCATTGTACAAAGCCTGTTAAATATTTACAACACAGACAGCAATAGCTAGTCCTAAACACCCAGTTGTGAGTTTGAATTTTTTTAGAAATAAATCTATGACAAGTTTTCTCCAGCAAAACGCCAGAAGACTCTCCTAACAGCTTCAAGAGACCCAGCGGGTCCAGAGGAGCAGTTATAGGCCATCTGGTGATTACTTATTATTATTTATACAGCACTGTAGATGTACACACAGATGTGTTATGAATCCACATACCGGGTAGGCCTTAACAAGGGTTTCAGACAAAATGCAACTGCTGAGCAAGTCAATCTGCATTAAAGAAACATGCTAACCAGACAGAGGGAGCACACTGACTGTTCTTCAATCTGCCTCATTAGCTGGAGGGGTATTTGATAAAAGAATGAAGAATTCTATATAATGCTGACAATATCTTGTAAGTTAACAGCCTAGCAATACGTATGTGGTTTTGCAGGGGTGGCAAAAGAGGGATGAATGAAAGACAGGCTCTCCGATCTAGAAGGCAGTATATAAACTCAGCAGTTTGTAAAAGAAGGGACTAGGAAAGAGCCCCTTCTCCTGACTACGGATGAACTGAGATGCAAAGATAGAGGATTTTTTTCCACCAGGAATATTCAGAGAACAGTTTCTGGGCTCCCATTCCAAATATTAAGTCATATCCAAGGAAAAACAAGAGTGAGTAACTGAAAATTTTCACCTTAATTTCTTGAATATAGCTCCAATTAGGTTCATACAACAGTCTCTCTTTTTGGCACACTGGAACAGGGATGCTTTTAACCTACTATGCTCTTAGTAACATAATAACAAATACAACACAAAAAACTAAAATAACCAACCACTTGTTTCTAAGGGCAAGTGTCAAGAGTGCCAGATCTGACATGAAAAAACTAGGGTTTAATTTCTTGCTCTTAACATGTCTACATTTTTTTCATCCCAGTCCCAGTTTTCTTCTTTACTATGTATAACAGTGGTCTACTTCTATTACAAGATTACATAAAACTGCAGCATTCTCAGAGTGGACTGAAAGTTACTGCAAAATCAACATATTATTACAAAAAACAAGGTTAGCATTTGGCCTAATTGTGTATAATGCAGTGTATTTTCAGCAGCCTGACAGCATGCAGGCACTCTTACCAGATGGGAACTGGATGAATTATTGAATGAAATATGAATTATTAAATAAAAATTTGAATTTTTTTAAACTCTTGGCAGGGGGTGAGAAAAAAAGGCTTATTTGTTTGCCTGAAACCGTCCTCACCTGTCGAAGCATGTAAAGATAGCACATATCACCACAAATGGTATTTATGTACCAGAGCCATTTTTTCCTATATTATTCTCTAATTCAAGATGCTCCTCTAACATAAAGAATTAGTAACAGCACCAGTCATTCTTCCCTGCTTTTCTTTTGTGCCAATGCCAGTTAATAGGAAAACTTGCCAAAGGGACAGAATTAAAAATCCAGAGTCCCATAGTACCAGTAGGGCCCACTTAATGGGAGGGCTGGGATAACAGGAATAATCTCTATAGATGTGGGTTATATAGGCAATAAAATACACACCTTTGTAGCATGCCAGCATTTAACCAATCATAGAAGCTATTTGTTGCCTCATATATTACAAAGCAATAGAGATTTAAGGGATAATGTTCATGGAGGCAGAGGATACAAAGCAATAAACAGCACTGGAGGTTGGTTAAATGCCAAGTGAAGCCAGGACTACAGCACCATAAACATTATTCCTATTATACGACAAGATAAGGAGGTAAAGAAGCAGCCCTCCATCCCACCACAACTAAGGCTCTACTGCTACCCTTGGCCTCAGGAAGGGAAAGCAAGCCCTGGAGGTCTATGAGCTAGTTATACATTTCATGTCTCAGAAAGATATGAACAGAATCTCAACCTGTACCTAAATGTTCTCTGGGAGAAGAAAAGATCTGGTAGTAGATATCCTCAAGGGGGAAAAAAAATACAGCTCCTCAGGGTCACAACTGACAGAGAAACAATCAAAGCATTTTTCCTTTAAAGGACAAAATTGATACTGAGTGGTTATGATAGAAACCTTTCTCAATGGCTAATAATGGGATGATACTAATTGTCCATTAATAGTATCTTCTCAGAGGAAATGTGTTCCTGTTCTTAAGGAAATAGACATTCTAAGTAAAAAGCTTATACAACCAGCTCAAAGACTTGATTATGGTAACCGGAAAGGCTACTTAAATCTGCATAATTTGTACTGCAAACCAGTGCCATGTGCCTGAGAGGGAGGTATAGGAATATAGAAATTGTTGACACTTGGTAAAAAAATCGGACTAGGAACTACCTGGCATCCAGTGGTTAGGACTCCGTTCTTTCAGTGCCAAGAGCCCAAGTTCAATCTCTGGTTGGGGAACTAAAATCCCACAGCCATGGGAAAGAAAAAAAAAAGTCGTGGACAGAAAGTATCCAAAAGGTTAGGTTATCTAACCGTATCCACGTGAAGTAACACCTCAAATTCAAGATTACTGACACAGACACAGTAGTAATTTTTCCTGCTTCCACATGCAATAAGAACAATTTTATAATCCACTTTCAAGTAAAAGTGCCCCTCAAAGCTTTAAAAACGTATGACTTCCTAGATTTAGAATCAAACTGTATTCCTATTATTTTAATAACACAGAGGCAAAGCTATTTACAGTTACAGAATTTTTAAATAGATGCTATCTTATAAACATTTCTAAGACCCATACACCTCAAATTCAACCAGCCGTTTACCACAGAGTAGTATCTGGGGCTCTGTTGCCTTAACAACACTAACCCATTCTCTAAAGGCAGTTCTACTAACTATTACTGTTACCACATTCCAGACAGAGATATTAGCAGGGATATTACTTTCCCCAAGTTCCTCTTCCTGAGGGTGATGAGGGCTCAGGGGAAACAGAGACTACAGGAGAAGAGGAATAAGAGAGCTCAGAAAACCCGATCACCTGTCTTTTCAGATAAGAATGCAAAGAACACAACCTTCAGCAACCATCTTTTTTTAAAAAGTACATGTAGCGTATTTAGAACTCAGCTGTGTCACATCAGACTTACTGTTGGGAAGTGGATCATGAACAGAATCCAAAAATAACAGCCATTAAAGACCTAGCAACCAAAACATGTTTACGTATCCATTGAAGGCCCGGTGGTTTTGATTATATGGTGGACAGCATAATCCGCTAGTCTATTTTAGGTGAATTTTCCTTTCACCTCCCCTTAATATTAAAGTGTAAGATGATTTCTGAGTTTAGGGGTATACAGGGTAAAACCTGGGCAGAGAACAAATATGTAAATAATTACAAGATTCCTACAGGTTTTGCTTTATGCATAGATCTCTTGAAATATAATTTGCTTTCATTCCTGCTTCCTCTAACTGGTAGAAGCCACTGATTTTTGAGGTTTCTATGGTTGCTGAGTAGTAAACATGCCTTGCGTAAATTACCATGGTCCTTATTACCTCTCCTGGGACTTATATAACCTTTTTATTATTCTTCCATTTCTGGAGTAACGACTTTGAATCAATGATGATCGATTATAAATAGACTTGAAGGCCTCAAGGAGGCTCCAGAATGAAACCGTTTTCAGGGCATATAAGGAAGCTGGAACAACAAGCCAAGGGTAGTTCACTTTACCAAATTTATCTTCTCTGCCAGATTTTCACTATTTTATATAACATAAAGTAATCACAGTAAATCTTATAGAGACCTCTCTAGAGTTATTACTAGATATTGGGGGAAACTTGAAAGGAGACTAAACATAACTAAAGAACTGCAGTCTCACATGATTATAAGGCTTTGGACATGCAAAGGAGGTAAAGGATGAATCACGCTACCCCAAAGCCTTAAGTTACAGCTTTTTATCTTTTTTTTCTATGAAACAAGTAACTCGAATCCAAAAGAAGGTAGCAATCTCCCTCAGTTCGACATTCACTGAGGGGAAAAAAAAGCCTTCAGAACCTATGCCAGAGGTTACAGGAATCCTAATAACCCAAATACCAACAAACAATTTCAGAAATGGGAAGGAGGAGTAAGAGAAGGAAAAGGCTTATGGTAAACAGAACCCGACAACACAAGAAAGAACTAAAGTAAAGAGTCTCTGTTTTCCTACCTCTAGTTCAAAAATAATGCAAAACAAAAACAAAACCCTTCTGGGATCTCACAAATCTCAGTGAAAACTACTTTTTTTCTGATGAGACAGCCTGAAGAAACCCTACTGCTATATTTTCTTTCTTAGAGAGTTTAAGAGATGCTCTTCCTATGTATTCCTTTATTTTTATCTTCCATTTTTATTTATTTAAGTCCTTGTCTGGGTAGTCTAAGCATACAACATCTAAGTGGGGGCACTGAGCAGCTTAAACAGTCAGTGAAGAAAAATCTTTTCATCAAAAGTGCAGACTCTTAAAGTGAGAGAAGTATTGAAAAAAAAAAGGTACCAGGTTTCAATCATGGGAGTCACAGTAAGTACAATTACCAACAAATTCACACACAAAAATTTGGATAAATCAAATTTAGGTGTGTACTTCAATAAGGCCATCTGAAAAGTGAAACAAATTTACTCTAATTTTCCAAGTGGCTTCTATTGAAAAAAAATTATATATATCTATATAAACCTTACAATGATAAATACTCAAGAGTATATTGGGTTTTCTTAGTCTTTTATGAAATTTTTAGCATTTATTGGAATCTGGAATCGCCCTTCTGACTGTTTCTTGTTATCAATCCACCCCATCCCGCTCTCATATTCTAATTCTTAGGAATCTCTGGAACTTAACTCTTTTCTTTTTATACTTCTCTAAAGTATTTACAATGTTTAATAGAACTAGTCTGCAATCTCACATACTACCTGTAAGTGTCACTGGACAGTCACATGACATATTCCTGTGTGTGTGTGTGTTAGTCGCTCAGTCGTGTCTGACTCTGTGACCCCATGAACTGTAGCCCACCAGGCTCCTCCATCCATGGGATTCACCAGGCAAGAATACTGGAGTGGGTTGCCATTTCCTTCTCCAGGGGATCTTCCCGACCCAGGGATTGAACCCGGGTCTCCTGCACTGCAGGCAGATTCTTTATAATCTAGCTACCAGGGAAACTCTGGACATATTCCTAACTGAACAGAAATTCAACCCTTCAGGCTCCAGAAAATCAACTCATGAGGGAAATAAAACTTTCTTGGTAAGACTTTCTTTGTATTCCTTTCTTCATCCTTTATGGAACATGGCAGAAGGGGAGGGTCTAGGAATAAGAGTTAAGAAGGTATTGAATAAAAAAATGAAAAAAAAAAAGGCAGTTTCAACAAAATTATTTAAAAAGTACATGATGAAAAACTGTTTGATATATAATGATATTCACATAAACCATGACACGGCAGCTAACACACAGGAGGCATCTAACGGCATCAGACAGGGAAAATGGCTGAGAAATCCTGTGTTTATATGTTGCTGTGAGAGCTTGGGTTCTGTGTTGGATTTGTCTTTCCTGGACAGGTATTTGCCTTAGCTGCTAACAATGAGTTTCTGGGTCAACAAACAAAAGAAACTATTTTTTTCTTATTTACAAAATCCAAAATAGGCTCTGCCAAATAGAGGTTCACAATGAATGGGTGCATTTTCAGCTACTTATCCAAATATGTTGAATAGACTTTTATATTCATGAAGGCTAAAAAGAAGATACTTCTAAACTTGCTTTGTATTTATATAAACAGCTTTAGAAAGGGTGCAAGAGCAACATGTATTCCTAAACACAGTGTACTGGGAAACAAACACCAGCAGAATAACAATATGAAAGAGAGCAAGGCAGATTTCATTACAGTAGAGTGCCTACCCTTCCTCATAACTTGGATTTACACACTGCAAATCCTCTGATCTGATTACCTCCAGTGATCACGTAAAACACCGGCTTTAAACTCTTTGCCTTAGTGATAAAACAGCCACTTTGATTCACAACGAGACATTCTCAATAAAGTATATTGTAAACGTACCTGTCCACAGCCCGGGGCATTGCACACAAACGGTCTGTCGTCTCCCATATTTCATAGAGCAGAGCGGAGCTGAGGAGGGGGAGGTAGGGGGAAAAGTTATGTTAAATACGCTGGAGTTAAAAAAAAAAAAAAGTGCTTCAAAAATATCAAGCCCAGAAACAGGTGTTCCAAGAATGCTGTCTATCAAAGCTGTAAACACAGGCTACTTTGGGGAGACCCATTAGACAGGTGGCATATGATCTACTGTGCCTCAATTGAAACTTTTAATTAGAAAAATGTAGACCTGAAGAGTAAAGGAATTTCAAACCTTTTGCTATTTTCCCTCTTTCTGCTATAGTATATAACACACTTCTCCAGTCTGCTGAATTACAACCAGTGTAGTTCCCTACGTCAATAAATCCACTGAACGCTTGATGCGGAAGCCGTATTTCTGAACTAGAGAAGACCAAAATTTGTCATTTAATTAATTAAGGGATTATAGGAGGGGTGCTCCATTTTACAGGGCCATAATCTGGCTCCCTGGTGTATAAACTATGAGACTGTTGGCAAGGGCTGTTTATCCCAGATTATTGCCAAAGAAAACAAAGCACCCATCCTATTGGGCTACATGGGAAATGATTTTCATTAATAAAAAAATAAAAATAAAACCTTTCTCTCCCTACGGGGAGCCTCCTTCTCCCCCCACCAATCATCTGTGGCAAATGGAGAAATATCGGTGCCCTTCCCCCCTGATTCTATTTATGGCTAGGTTTTTAAAAGCAGCAATAAAACAAATGTCGACTCTTTGGGGGTTTACTGGGTGAATATGTTCCGGCTGTTTGTGCTGCTCTCGGCCAGAGTTCTTGGGCTGCTCCGTTGCAGCCAACAGATGTGAGCTGCTGCAGGGGATAAAAGAAATGGCACTAAAAGGCATCACCATCCATCCTCTCTGTTTCTCTGAAGAATTAACAGGGTTTATACTGTTGCTGTTTTTTAATTATTGAAGCTAAATTCTTGAAATGTTGATCAAAATTCTTTGTCAAAGAACAATAATTCCAAATGTATGTGTTGGGGGAAATTTCTCACATCCTAACTAGGAATAAAAATAGAAGTGGAGATGAATAGATTAGAAATGTAAATCATAGTAAAAATATCCCTAAAAGATGTACCATATTTTGAAGGAGTAAAACAGAAAAAAGGGAGGGTCACAAAAATAGTCTTTTAAAATAAAACCCCTAAAGGACATTTTCAAACATCCTTCTACAAGAGTGAAAGCTGTATGAAAGAACAAGAACAAGGGAAGATGAAAGAGAAGAACTACAATCTGAATATGCCTAGAAACGATTTCAGAACTGTAGCCAAACTTTGAATTTTTATCTTGAAGATAAACCAAAATGTCAGGTTAACCTCAGTCAGGTCTACATCAAAATAAAATATTAAAGTGCTAGATGGAATCCGACAATCAGAAACTTAAAAACATGCTTAAAACTCAGATGGGAGTGGAAACATCTCTCCTACTCTGTTAAGACTCACTCTGGGGTTGGATGCCCGTATTTCTGGTAGTCTGATCAGTAATTCCACAACTAATCGGTGTTTAAAATTGTGGGATGCCCATAAAATAGAAAGGGCTTCTTAGTAATCCTTCAGTGTGATAGAACAGGGTCTAACTATGAAGGAAACTGATGCTGCAGCACTGCTGTAATGGAAGAGAGCCTGTATGTACATAGGTGTACACAGATTTATCTCACATTTAGCCAGGATAAATTGCTTCAATAAATTCTGTTCCTAGGAGAGGCCAGTTCAAGCTGATGACTGGGTACTGGGAAAATGAGAGCTTTATTCTTCACATAGCCCCAGGACAAGGGGGTTTTCTGGTTTGTTTGTTTATTTTAAATACATCATGATTTTTTAGCACTTTCTATAACTACATCATAGTGCAAAAAATAAATACAAATATCAATATATAACAGTAAATAAATGCAAAGACCAATGCCACTATGGCTGAAAACTCAGAACATTTCTGGAAAGCAATTATCTCCGGAAAAATCCTAACAACTGCCCTGCTAGAGATAATTCTACTTCCTAGTCCCAGAACCTGCTTTCCTAATATAATCACTAAATGAGAATTTTATTCCAACAAGATCCTCTAACATATTTTTAACCAGGAAGCAAGCTACAAGGTCTAGAATAGATATAACATAAAGAACCAGACAGGATTCCTAATTTTTTACCTCGGTTGTTTTGGAGGCTAAGTTTTCTCAGTTTTCTACCGATTTAGAGGGAAAAACGGGTCTTGGCTGAGGAATGGGACAGTACTGGAATGGTTTTCCTCAAACCACAAAATTCAAAATTTTTGATTTTGCACAGTCACATCACAATATATGGTTTTCAAATTTTATTTCATTGCACCCTTACTAAAAAATAGAGATGAAAAACTATGATTTTCTAAAAGTGGGGAAAAGGGCAAAATAAGTTTGGGGGAAAAGCATTAAAATGTAACAGAAGCAAGCATTCTCACACCTCTTAAATACTCAAATTTGACAGTCACTATCTAGGATTTCCTGCTTCCTTCCCATTTGCTGGCTTTTGTTTGCCATTTTCACCAAAGGGAGACCACAATGGGAGGAAGAAGACCCTCTCTTTTACATACCTACAATTCTCCTTCTTCTTTTTGGGCTGCAACACAACGCATGTGGGATCTTAGTTCCTGACCAAGGATCAAACCAATGCCGCCTGCATTGGAAAAGCATGGAGTCTAACCACTGGACTGCCAGGGAAATCCCCCTACAATTCATTCCCTCAGTCTCTTGCCTTCTTTCATTTCCATCATTCTTGCTTTTAGCTTCAAAGTGATATCTCTTAGAAATATTTAACTACAATAATGATCTGTCTCCCCACTTAAAAAAGAATTTCCAGTTAGCATCCGTTAAAAAATTTCTTTCATTCCCAATCTGCTGTATCAACTGCTGCACATAAAGAATGCGATTGCTTATTCCTCTTTGATACTTAAATCTCTAATTATGAAAGGTCAAACTGATGCCTTCTCAAAAAACAAATAGCAACACATTTCTGTAGTACAAAGACTGAGACAAAAGGTGAAATCTTGAATGATGATGCTGTCATTCACTAGAATTTAACTCACAGCCCATCTGTAACTGTACTGCTTGACAAGTAGATCACGTGTCCAGGCATGGCACTCAAGTCTGTGGTCTGTTTCTCAATCTATTCTTCAGGATGAAACTCAAGCATTTTACAGAACTAAGCAATAAATAACAGAGAGAGGATACACATATTTAGAAACATTTCCAAGGAAAAGTGAAATGCTCTCAATGGAGATCTCAAAACAGGAAAACAAAGATGCAAAAAAGAGCTGTCCTAGGGGCCAAGATAAAAGCTCACACCCTCAGATTCACCAGAATGCATGAATGATGAGAACTGGTATTCACTTAAAAGAGAGAAAGTTATTTGAATGCTGACAGAGAGAAAAGTGAAGAAAACCCTAGGTTTAGAGAATGATTTTTAATGACTGGGGTCATTTAATAGAATCTTTCTTATATAATTTTGTCAGAGCCAGAAATATACCCTAAAATGTATATAAAATGTATATACATAAGTATACATATGTATATCTATCTGTTCTTTTTTTAAATAGAATGAGGATGGAGTCTGTCACTGAGGTCTACAAAGTCATTTCTCTGGAACTGGTGGTAATATGATCATTTCTTTAGTAACCAACTGATGTTAATAAGAAAACCCAACTTTAGGTAAGCAATAAAAGCCATGGTAAGGAATAAAAGCCACGTACCAACACACCCAAGCGCCTGTTTTAGGTTCCTAATAACAAAAAGCAGATATTCCTAAGTACAAAAAAATGAGAAGGGCATATACAACATAAACATCAAAGATTCATGAAAATCTAGAAGGGGTTCAGACTAACTATCATGCATTTTCAAAAACATTACTAAGAAACTATTAAGTGCCAGGCAAAGTAGACATAAAAATAAAGACAGTCCTTTGCAAAAAAGCAATCTTTCATCTGTGTGAAAAAAAAAAAAACCAGAACTAGACAGTAGTCAGGGCTTCCCTTGTAGCTCAGCAGGTAAGATTCTGCTTGCAATGCAGATCTGGGTTCGACTCCTGGGTCGGGAAGATCCTCTGGAGAAGGAAATGGCAACGCACTCCACTATTCTTGCCTGGAAAATCCCATGGACAGAGGAGCCTGGCAGGCTACAGTCCATGGGGTCGCAAGAGTCAGACACGACTTAGTGACTAAACCACCAGACAGTTAAGCAGTAAAAAACAGATTTTATTTAGGAGCATTGCAACAGAAGCTAAGAGACTTCAGTACATAACTGGGCTCAGTTTTAAATATACCATCAGTGAGTGGGAATTTATAGCCAAGGTATAGGGTGGGGGTCAGTGACTAGAAAATTACCAAGAGGAGACATAAGGGATAAGGAAGAGTCTGGTTAAACTAACCTAACAAGATTCTTCCTGAAGACAAGCCAGGGTGATCAGACATCACCTGAGGGATGGTAGAGGATGAAGAACCTGATCAGATATGAGCGTGAACAGATTTTGAGGGGGAGGGGGTTCTTGGTAAACTGACTTAGCAAGGTTCTTGCTAAAATTCAATTTTACAAGGGAGATGGGCCTAAAAGAAGGTTCAGGAGCCTGACTAAAGTTTGGCCAGGCAAAGAATCCTATTAACTAGCATGAAACGTGCCAAGTTAAGATAAGAATGATGGCTTAATTTACAAGTTCAATTAGTCAGAGGTTGATCAGTGTACATATTAGATCTCTTATTATTTCTCCTATTCCTTAAGATCATTTATCAAATTATTTTGCTAGCAATTCCAGAATATATATACATGAGCACAATAGAGATGGTTAGGTCTTGGTAAAATATTTGACAAAGAGATGTATGAAACTAATAACTAAGATTCATCTTTGGGATCAAAAAGTAAATTTATATATTAATATATAATTATATATTAATAATAAAATATATTATTAATATATAAATTTACTTTTTAAATTAAAAAGTTGATTAATTCACTGAACACCTTTATTCAGCACCTAACACACACTCTAGGCTCCAAAACTCAATGAGTCAGACAAGATATCTGCCCTCATAGTGCTTACTTAAGAGTCTACAAAGATGAAACAAATACAAGTTAAAAATAATTTCACATTAATAGATAATTGCTATAAAAGATGCAATGGTAATGTGTTAGTAACAAGGAGTGGACTACTTTAGTTTCATACATAAAAAGGAAATGGCTGTATTATCTGTGACCAGAAGGAAAATGGGGCAGAATATAGAGATTCAGTTTAAAACTTCTGGAAGCCCTTTCTTTCTTAACACAGTTGATGTTCAATAAATGTTTATTAATTTAATTTGAAGTCAGTATTCAAGTATGCTGCTACTGCTGCTAAGTTACTTCAGTCGTGTCCGACTCTGTGCGACCACATAGACAGCAGCCCACCAGGCTCCCCCGTCCCCGGGATTCTCCAGGCAAGAACACTGGAGTGGGTTACCATTTCCTTCTCCAGTGCATGAAAGTGAAAAGTGAAAGTGAAGTCGCTCAGTCGTGTCTGACTCTTCGAGACCCTATGGACTGCAGCCTACCAGGCTCTTCCGTCCATGGGATTTTCCGGGCAAGAGTACTGGAGTGGGTTGCCGTTGCCTTCTCCGATATTCAAGTATACTTTGCTGAAATTTTACACTTATCTTTCCAAGTTTTGCAGAAAGCTACTGGGTTCACAAGACAACTGCGATGTAGATTATTTATGTAGTTAAAGCAATATATATTTAAGACATTATTTTAAATACATATTTACAACTACCTTGTGCCTAAGGAACTTTATGTGACTACACCCAATCAATTCTATGTTCTTATCATACAAATAACATAGAAGAAGTTCTACAGTTTTTGGTTAGAGTGTTAAAAATGGGGAGAAGAGAGGTATTCATCAAGTTAATTGACCCTTGAAAACAAAACCTAGACCACAGATTTTAAGATACATTTTCAAGTATAAAAGAATGCTTGCTAATCAAGGATGCAGCAGAGAGGGAACCTTAATATGAGACTTTGGGGAGTACATTATTTGGACAATCTTTCTGGAAAGCAATCTGGCAATGTTTATATTAAGTGTCTTAAAATGTTTTATATCCTTTGAACAAATAATTCTTCTTTGGGGACTTTATTCTGAGGCTAAAGCCAGAAACATGGATAATCTATATATGAAAATGTTCACCACAGTCATATTTATAACAAAAAAAGGAAAAGGAATTAAATAAAATGTTTACAAAGGATGGAAAAATATAAATTGAAACACTGTCTTACAATATATATAAGTTGTTAATAATAACATTTCTCAAAGCTATTTAACAACATGAGAAAATGCTATACATTAAGTGCTATACATTAAGTAGGATACAAACTTGCACATGCACCATAATTCCAAATCTATAAAAAAGCAAACAAAATAATAAGCACAGAACAAGATGAGGGCAACAACATCAAATGTTAACAATGGTTATCTCTGGATAGTAGCAGTCTAGATGACTGTATTTTCTTCTTTCTACCTGCAGTGTTTCCCAAAGTCTCTACAATGATCATAGATTGCTTCTAATAAATCAAATAATAATATAATTTAATAATAAAAATACTGATTTGCACGACTAAAAAATTTCTGAGTTTAAAAAAAAGGCTTGTATCTGCTAGACTATTCTAAATCACTAACAGTATAGTATTTAAAAACCATACAAAGTTGTTCACTCTACATTACAAAGCAACAGAACCATAGAATCAACTGATAAGTTCAAAATGGACTACCAAAAAAGCTTTCTAAAAATATAAACAGCATCATATATCAATAGAAATAGATGTGGTAGAAACTCAGATTGATACACAGGGTAAATCAAGCATTTCAAGATAATTCCTTCTTTGTTACCCTCAAGGATCCATTTTCAGAAACCCACGAATGCTGCCTAACAATAAAAAGTAGTACTTATATTAAAACACCTAGAAATTGCCCAACCATTCATCACAAAGGGAACAGAGCTGAAATCAAGGTACAGAATGTCTTTCAGTGAGCTACAAACAAGATAAAACATTCAGACACCCAAACAGAGCTCTATAGGCTCTATGCCCCTATGATACTGAAAAGAAAAAAATTATACACAGCTCTCTTCTAAGAACATAACTCTGGTTACCAAGTTTCAGATTCTAAGATAATTTAGCTGCTGCTAAGCAAAGAGCACAAACACTGAAGGGGTCCACCACAGCAGTCTCAACATTTTATTATACACACAGTAGGACACTGTGTTGCTGTGACTCGAATTACATCCAGAACACTGACTTAAGGAAAAGATTCCAATAAACATATGAGACTATAATGAAGGTATTTAACCCCAGACACCATAGAAGACTCAAGTTTAACTAGACAGTAGATTATTTAGGAAGTGAAATTTCTGTTCATAAAATCTGGGTTCATTTGCCACTGTATTATTTAGCATAACAACAGTTTAACACATTATTTCATTAGCAGGTAATCCAAATGCCTCAAAAGGATTGCATAAAAAGCATGTATACTTTTATAAACTTAATTAGCCTTTTATAAGGTCCTTTGCTAACTAACAAATTGGAAAACTGAGGTAGAGAGTTAAAAAAAAATAGGCAAAAGGTAAGTCAAGTAGTTGAAGTTGGACTAAATCCTAGTTACCTGTTCTCACACATCCCAAAGAAGATATAAAAATGGACACCATATCTTTTTGTAATACCTGAAAGTTGTATGGTAACTTGCATATTGTATGACTACTTTCAACTGAATAGCACATTTCCAAGTTTACACACAAGTGTTTCTTATATAAATGAATGTCCAGAAACATGACTTTGAAGGACTACAGTTTCTTGGAGCATTATTTTTGTCTAGGAAAATTAAATAATATTTATGGCTTTAACAATAAGTATGTTTTATCATAATAATTTTTAAACTCATAAACCAGTTACAGTATACATCAAGGATTGGCAAACTCCAGCCCATAGGCCAAACCCAGCCTGCCACTTGGTCTTTTTTGGTCCACAAGCTATGAGTGGTTTTTACACTTTTAAATGGCTGAAAAAAAAACAAAGGAAGAAAATTTTGTGACGTGAAAATTTTATGAAATTCAAATTTTAGTGTCCATAAATAGTTTTATGAGAACACAGCCATGCTTATTCTCTGCATGTTGTCCCTGGCTAGCTACTTTTGTGCTGCAATGGCAGAGTTGTAGTTATAACAGAGACCTCATGACTTCAAAGCCTAACATATTTACCAAGAGGCCTTAGTTTGCAAACTTTTGGTATTATGATAACTATTATTAATTAAAATACAAGGTTAAGATATCCCAAATATGACAAATGTCAGAGTGCTTAATAATAAGGACTTATATTAGGACTATTCAAGTACCAATTTTTTTATTTGACTTCTTAAAATTTAGAAAATAGATTTTCTTAAAATATGATTAAGCTATCTCCAGGGTTCTCAATCTTTAGCATATTCATGTAGACACAGTGTAAAAATACAGATCCCCAGACCTCCTCCTGGATTCTCTTGGCTTTGGTGCCCAAAAATCGACACTAAAAAACACCCTGGGTGATTCGGATGCACGTGGTCAGTAACCCACCCTTTGAGAAGCATTAAGATGGTTGGATATTCCTCCTACATGATAAACAGCTGTATTTTTCAAGTGTGGTTCTCAAAGAGGGCCTCAGGGATCCTTACAGGTCCTTGAGACCCTCCCAGAGGGTTCATGGGTATTCAGAACATACATGGGCAAAAGACCTGTTAAGAGGCAACATAAGTCTGGGTGTTAAAAGTTCACAGATGTGGTATCAGATTCTATACAACAGCCTACTTTTAAGAAGCTATCACTTTTCAGATTTTGATGTAGTTATCAAAGAAGAAAGATTACCAACAGTTATCTGAAAAGAATCTTTTCTTTTCCTATTACATATCTGTGTAAGCACAGGTTTTCTTCAGATACTTCAACCAAACAACATATTGTTAACAGATTAAATGCAGAAACAGATACGAGAATATGGATGTTTTCTATCAGCCAGACATTTGATGTTCTTCTCCCCAACTTTTTAAAACTATAGATACATTTATACTGTTATTTTAAAATAAGTATATGAAATATTTTAAAATTTTCTCCATTTTAATTTCTAATATGGTAAATACAAGTAGATACAATAAGCAAAAGCTCTTTGGAGTCCTCTTTAAGAGTGTAGAGGGGTGGGTACTAAGACCAAAAGCAGTTTGAGACCCACAGTTTGAGAAATAAACAGTAGAGTGCCCTGAACTGATCAAAGAGAAGGTTAAAATTAATTTCTGGATTTCAGGCTCAGACATGCAGCGACAGGTTTCAAAGAAAGGAGCCAGTTTAAATAGACCAAATAGTTTTGTAGCAAATGACTGAAAACAGATGGGAGTGAGAATTAGGCTGAATCATAAGTTAGGCAACACATGGTCAAAGCTTAGAAGCTGTATGGAAGTAGCTTCATACAGGCAATTACTAGACTAGAACTTTTTAAAAGCCTCTCCAGGCTTTTGGAGGATTCAAGGAACTATTCTGAGCTATTCTCAGGAAGGTTAATAAAGCAAAAACAAAGAAGAAATAACTTGCTAAAGTGATAGCAAGGAAGCGGAGTTAGAAACAACTAGAGAACATTATACCTATCTATGCTTGGTCTCAATAAGATTTTAGAAGTAAAAAAATTCCTGGAAACTGATAGGCTGTCAAAACTCTGGCGTTGTTTTGTTTTTTTTCCTACTCATTTTCAGGTAAAGTGTGTTCCCTGAAACAACAAAGCAATAGCAATCAAAGGGCCAACACTGATCTTTGAGGATAAATTTTAAATCTTCATGGACTTAAACAGGCTGCAAACAACAACAAACCTGATAGACTTTAATATTAAACCCGAGTATGAGTTTGGTCCCAGATGGGAAATAGCTATAATATCCCACAATGATAATCATGGAGACCCTCAAAAGTTCTCAAGAAAAAAATTTATTTTCTAATACTGTCCACATACTGGCAACACAGTGACCTATCTAGGGTATTGCAATGTTCAATGACTTTCAGAAGTCCCTAACATAGGTATGTAAAATATTAGCAAACTACTGCTTGACCAAAACTTAAAAAAAATTAAATGGTGCTATGAAAGACATACCAGTACCAGAAATACCAGAAAAATCATGTTAAATCCTAGTTTTATTTAAGTTTGATAAAGCTTAAATAAACATTACTGGCAAGAAACTTGGTGACAACACAAATCATTTATAGCAATCGTGTTATATTCAATAAATCATCCTGTTTTTATAATAAAGGCAAGCATATTCCTATTTCAAAAAGAATGGTTATATTCTATTTTTTAATCTGAAAAAGTGACATTTATCTTACCTGGTAAATTTTAAGCCCCAAATAAAACTGACCAATTTAGAACATAAATCTCTCTCTGTTAGGTCAGAAAGAAGCACCATACTAGATAAGAAGATATTAGTAAATAACTTCACTCAAAGAAAACAAGTTGGGTTTTGTGAGGAGATGAGACTATGGCAGAACAAAACTATTCCCAGGGAAGCCCAAGACATAAACTCACAAAGTAACTTCTCAAGCTAAATCTTGGCTCTTGTTAGACTTTCACAAATTGATATTTATTAAGGATAAATGCAGTACTGAATTAGAGAAACTTTTGGCACAGTCAGGTTTCAAATACATGAAAACGTTTAGGATTAAATTCACCAAAAGATGAGACGCTAACAAAGTTGTGAGTTTGTAATGAGTTTTGTTTTCCCTCATGACACTACTGTAGTAGCTCACCTTTGGTTTATTTATTTTTTTTTATAGCGACTTTATTTATTTTATTATTTTTTTAATTTAATTTTATTTTTAAACTTTACATAATTGTATTAGTTTTGCCAAATATCAAAATGAATCCGTGGTTTAGTTGGGAATCTTTCCTAGATGTCTGCTTCAAAAGTTTTAAAAACTGAGTAGTAAATTTGTCTTTTCATAAAACCTCTCCTGAATTTTAACATTCATCCTTCCTCTCCAAGGAAGCCAAGGAGTTTATGTTTACTTTCAAAGCTGAACTGAAATTTGCTTCACTGTATACAGGCAGTGAATATATTATTCAGATTTTTTTTCCCCTTAAGTTTCTCAACAAAAGGACAAACAAGAGAACCAAAGGAAACAAAATACTATGATTTAACAGAAGAAAAAAAAACAAAACCAACCACATTCTTTCAACACAGTGTCCACCAGGGAAATTCTGAAGAGAAAATGTCATGATAAAATACTTTAAGACATAAAATGACTCCAATGCAAAATATTTGTTGTTGATGACTTTTGTTCTGCTTTTAGCTCACAGGAATTATTATTTCTTGTCATTTATGTTCCTTGCTTTTTGTTTATCCATTCCCACTGGGTCAGTAGAACCATTTCAATTTCATTTTCTTTACATTCTATTTTTCTTCTTGATTCTTAAATAGTAAGTTCCTTGATCTGAGCCTCTACTTATGAATTTTGGGGCTGGAAAGGACTTTGAGGGGTCATCAAGTCCGTATTTCTGCGTTCTAGGAAAATTCATAATTACGATCTTAGATGGATGAGAATGTTATCAGAAGAAAATGTATTCTGTCCCTACAGAGTGCTACTTCATTCCACACAAACATTTCCATACAGAATGTGCAATTTGCTAAAAATGAAAGTAAAAATTAAAACCCCAAAAGAGGAAGATGCTTTAAAATTGCATTTATCAGCTAAAATTGCTCAAACATAAATTGAACTATCAGGCTAAAATTAACACACAGTAAAGTTGTTGGCTGCCAACATAAAGTCTTCAGTCCCTAGAGATGTCTTCTGATGTTTTATCTCATTTGTAAGCACCATTTTCCCTACAGAACAGAGCAAGACAAATTTAGACCACCACACTAATAAACTATAATTTAAATATGTATTTACATATATGGGCTTCCCTTGGTGGTAAAGAATCCACCTGCAATGTAGGAAACAACAGGTTCGATTCCTAGGTCAGAAGATTCTCTGGAGAAGGAAATGACAACCCACTCCAGAATTCTTGCCTGGGAATCCCATGGACAGAGAAGCCTGGTGGGCTACGGTCCGTGCGGGTTGCAAAAGAGTTGGACACGACTTAGCAACTAAACAACAATATACATATATATGTGTACATTTTTTCTTCACAAGTGCTATAGTTTATTTCAAACATAAAACATAGAGATAAATGCAAATTCAACTGAAATTTAAAAATTAATTATATAAATTAACTGGATCTTAGGCTTTAAGAACAGAGGTACTGGAACTTCCCTGGTGGTCCAGTGGCTAACACTCCTCACTCCCAAAGCAGGGGGCCTGGGTTTGATCCCTGGTCAGGGAACTAGATCCCACATGATGCAACTAAGAGCTCACACAACTAAGACCCTACCCAGCCAAATAAATAAAATCAATGTTGTGTTTGTTTTTTTTTTAACTATTCAGTGCAGTGAAAAAAGAAGCCCTACTTGCCCCTGTACTTTGTATTGATCAGATTATATCAAATGTTATATTCAGATCTAAATAAGAAATTCTAAAAACTCAAGCAGGTTGACAAGGAGGCTGAACTTTATTAAAAATGTAACTTAAGGAATGGTTGAAAGAATATGGGATATTTACCCCAGTAAGAGAGAAGTTTTAACAGGACATAACTGTCATCAAACATTTGAAGGGCTACCAGGTTGACAAGGAATTAGGTTTATTTATTGTAGCTTCAGATGGCAGGAGTAAAGAGCACCACAATGTAAAGAATGTTCTAAAAGTAGAGCTCCAATAATGGAACGGGGTATCTATGAAGTAGGGATCGCTTCCTCACAGCATTCAAAAGTTAAAAGACCATCCACCAAACATTCCAAAATGATGCATTTCCACATTTCAAGAATATACTTGATCCTAAAAATAGGCCTGCTAGGGGAAGGCAACATTCAAAAATGAGAAAATTAAAAATCATTTTGTCATGTTTCTAGAAATGGAAGACTTTCTCCCATGAACTCTACAATCATAGTACCACAATCAGAGAAACCAACAACGAAAGAAATACTGTTTTTCTTTTTAAATGAATCCTGCATTTGTTTTTCTCAAAGAAACAACATACGCACCTTAACTTTCGTACCTTTATCAAGGGATAAGGGACAATTGTATGCCAGCCTGCCAACTAGTTTCAAAAAGAGAGCTGTTTTTATTAGACATTTATATGGCAATGCTATTTGCTCCACCTAAAACTTCCTTTCAAAAAGGTTCCTCCTCATCAGACATGGATAGGAGGCTACTGTATCACTGACTCCCTCCTACTGCAGCCTAGGAAAAACGCACTCTTGACGTGTACAAAACAGTAACTTGTGAGAATTTCAGAGCAGCTGTGTTCAGGCAGAGCCAGGGACTTAAAGCAGCAGTTTGAGCGTTGGTTGAAAAAAACAAATTTAATTCTGAACTGGAAGTGGGAAAGGAAAGGAGATGAAAGAGGGAGAGGAAAGGGACAGGGAAGAGAAAGGAGATATACAACGGTATTTATTAACATTTTAAAGCCATGGTAAGCAAAAATGCTTAAAAGTTACAACACTGAAACTATCACAGGTTGTACCCTTTGATCGACAAGTTTAAAGATGAGCAGTGTTTATTATACTCTAGCCTTCTGCTAGGTGGTAACACTAATGAGACAGTGCTCAAGTCAAAGCCATCACAAATTACAGGATGGAAGAATAAAACAAGGAACTTTGCTCTCATTGGAAATTTCTTTGTGCTACTGCCAGGCAAACTGTGAAAATGTCCGAATATCCAATAGCAATGCTCTGAATGTGAAATACTGGAACCCAATTAAGTAATTAATGCTGTAAGGACAGTAATTAATTAGTCTCAATGTGCTGCAGGGGTAAGTTCCTGGCCAGGAGGATAAATGGTTGTTGAAAACCAAAGGTTAGTACAAAGCAACATACTCTGGTTTCTCTTCATATAACACCGTTACTGGTATTTCAGATGTCATTTTGCTTCCAAAAGTAAAAGAAGGAATGTAAAAGACAAATCTGTGCAACAGCAAAGAAGTTATTAATTGACTGTACTAGCTCGTTATTAAATAATAAACAAATATCAAACAAAGGGCAAAGACTTGTCCCTTTTTTGTATAGAATTAAGAACTGGTAAGACTACTTAGTATAGCTGCCAGACTTTTCTTTAGCTTCTTTTATTACTGACATGTTACATTTCGCAATAGTCTCCACTTACCTTATATCCTCCATGTTTAAGTACAAACTGTGTTTGATTTCCCCAACCCTTGCCCCTAAGATATTATGACATATCTGTAGCTTTCTGATCTGGACACAAAAGAAGAAACTGAAAAATTTTCACTTTCCTGAAATACGTGTCCATTTTATTTACACCACTTAAAAAAAAACATAAGCTAGCTAAAACGAACTGCAACCATCCATTTGGCAACTCAAGTGGGAAAGAAACAATTAACAAAACAAACTTCAGTATAGTACATTTTTCTGTGCTTAGAATACCTATAAAGACTGATGTCTCTGCAAGAATTACTTACACTAATGCAAAGTTTTTAAACATAGGAATCAAGTGAGCTTGTGGAGAAAACTCTGCGTACCCCCACAAAACTACACTTACTATGACACAACCCTCAGAGGTACTAAAACACTCTCTGGTAAGTAGAAAACAAACTTTTAGAGTCAGGAAAGTAGCAACGCGGGAATCTGGGTAGGAGGTGCCCTGGGCAGTAAACACCCCAGTCAGAGAACATAACAAGCAATTCAGAGCAACATATAACTCCCGATGGGGCTTTGACTTGGCCACCGAAGTCCCAATCCCCCATCCCTGAGCTGAGGAACAGATGAAGTCGGCAAGAGGAAGAGACGGAGAAAGGAAATCAGAGTAGAAGTGATGAAAGTGTTCTATTTTTCTCTTTACCACTATCCCAGCTTTCTTGCAGGCTGGTTACCAGACTGGATGCCATATTCACCAAAAGCTCTAAAATCACTTCTCAGACTTCTGATACCTAAGCTAAACACCTGTCCATATCAGCCGTCTCCCAACCAAATACCTCTCCTACCCTTCTGGATTCCCCCATACCCTACCCAAAGTGATGCCTTTTGGCCACTACACCCACCCCTATTAAATCTTCCTGAACTCATCCACTTAATTTTCTTCATATCCATACTTTTTCTCTGATATCTTGTCCCTGATAGGTTTTCTTATAATTCAATAGAAATGCCACACTCTCACTTCCACTTACTCCTTCCTATCTTCCCAGCAAAACCAAATGCTATGTTTTCACCTACTCAACCCTACCTCCTGCCTATTACCCCTAACTCTTCCAATGCCAAGCCTCTAACCCCACTCTTTGGAGAAGTCCAGCGTCTTCAATCAGTTTAGTACCCTTCCCCTTTCTCCCATTCCACCCCATTCCAGGCTCCACTAGACTTCCATTCCCTCAGGATTCAACTCCCCTCTTCTTGCCACGCCCTGTGCCCCCCGGGGCTACTTACCCCAAGTTCTCCCCACACTTCAGGCCTCTGGCCCCGCCTTCCCCCCCAAAGGAAGGAGGCGGGAGGAGGGAGAGAAGAGGGGCGTCACTCCGCAAGGTAAAGATGACCTCTCATTAGTATTTGTGGCCGCCAATCGTAGCTTCCTTCTTTCTTATTGGTCGGCGTTAGTCCATGCCCCACCCTCTTCCTCAGACAGGGCCCGGCCACCGCCTCAGCGCCCCCGTCCAACACATACTGGGAGGGGAGCCCCCGGTCTGGGACGCTGGGATTGACCAGAGTTGACGGGGAGACGCCCGTCAGGTCATGGACTAGTTAATGTTAACAGGACTCACCCTCTGGTAGCTCCGTCGCCTCCCGCCCGCCCGCGATCGGTCCCACAATCTATCTCCAGCTCCTTCTTTCCCCCCTCAGCGGAGCAGATACTTTTCTCTCGTCCGGCCAGGCGCTCTCACTTCTCGCGAGACGTAGAGAGGGGTTGGAGGAAGGGCGAGATCCGCCGAGCCAGGTCGGAAAGAAGCCGAGGGGCCGGGCTCCGGAAAAAGAAGGGGCGCGACTTTCGGTGGGCAGGGCTAGGGAGGAAGGCTGAGCGAGTTCCCTAGGCGCTGGTCACACGTGTTCGACTGCAGAGTGTAAGGGGAGAAAAATAAAAAGAAGGAAAGGGAATGCTTACAGGTGCCTGTAGTAATGGAGATCCAAAGTATTCTCATACTAGAGAATTAGATTATTACAAAGAGCACACTTTAAAAACAAGACAAGGTTATATACCTCAATAAAGCTGTTTTGGTTTTTTTTTTTTTTAAGAACGGGGGAAGGGAATTCCCTGGCCTACCAGTGGTGAGGACTCCGCGCTTCCACTGCAGGGGCCACGGGTTCCAACCCTTGGGGATGGAACAAAGATCCTGCAAACCCTGTGGGACGGCCAAAAAAAAAAAAATTTTTTTTTTTTAAATCGTTTTAAAGGGGGGGAAAAACCGAGACAGCTACACAAGGTGATTCAGTGTGCCAAACAGTCGAGTAGTTGCATTTTCTTTTTGGCACTTAGAATAGCATCACTGTAGCCGTAGTCTCTGCTCTCTCTTTGTGTGTATGGGGGTAAGGGGTTGCTGTATATGGAGGTGGAGAGTTCTATCATTTTCTTTTGAGTATCTTTACAGTGGGGCCACCAATCCCATTTTACTCAGAGTTGTAATAATCAAATGAGATAAGCTATATGAAACTTGTTTGGTATTAAAAGGCACTATACTTATTACGCAGAAAGTATTTTAACAAATTCTTAGAACATACTGTGTACAAAGAACTAGGTGTGGGGAGAAGAGTAGACAGACCAGGTCCCTACTCTGGTAGAATTTACAGTTTTAGCAGGGAGGCGGTTGTTGTTTAGTCACTAAGTCACATCTGACTTTGCGACCACATGGACTGTAGCCCTCCAGGCTCTAATGTCCATGGAATTTCCCAGGCAAGAATACTGGGGTGGATTGCCATTTCCTTCTGCAGGGCATCTTCCCCACCCAGGGTTAGAACCCATGAATTCTTTACCATGAGCCACCTGGGAAGCCCTTCCATGGGGAGCGGGAGACAGTTAATAAACATAAATATTTCAGTTAGTGAAGAACGCTTTCAGGTAATGAGACAGAAAGTGACCAAGAGTAGGAAAGCAACTTTACTTCTGCATTGAGAGACCTCACTGAAGAAGTAATCTTTGTATTGAGTTGAACAATGAGGAGACAGCTGTGGGAAGATTTTGGGTGAAACATCAAATGTAAAGGCTGTATTTAAAATTTTCTCATGTTGTTACCAAGGTGGTAAATTTTATATTATGCAGTTTTTTGTGTTGTTTTTTTTTTAACCACAACTTAACAACAACAACAAAAAACTTTAAAAATGTTATGTAATTATAAAGAGGGTTAACTCAAAATATTACCTATGGAATCTATTTTCTCTCAGGTAACTTCCTTTTGCAGCTTTATATTACTCAAATTTCTGAACTTCCTGCCTAGGATCTCATTTATCTTCCTAGCCTCTGAAAGGTAGACAGAATCCAGGTGACTTCTCCCTATTGTACAATTATGCTCATTTTACATGCTAGCAATGTAATGCTCAAAATCCTTCAAGCTAGACTTCAACAGTAAGTGAACCGAGAACTTCCAGATGTACAAGCTGGATTTAGAAAAGGAAGAGGAACCAGAGATCAAATTGCCAACAAACATTGGATCATAGAAAAAGCAAGGGAATTCCAGAAAAACATCTATTTCTGCTTCATTGACTATGCTAAAGCCTAACTATGTGGATCACAACAAATTGTGGAAAATTCTTAAAGAGATGGAAATACCAGACCACTTGACCTTCCTCCTGAGAAACCTGTAGGCAGGTCAGGAAGCAATAGTTAGAACTGGACATGGAACAATGGATTGGTTCAAAATTGGGACAGAAGTACATCAAGACTGTATATTATCACCTGGCTTATTTAACATCTATGTGGTGTACATCATGCTGAAATGCCAGGTTGAATGAATCACAAGTTGGAATCAAGATTGCCAGGAGAAATATCAGTAACCTCAGATAAGCAGATGATTCCACTCTAATGGCAGAAAGTGAAGAGGAACTAAAGAGCCTCTTAATGAAGGTGAAAGAGGAGAGTGAAAAAGCTGGCTTAAAACCGAACATTCAGAAAACTAAGATCATGGCATCCAGTCCCATCACTTCATGGCAAATAGATGGGGAAAAAATGGGAACAGTGGCAGATTTTATTTTCTTAGGCTCTGAAATCACTGTGGATGGTGAGGATGGTGACTACAGTCATGAAATTAAAAGATGCTCCTTGGAAGAAAAGTTATGACAAACCTAGACAGCATATTAAAAAGCAGAAACATCACCTTGCTGACAAAGGTCCGTAAAGTCAAAGCTATGGTTTTTCCAGCAGTCATGTATGGATGTGAGAGTTGGACCATAAAGAAGGCTGAAATCACGATGGTGTGATCACTGACCTAGAGCCAGACATCCTGGAATGTGAAGTCAAGTGGGCCTTAGAAAGCATCACTACGAACAAAGCTAGTGGAGGTGATGGAATTCCAGTTCAGCTATTCCAAATCCTGAAAGATGATGCTGTGAAAGTACTGCACTCAATATGCCATCAAATTTGGAAAACTCAGCAGTGGCCACAGGACTGGAAAAGGTCAGTTTTCATTCCAATCCCAAAGAAAGGCAATGCCAAAGAATGCTCAAACTACCGCACAATTGCACTCATCTCACGAGAAGGCAATGGCACCCCACTCCAGTACTCTTGCCTGGAAAATCCCACGGACGGCAGAGCCTGGTAGGCTGCAGTCCATGGGGTCGCTAAGAGTCAGACACGACTGAGCGACTTCCCTTTCACTTTTCATTTTCATGCATTGGAGAAGGAAATGGCAACCCACTCCAGTGTTCTTGCCTGGAGAATCCCAGGGACGCGAGAGCCTGGTGGGCTTCCGTCTATGGGGTCGCATAGAGTCGGACACGACTGAAGCGACTTAGCAGCAGCAGCAGCACGTGCTAGTAAAGTAATGCTCAAAATTCTCCAAGCCAGGCTTCAGCAATACATGAACCGTGAACTGCCTGATGTTCAAGCTGGTTTTAGAAAAGGCAGAGGAACTAGAGATCAAATTGCCAACATCCGCTGGATCATGGAAAAAGCAAGAGAGTTCCAGAAAAACATCTATTTCTGCTTCATTGACTATGCCAAAGCCTTTGACTGTGTGGATCACAACAAACTTTGGAAAATTCTGAAAGAGATGGGAATACCAGACCACCTGATCTGCCTCTTGAGAAATTTGTATGCAGGTCAGGAAGCAACAGTTAGAACTGGACATGGAACAACAGACTGGTTCCAAATAGGAAAAGGAGTACGTCAAGGCTGTATATTATCACCCTGTTTATTTAACTTATATGCAGAGTACATCATGAGAAACACTGGACTGGAAGAAACACAAGCTGGAATCAAGATTGCCGGGAGAAATATCAATAACCTCAGATATGCAGATGACACCACCCTTATGGCAGAAAGTGAAGAGGAACTAAAAAGCCTCTTGATGAAGATGAAAGTGGAGAGTGAAAAAGTTGGCTTAAAGCTCAACATTCAGAAAACGAAGATCATGGCATCCGGTCCCATCACTTCATGGGAAATAGATGGGGAAACAGTGGAAGCAGTATCAGACTTTATTTTTCTGGGCTCCAAAATCACTGCAGATGGTGACTGCAGCCATGAAATTAAAAGACGCTTACTCCTTGGAAGGAAAGTTATGACCAACCTAAATAGCATATTAAAAAGCAGAGACATTACTTTCCAACAAAGGTCCGTCTAGTCAAGGCTATGGTTTTTCCTGGGATCATGTATGGATGTGAGAGTTGGACTGTGAAGAAGGCTGAGCGCTGAAGAATTGATGCTTTTGAACTGTGGTGTTGGAGAAGACTCTTGAGAGTCCCTTGGACTGCAAGGAGATCCAACCAGTCCATTCTGAAGGAGATCAGCCCTGGGATTTCTTTGGAGGGAGTGATGCTGAAGCTGAAACTCCAGTACTTTGGCCACCTCATGTGAAGAGTTGACTCATTGGAAAAGACTCTGATGCTGGGAGGGCTTGGGGGCAGGAGGAAAAGGGGACGCCAGAGGATGAGATGGCTGGATGGCATCACTGACTCGATGGACGTGAGTCTGAGTGAACTCCGGGAGTTGGTGATGGACAGGGAGGCCTGGCGTGCTGCGATTCATGGGGTCACAAAGAGTCGGACATGACTGAGCAACTGAAATGAACTGAACTGAACTGAACTGAATTGAGCTGCTAGGGAAGACTCTTGAGAGTCCGTTAGACTGCAAAGAGATCAAACCAGTCAATCCTAAAGGAAATAAACCCTGAATATCAGTCATTGGAAGGACTGATGCTGAAGCTCCAATATTGTGGCCACCTGATGTGAAGAGCTGACTCATTGGAAAAGACCTTGACACTGGGAAAGATTGAAGGCAGGAGGAGAAGTGGGTAACAGAGGATGAGATGGTTGGGTGGCTTCACCGACTCAGTGGACATGAATTTGGGCAAACTCTAGGAAATAATGAAAGGCAGGGAAGCCTGGTGTGCTGCAGTCCATGGGATCGCAAAGAGTCAGACGTGACTTAGCAACTGAACAGACAGACAAAGGTGAAATAGGAATGTGCAGTCGCTTGTGTTTGTGTGAAGTGAGAAAAGTTGAGAGTAGTCTTGGCTCCAATCTGTTGTTGTTTAGTCGCTAAGTTATGTCCAAGTCTTTTGCAACTCCATGGACTATATAGCCCACCAGCCTTTCTGTCGATGGGATTTCCTAGGCAAGAATACTGGAGTAGATTGCCATTTCCTTCTCCAGGGGATCTTCCTGACCTAGGGATTGAACCTGAATCTCCTTCATTGGCAGGTGGATTCTTTGCTACTGAGCCACCAGGGAAGCTCTGGCTTTCAATCTACTCTCTCCTAAAACAATTCCTACTTAAAGGAATGCAATGATAGAAACAGACCCTCAATGTATGTGGAAGATTTGTGTATAACAGAGGTGGCATTACAAATCAGAGAAGAAGGGATTCCACAAGTTATGCTAGGCCAACTGATTATTACTCTACACATACAAAATAATATAATAGCTAATGTTTATAGATCTTACTATGTTCCAGGCACCATTCTATGTGTATTACATGTATTCATTTTTCTGCAAATGTATATCTCCAATCCATATATCTCCCCTGAATTACAGACTAATATTTCCAACTGCCTACTTAACAGATTGACTTGGATGTCTAAGTTTGGTATTTCAAACTTATCATGTGCCAAACAAAGTCTTCCTTTCTCTCCCACATGGGCCCCTTCCCTAGTCTTCCCTGTCTTAGTAAAAGTTACCATTCCCGTTGTATATTTTTATTGTGATAAAATTCATATACCATAAAATTCATCTTTTTTGTTGTTTTTTTCTGGCTGCACCATGCAACTTGTGGGACCTCAATTCCCTCACCAGGGATTGAACTCAGGCCATGGCAGTGAAAGCACTGAGTCCTAATCACTAGACCACCAGGGAACTCCCCAAATTCATCTTTTTAAAGTGTATATATAAATCAACTATATTTCAAAAATAAAGTATACAATTCAGTGATTTTTAGTGTGTTCACAAAATTATGCAGCTATCACCAATAGCTAATTCTAGACCATTTTCATCACTCCCCAAAGAAACCCTATTCTCACTAGCAGTCACTCCCCATCACCTCCATCAGACCCTGGCAACCACAAGTCTACTACCTACTTTCTGTCTTTGTGGATCTGCCTATTACAGACATTTTGTATAAATGGAATAATATGATGTGTGGCCTTTTCACTTACCATAGTATTTTCAAGGTTCATTCTCGTTGTCATGTGTATCAGTCAGTACTTTATATCTTTCATGGCTGAGTAATATTCTATTGAATGAATATACCAAGATTTTTAGATTTTTTTTCACTTGGACCATTAAAAATTTTTTTATTGAATTTATTACAATATTGTCCCTGTTTCATGTTTTGTTTTTTGGGATGAGAAGCATGTGGGATCTTAGCTTCCTGACCAGAGGTCTAACCCACACCCCCTGCATTGGAAGGCAAAGTCTCAACTACTGGACCACCAGGAAAGTCCCCAGTATACTAACTTTTGTTTATCTATTTATCAGCTGATGGACTTTTGGGTTGCTCCCACTTTGGGGCTATTATGATAATATGACTTTGAACATCTATTTACAAGTTTTTACAGGGACATTGTTTTCAATTCTCTTGATACATACCAAGGAATGGACTTACTGGGTCATACGTATATCTATGTTTAACTTTTTGAGAAACTGCTATACCAATTGCAACATTTTACTTTTAACAGCACTATATGAAGATCCCAATTTCTCCACATCCTAACGCCAACACTTTTTTATTCATCTTTCTGATTCTAGTCATCCTAGTGGATGTGAAATGGTATCTTATTGTAATTTTGATTTACATTTCCCTAATGGCTAATAATGCTAAACAGTGCTTCATGTGCTTATTGGCCATTTATATATCTTCTTGAAAGAAATGTTTATTCAAGTCCTTTACCCATTTTTTAATTGGGTTATTTGTTTATAATTATCAAGTTTGGATGGATACCAAACTTGCTAAATTGCTATTGCTAATTTCAATAGCAAACAAAATCTTTGCTCTTATATAGTTTTGCTCTTATTTCCTTTCTCCTTTTGTTGTTGTAACCATATATATTTTAATTGATATTCTCTATTTGTGCTGTTGTTGTCATACAAATTACATCTCTCCACATTGTACTGAAGTAGGGGATAGATAGGCCGGACAGCTGTGACGAGTTTCCCCAGGCTGAGCCACTATAGCTGGTCTCCTGCTGATGCTTCAGGATGGTATAACAGTGGGAGCATTGGGTCTTGATTGGGTGCATTCTTGTGGATTTTCCAGCCCAACACATGCTCAGAGAAGGCCCTCAGGCTAGGGGAAGAGCTGAAGGAGAGAGAAAATGCTACTGGAATCCATTCTAGCTGAGAGATTAACATGCACACCAGGACCAAATATGGAAATGATTGGCCAGAAACAACCCAGAAAACTGCCCCGATATAACTGACTCCAAGTCTGCCCATGTGTTCTTCCACACACACTATGCTTCTCATAAACACTTTTATCTTTTTCACAACCTTGGTCTCTTTGCTGAATTCTTTCTTCAAAGAAGACGAGAACTGAGGTCCTTCTAGCTTTTCACTGCCAGAATCAGTATGATTATCAATATAGATTCATGATTATTATTTTATATAATTATCTTTTAAATACTATAGGAGCGACAGTGTTACAAACAAAAATTATGTTTATACCATCTTTTATATTTACCTGCTACTATTTTTAATTTTTTCATGTGACTTAGAGTTACTGTCTAGTTGACCTTTCACTTCAGCCTAAAGAATTCCGTTTAGTATTTCTTATAGGACAAGCTTGCTAGTGATGAATTCGTCTCATTTTTATTTATTTGGATATGTCTTAATTTCTTATTCATTTTTGAAGGAAAGCTTTGCTGAATATAAGATTTTGACAGTCTTTTTCTTCCAGTACTTTGAGTATGACACCCTACTGCCTCTAGCCTCCATGGTTTCTGATGAGAAATTGTATTGAGAATTCCACGTATGTGGTGCGTCACTCTTCTCTTGCTGCTTTCAAGATTCAATCTTGCTTTTTTGACGGTGTGGTAATCATGTGTGTAAGTAAGGATCTGTTTGAATTTTTCCTACTTGGAATCTGTGGAATTTCTTGGATATGTACATTAAGTTTTGTCATCAAATATGAGAAATTTTTGGTCGTTATTTCTTCAGATATTTTTTCTGTAATTTTTTTCTTCTCTCATCCTGCAGTACAACTGATGGCATATCACAGGTCATTTTTCTTCATTGTTTCTGCTTATTCCTCAGACTGGATCATTTCAATTGACCTGCCTTCAAATGCACTGTTCTCTCTTCTGTTTGCTCACATCTGCTGTTGAGTCCTTCTCGTGAATGTTTTTATTTTTGTTATTGCATTAATAAACACCAGAATTTCTATTTCCTTCTTAAAAAAATTATTTCTATGTTTTTACTGATATTCTCTATCTGGTTAGACACTCTCTTTCATTTATTTCTGTAGACGTGGTTTATTTGAGCTCTTTGAATATATTTATTTTTAACTGAGGTAACATTGGTTTACAACTTTATATAAGTTTCATGTGTACAACATTATATTTTGACTTCCTTGTACACAACAGTGTGCTCACACCAAAAGTATAGTTTCCAACTCTGTCACCACAGAGTTGGCCCCCATTAATCATTTTGCTCTCCGTCCCCCACCACTCCATCTCTGTTCTTTCTATATCAATGTGTTTGCTTTTGTTTGGTTTTTTCATATATATACGTATAATTTCACATATAAGTGAAATCATACGGTATTTGTCTTTCTCCATCTGTCTTATTTTACTTAGCATAATACCCACAAGTTTCACTCATATTGTTGCATTTGGCAGGTTTCATCTTTTTAAAGGCTGGATAGTATTCCATTGTGTGTGTGTATGTGTGTATCACATGTTCTTTATCTGTTTTTTGAATATATTTAAGATGGTTGTTTGAAAGTCTTTGTCTCGTAAGTTCATTATCTGATCTTTCTCAGAGACAGTTTCTATTGGCTACATTTTTTTATTTGTATAATCTGTATTTTCTTGTTTCTTTGAATATCTCATAATTTTATGTTGAAAACTGGACATTTAAAATAATATAATGTGGCAACAATAAAAATCAGATTCTTCCCCCCCCCCCAAGGCTTGTTTTGATGCTGCTTGGTGTTGGTAGTTGTTTATTTTAGAGGATTTTCTGAAATAATTCTGTAAATTCTGTATTCTTTGTCATGTGTATCCTCTGAAGCCTATGCAGAGTTAGCCTAGCAGTCAGGTAATTAGTTGACAGAGATTTTCTTAAATGCTTGGAACCAACATGTCTTTGCCAAGGGACTCTGATTTCATATTGGGGTTTGTCTTCAACATTCAGCCAGGCAGTTCACAACTCTACCTTAAGCTTCACTTTCTGCTTGTACAGAGCCTTAAGTTTAGTCAGTGGTGAGAGTTTAAGAGCTTCTAAGGTCTTTCCTGACCATGCACCCAAACTTATGAATGTGCATGGCCTCCTAGACTCCTAGGAACATGTCAGAACATTCCAAACCCTCAGATCAGATCAGTTGCTCAGTCGTGTCCAACTCTTTGCGACCCCATGAATCGCAATACGCCAGGCCTCCCTGTCCATCACCAACTCCTGGAGTTCACTCAGACTCACGTCCATCGAGTCAGTGATGCCATCCAGCCATCTCATCCTCTGTCGGCCCCTTCTCCTCCTGCCCCCAAGCCCTCCCAGCATCAGAGTCTTTTCCAATGAGTCAACTCTTCACATGAGGTGGCCAAAGTACTGGAGTTTCAGCTTCAACACCAGTCCTTCCAAAGAAATCCCAGGGCTGATCTCCTTCGGAATGGACTGGTTGGATCGCCTTGCAGTCCAAGGGACTCTCAAGAGTCTTCTCCAGCATCACAGTTCAAAAGCATCAATTCTTTGGTGCTCAGCCTTCTTCACAGTCCAACTCTCACATCATACATGACCATAGGAAAAACCATAGCCTTGACTAGATGAACTTTCGTTGGCAAAGTAATGTCTCTGCTTTTGAATACGCTATCTAGGAAGGATAACTTTCCTTCCAAGGAGTAAGTGTCTTTTAATTTCATGGCTGCAGTCACCATCTGCAGTGATTTTGGAGCCCCTCAAAATAAAGTCTGATACTGTTTCCACTGTTTCCCCATCTATTTCCCATGAAGTGATGGGACCAGATGCCATGATCTTCGTTTTCTGAATGCTGAGCTTTAAGCCAACTTTTTCACTCTCCACTTTCACCTTCATCAACAGGCTTTTGAGTTCCTCTTCACTTTCTGCCATAAGGGTGGTGTCATCTGCATACCTGAGGTTATTGATATTTCTCCCGGCAATCTTGATTCCAGCTTGTTTTTCTTCCAGTCCAGCGTTTCTCATGATGTACTCTGCATATAAGTTAAATAAACAGGGTGACAATATACAGCCTTGACATACTCCTTTTCCTATTTGGAACCAGTCTGTTGTTCCATGTCCAGTTCTAACTGTTGCTTCCTGACCTGCATACAAATTTCTCAAGAGGCAGATCAGGTGGTCTGGTATTCCCATCTCTTTCAGAATTTTCCAAAGTTAGTTGTGATCCACACAGTCAAAGGCTTTGGCATAGTCAATAAAGCAGAAATAGATGTTTTTCTGGAACTCTCTTGCTTTTTCCATGATCCAGCGGATGTTGGCAGTTTGATCTCTGGTTCCTCTGCCTTTTCTAAAACCAGCTTGAACATCTGGAAGTTCATGGTTCACGTATTGCTGAAGCCTGGCTTGGAGAATTTTGAGCATTACTTTACTAGCGTGTGAGATGAGTGCAATTGTGCGGTAGTTTGAGCATTCTTTGGCATTGCCTTTCTTTGGGATTGGAATGAAAACTGACCTTTTCCAGTCCTGTGGCCACTGCTGAGTTTTCCAAATTTGCTGGCATATTGAGTGCAGCACTTTCACAGCATCATCTTTCAGGATTTGGAATAGCTCAACTGGAATTCCATCACCTCCACTAGCTTTGTCCATAGTGATGCTTTCTAAGGCCCACTTGACTTCACATTCCAAGATCTGGCTCTAGGTCAGTGATCACATCATCGTGATTATCTGGGTCATGAAGATCTTTTTTGTACAGTTTTTCTGTGTATTCTTGCCATCTCTTCTTAATATCTTCTGCTTCTGTTAGGTCCATACCATTTCTGTCCTTTATCGAGCCCATCTTTGCATGATATGTTCCTTTGGTATCTCTGATTTTCTTGAAGAGATCTCTAGTCTTTCCCATTCTGTTGTTTTCCTCTGTTTCTTTGCATTGATCGCTGAAAAAGGCTTTCTTATCTCTTCTTGCTATTCTTTGGAACTCTGCATTCAGATGCTTGTATCTTTCCTTTTCTCCTTTGCTTTTCGCTTCTCTTCTTTTCATAGCTATTTGTAAGGCCTCCCCAGACAGCCATTTTGCTTTTTTGCATTTCTTTTCCATGGGGATGGTCTTGATTCCTGTCTCCTGTACAATGTCACGAACCTCATTCCATAGTTCATCAGGCACTCTATCTATCAGATCTAGGCCCTTAAATCTATTTCTCATTTCCACTGTATAATCATAAGGGATTTGATTTAGGTCATACCTGAATGGTCTAGTGGTTTTCCCTACTTTCTTCAATTTAAGTCTAGCAGATATTATAATCCTCAGATTTTCCTTTTAAATTTTTTGGTAGCCTATTATTTATTTATTTATTTTTTACCTCAACTGCTGTCCACCACTACAGGCAGCTGTAATGTTGAAAAATTGCCTCATATTATTTTAAACAAATGCCTCCAGGAAACAGGCTGTTTGCATGAGGAAAGCTCTGAGTCAGATCAAATAAAGATAGCCTTGAGTGGCGATCTTCCAGAGAACCACCAAGCAGTTCGAATAATGACAGTTCTCTGAGGATGAGGCTTTGAAGGCGCTCCAGCCCCATTCTGCCCCCTCCATGAGGCTATGAGGCTGTGGGTTTTTGCCGCGGTTACAGGATTTTGGTTTTCAAGGTTATCATGGAGCTTGGAGGAGGTGAAGATGGGAATAGGACAGATTAAAATGCCACATAATTCACTGTTCTTACTGAGATTCAATCTTTTTTTTTTTTTTTTTTTGCATAAACTCTCCCTTCATTGTTGCAAACTTTTGGTTAATTTCCAAAGTTTTAAGAAAAGTTGATCCTGACAATTATGCCAGTGTTCTCATTGTTTATGGAAGAGTAGATTTTTGGAGATTCTTATTCCACCATTTTTGCTGATGTCACTCCTTCCAATTGTTTTAAAGTCAAATTCTTTAGAGTCATCCTTGATGTCTGTCTTTCTCAACATCCTATATCTTTACAAATCCTGTAGAGGCAAAAAATTTTCTACTTTCAAAATATATCCAGGGTGCCACCAATCATCACCACCTTCTCCTTTCTAATCACTCATTATTTTCCAACACCACCACCTCCTCACGTTTCCTAAGACTGCCAAGCATGGTCCTGCATTTTTCTACCAGGTATGCACATTCCCTTACTTCCTTCAAATCATGGCTCAAATGACATCTCCTCAGAGATGCTCCTCTGACAACCCCATCACTCTATCCTCCTCATCTTGGTTTATATTTTCCTAGCACTTATCTGACACTATATTTACTCATATTTATTGTTTTTCTGCTCCCATTAGGATGTAAGCTTATAAAGTTAGGGACTTTGTTATGGAGTTTATTGTTCTATCTTTAGTGCCTAGAACAGTTGGCTCATGTTGGCAACCAATAAATTCTGGTTGAAAGTATGTCATTATCTTTCATTTGCTTCTCCAGATCCACTCTGCACCATTTTCTCAGTGTCTAGTATGGACATTAGTGGACTCCTCTGCCCTCTGGATTCAGCCTGTGCAGAAGGAAGAGGGACATTTGGAGGATGGAAGGACAGCAAAATCAGAGTACCTATTTCACAGGCTCTTCCCTGCCAAATTGCTTCAGATTTACCCTGTGCCTAGATCTGAGATCACTATCTTTCCAATAACCACCACCTACCCTATTCCTGCCTTTGGGCCTCAGTGTTATAACTGCTATTACTACCCTCAGGATGTTGTACTACCTCTTATGGTTCCCCTTTACCTATCCATATCTCTGTAAATAACCCATCTTGTATCATCCTAATTTAAAAGTAACATCTGTTTCTTTGTGTCTCTGCCTCATACAGATGAATAATCCTAAGAACAACCCTATGAAGTAGACATTATTACCATCCTCATTTTAAGACTCATCTGAGTCTCACAAAGATTAAGAAACTTGCCCAAGATTACATAGCTAGTAAGTAACAGAGGTAGAATTTACCTTAGAAAAAAATATAGGGGAATACTTTTATGACAACACAATAGCGAATGAATCCTGTGTGTGTACTCATTGGAAAAGACTCTGATGCTAGGAAAGATTGAAGGCAGGAGGAGAAGGGGACAATAGAGGATGAGGTGGTTGGATGGCATCACTGACTCAAGGGACATGAGTTTGAGCAAGCTCTGGGAGTTGGTGATGGACAGGGAAGCCTGGCGTGCTGCAGTCCATGGGGTTGCAAAGAATCAGACACAACTGAGCAACTGAGCAACTTAACTGAACAGAAGAAACAGAGCTGGGATTTACTTCAGGAGAAAATATGGGAGAATATTTTTATGACAACGTGATACTGACTGAATCCTGTGTATGTGCTCAGTTGCTGCAGTCGTTTCTGACTCTTCACAACCCTATGGGCTATAGCCTGCCAGGCTCCTCAGTCCATGGAATTCTCCAGGCAAGAATACTAGAGTGGGTTGCCATGCCCTCCTCCAGGGGATCTTCCCAACCCAGGGATCGAACTTGAGTCTCCTGCATTTCCTGCATTGCAAGAGGATTCTTTACTGCTGAGCCACTGAGGAAACCCCAGGGAATGAATCCTGAAGAAAACTAAGAAGCATACCTATAAAGTAAAAGACTAAAAAAACTTAAACTCTCTATATCAAAAGATAACATAAAGTAAAGAGATAAATCACAAACTAGAAGTTATTTGCACTCCACATAAAGGATTAGCATAGAGAAGATATAAAGAACTCCTAGAAATTAATTTTTTAAATTTTATTTCTGATTGCACTGGCTCTTTGTTGCTGCATACAGGCTTTCTCTAGTTGTGGTGAGCAGGGGGTACTCTTCCTCACATCTTACTGCGGTGGTGTCTCCTGTTGCAGAACACAGGCTCTAGGGCATGTGGGTTTCAGTAATTATGACCTGTGGGCTCTGGCATTTGGACTCAGAAGTTACGGTGCTCAGGCTTAATTTCTCTGCAGCATGTGGAATCACCCCACACCAGGGATTGGACCCATGTCCCCTGCGTTGGCAGGCAGATTCTTATCCACTGTGTCACGAAGGAAGTCCATGGAAATTAGTTTTTTTTAAAAAGCATAAACACCACAGTACAAAAATAGACTGGGCAAAGGATAAGAAGGGGAAAACAGAAGGGGAAACCCAAATGGATGCTAAACATTTAAAAAGATGTTCAATCTCTCTAATATCAGGGAAGTGAAAATTAAAATAATGAGATTCCATTTCATACCATTTGCCAGATGAAAACTTGGAGAAGTGCAGTAATTGTTGGTAAGAATATAGCTGGTGGGAATGTTAAGAATAACTACTTTGGAGAACAATTTGACAATATTTCATAAAGCTGAAGATACATATAGTCCATTACCTAGTATTTTCAGTTGGAGGAATCTTCCCTAGAGAAGTATTTACTCTTGTGCACAAGGAGACATGCATACTATGTTCATGGCTACACTGCTGGAAACTCTCTCAGTGGGAAAGTGACTACCATGGAGCAGTTAAAATGAGTGAATAACATTGACACTTACAAAGATGGGGGGCTTCCCAGGTGGTTCAGATGGTAAAGTACGGCCTGCAATGTGGGAGACCCATGATCATTCGCTGGGTCAGGAAGATCCCCCGGAGAAGGGAATGGCAACCCAATCCAGTATTCTTGCCTGGAGAATCCCATAGACAGAGGAGCCTGTTGGGCTACTATCCATGGGATCAGAGTCGGACACGACTGAGGGACTAACACTTTCATTTACAAAGATGGACTGCAGTCCAGTGGATAAGACCACTGCTTGAAACTGGGTTCCATCCCTGATCGGGGAACTAAGATTGCACAAGCCATGGAATGCAGTAAAAAAATTTAAAAAGCAAATAAGAAAAAATCACCGCCAAAAGTTTCACTCCTACTCATCCTCTGGCCAGCTTTCTATAACCATGGATGAGCCTTCACTCTCTAGAATTCTGTACAACAAAATCATACGGTATGTACTATTTTTAAAAATCCAGCCTCTCACTCAGCATAACTGTTTTGAGATTCATCCATACTGGTGCATGTACCAGTAGTCCATTCTTTTTTATTGCTGAGCGGTATTCCATTATTTGGATACACTGCAGTTTGTGTACAAATCTTTCTGTGAACATATACTTTCATTTTCTTTGGGAAATACCTAGGAGTGGAGTTTCTGAATCATATGTTAGATGTGATTTATTTTTTGAAATTTCCAAATTGAATATATCATTTTTCATTCCCACCAGGAGTGTATAAGAGTTCCATTGGCTCTAAGAGGTGTGTGGTGGCAGCTCATTGTGGTTTTAATTTGCATTTCCCTAGTGACTAGTGATGTTCATCATCTTTTCAAGAGTTCATTTGCTATTTACATGTCTTCCTGGTGAATTATCTGTTAATAATTTTTGCCAATTAAAAATATTAGGTTGCTTGCCTTCTTGAGTTATGAAGATTATTTATAATAGTTTACACATAAATCTTTCTTCAGCTATGTGTTTGGCAAATACTTCTCCCCAGTCTATGGCTTGCCTTCCTTTTTAATTTATAGTGTCTTCTTAAGAATTTAATTAATTGTTTTTTGGACTGGGCTGGGTCTTCATTGCTGCACAAGGGCTTTCTCTAGTTGTGGGAAGTGAGGGTTACTCTCTAGTTGCGGTGCTCAGGCTTCTCACTGTGGTGGCTTCTCTTGTGGGGCAGGGGCTCTAGAACATGTGGGCTTCAGTAGTTGTGGCACACGGGCTCAAGAGTTGAGGTTCACGGGCTCCAGAGCACAGGCTCAGTAGTTGAGGTCCACAGGCTTAGTTGCCCCATGGCATGTGGAATCTTCCCGGATCAGGGATTGAACCCAGGTTCCTTCCTTTGGCAGATGGATTCTCAACCCCTGGGCCACCATGGAAGCCCTACAGTGTCTTTTGAAGAACAAAAGATTTTAATTTTGATGAAATCCAATTTGTTGATTTTTGTCTGGTTAAGTTTATGTGTCAGTTTGACTGGGACATAGGGTATCCAGATATTTGATTAAGCATTATTCTGGGTGTATCTGTGAGGTGTTTCTGGATGAGATTAATATTTGTATCAGTAGACTGAGTAAAGCAGATTGCCCTCCTCAGTGTGAGCCGGCCTCATCCAATCCACTAGAGGCCTGAATAAAACAAAGGTAGGGTAAGATAGGGGCTTCCCTGGTGGCTCAGATGGTAAAGAAGATACCCAGGTTTGATCCCTGGGTCAGAAAGATCCCCTGGAAAAGGAAATGGCACTCCAGTATGCTTGCCTAGAAATCCCATGGGCATAGGAGCCTGGCAGCTTACAGTCCTTGGGGTTGCAAAGAGTTGGACACAACTGAGCTCACACACACACACACACACACACACACACACACACAAAGGTAGAATTTGCTGTTTTCTGGATGGGATATCAGCCTTCCCCTGCGCATGGACTAGAACTCACACCAGTGGCGCTCCTGGTTCTCAGGCCTTCAGACTTGGACTGGCTGTTATACCATTTGTTCTCCTGGTTCTCAGGACTTTGAATTTGGAAACAAACTACACCATTGGACTGGGTCTCCAGTTTGCAGAAAGCAGATTGTGGGATAACCTCTACAATTGCATTAGCCAATTATTTATTTATTTATAATAAATCAACAAATAATCAAATTACTGGTACTGAATTATTTTAATACATCTTATAATAAATCTCATACATAAGGATGAAGGAGTTCTCCTGTGGCCTAATGGGTAGGATTCCAGGTGATCACTGCCATGGCCCTAATCCAGTCCCTGGTTGGAGAACTGAGATCCTGCAAGCTGCACAGCATAGCAAAAAAAAAATAAAGTTAAGGATGAGTTCTGAATTGGCTCTGGGGTTTCTGAAACTGACTCTGTAATCTAATTAGATTGATAGATGCTATCAATCAGAAACATGGATGGGATCCTTGGATCGGGAAGATACCCTGGAGGAGAAAATGGCAACTCACTCCAGTATTCTTGCCTGGAGAATCCCATGGACAGAGGAGTCAGACGGACTACAGTCCATGGGGTCCCAAAGAGTCAGACATGACTGAGCACACACACACAACAATAAGATTCCATATGCACAGCCTGACTGAAAAAAAAAGAAAGAAGAAGCTGGTTGACTGTGTATGTGATACCTCAAACATTTTTTATTATTATTTAAAATTTTTTATTACTGCAGTATATTTGCTTTACAATGTTTTATTAGTTTCTGCTGTACAAAAAATAAGTTAATCATCTGTATACATATGTCCCTTCCCTCTTGAACCTCCTTCCCACCTCCCCCATCCCACCTTAAGAGGGTGGGGTGCACCACAGAGCACCAAGCTGAGTTCCCTATACTGTACAGCAGTTTTCCCACCAGCTGTTTATTTTACACATGGCAAACATGTCAAGAAAACTAACAAATATAATGAAATTGCCTGATTGCTCCTGCTACTGGACAACGTGGAAAGAAAAGGATGAGCTCAGAGATTAAAGTTTTCAGTTCAATCACCACATAAAAGACTGAAGGCTTCTGTGTGTACCCTAAGGGAGACCCTTACGTCTCAGAGAAGCTGGATTGAGACTGCTGAAAATCAAATCCAGAATTTCATTCCGTGACTAGCTGAATTACAACTCAAGTTGAATTCCCAGCTTTGCAGAGTATCTGTTGTTAAAGTGGGACATTGATTGGGAGAGAATGGGGTCCTTTAAGATGGGATGGGGATATGTGGGAAAAACCTGGTGATGGTAAGGATGTCGAGCCCTTAAACTCTGATGAGTCTTCTTTGCCAGTGAAGAGACTTCCCCACCCCCAGCAGAAGTGGCTTCCCACACACAGTGGTATTGGTCTTCCTATACCCATCTGAGGGGGCTAATCCTACATTGCCTGAGGAAACTGTAATGATTGCTCCTGAGACATTCGCCATGTAAGACAAGGTGGATTCTCCTCAAGACTCACTGTCACTCTCTTTACTTCTGGACCTGTAACTAAACTCAAGTCCCAGCAGACCCCTGAAGATGAGATAACAAGTGGACCCATGAGGAAGTGTGTTATACTCCAGAAAAACTACTTGAATTTTTTGGTTTAGGCAGACAGAAAGCTAGGAACTACATATACCAATGGCGTGGGATAATGGTAGAAGGAATCTAAAGTTGGATCAGGCCAAATTTATTAACAGGGCCACACTAAGCAGAGAGTCTGCATTTAATATTACAGCAAGGGGAATTAGAAAGAATTGTAACAAATTCTTTGGTTGGTTGTCTAAAATATGGACCAAAAGATGATGCACAGTGAGCAAATTAGAGTAACCAGTTATGCCTTAGTTTAATGTAGAGAAAGGGACTCAAAGCCTTAGGGAAACTGGAATGAATCTGTCATTTAAGACTTAACCATAGTGGGAGGATCCAGAAGACAGACATTTTTAAAAAATATTATTTATTTATTTGGCTGTGCCATGCCCCAGCAGTGGCACTCAAGATCCTCCATTGTGGCACTTGAAATCTCCAGTTGCAGTCCACAGGCTCGGTGGTTGTGGAGTGTGGGCTTAGTTGCTCTGTGGCATGTGGATCTTAGTTCCTCAACCAGGGATCGAACCTGTGTCCCTTGCATTGCAAGGCAGATTCTCAACCACTGGACAACCAGGGTAGTCCCCAGAAGACACATCTTTCAACACTACTGTGAGAAATTTGTAAAGGGAGCCCCAGAATCCTTGGAATCTGTGATCACTCTTCTCTGTAGGCCAGATCTTACAGTGGGCATTACAGTCACTGAGCTGGGAAACCTAAATATGGTGGGAATAATTGGATCTCGGGGTGGCAGGGCCAAGTGGCAGCGCTCAACACCAAAGGCAAGGTAGGCATAGTTACCGTAGTGAATAGCAGAGTCAGAGCAGCAGTCTGAATAGTCTGACTCTCGCAGACCTATGACATCGGCTAGGTGATCATGACATTCCTAGAAGTGAAACAGATAAGAAGCCTACTAAATTTCCTACTTGAGCTGTATAAGGAGAAAATTTCTAGGTAAGGCAAACAAAGACATAACTTGGATCCTGAAAACAGAGAGTCATTGCCCTTCAATCAATTCCCGCACTTGAGCTACTTTACAGACTTGGGACCACTTGAATGAAGGGGAGGCTGGGTTCCTTCCCTTGAGGAAGCACCCTGGTACACCACCAAAAATTTCATAATCTTTCTCTCATCCTTCCCCAAAGAGACCTAAAGCCTTTTACCAGGATGACTGCATTGGGGAAAAGAAAATAATCAGAACTTTCAGGGACTACTGTGCCTTGACTCTGAATTGACATTAATTTCAAGAAACTCAAATCAAACACAAACATCACTGTGGCCAACTAGTCAGAGTAGGAAGTTAGGTGATCAATGGAGATTTAGCTCAGGTCCTTCTCACAGTAGGCCCAGTGTTTCCCCAAACCCATCCAGTGCTTATTTACCCAGTTCCAGAATGCATAATCCCATAAAACTTGCCTATTTGGTCTGTGCAGAAGACAGATGGATCTCGGGAAATGACAATGGATAGGCTTAACCCGGTGATCACTCCAGTTGTAACTGCAGGATGAGGTGTAGTTTCATTGCCTTAGCAAATTAACACACAACTCTTAATCTGGGAAATGTTTTTTTCTCTATCAATAAAGCCTCCCAGAAGCTGTTTGCTTTAAGTTGGCAAGGCCAGTGATACACTTTCACTGTGCTACCTCAGGGGTATATTAACTCTCCAGTCCTATGTCTTAATTTAGTTCACAGGGATCTTGAAGGTCATTCGTTTCCACAAGATATCACACTGGTTCATTTCATCATTGACAGAATGTTTACAGATGTAGTGAGCAAGAAGTAGCAACTATTTTAGATTTCTTGGGGAGACATGTGCATTGCAGAAGGTGGGAAATAAATCTGACAATTCGGGAGTCTTCTACCTCAGTGAAATTTCTAGGGATCCAGTGGTGTGGCGCATATCAAGATATCCCTTCCAAGATGAAGGGTAAGTTGTTGCATCTGGTCCCTCCTGCAACCAGTAAAGAGGAAGATGCTTAGTGGGGGCCTCTTTGAATTTTGGAGGCAACTTATTTCTCCTTTGGATGTGTTCCAAAGTGACTCAAAAGTTGCTAGTTTGGAGGGAGGGGCCCAGAACACAAGAAGGCTCTGCAACAGGTCTTGTGCAAGCTGCTCTCGCACTTGGCCACATGATCTAGCAGACCCAACGGTGCTTGATGTGAGTTGTGTATATGCTCTTTGGAGTTTTTGGCAGGCTCCTCTTGGTGAATTGCATCATAGCACCTTAGAATTTTGGAGCAAAACCCTGCCATCTCTGCAGATAAATCCTCTCCTTTTGAGAAAGTTTTTGGTCTGCTGTTGGACCTTTCCAGAAACTGAATCCTTATCACTGAGCAACCAAGTTACCATGTAACCTCAGCTGCCCAGCCTCATGAACTGGGTGTTATCTGGCCCACTAAGTGAGAAAGTTGTGTGTGCAGAGCAGTACTCTATTGTCAGATGGAAGTAGTAGATATGAGATTGGGCTTGACCAGGCCTTGAGGGCACAGTAAGTTATATGAAATGGCCCAAATGCCCCTGATCCCCACTCCTGCTACACTGCCATCTCTCTCCCAGCCTGAAACTATGGCCTCATCCAGAGTACCCTGTGATCACTTGACAAAGGAAGAGATGTAGGCCTGGTTTACAGACAGTTCTATGTGATGTGCAGGTATTAGGCTGCAGTAGACAGCTGCAGTATTACAGCCCTTTTCAGGAGTATTTTTGAAGGACATTGGAGAAGGGAAATCCTCCCAGGGGGCAGAACTCAAAGCAGTACACCTGGTTGCTCACTATGCTTGAAAGAAGAAATGGCCAGGCATGTGATTATATACCGATTTATGGGCTGTGGTTAATGGTTTGGCCAGGAGGTCAGGGACTTGGAAAGAACATAAGTGGAAAATTGGGGACAAGGAAATTTAGGGAAGAAGTATGTACACAGGGAAATCCCTGGAAGTCCAGTGGTTAGGACTCAGTGCTTTCACTGCCGTGGGCCTGGGTTCAATCCCTGGCCAGGGAACTAAAGATCCTACAAGCCATGTGGCCCAATCAAAAAAATTAAAACAACAACAAAGAAAGAAAGAAAGAAAAACAAAGTTATGTATTCAGACTTCTTTGAATAGGCAGGAAAAAAGTTGGAATATCTGTGTACATTGTGAAAGGTCACCAAAGGATGACCTCAGCAGAGAAGGATTTTAATAATTCTGTGGATATCGGTCAGCCTCCTTCCCAAGCTGCTCCTGTAATTACTCAGTGGGCTCATGAACAAAGTGGCCATGGTGGCAGGGATGGAGGTTATGCATGGGTTCAACAACATGGACTTCCATTCACTAAAGCCAACCTGACTATGGCCACTGCTAAGCACCCGTTTTGGGACCATTCCTCAGGGTGATCAGCCAGATACCTGGTGGCAGGTTGAATACCCTGGACAATGGAAGGGGCAGCATTTTGTTTTTACTGGAATAGATACTCTGGATATGAATTTTTCCTTCCTTGCACACAATGCTTCTGCCCAAGCTACCATCCATGGATTTATGGAATGTTTAATCCACTGTTGTGGGATTCCATACAGTATTGCTTCTGATCAAGGAACTCATTTCACAGCAGAATAAGTGCAGCAGTGGGTCCATGCTCATGGAATTCACTGGTCTTACCATGTTCTCTACCATCTAAAAGCAGTTGGTTGATAGAACAGTGAGACTCAATTATAGTCTGCTGGGTGGCAACATCTGATTATTTTTGCTAATGTCTTGGGTTGGCCAAAAAGGTCTTATGGAAAAAACCGAGTGAACTTTTGGCCAATCCAATGTAAGAACAGTTGATTTTTGCATGTTGATCTTGTATCCTGTGAACCTCACTAAATTCTTAAGTCTAGTGTTTTTTTAGTAGAGTCTAGAATTTTCTGTAAAAGTAATCATGTTACCTATGCAAAATGACAGTTTTACTTTTTTTCTAAAATGTATGCTTGTTATTTCTTTTTCTTAATGCACCAACTAGAATCTTGAATATGATACTGAATACAAGTGGTGAGAACAGTGAAAAGTGAAAGTCGCTCAGTCGTGTCTGACTCTTTGCAACCCCATGGACTATACAGTCCATGGAATTCTCCAGGCCAGAATACTGGAGTGGGTAGCCTTTCCCTTCTCCAGGGGATCTTCCCAACCCAGGGATCAAACCCAGGTCTCTCACATTGCAGGCAGATTCTTTTACCAGCTGAGCCACCAAGAAAGCCTGGTGAAAGCAGACGTCTCTATAATTCTTGGTACATTTCTATATATTTCAAATGATTCACATTTGAAATTAAATGTCAAATTCAAAGGACATTTAGAACATCACTTACATTGTAATTCCTGACAAAAATGCATAATCTGAATAGAACCATGAGGAAATATCAGACCTACTTGATTGTGGAACATTCTACAAAAAACTATACTATAATCTTCAAAAGTGATGTTCTAAATTAAATGTTAAAATTAAAGGAAAAACACAAGAATAGTAAAGGAAATGATGTTCTAAATTAAATAGTAAAGGAAGTGATGTTCTAAATTAAATGTCAAAATTAAAGGAAAAACACAAGAACAGTACAAATAACTTTTCCCCCGCCTTTGAGACATGATGTCTCATCAGCTCTGAATACTTTAGTGTCTGATTTCTATCAAGTAGGGCATTCTCCTACACAACCACAATAGAGCCATCAGAATCTGGAAATTGATATTTGATATACTACTACCATATAACCCACAGGCCCTGCTCAAGTTTTGCCAGTTGTCCAAAAAATATTCCTCAGTGCAAAAGGATTCCCTTTTTTGTGTGTGTGTTGCTGAGGTAGCACAGTGCAAAAGGGTAATGTGTTGCATTCATTCTCTTTCAATATGGAATTTGTCTTGGTCTTTTCTTGATTTTCATGATCTTGACACTTTTAAAGATTATAGGATAGTTTTTTGTAGAATGTTCTTCAATCAAGTATGTCTGATATTTCCTCATGATTCTATTCAGATTATGCATTTTTGTCAGGAATTACAACGGAAGTGATGTTCTAACTGCATTCTCAAGCCTGTATATTATTTTGATTTGTCCCATTAATGGTAATGTTACTAACTTTCATCCCTTATGGTGATGTCTTCAGATTTCTCCACTGTAAAATTATTCTTTTCCCTTTTTTAGTTAATGAGTATTGTGTGGGAAAGTACTTTGAGAGTATGGAAATATCCTACCCCTCATCAAATTTTCATTTGTTTTAGTATTCATTGGTGTTTTGTGGCCTAATTATTTCTGATGGCTTCTAAATGGCGTTTTCTAAGTCCATCATTGCTTCTACATTAATTAGTTGTCATTTTACTGAGAAAACCTTTTTCTTCTTCCCTTCTATTTATTAATTATTCCTATCAGAATGACTCACAGATTCCTGTTTTATTCAGTGGATTATAATCTTTTACTGTTATTATTTAGTTTGATGTTCAAATTATCACAGATTTGGCCAGTGGGAGCCCCTTTAAGCTTTTTTTTTTTACTTTTTTTAATTTGGAATAGTTGCTTTAAAGCTCTCGTTTATGTCCTTTTGAAATGATGCACCCATCATTTTTTGGAAATATAATTGACTCACAATTTTATATTAGAGGTGTGCAACATAGTGATTTGATATTTTTGTACACTGCAAAATGATCACCATGGTAAGTCTAGCTGCCGTCTGTTACCATACAAAGTTATTACAGTACATTATTGACTACTCCCTATGCTGTACACCACATCTGTGACTGCTTTTATAAGTGACATGTCCCCATCATTATTTGAGCATTCTGCACTTTGTCCTGGCACAACCGTATATTTCAGGTTCATCTTGTAGTTCCCTCCCCAGACCCTGAAACAACCATTTTCCCATGGAGCAATGGTTCTTTTCAGTGGAGAATTAGTATTTAGAAACCATAGATCAATGTTTTGGGGTATCACTATTCCCAAGTCCTCTCAGTGAACTGAATTGGGGGGAAATGTGTGTATGTGTGTGCCTGCTAAATTGCTTCAGTTGAAAAAGAATAAAAACAAATTGCTTCAGTCGTGTTCAACTCTTTGCAACCCGATGGACTGCAGCCCACTAGGCTCCCCTGTCCATGGGATTCCCCAGGCAAGAATACTGGAGTGGGTTGCCTTGCCCTACCTCCAGGGGATCTTCCTGACCCAGGGATCTAACTGGTGTCTCTAATGTCTCCTGCACTGGCAGGTGGGTTCTTTACCACTAGAGCCATCTGGGAATATTTTTTGTATATACATTTTACCCAAATACCTCTAATTCTAACCTAATGTTACAGGGTTCATTCTGATTTTTTTTCCACAGTTGAACCTTTTATCTGGCAGAAGAAACCTGGCTCCCTGTGTCCTCAATATATTTATTTGAACAATCCCACTTATATATAACCAATTTTCTGTTGCTGCCGCTCCCTCTCCCTGACCACAGATGCCTGCTTAAGCTCCAATGCTCCATGCCAGACTCCCACCGTGGTTTCCAAACATGGAATCGGAACCCTCTTTACCCTCTTCAGGCTCTAACATACTGCATGAGCCACTGCTGCTACTCTTTCTAGCTGGACTCCTACATTCCCCACCTAAAGGCTTTTAGGCTGAATTACTCAGGAAGGAAGGAAGAAGAAAGGAAGGAAGAAGAAAGGAAGGAAAGTAAGAAGATAGCAGGCTCATAATTATTTTTTAACTAAGGGGAAAAAAGCCTCCAATCATTTTGATTGTGGATTGTCATTCACAGGAGTATTGATGGCTGCTCTTTTACTTGTGGCCAAAAGAAAATGAGGTTTTATTAAACTGCGTATGGTTAATCTGTGTCCATGATATTTTTAATGATTTACATAGTTATAGCCTAAAGAACTATGTTTCAGATAACCACATATGCAAATTAAGGAGACAAAAAAAATAGAATAGTTGGATCCAAGAGACCTACCATTCAGTATTACTCTTTCATCTTTGACTAAGCTCTGAAGTACAGGCTTCTATTCTAGCTGAAGAATATGCCTCAGACACTTATAGATAAGCCATGCTCTGCAGCTTTTGTTATACTGAGTCAGTTGTAAGATTTGAGAATTATCTTAGATGGGAGATGTCAGATCTGAACCAATAATGGATGATAAATATTTCACACTGATTCAGGAAGGCAGCAGTGCAAAAGAGCATGGGCTCTGAACCCACACTGGCTTCCAATCTGCCTTCTCATATTTACCAGTAGTGGGAGCTTGCAAAAACTGCTCAGCCTCTTTAGGCCTTAACATCTTCATTTCTAAAATGGAAATTCTATATAACAGGGTTGCAGATTAAGCAATACCCTTAAAGCAGTGTCTGGCACTAGAGGTGGATTTGCCTTGAAAACTAAAGATATTTAAGTTTCAGGGAATCTCACTTGCACAGGCTACCTCTATGGCCCTGCAATTAATTTTATATTTCTAATTTTTTTCTTTTTCTTAAAGAGAATCCCCAAATTGTATAAACTTCAGGCCCTACTCATCTGGGTCTGCTCCTGTTTGGCACATAATAAGTACTTGGTAAATGTTGGTTTTTATGACTTACATCTGATAGTAAGAGTGGTCCTTTATGGTATTTTTATTTTCAAATTTTGTGTATGTGTATTTTTCAGTTTTTAAGTTGCCCCAAGAGATTTAGCATGCACCTTGTAGAAAGATAAACTGTAAGATAACCCATAATGTAGGATATTTCTTTCATTCATTCATCCATTAAAAAAAAATTTATTGAGTGGCTACTATATCATAGGTGGTTACAGTCTTGTGGCCAAGACTGACATGTACGTATATAATGACAGTATGAATAGTAAGTACTATAATAAATGTATATACAGACAAAAAGAGGGACAACAAACTCTAGAGTGAGTTCACGAACTTGGGCTTTTGACTGAGATATTTTAGTGGATAAATATGAGATTTGGAGGGTGGAGGATTAGACATATTCAAAGGACTTAATTCCTTCACTGAATAAGTATTTATCAAGGATCTGTATTATGGCAGGTACTGTTCTAAATTCTGAAGATACAGTGATAAACGAGTAGGGGGAGAGCTAGGCTTTCGTGGAGCTTACACTCAAGTGGTGGGGGCACCGAGCAGGGTAATGAGTGTGTGTATGAGTGTGTGTCCACTCTAAACTGAAAATGGTAAGAGAAGGTCTTTCTGAGGAGAAAACATTTAAGGTGAGGATTGAATGACAAGGAGGAGTCAGACGTGAAAAGATGGGGAGAGGGAGGGGCACTCAAATGCAAGAGTTGCTGGTAACAAGACCTGGAATAGCCAAAACACTTTTGAAAAAGAAAACGAAGTTAGAGGACTCACACAACCTGATTTAGAGATTTACTATAGGGAGTTTCTGGTGGTCCAGGGGTTAAGAATCTGCCTTGCAATGCAGGGTACTCAGGTTCAATCCTTGGTTTGGGAACTAAGATCCCACATACTGTGGAGCAACTAAGCCTGTGCACCACAGCTAGAGAAGCCTGGGCCACACCACTAGAGAGTCTGTGAGCCACAACGAAAGATCCCACATGATGCAGAATTTACAACTCATACCTTGCACCACATAAAAACGTCAACTTGAAATGGATATAGACCTAATTATGAAACCCAGAACTATAAAACTTCTATGAGAAAATATAACTGAAAGTCTTTATAATTTTGGGTTAAGCAGAGATTTCTTATCTAGGGCACAAATGCCACAAGCCATTAAAAAATTGATAAATTTGGACTTCATCAAAATTAAAAACTTCTGTCTTCCAAAAGATCCTATTTAAAATATGAAAAACACAGCCATGGATGGGGAGAAAATGTATGAAAAACATATACCTGATAAAGACTGCTATCCAGAATACAAAAACAACTCTCACAACTTAGAAGAAAACAGTCTAACTTTTAAAATGGGCAAAAGGTTTGAATAGACATTTCACCCAACAAATATATAAAAAGATGCTGAACATCATTAGACTTTATGGAAATGCAAATTAAACCACTGTGCCATATTACCATATACCCATTAGAATGGCTAAAATTAAAAACAGATAATACAAAATGCTGGGGAGGGTGAGGAGCCACTGGAACTCTCACACACTGCTGACAGGAGTGTAAAATGACATACTCCCTTTGGAAAACAGTTTGGCAGTTTCTTATAAAGTTCTACCAGAGAAGGCAATGGCACCCCACTCCAGTACTCTTGCCTGGAAAATCCCATGGACGGAGGAGCCTGGTAGGCAGCAGTCCATGGGGTCGCTAAGAGTCGGACACGACTGAGCGACTTCCCTTTCACTTTTCACTTTCATGCATTGGAGAAGGAAATGGCAACCCACTCCAGTGTTCTTGCCTGGAGAATCCCAGGGACGGGGGAGCCTGGTGGGCTGCCGTCTATGGGGTCGCACAGAGTCGGACACGACTGAAGCGACTTAGCAGCAGTAGCAGCAGCAGTATAAAGTTCCACAAACACTCACCATATAACCCAGAAATCCCACTTCTGGTTATTTACCCATCAGATCAGATCAGATCAGTCACTCAGTCGTGTCTGACTCTTTTCGACCCATGAATCGCAGCACGCCAGGCCTCCCTGTCCATCACCAACTCCCAGAGTTCACTGAGACTCACGTCCATCGAGTCAGTGATGCCATCCAGCCATCTCATCCTCTGTCGTCCCCTTCTCCTCTTGCCCCCAATCCCTCCCAGCATCAGAGTCTTTTCCAACGAGTCAACTCTTCGCATGAGGTGGCCAAAGTACTGGAGTTTCAGCTTTAGCATCATTCCTTCTAAAGAAATCCCAGGGCCGATCTCCTTCAGAATGGACTGGTTGGATCTCCTTGCAGTCCAAGGGACTCTCAAGAGTCTTCTCCAACACCACAGTTCAAAAGCATCAATTCTTCGGCGCTCAGCCTTCTTCACAGTCCAACTCTCACATCCATACATGATCACAGGAAAAACCATAGCCTTGACTAGACGAACCTTTGTTGGCAAAGTAATGTCTCTGCTTTTGAATATGCTATCTAGGTTGGTCCTAACTTTCCTTCCAAGGAGTAAGCATCTTATGCCTACATAAAGACTTGTACATGAGTGCCTGTGGCAGCTTTATTATAATAGCTCAAAACTGGAAATTACCTAGATGGCTATCAGCTGGTGAATATATACATTAATTATAGTACATCTGTATAATGAAATACTACTCAGCAACAAAAAGGAACAATACATGCAACAACACGGATGAATCTCAAAAGCATTTCGTGAAGGGAAAGCAGACAGACACAAAACCCTACATACTGCATGATAGCATTTAGTGGCATTCTGGAAAAGACAAACCATAGGGACAAGAATCAACTCGGTGGTTGCTTGAGGTTGTGGTGGTGGTGGTGGAGGGGAATGACTACAGAGAGGCATAAAAGAAGATGCTGAGGTCATAGAAATGCACACATCTCAACTGCAGTGATTCTATTACTATACACATCACCAAAACTCAGCACATTTAAAAATGCTGAACTTGATTGTACATAAATTCCTCACTAGGTCTGAATTAAAAAATAATCACCTATAGGAATAAGTGCAGTTTTAAAATGTTTCCACAAATTCTATACTTGATCTTAGTCAGAAGGCTGAGAATTGATTACCTACAAATTCTTTGACATGCCTCACTTCAAAAGGTAGAGCCTAATTCTACTCTCCTTTGGTGTAGTCTGCATTGACTTAGTGACACACTGCTAAGAAACAGATGATGGCAGAGTGACAGTGTGTGACTTCTTTTGCCAACAACCATTTAGGTGAGACATCTTGGAGTTAGATCTTTGAACCTCAATCCTTGAGTCAACAGGGGCTACAGCTCTGGCCAATTTCTTGTCTGCAACCTCATGAGAAATCCTGAGCCAAAAGCAACTAGCCAAGCCAGTTCTGAATTCCTGATCCACAGAAACTGAGATAATAAATATTTGTTGTTGTTTTTTTTTTTTTCTTTTTTTCCATACATGTAGGCAGCCAAAGGCAGGCAAAGGAAATAAACACCCCCTTTTCCTCAGAAGCCTGAGGCGTGCCAGATTTTATTCCAAGTTGCTACTTTCCTGAAGAGGGGCACTAGTAGGCCCCTTGGAAGAGGGAATCAACTTGGATAATATTTGTTGTTTTAAGCCAGTAAGTCTGGGGTAATTTGTTACACAATTGTAAATAGATTATTGAGATGAGAGGAGTAATCTGAGGTAAAGTTGGAGAGGTAGATAGAGACAAGATCTTGTAAAAACTTACCAGGCATTTTGACGACTTCAGATTTGATTCCAAGTCTAATGGTAAGCCACTGGTGGTTTTATTCAGAAGAATATGAATCACAATTTCAGAACAGTGATTACAAATCCCAAAGAATACAAATCACAATACCAATTTCACTTTCAGTAATCGTTTCACTATGGAGTGGTCAAGAATGAAGGCAGGGAGACCGTTAGGAGGTCATTTGGTAGTACAAGTAAGAGAGGGTGGTGACTGAGACGAGGGTGGTGACAGTGGATATGGATGTATAGAGTGAAGGAAGTAGAGGAATCAAAGATGAGCCTAACTTCCCTGGCAGTCCAGTGGTTAAGACTCCACACTCTCAGTGCAGGGGGCACGGGTTTGATGCCTGGATGGGGAGCTAAAATCCCACATGCAGTGCAGTGCAGCCAAAAAAAATATTTAAAAATAAAATTAGCCTACAGTTTTGTTTTTTTTTTTGTCTGAATAGTTGAAATGATGATAACTGCAAAAAGGGATATATTGGGAGAGGTGATGAATGAAATCAAGAACTGAAGGAGTGTATAAGCATAACGTATTTGAGAAACTGCAAATAGGTCAGTATGGTTGGAGTTTATGGTGATTGGATAGGAAGAGAGAATGATGAGAAAGTAGACTGAAAAGACAGGCATGAAAGAAAGGCCCTCTCTATCACCATAAAATGTCTGGTCCTTATCCAGTTAGTCACTGGGAGTCACTAAAAGATGTTTAAGTAAGAGAATGATTGATCAAATCTACACGTTAGAGAACAGCCATATAGAGTTTGGATTGAAGATGAGAGATAACGGAAAGCAGCAGACATTACGAGTAACTTTCTGATTTTTAGGAGGCAGCATAGTACAGCAGAAAGAACACAAATGACTTTGGAATCAGAGGGACTCAAGTTCAAATCTTGGCATAGCAAGTTACCATCTACTACGGCTTGAACTGTGTCCCCCTCCAAATTCATATGTCAAAGTCCTAACCCCCAGTATCTCACAGGTGCCCTTTTTGGTCAATAGAGTTATTGTAGATGTAATTAGTTAAGATAAGCTCATACTGGAGTAACGCAGACTCCTAATTCAATATGACTGGTGTCCTTATAAAAAAAGGGGAAATTTGGTTACAGACATGCCACCTAAATATGAAAGCATAGATCTACAGGTCAAAGAATGCCAAAAATTACCAGCAAACCACTAGAAGAGAGGGGAGAGGCATGGAACAGACTCTGCCTCATAGTCCTCGGAAGGAACTGACTCTGCCAACACCCGGATCTTAGACTTCTAGCCTTCAGAACGTGAGAGAATACATTTCTGTCATGCCACTCAGTTTAAGGTATTTTGTTATGGCAGCCCTAGTAAACTAATACACCATCTGTGTGACTTAGGCAAATTATTTTATTTTGCTAATCTCCAGTATCCTAATCTGTAAAATGGAGGCAATTGTATCTACCTGATAAAATGGTCACAGAGATGAAATGATATGGGATTTGTAGAACATCTGGCACTGCATAAATACTATTTTACATTTGTGAGACACTAATGCTATCCGCTGGCAATGCAGGAGACCTTGGTTTGATTCCTGGGAAGGTCCCCTGAAGAAGGAATAGGCTACTCACTTTAGTATTCTTGGGCTTCCCTGGTGGCTCAGATGGTAAAGAATCTGCCTGCAATGCAGGAGACCTGGGTTCAATCACTGGGCTGGAAAGATCCCCTGGAGAAGGGCATGACAACCCATTCCAGTACTCTTGCCTGGAGAATCCCCATGGACAGAGGTGCCTGGCAGGCTACAGTCCACAGAGTCACAAAGAGTTGGACACGATTGAGCAGCTAAGATTTCTTTCAATGCTACCCATTGGGCATCCCTGGTGGCTCAGTGGTAAAGAATCCGCCTGTAGTGCAAGAGACACGGAGACACAAGTTTTATCCCTGGATGGGGAAGATCCCCTGGAGAAAGAAATAGCAACCCACTCCTATCATCACCTGGGAAAACCCATGGACAGAGAAGTCTGGTGGGCTACAGTTCTTGGGGTTGCAAAGAGTTGGACATGACTGAGCGACTGAACAACAACAATGCTATCTAAGGAAAATGGGACATTTCTGGACATTTTGGGAAAGACTGACTACAACTATAAGAGTCATGTGCAATACAACCTAAGAGGAACAGGTTGGAGAAAATGATCTCAGAATCCCTATTTCCTGTTGGACTCCTTAGAAAGGAGTCCTGGGATTGTCTTGCATTCTGTGAAAATGTAGCTTCTTTGGGGACAGAACACTAGTACAAGAACCAAAAACACCTTCAAAGGCAGGAAGGTTGAGGTTAACTAACATCCTATGCTGTGGTAATGTTGGGAAGGAAAGAAGCGAACAAAGCTGGAGAAGAATGGGCCAGATGCCTTAAGCCTCCAGGTTTCCCAGCTCACTTCCTTAGGTAAAAGATTTAGGCTGGGGGTTGTCCTCTTCTCAGCTCCATAAGGGAAACCTAACAGAGGCCTCACCAGTCTCTGGAACGCCTAGTCCTTTCAAGCAGGGAGTCTCTTGCCAAAGCAAACAATCCCAGCTCTACGATTGTGCTCTGGCTGGGGTAGGGGAGAACAAAGATCCCTTTCTTTGCTTCCCCAACTCCTTGGCTCCAGCCAAAGGCACTGTTTACACAGTCTTCCCTGGTGAAGAATTTGTTCCGTTTCTCTCTAGGTTACAGTTGGAAAAGATTGACTCCCTCCTTGCCTGATCCTTTTCCCTAGACCCCTGGACAAGAAAGGTGTCCGATACCTGAAGCCTTCCACCCTCAGAAAAGATGTCAGGCCACAGGAGTAACTCCAGACCCTTTGGTGACGTGACAGAGAACCTTATAGTTTTGGTGGCAGAAAGCCTGTCTGGCTGGGAAAGGGAGGCTGGCTGGAGCAATCAAGAGCCTAACTTGTCTCCATTCCAATTCTGTTTATCCTCTCTCTCTCACTCCCCAGGGATTCCTAGGCTTTCCCAGGTCCATATCTAGGAGTGAATCAAATAGACAAAATCCAGGGCAGACTTGGGTTCTTTCTTTAAAAGGATATTAAGGTGGGTAGGATGAAAACAATGTTTTTTTAGCAGGAAAAGTTTTCTGTGGTCTTTAGTTTACTAACTCCAGCAGCACATATGTTTCCCTCCAGCTCCCAAAACAAAAGCAAGAAGGAGAAAAGGAAGCCCCAGAGTGGTGGAGTCTAATTTTAGCCCTGGCAGAGAGTCCTAGTGTTAAATTACTCCTGGTAAATTGGTAACTAAGAAACAGAAGAGATAAAGACAATTTACAAGATCTAGGTCTCCAGCAAGATTTTTTTTTTTTTTTTTTAATTTGGCTGTCCTGGGTTTTAGGTGTGGTACGAAGGATCTTTGATCTTTAGTTACAGCAATGTAAACTCCTAGTCTTGGAAAGTGGGATCTAATTCCCTGATCAGGGATCAAACCCAGGTCCCCTGCATTGGGGATGCAGAGTTATACCCACTGGACCACCAGGGAAATTTCCTCCAGCAAGAATTTTAAAATCTAATTTCATTTATTTCTATGTCATCTCTAGGAGGCACATCTCAAGAAAATGTGCCTCTCATTTCACAAAAGGGAAGGAATTGAAGCACAAGAAGAATTAACCAAAAGTGACTTGAACCCAGGATTGTGGGACTTTCAATCTGGTCAAGTCCATAGGCTAAGCTGTTTTTGAAAAATTTATGAGTTTTTGCATTGTACAGATTTTACCTGAGCTAAATCCCCACTGACTATCCTCCTGTTGTTAAGGGAGTTATGGGCTAGGTGTTTGTTACCCTTTGCAGCTATGTTTTGGAAACGTAAAAGTCCTTGCTTCAGATAGTGGAAGAAGTGGATTGAAAAGCCTTAGGGGTGCAATGGGGATGGAAATCTGTTAGGCATAGATATCATTCCACAACGTACACATAAACACCACCCCCTCAACTACCCTCCCCAGTAAGATCTACAGAATTGGTTTCTCTAAAAGCAGCAACACAGTTCCTAGAAGGTTCTAATCCACAATAGTTAAAAAAATATCTATCTTGGGGCAAGAGCTGAGCCAACCAGCTAAACTGAGCCTACCCAGAAGGCCAGGAAATTACCAGCAGTGGATAAAATGAACACAAGGGTAAGCAAATGCTAACTATCTGCAAGGTAACCACAGAGACGATAACTGTAAGAAAAACAGATCAGTCTCCTTCACTGAGAAATCTAAAAAACTGTCCAGATTCATCTTTCCCTCTCCTTCAATGATATCCTGGCCCCCACACCTTGTGGTGTGGCATAATGCAAGGAGCTCTGGTCATGGGTTTCTGTTCTGTTCTATGTTTCCACCTGGGTGACCTCTAGAACAAAGTCATGATTCTTGAATCTGAGTCTTAGTTTTCTCACTTGTTAAAACCAGAAAAAAATGGCTTTTTTTTTCTGGAGTGGGGTGCCATTGCCTTCTCCGCTTAGTTCCCTGACCAGGGATCAAATCTGTGCCCCAGTTGACCAGATTGAAAGTCCCACAATCCTGGGTTCAAGTCACTTTTGGTTAATTCTTCTCGTGCTTCAATTCCTTCCCTTTTGTGTTTTTACCTCACACAAATGAAATAGCTATAGTAAAAATAGCTACAGGCATACAATTTTTGCTTATATGTCATTCCTGGAGTTCCTTAGTGGTCCAGTGATTAAGACTTCATGCTTCCTCTGAAGGGGGCACAGATTTGATCCCTGGTCAGGGAACTAAGCGGAGAAGGCAATGGCACCCCACTCCAGTACTCTTGCCTGGAAAATCCTATGGATGGAGGAGCCTGGAAGGCTGCAGTCCATGGGGTCACTGAGGATCGGACATGACTGAGCGACTTCACTTTCACTTTTCACTTTCATGCATTGGAGAAGGAAATGGCAACCCACTCCAGTGTTCTTGCCTGGAGAATCCCAGGGACGGGGCATCCTGGTGGGCTGTCTATGGGGTCGCACAGAGTCTGACACGACTGAAGTGACTCAGCAGCAGCAGCAGGGAACTAAGATCCTGCATGCCACATGGTCTTGCCAAAAAATAAATAAATAGGCAAATAAGTAAGTAAATAAAATTAAAAGATTTTTTCTTGTTTTGCCTTCTTGAGCTAGGTTAGAGTCAATGAAGTTAGGAGGCAGACGTCAGATAAGTCAACCTTAGAATTCCTTTCAACACAAGATTCGGATGAAACTTCACTCCTTTTGCAGACTGGAAAACTGCACTTGTGTTCCCTTTGTATTGCTACATAACAAACTATATAAACTCAGTGGTTTAAAACAAATTCCAGTTATTATCTTACTTTCTGTAGATCATAAAATCCAGGCAGGTTTGATTACATTTCCTGTTCGTGTGTGCTCAGTCATGTCTGACTCTTTGCAACCTCACAGACTGTAGTCCACCAGGCTCCTCTGTCCATGGAATTTTCCAAGCAACAACACTGGAGCAAGTTGCCATTTCCTCCTCCAGGGGATCTTCCCAACCCAGGGATTGAATCTGCGTCTCTTGTGTCTCCTGCATTGGCAGGCGGGTTCTTTATCACTGTGCCACCTGGGAAGTCCATGTTTCCTGTTTAGTGTCTCACAAATCCCAAGTCAAGGAAGATGTTGACTGAGTTGGGCTCTTATCTAGAGGTTGTAGGAAGAATCCACTTCCCAGGCTTATTTAGGCTGTTGGCAGAATTCAGTTCCTTGCAGTTGTTGGACTGAGGTCCCATTTTCTTGCTGGCTGTTGGTTAAGGGGTCAATTTCAGATATAAGAAGCCACTTACATATGGTGCCCTCCAACTTCAAATCCAATAATAACAGTGTATCGAATCCTTTCTTCAAATCTGATTTCTCTTTCTGCCACTAGTCTGAGAAAGCTCATTGTTTTTAAGGGCCACTTGATTAGTTCAGGCCCATGCAGGTAACCTCCCTATCTGAGTCAGCTGTGCCATATATAACATTACAATAGCTTTCCTTTCACCTCTGTGGCCGCAGCCATGAGTATGCTCAGGCTTCAGAAGAGGCTTGCCTCCAGTGTCTTCTGCTGTGGCAAAAAGAAGGTCTGTTTGGACCCCAATGAGACTAACAAAATCGCCAATGCCAACTCCCGCCAGCAGATCCAGAAGCTGATCAAAGATGGGCTGATCATCCGGAAGCCTGTGACTATCCATTCACGGGCTTGATGCTGGAAAAACACCTTGGCTTGCCGGAAAGGCAGGCATATGGGCATAGGTAAGCGAAAGGGTACTGCCAACACTTGAATGCCCGAGAAGGTAACCTGTATGAAGAGGATGAGAATTCTGCACCGGCTGCTCAGACAATACCGTGAATCTAAGAAGATTGACTACCACATGTATCACAGCCTGTACCTGAAGGTGAAGGGTAACGTGTTCAAAAACAAACGGAATCTCATGGAACATATCCACAAGCTGAAGGCGACAAGGCTCGCAAGAAGTCTCTGGTGGAACAGGCTGAGGCCTGCAGGTCTAAGACCAAGGAAACCCGCAAGCGTGGTGAAGAGCGGCTTCAGGCCAAGGAGGAGGAAATCATTAAGACTCTGTCCAAGGAGGAAGAGACCAAGAAATAAAATTCCCCGCCTCTTCTCTGTACATAGTGGCTTTGGCAACTGCATAGATCACTCATTCAATAAAAAACAAGCCTACCTCTCTGCTTCCAAAGTCTCTGGCTGCCTGCTGGGTCTTCACTGTGTACTGGACCAGAACTGAGGATGGGGATACAGGCCCTTCTCTGGGTTCCTGCTTTGTTGCTTCCTTGGCTCTTAGCCTCTGGTCAGGTTCATGCCCCCTCCATCCATGGAGTGTGGGGCCTACTTTGAAGGGAGGAGAGGAATGACTTCTATCCAACTTTCAGATACTGTGCTTCAAAACTGCCCTTTACAGCAGAGTATGAGTGGGATCTCAGACGCGGCCTCAGATGTTGGTTATTATTCAATTGGGAGTTGTCACATTATTTAAAAACAACAGAAAATAATATGCTTGCACTCCTCAACTGCACTGAGGTTCAAGGTTGCAGTCTGCTGCCTTAGAACTCCAGGCCAGTGGGGACTGAACCACCACCACTCCAGAAGGTATGATTGACCTGAACTGCTACCTGCTGCCCGAGCTGTCTTTAGACAGCCTTATTGAGACAGAACTGAAGCCATCATTTGGAGCATCCCTATTTTTATTTCTAAACCTATTTTTCTTTCCTGTCTTTATCAGTACTGTTTCCTGTTTTGTTTTTCAGTTTATAACCATCAAAAGTGGTCCAAAGAAAAAAAAAAATCTTTCTTGGCAAGAGTTGGAATAAAAGCACCTAACATACACACTTGTCACAGCCATTTTGAGCTGACTTTATACTCTTTTTGCAAATGAGAAGTAGGTTTTATCTTGCCTCTTATCTGGTAGTAATAACCAATAAATTTTTCAATAAAGTATCTGCTCTATGAGCCAAGTTAAAAAACAAACAAACAAACATTACCACAGGTGCAATAGCTAATCAAATTCACAGGTTCTGGGGATTATTTTTAGGGGGTCATTTAAGAAATTCTGCCTGCCACAGCACTTATTCAAAAGATGAAAGGAAGTTCTTTGGGGATGCGGGGGAGAAGGAAGTGGGAATAAACTCTCTCTAAGTAATATACTAACAGGAGAAGCCAAGCATTTGCGATGAGAGTCCTACCCATTATATCTTCTGCCACCTCTAGAGTGGCTACTTTGGTCACAATGTCCTATCACAGTGTCTTGAGGTAAATGGTCAATAATAGACATTTTAAGGAATGCTTGGGCACTAAAAAACTATTGCCATGCTTTAGTTTTTCCTCATCAAATGGTGTCAACACCAAGCCCTCCAAGAACTTGTCCTAAGAATATACGTTGGAAAGTGCAGCTTTTTAGATATGGCTCAACTAAGAGAGAATTTCACCGCTCAAAACTCGGAGGACCAGGATAACACCCCAGTACTCCTCTTACATGTTCTACTTCAGGATTCAAGGTGGATATTCATCCCTTCACCTCATTTCTCTTCAGTGAAGGTTAAGACACACAGGAGCCTCTATGTTCCTGTGTACCAACTTCGGCTAAACACCAGGGTTGTTCCTGAGCTGCTTTTTCATCCTGGTGACCTAAGAAGATCTCAAACTAATAAATCCATCCTGAAAGGCGGGCTGGAACAGGGTTTCTCATCATTAATATTTAGCATGTAGATGGTTTTCAAAGAACATCATTTTCTAATTAGGATGATACTTTTGCCTGGTACTGAAGAAACACAACTTGGGGAAACTGAAATCTAAGAAGAGGGGACCAACTATATGGGAAAAGAATATAAAAAAGAGTGGATATATGTATAACTGATTCACTTTACTGTACACCTGAAACTAACACAACATTGTGAAGCAACTATACTCCAATAAAAATTTAAAAAAAGAAAAAGAGGGAAACCAAGACTCGCTGCCTTCAGCATCCCTGGGGTTTTTTTCCTCCAGGTGCTTTATGGCCAGACTTGCCAACCACAAGAGGGAGAAACTGTGAAATGCCTGTAACAGGCTCTGAGTTTCATGGAGAATGAGAAAGAAAACTATAATCAATATACATTGATCTTTCAAGTCACCATCCTTTCCAAATACCCAAGGTCACCTTTGTGTACATGCACTTAATTCTTTGAATGAGAATTATTATCCCGATTTAATAGATGGGGAGAAACTGAGGTCCCAGAGTTATTTATTGTGATCTGACCACCATCACAGTGGCCCAGGGAGAAGAAAGATTACAATAACATCTAATTTCAAATCATGCAATCTTTTTGAAATTACAAGGACAAATAGATAGCTTTCATTGCATGTTATCAAAACTGGAAAGATCTTCAGAAAAGTTGCTCTTGGACCCTGTTTCTACTAAAACAAAGCACTCCTCCACCCCAAACTGTTGGCAACTTGGGTTGCCAATAGATACCTCTTGGGACCTGAAACTAAGAGGATCCTGGTTGCCTCGGCTCCTTCTGAAGAAATTTGCTTCCAAGCGTCTTGCAGCACCATCTCATCATTCACCTCAGAGAGAACAAGAACACGTGGGCCACCAGATGTGCTCTCTCCAAGCACCTGAGTTGTTAAGGAGTCAGTTTCAATCCCAAAGAAAGGGCCAAGGAGAGAAATAAAACACAGATGAGTCTGATCTGATGATTTGGTAACAGAACTGGCAAGAGAAGCCCTCACCAGAGGTTCAAACTTAAATGAACAAAACAGAGAGAGCACTTTGATCATCCCCAAATATGTGCATACCCGTACCTACTTATGGCTGGAGGAGCTATTCTTGTGAGGTCCGCCTAGAACCCCAAAGGGCAGTAGGGTATAGTTTTTTGGAATAGTATAGCAATCTAGAAGCAAATTGAGGATACGATCCCATTCAATCCTTGATGACAATAGCGAAAGGACAGGGTGAATAGTTCGAGGTGACCTGCTTCCTAAGCATCAGTTTATTGTGGGGTCAAGTATCTGCTCTAGGCTTTAATTACTGATTAAACCAAAAGAAAAACTGTTAAGATCATCAACATTATCATGAAAGGACTTTTATACCCAACTTCGAGCATATGTAAGATAAGTCTTACTTGAAGTTTAACTTTTTTCTTCAAAAAAGATTTAAGAAAAAATTCAGTTTAGCTGTGCTGGATCTTCGTTGCTTCGCTTGGGCTTTCTCTAGTTGCAGTGAGCAGGGCCAACTAGTTGCGGTGCTCAGGCTTCTCATGGCAATGGCTTCTCTTGTTGAGGAGCACAGGCTCCAGGCATGTGGACTCACTAGCTGTGGCACGTGGGCTCCATTGCTCTGCAACATGTGGAATCTCCCCCCAGACCAGGGATGGAACCCATGTCCCCTGCGGTGGCAGATAAATTCTTAGCCACTGCGCCATCCACTTCTAAAGTTTAGCCCTTTAAAAATTTTATTTTTGGTTTATTTTTGGTTAATTTTATTTTGGTTTAAATTATTTTGGGTCTTTATTGCTGCATGTGGGCTTTCTCTAGTGTGGCGAGCGGGGGCTTCTAATTGCAGTGGCTTCTCTTGTTGAGGAGCACAGGCTCTAGGCATCTGGGCTCACTAGTTGTGGCACATGGGCTCCATTGCTCTGCAACATGTGGAATCTTCCTCAGACCAGGGATGGAACCCATGTCCCCTGCGGTGGCAGATAAATTCTTAGCCACTGCACCATTAGGGTAGTTCTAAAGTTTAGCCCTTTAAAAAAAAAATTATTTTTAATTTATTTTTGGTTACACTGGGTCTTTGTTGCTGCACGTGGGCTTTCTCTAGTGTGGTGAGCGGGGGCTTCATAATTGCAGTGGCTTCTCTTGTTGCAGAGCATGGGCTTCAATAGTTGCAGCAAGTGGGCTCAGGGGTTGTGGCTCGTAGGCTCAATAGTTGTGGCACACAGGCTTAGTTGCTCCAAGGCATGTCAGATTCCTGGACCAGGGATGGAACCCATGTCACCTCACCGGTAGGTGGATTCTTAACAACTGGACCACCAGGAAAGACCCGAAAATTTAGCCTTTAGAAAATAATAATCCTTTACCTTTATACTAACCCCTGTCCAGAAGTCCCTCTTGAGGCATTTTTAAGGAAGAAGGTTTACCATTGCCTATTCTGCTCTTTTTGGATTGCTTGAGAAAATAGCAGTCACCAGCAACACTGGAAGAGAACGAGACCAACTGTGCGGTAGTCGTACACCCTGGACTACAACATGTGACCCCTGCTCCCACTCAAGCTCTGCCAATAAATGTTCCTGGGAGAGTCCTTTGATATCTCAAAGTCTGTTCCCTCACTTGTGAAGTGAGGTGGCTGGTTTAGACAATTAAATTGAAAATTTGACTAAGATATTGCTGAGATGTGTCATGCTAAGATACTTCTAAGGATACGAGTATGACAGAGCCCCTGCCTCAAGAAACTAACAATCTAACTTAGAAGATAAGGCACACATTTGTGCATACAGGCACTTAAGCCCACATTTGTCACACACAGTTAAGCATTACAAAGGACGCAGCATGCTTTATAGTCCTTTATATGGACTAATGTTCGTTTGACTGAAAGTAGAGGGAAACCAGACGAAAGCTTCATGGAATAAGAGGTAGCATTTAAAGTAAGTCTTTCAGAATAGCAGGGAGAGTTTGAAAAAAAGAGGAAAGTGACTAAAGATTCAGGCAAAGAAAACAGAGATGGACAAAGTGCAAGGCCTGCAGATATGTAAGGACAGGAAAGCAGGAAAGTGAAAAATGACTAACAGTCCACTTTGGGTAGAGTGTAATGGGAATAAGACATAAAGCTGAGAAAAGTTGAATCAGACTATTTTTGAATTGGTCAATGGCAGAACCAGTCCTGCATTTACAGATTAACCTGGCAGTGGTGGGCAAAAGTAAATGCCAGAGGGTAGAGACGGCAGGCAGAAGGCCAATTAAGAGGTTATTGCAATAGACCAGTGGGTGGCAATAAGGGCATCAGCCAGGGCAGTGGCAGTGGCAACAGACAGCCACTTTAGTCAAAATTTTACACCAGCTCTGTATGTTGCTTCTGTCCCAATTCTCCATGGTAATAGGCCATCCCAAGTGAAAATTATTAAAAAAGAGCACTGATTTGAATAAAGCTTTCCCAACATAGAGAATGAAAAATAAGTGAGCCCAGATCCACATTGAGTTTAAAACCATCACTAACCTCTGGCCTTATACTTTCACCAAGGCATTCAGCCAATTGTGGAAAAGAAATATACACAGGAGACTCAAGAAACATCTTATTAATACAGTATTTATTTGTCTTCCTTCTGTCAAGCCCTGAGCCAACTACTTTCCCCAGGTTGCCTGGGGAGGTACAGGAAAAGAAACATACAGGGCAGATGAGACACGGGAGAAGAACTATGGGAGGTGGAAACGGCTCCTTCACATGGCGAAGAGGATGAGAAAGGCCACCATCAGGCAAAAGAGCCCCATGGCCTCCGAGAGGGCAAAGCCCAGAATGGCGTAGGAGAAGAGCTGCTGCTTCAGAGAAGGGTTCCTGGGAGGGGAAGAGAAAAGACTGAATTTCTAGTCCATATAAAGAAAAAGACAAACATTAAAGGAGGGCTCAGGGAGAATCCATCTCAGGCTGACATTTCAGTAACGAGTCTCTCAGGGTGATACCATTATGCCCCATTTCTTGCTCCGACACATTAAGGTCTCTACAGAGATGAAGGGGGGAGGGGACAATCCAAAATTCTCCAACACAGCCCAGGTACAAACATTACCTCCTCTACTGTATCACCACATCTTCCCTGGGTCTGGACACTTAACTATCCAGGGCTCAACCAAGATGGAAGACGTCTCTGGGTGGCAGGGTCTATCAGAGCAGCGTTTCCAAACTTTAAGCAGTAGAACCCCATAATACAAAACTTGTAACTGCTAAAGTGTAATGGAGTGGCGGAGTTGGAAGTCTTGTTTGGTCTCCCCTTCGTTCTCTAGACGTCTCTGGGGTGTACCCTCAGAACCCTAGGGCTTGTGTAACACAATTAGAGAAATACTATTCTAGTGGACAAGGACATCAGAGGGACAAATAACTTCTCTTATTTCAAAATAGTCAAAAGATTTTGGGCTACAAACCGCCTTGGGGAGTGGGGGCACACATTTAGACAATATGAGTCAAAATGGGATAGATCAGATCAGATCAGATCAGTCGCTCAGTCGTGTCCGACTCTTTGCGACCCCATGAATCGCAGCATGCCAGGCCTCCCTGTCCATCACCAACTCCCGGAGTTCACTCAGACTCACGTCCATCGAGTCAGTGATGCCATCCAGCCATCTCATCCTCTGTTGTCCCCTTCTCCTCCTGCCCCCAATCCCTCCCTAATTCTGAAAATCAATATATAATTTCTATTTCCCTTACTGTCGCCTCCGGAAGACTTGATGGATAAGGTAAAGCAACACTAGCTTTTAATAGAATTGTGGACATAGAAGTTTCTTATTTCATACAAATCCTAAGAAATAAACTTATTTCCCCAAAGGCACTGAGAGAACTTGCAGGTCTCTAAAGGATTAATTTAGCTCTAACACTGAGTTGCCCAGAGTTGTTGGGGACCAAAGAGTCTCAAGTGTCAGGGAGCACTGGGGCTGGATGCAGAAGCAGTTTTCCCAGGAGTGATGAGGGAATTCCCGGGGATGGGGAAAAACAGCAGCGAAGCTATGCTGACTGAGGCTTTAGACTGGGGGGTGGACATGGCAAACTTTCTGTAAAGGGCTAGACAGCAAATATTTTAGTCTCTGTGGGTCACATACAACCTGTTACCTTTTTTATTTTCATGACCCTTTAAAAATATAAAACCCTTCTTAGTTCAGCTATACAAAACCAGGCTGGCCCAATACAGACCTCCTGCCTTAGTTTGCTAACTCCTACTCTAAACCAAAGCTGTCCAATAGAACTTTCCAAAATGGTAGCCACGAGTCACATGTGGCTACTGAGCTACACTGAAAGTATACAAAGTATACTTAAGTCAGTGTACTTTTAGTTAAAACTCACATTTGAATAGCACTACGTGGTTAGTGGCTACTGTATAGGATACTGCAGCTCCAGAACCCCAAATATTTCTGCCCAGACCGGCGGAAGCACATTAGAGAGCCAATGGAGGGCCCATCTTACCTGGCATAACCAATGATGAGACTCCCAAACACGGTCCCAATTCCAGCTCCAGAGCCAGCCACCCCTACTGTGGCAGCCCCAGCTCCAATGAACTTGGCTGCTGTGTCAATGTCCCTTGAAATGGCACTGGTTTGGAAGCTGCGGCTAGGAGTAAGTGAGGTGGTCAGGGGACGGGGAACTACTGCCAAGCTGCTGTGGCTCTGTGAAGAAGCAGCAGATAGCAAGTTTTTAGGAAACCCTTTTTTTGCTTTGGAAAACTTCTGTACCACTTAATCCCTTTATGCTATCAAATCCCATCGTTTCTCCTCCACACAAAAAATCTTTTAACTCCCCAGAAAACTCTACTGCCAAGCAGAACGCTTAAATGCAAGAGGTGGATGTCAAATATCTTCATGACTCAGGTACAGTCTAGAAATGGAAGACTACAGCCCTAGCCTGTTCCTGATGCCTTGAGGAGACCATCTTCCTGGGCTACATGCTCCCAACTCAAGTCAGCGCACTAGATCAAGTAAAATGGGAGTTATAAGCAGCACACAGGGGCATGTGCTGCCAGTGGCAAAAGTTGGAACATCAGGGAATATATCACATGGTATATGGTATCATGAGTCCTCAGCACTCCTCCTACTGGTTCTGTCAGTAACCCTCCCCTCCCCACCCCATCCCACCCTCACCCCTCCCCACAGGTCCAGTTCTACTCATAAGGTACCTCATCCGTCAGTGTTTCCGGTCGTCTTACCACCACTGCAGACAGTGATCGGCTCAATACTGTAGAGGTTCTCCTGATCTAGCCGGAAAAATACAAGGTCAAGAAACGCTGTGGAGAGTTTTAGAACTACTGCAAATTATTACTGAGATACCCCATTTATTCACTAGAACTTAAATTGGAACCTCAAAAAAGAATCTGGAATCATTCATTTAAAGTATTTACTTCACTCAATAAGAAATCTACACATATACTGGTAATGGCCAGCTCATTAGAAGGAAGTGAATGACTGGAACATCTTTCCCTGAACACACTGTTCTGGAAAACAGACATGAAGACCTGTGCTGAAAATGTACCCCCTCCTGGAAGCCCTTTTCTAACTCCAAGCCAGCGTCTCCAAAATAGACAACATGGTGGTTAACAGCCAGGGCTTTAGTCATATATAACTAGATTCAAATCCTAGCTCTATCTGAGTTGTGTGATCTTAGGACAAGTCATGTAAATCTTTTTAAGCCTGCTTTCTCATCTATCAAATGGGAATAACATATCTCAGGGTTGACTGGAGGAGTAAATAAGATTACGTACATCAACTGGTAGACTTAATGCCAGGCATAGCAAGTGCTCAATAAATAATACCAACTAACAGCATCACTCCTTTTCACTTACGAGTGAATGAACCGATTGCCTCCACTATCTAATACTCTTCCATTTCTTCCATCTTGTTGCTTTTGAATCAAAAATTTTTCCTATGTGTATTTTAGCTTCCCACCCAAATTTAAGCTTCCAGAGGAACTCCTAGCTACAGCTCTCTGACACTCAGGACAAGATCCTGTACACAGTGCATACTCAGTCTGACTTAGGCTATTTATTTCATGTTTACCATTTCTAGTGGGGCTCCAGTTTACAAGGACACAGTGTTTCTGGATAGGAATAACCTGTCTTAGCCTAGATGCTCATTTATGCTCTTCTATTATGACTGCATGAGAAAAATCAACTGGCCTTCATGGGACACAAGGCAAGTAACGCCTAGGAAGTATTCACTCTCGTCAGGCTAGCAAAGCAAAGGGCCCAACTGTGACGCATAAGGTCTGAGAAGGAAAAGACAAAACACCTCTCCTTAAAAACTTTCTTGGGAAAGGTGGGTACTCACCAAGGAGGGGGTGGAGACGAACTTGGCGCAAGTGTACATTTTCAGGGGATGAAGGGCTACGGCAGGAAAGCTGCAATTACAGAAGCAGCAGTGTAAATGTTTTTTCTTGCTCATCAAAAGACCGCTGTATTAGCAAGTGCTCTGGAAAACTTAAATGGCCCAGAAAGCAGTGACTGACCTCAAGTCTTAGAGATGGAATGAGAACCCTGAAGTCAGGATTTCCTCCACACAGCTTTTAAGCTTTCCTTATAATCAAGTGACTTCTCTTGGTTTGAACAAGAAGCCACTTGGTCCCAGCTTTAAGACATGTTATCTCTTTCCATAGCCTCATGAGGTGGGGTTATAGACGAATTTTCCCAGCATCTTTTGCCCAAGTTTCCCCCCCAGTCTCTTACTGAAAAGGAACTCTTCTCAAGCCTTCATTTCCTGGATCTCAAAATGTTGCCCTTTAAGACCCTCAGGGTAATTCCCTGGCAGTCCAGTAGTTAGGACTTTGAGCTTCAACTGTAGGGGGAATGGGTTCCATCCCTGACTGGGGAACTAAGATCCCATAAGCCATACAGCACAAGTCAAAAAAAATAAAAAAGACTCTTGGAAGATATGTGCGGAAGGTGAAGGCTCTGAAACGGTCTCTAACAATCCTCTTATTGAATTACCAGGAAGCATTTGTCAAAACACGTCAAAAGATTTGTTAAAGATGTTCAAGCTGGATTTAGAAAAGGCAGAGGATCAATTGCTGGATCATCGAAAAAGCAAGACAGTTCCAGAAAAACATCTACTGCTGCTTTACTGACTACGCCAAAGCCTTTGACCATGTGGATCACAACAAACTATGGAAAATTCTTAAAGAGATGGGAATACCAGACCACCTCACCTTCCTCCTGAGAAATCTGTATGCAGGTCAAGAAGCAAGTTAGAACTGGACATGGAACAACAGATTGGTTCCAAATCGGGAAAGGAGTTCATCAAGGCTGTATACTGTCACCCTACTTATTTAACTTATATGCAGAGTACATGATGAGAAATGCTGGGCTGAAGCATAAGCTGGAATCAAGATTGCTGGGAGAAATATCAATAACCTCAGATATGCAGATGACACCACCCTTATGGCATAAAGCGAAGAACTAAAGACCCTCTTGATGAAAGTGAAAGAGGAGAGTGAAAAAGTTGGCTTAAAACTCAACATTCAGAAAACTAAGATCATGGCATCTGGTCCCATCACTTCATGGCAAATAGATGGGGAAACAGTGGAAGCAGTATCAGACTTTATTTTTCTGGGCTCCAAAATCACTGCAGATGGTGACTGCAGCCATGAAATTAAAAGATGCCTGCTCCTTGGAAGAAAAGTTATGACCAACCTAGACAGTGTATTAAAAAGCAGAGACATTACTTTGCCCACAAACGTCCATCTAGTCAAAGCTATGGTTTCTCCAGTAGTCATGTATGGATGTGAGAGTTGGAATATAAAGAAAGCTGAGTGCTGAAAAATTGATGCTTTTGAACTGTGGTGCTGGAGAAGACTCTTGAGAATCCCTTGGACTGCAAGGAGATCCAACCAATCCATCCTAAAGGAGATCAGTCCTGAATATTCATTGGAGGGACTGATGCTGAAGCTAAAACTCCAATACCTTGGCCACCTGATGCAAAGAGATGACTCATTTGAAAAGACCCTGACGCTGGGAAAGACTGAAGGCAGGAGAAAGGGACGACAGAGGATGAGATGGTTGGATGGCATCACTGACTCGATGAACATGAGTTTCCATAAGCTCCAGGAGTTGGTGATGGACAGGGAAGCCTGGTGTGCTGAAATCCATGGGGACGCAGAGGCACAACTAAGCGACTAAACTGACAGACTGAGGAAGCATTTGTCAAAATATTTATCTCCTATGTTAATTAACTAGATAAGGCAGATCAAGGAGAAACTCTGTCATTACTCTAATTAGCAATGACTGTTAAAGTATTCATTTCCACCACTGTTTTAAGGGGTATTCAATTTTGTATCCTCAAGACCTTAAACAGGGGTTAAGACTTCCGTGCAGGGGGTTCGGGTTCTATCCCTAGTCAGGGAGCTAAGATCCCTCGTGCTCAGGGCAAAAAAAACCCCAAAAGGTAAAACAGAAGCAATGTTGTAACAAATAAAGGCTTAAAAAAAAAAAAAAAGAGCTTAAACAATGCTAACACCCTGGAGCTACCTATGTTGGTAGAACTGAGAGAAGAGTGGGTGAGTTAAAGATCTCCAGGCAGGGTCTTTCCAAGTACAGCTGGTGTCCCACTTGAACTAGTTACAGGAGGGTAGGGGCTGTGTATGTGTTAAAAATGTGGGACTTCCCTCACAGTCCAGTGGTTAAGAATCTGCACTTCTACTGCAGGGATCCCTGGTCAGAGAACAAAGATCCCTTGACCATGAGCTGTGGCCAAAAAACAAACAAAAAGAAAAAACAAAAAATGCAAATTCTTGGGTCTCACCTTAAGACTTTTTGGGTCAAGATCTCTGGGAATAAAGCCCAAGTACTCTATTTCGGGGTTCCCTGGTGGCTCAGCAATAAAGAATCCGCCTGCCAGTGCAGGACACTAAGGTTCAATTCCTAGAGAAGGAAATGGCAACCCACTCCAGTACTCTTGCCTGGGAAATCTCATGGACAGAGGAGCCTGGCTGGCTACAATCCACAGGGTCACAAAAGAGTGGGACACGACTTAGCAACTAAATAATAACGTTCTGTATTTCAATGAAGCTTCCCAAATGATTCTTAGGTACATGGAAGAGCTTGGTCTTAAAAAACAGTTTTAAAACTATGGCAGTGGTAGAATCAGAATTTGAACTCTTCTCACTCTTAATGCAGAGAAGGCAATGGCACCCCACTCCAGTACTCTTGCCTGGAAAATCCCATGGACGGAGGAGCCTGGTAGGCTGCAGTCCATGGGGTCCCTAAGAGTTGGACCCGACTGAGCGATTGAGCGACTTCACTTTCACTTTTCCCTTTCATGCATTGGGGAAGGAAATGGCAACCCACTCCAGTGTTCTTGCCTGGAGAATCCCAGGGACGGGGGAGCCTGGTGGGCTGCCGTCTCTGGGGTCGCACAGAGTCAGACACGACTGAAGCGACTTAGTAGCAGCAGCACTCTTAATGCTTTCTAATATGGTACAGGTTGAAATACTCAATGATTACTTAGGCCTGTTAAACGACACTTCCTTGAATGAAGTGGACTAATACTTTCCCAGATTAACTTCCGGTTCCAGAATGTTACTTTTACATTAATGGATGTCTTCAACTCTTGTCCTTTCCAGAACTCTGATTTCTGCCCATATGTAACACTAACCCAATTTTGCTGCCAGGCTATTCAGGTTTTCTTAGGTCAAAAATCTAAAATTTCTTTTAAGCTTTAAAAAAAGAGAGACTGTTTTTCCCCCAAGGCAACAAAACCTCAGTATCATCATTTAAAAAATATAGTTCTTAGAGGAATGAAATGAAAATAACATATGGAAAGTGCCTGATGCAGAACTAAAGGAAGCCTGCAGGAAGCGGTGATCCCTCTGCTGGCCACCTAAACTTGGCCAAGTCTGCACTTGTTCACCAATATCACCTTGGGGAACAGCACTACCCAGGTTCATGGGTTTCTTCCTCAATGGAGGTCAGCCAGGGAGTTACAGGGCTGCTACTTAATCGTTCCCTTTCCTTAACCTTCTTTTCCTCTTGAGGGCAGAGTCTGGGGACTCTCAGTAAACCCCTTGACAGGAAAGCTGGCAGGTGGGTAGCACCCCATGCTGGCCCCTCCGCTTTATAGGCCTGTTGCCTCTGAAGAAAACCTCACACAGGCCACGACTTGTGTTTTTCCCGCTTCACCGCAGTGGAAGGAAGAGAACGCCACTGGGAGACAATCCGCGGTACCAAAGAAACCTCCCTCTTTTCTGATATGGCTCTCTCCCAGTCCACAGCCTGAAGGTAGGGGGTGCTTTGGCTGTGCTGTTCATTTCTACCACTTTCATGGTTTATTTTTTAAATCGAGGGCTGCTGCCTAGAGGGACTGGTGGCTTTAGACGACCCACCAAACTCCACTGCTCGACACTTGAGATCCTGGGGCCAGAAGTCTGGAGGTTTCAGGATAAGGCAGGCACGAGTCACGATGAGAAGAGAAAGCAGAGATAGGAGGGGAGAGTCTGGGGGTTGGGACAGCTCTGAAAGGGCAAAAGGGTGAGAAAAAAGCGTTTGCAAGCGACAGGTGAAATGAGCACTCTGGGATTTGACTTTCGACAGCTCCAAGGCGCCCTCCCCCAACCCACGAGACATCAAAGATGGCGCCAGGCCCGCGCGGCTGGAGGTCACCGGCACGCGGAAGGGGCAGCCCTAACGCGCGGGGATACGGGGGCAAGGGAGGACGTGAGGACCCAGGTGGGAGCACGCGAGGTAAGGGCCTCAGACCATCCACGCGAGGTGGGCGCCCGGCGCGCGTGCGCGGCGCAACCCGGGCGCGAGGGCCCAAGGCCTTACCTGCTCCCAGTGCAGAGAAGACAGAGAGGGGCGGGGAGGGGGCGGGAATAGGAAAAGGAAGGCTCAGCGCAGGCGCGGCCCGGACCAAAGAGTCGCTCCGCCAAGGCTAGAGAGATTGCAAACTTGAGGGTGGGCCCAGGCACCACAGCGCCGCCTGCCAGCTCCGTGGCGGTAGCCGGCCGGTCACTCCACCTGGCGTTTGAGAGGAGAAACTGCAGGCAGAGCCTGAGAAATGAGGGCACTCCGCAGTGTAAGCCGATCCGTAACGTGGCCTGCGGTTTGCTCTGCACAGCGGCTGGGATCTTGGATTTGTGTCTCTTTTCCAAGCATGCGCGGTCACACTGCGGGGTGGGAAGAAGACCCAGCTGTCCAGAATTTCAGTGTTAAATGGCTTACAATCGAGATGGGGTTCAGTGTCCAAAATCTAGCAGGAGGAAGATGAGGTCACAGGAATCCCGACGCCTGTTGCCATCGACCCAGGCTTTACGGATGGCAAAACTTATTCAATAGGCGGATAGTCAGGAAAAAGCCCCGGCTGCCTCTAGTGGCTTCACCTTTATTTCCCTCTCCTTATTCCAGTGATCAACTATGAGAAAATCAGCATCAGGGACCAGAAGATAGGGGCTAAAGATGATTAGGGCTCGAGAGCCCTGACCCTAAGCATTCTTCCCTGAGGCCCGAGACAGTCGAGGAATAGAGGGCATCAGTGACCAGCAGTGAGGTTGGGAGGTCACCCCAGGCATGCCAGGGCCTCTGCTCAGGCTTCATCTACACGAGTTGAGATAAGCAGTCCCCCACCCCTAGGAGGTGCTCTTATGGAGGCCCCTCAGCTTCTTCCCCTTGACCTCTTGCTCGTCCTTTCCTCGATGGGAGAAAGTAGGGGGCCTCTTGGCCCTCGCCTCTTCTTCTAGGCTGCTTTATGTCCCAGGTAGGTCTGACCTGTTCCTCTGGAGGGAGGTCCACAAGGCCTACCCACTTCCCCTCACGTCCAAACCTCGGCCGTCCAGGGGCATCGTCTTGAACGCAGCACAAGAAACACGGGGAAAGCTCACCAAACCCCCATAAAAAATAAAAAGAAGGCCGCGGCTGTAAATAAAGCCAAATCCGCCACCCTCTGAGGGGCCGTTTGTCCTCCCCTCCTTGGCCCCGTCCTTCCCGCCGCCCCCTCCCGGCTCCCGGGCCCCGCGGCGCCCCGGCCCCGAGCTCCTCCATTTAATCGGATTTGGGAGAAGGGGAGGATAAATCACGGCAGCAGCTTTACGGTCCCGGAGGAGAGGCGAGCCGCAGCCAGGCACACCCCGGCCGGCGATAAAAACCGCCGCTGAAAGCCCACGGAGCAATTTCCCGGGACCCCGAGCGACGCCATTACAGGAATGTAATTTTGCCCGGATGAGGCCCCGAGTTTAATTATCCTCGCGGAGGAATTTCAATGCGGCCAATCCATCTTGCAGGCGGGCGGCAGAGGGATTTATATGGGCCCGTTATTTCACACCGATCCTCCATCTGCATTTTTATGGCCCTGAGCTTCTGAAAGGGAGGGGAAGGAGTAGGGAGAAATCCGAGAAGCGGGCGAGGAGGAGAAGAGTGGGAGACTTCCCGCCTTTCCTAAATCTAAGATTCCAGCTCGAGAATGAAGATTCTCACTGGTTCCCCTGAAATGCCCAGATCTCTCTCCAGTTCCAGTTGTTGACTCAGGGTGAGGTTGTGGGTAGGTGAGAAATGGAACTGGTATCCTTGGGAATCACTCAACAGGTATTTACCAGGTACCAAGCGGTGCCAGACACAGGGTAAGATGCTCAGAGGAGAAAGGGAAAATAGGCTACAAGAATATCTCCTGGGGGACTTCCCTGGCGGTCCAGCGGTAAGGACTCCAAGCTCCCAATGCAGGAGGTGGGGGTTCAATCCTTGGTCTGAGAGCTAAGATATCTCATGCCTGGAAGCAGTTGGCAAAAAAAAAAAAAAAAAAAAATCTCCTGAGGTCCCCAGACACCCCAAGCCCGCCCACTGAATTCCTTTTAGCCCGCGGCTGCACATCCTCAGGGCAAAACTTCCACAGCTCGTAGGAGCTGCCAGCACTAGCCAGTTGTTACAGCTGTTTGTTGCGAAAATTTAGACCCCTCTCAGATATCTAACAATCCAAAGGAGAATTGGAGAAGGAGCCCGTGTCTGATATGTTTATTTCTCCCTTACCTCCATTCAGTGGTAGGCTCTGGATTCATACACCTGGCTTCCCAAATTGCTGTGTGACCTTGGGCAAGCTGTTTAACCCCTCTATATCGATCTTCTTTTATGTAATTTGGGAATGATAATAATTCTTCATAGTCGTTTAGTCACTAAGTCTCATCTGACCCTTTTGGGACCTCATGGACTGTAGACGGCCAGGCTACTCTGCGGGATATCTCCAGGCAAGAATACTGGAGTGGGTTGCCATTTCCTTCTCCAGGGGATCTTCCTGACCCAGGAATCGAACCCAAGTCTCCTGCTTGGTAGGTGGATGTCTTTACCACTGAGCCATCTGAGAAGCCCGATAATAATGCTTGCTCAGCAGCAAATATTGGGATAATATACATGAAGCTTTGGGGCTTCCCAGGTGGTGCAGTGGTAAAGAATCTACCTGCCAATGCAGGAGACGCAGTTTCCATGCCTGGGTCAGGACCATCTCCTGGAGGAGGAAATGGTAACCCCCTCCAGTATTCTTGCTGGGAAAATTCCAGGGACAGAGCAACCTGGAGGGCTACAGTCAATGGGGTTGCAAAGAGTTGGACTTGACTGCAGAGATACCTGAAGCTTTTAGCAAGGAGCTTGGAACTTAGTAACAGTTCAATAAATTCTAGTAATATAATAATACTGGGTGGTGGTTTTTTTTTTTTTGGTGTTAGTAGCAGTGTTATCTGGAGAAGACAATGGCAACCCATTCCAGTACTCTTGCCTGGAAAATCCCATGGACGGAGGAGCCTGGTAGGCTGCAGTCCATGGCGTTGCTAAGAGTCGGACTCGACCGAGCGACTTCACTTTCACTTTTCACTTTCATGCAATGGAGAAGGAAATGACAACCCACTCCAGTGTTCTTGCCTGGAGAATCCCAGGGACGGGGGAGCTTGGTGGGCTGCCGTCTCTGGGGTCGCACAGAGTCGGACACAACTGAAGCGACTTAGCAGCAGCAGCAGCAGCAGCAGTAGTAGTGTTATAGTTGGGAGCATGGCAGCTCAATTCTGCTCTGCTTCCTAGAGACTTTATTGCAAGCTGCTTGCAACGATAGCTCCTGAAAGAAACTAAACTATGGCTTACTGAACTTATTTACCTACATAAATCACACAAAGGAGTTACTTGACAGGTAAGTGGGTGGGGATCTGTGGGGAGGGCTGAGAATTCCCAGGGCTGTTGCTACCAGGTTTGCAACCAGACATTAAATCCGGAGGCATGAGACTATAAAACGTGGTTGGAGGTATGTGCAGAGGGGTGAATTTGAAGACAGCAAAATATGATCCAAGAGAACATTAGCTAAGGGTCTAGGGATTTTCTTAACCAAGGGCTTGGGAAAGGGTTCTTCCTTCACTTCACTGAGGGAAAACTAGGGTCCAGAAAGGAAAGGGTGTGGAGCCAGAACTATCCTTTCCAATCAATCCTTTTCTTTTCCTACCAGACCATGTAACAAGGTTGGCCTGATTGGCCAGTTTTTCTAAGGACTGTTAGTGGCAGATTCTGACTGGTTAGCCACCTCACTGCACAGTGGTGACGGTGAAATGAGATTGATCTTTTCTTTCTTAGGATTGGTTAACAACCCTCAGCGGGGCCAGAGACTCATTTTAATTGACTGGAGAGGCTAGGAGGGAGGTCCAGCACCTTTCATGTAGAAATTCTGAGAGTTCTTTTTCCACAAAGGTCACCAAGAAAGAGTCTTGACTGGCTTATGCATATTTGCCTTTGGACTGGAAACAATAGCTTAGAGAAGAAAAGTCAAGAGAGTCATGCAGGCATGCTACAGTTCAATGTGAAACCCAAACAGAGGGATTCACAGAGGGAAACAGAAGAGTGGTAAAAAGAGAGAGACTAAGACACAGAAAAATGAAAGAAACAAAAAAGCCAAAGAGGATGGATTTGAATAATTTGGTTTTCATTTCTGGTGGTTTAAGAGGAGGCTACTTTATGATGCATTTTGTCAGATGCACATGTTGCCAGCACGTGGCATGGGAAGAACAGTTGTCTTGGAGGCAGGAGACTAGGAATCTGGTCCCAGCCCTGCTACTAACTAGCTGAGTAGCTATGCAAGTTACTTTATCTCTCAAAGTTTCAGTGTCCCCGTTTGGAAAAATCAGGGGGAGAAGTAGGTGATCCGTAAGATTCCATCCAATATTAACTCTCCTGATTCTCTTTCTGACAAGCAGTCTGTTTTCTAAAGCTGAAGTGGTAACTTTACACTGCCAATAAGGACTATTCTTGGGTGCTATGTTCCTCTATTTATTTGAGTTTGTTAATTTCAAGCTTTTGGGACTGATAGGCACTGACTGATGGATTTTTCTATTTTCTCTTGCTAAATCAGTTCCCCAGAACAACAGGATTAAGCCATCAGTAAACCTCCCTACTCTTGGAGAAAAAAAAAAGTAGATGGAAGAAGAAAAAGTGTCATGGGTATCCAGGATTCCAAGACAGGGATTGTGGAAGGCTTGGTGAGAGATGGCCGGACAAGTTTTTGCTGGGAAGAACCTAAGTTCTTTTGAATTTGTAAGATGAACTTATACATGCCCTACATATTTATATAGAAACAATGATTAAGTATTTATGTGAACAAATTTGGTCCCTGCCATTTATTGTCTCCCAAGCCAAAGCACACACAGAGACAAAACAAAATGAAAGTCATTGTGATAATTGACATATATATACCACCCTATGTAAAGTAGATAGCTAGTGGGGGCCGCTGTATAGCGCAGGGAGCTCAGCTTAGTGCTCTGTGGTGACCTATAGGGCTGGAAAGGGGCAAGGTGGGAGGAAGGTCCAAGAGAGAGGGGATTTATATGTACATATAGCTGATTCACTGTCTTGAACAGCACAAACAAACATATTGTAAAGTGGTTATACTCCAATTGAAAAAAAAAAAGGTCATTGTGATACATTGTAAGAGCTTAAGACTGAAAGTTAGAGATCTGAATGTAGATGTGGGAATATCTTTAAAAAAATAATTTAATTAATTGATTTATTTTTGGCTGTGCTGAGCCTTCATTGCTGTGCAGTTTTCTCTGGTTGCAGAGAGCAGGAGTTACTCTCCAGTTGCAGTGCCTTCTCTTGTTGCAGAGCACAGGCTATAGTAAACATGGGCTCAGTGGTTGCAGTTCCCTGGATCTAGAGCACAGGCTCAATAATTGTGGCCCACAGGTTTAGTTGCTCCAAGGCATGTGGGATCTTCCTGGATTAGAGATTGCTCCCATGTCTCCTGCACTGGCAGGTGGATGCCTCACCACTGAGCCACCAGGCAAGCCCTAAATTTGGGATTGTTCTTAATTATGTGACTTTGAAAAACATCAATTCACCTCTCTGGACTTCAGTTTTCTTAACTGCACATTGTAGGAAAACACTTGCTGATTATTGAATTCTTTTTTGGCTTTAAATATAAATAGCATAGATCTGTTCTTCCTGTTTTGCCCTCATCTCCTGTGACTTTAAGTATTCGACCAGTATTAACTGAGCATCTACTGTATGTGAGGTGCTGAACCATGTATTGTGATTAGGAATAAAAAAGGAGAAAGCACAGTCCCTTGTCTTCATAAGTTTATAATCAGTAGGAAAAACATGTACATATATAACTATAACTTGCAGCAAAATTTAATGGTTTATATGGGTTATAGGAGTTGAAGCAGTATGATTTCCATTTAGAATGATCAAGGGGGCACTATGATTAAAAAGTAGTTTTTTTCCTTCTTTTAAAAAAATTTAAAGTATTTGAATTACATAAAGGAATGCAATTAATGAGTATAATTTATGCAACAGATATTTTTGGAGATCCTACTATGTGCCAGGTGCTGTTCTAGGTGCTGGAAACACAGATGTGAATAAAATAAGACAAAAATCCTTGCCTCCTCAGAGGTGACTTTAATATAAATTATGAAGCATAATAATAAAATAGACATCCATTAAATGACCCCCAGTTTAGGAAAAGAAAAAAAAAAACCCTACTAATACCACTGAGCCCCCCTCCCCCATGCATCTCTCCTATAGTAAAGTAATCCTTGAATTTTATATTTATCATTTCAAGATTTTTCCTCAGATTTTTACCGTATTGCTTATTTTGGTCTTTTCCCCCTACTGTTCTAAAAGTGATATAATATTATTTGTATCCTTCTTTACTTGCTCTTTTCATTCAACATTATGTTTCTAAGATTCATTGAAGCTGATGTAGGTAGCTATAGTTTATTTACTTTCGTTGATGTATCATTGGAGAAGGCAATGGCACCCCACTCCAGTACTCTTGCCTGGAAAATCCCATGGACGGAGGAGCCTGGTGGGCTGCAGTCCATGGGGTTGCTAAGAGTCGGATACGACTGAGCGACTTCACTTTCACTTTTCACTTTCATGCATTGGAGAAGGAAATGGCAACCCACTCCAGTGTTCTTGCCTGGAGAATCCCAGGGATGGGGATCCTGGTGGGCTGCTGTCTCTGGGGTTGCACAGAGTCGGACATGACTGAAGCAACTTAGCAGCAGCAGCAGCAGCAGCAGCTGCATCATAGCCCACCAATTTGTCAATTAATTTCCCTGTTGAAGAATATTTAGGATTGTTTTCAGCTGTTTGCCACTACAAACAATGCTGCTCAGAACATTTCTCCTAGTATACATGCGTAAGAGTTTCTTCAGGGTACATATGTATGAATTGCTGGGTTGAAGCATATGAATTTTTTAACCTCTCTGGATAATGTCAAATTGTTTTCCAATATTTATGCCTACTAAAGTATATAAAAGTTTTGATTGCTACCCTATCCTTACCAATTTTGGTTATTTAGTCAATCTGTTGGATATAAAATGGTGATTTGAATTTATACTTAATTATATTTGCCTTATTATTAGTGAAGTTGAGCATCTTTTCATATATTTATTGGCCACTCATGCTTCTCCTTATGTGAAATGCCTATTCATGTATGTCTTCTGCCCATTTCCTATTGGGTTATTTGTCATCTCCTGTGGATTTTTAGGAATTAACAAATATAGATAGCCTAGTCCTGATTCTTTGTCAGTATCAGTTATCTCCTTCCAGTTTTTAGCAGGGTTGGGATTTTAATAGAGGCTTAAAGGATGGATGATTTCAGTTCCAGCTCAGAGTCCTCGTTTAGTTGGATTAATTAATTCTTAATTCATTCATCAAATATTTATTGAATGTCTAGCCAGACGTCATGCTAGACTCTGAGAATACGAATATATTCCACACTTGCTCACCAGTTACCACTTCCAAGATCTATCTGGGTTCAAGCCAGTGACATATCCTGGTGGACCCACTACTATGGCCTTCTAGCTGTTCTGCCTTTTCCAGTCTGGTCTTGCCATGGTCTACTCCACCCAATAAGCAGCTAAAGTGATCTAATGAAGTGTAGATCAGATCATGCAACTTAAAACTTCCCAATGGTTTTCCAGTTCTCATAGAAAAAAAATTCGTTGTTCAGCTACACTAGACTCCTATTGACCCTCAGTCACACCACACTTACTTGTTTCTGCTCGGAACCTTTGCTGTTTCCTCCGCCTGGATCGTTCTCCTAGATTATGCTCACTCTCATTTCGTCTAGGTCTCATTTCAAATATCACCTCCTTAGAGAGTGCTTTTCTGACCACCCAATCTAAATAGCTGCCACTCCCCGGCCCCTTTTAACTTTCTGGCCACGTTGCTTGTGATATCTGAATTCCAGGACCAGAGATGGGTCCTGGACGGGTTCAGGGGTCCAGAGATTCCAGGGCCCGGCTGCTTGCTCATTGAAAGCTCAGAGTCTTAACCATTGGACCACCAGGAAACTCCTCTACCTTCCCTTCTTTATCTCATTATCCTCCTTCATTTTTCTTTTTAGCACTTACCATAGTTTTATTTTTATTGCTTTTTTCTTCACTAGAAGATAAGCTCCACTAGTTGAGAGACCTTGTCACCACTGTATCCTCAGCATTTAGAAAAGTGCCTGGCACTTAATAGGCTCTCAATAGAAATTTTGTGAATGATTGAATGGTGAATCAGATAGAGTCCTTGCCCTTAAAAAGCTTTAGTCTATCAGGGAATACAGGGAAGCAAAAGGCAAATAATTTCAACACAATTTGACAATGTTCTAAGATGGATAAGCGCTGGATGCCGTGGGAATGCATAGGGAGGACATATATTTCGGTCCTGAGAACTAGTAGTCAAGGGAGGCTTCCAAGATGAGGTGACATTTACAAGAAACTCAAAGGACCTGGAAAGAGAAGGATGTTCCACAGAGAAAAAGCAGTAAGGACAAAGCTTGAAGAGAGGGATAAGTGGTCTCTTCCACAAAGGCAAGTAATTCAGCGTGGTCAGAATGAATAGTTGTGAGTGCAACAGAGTGCAGAGACTGGTTGTTAGTGGCTAGATCCTGAAGGATCTTGAGCATCAAACTCAAGCCGTTTGGATTTTATCCAGAAAGCAGCCAGAAGCCATTTAAACCAGAGAATGAGCTCAGATTTGCATTTTAGAAAAATCATTGTAGGTCTAGTGTGCAGAATGGATGAGAGGGGGCAGGACAGGGGACAGGGAGCGCTGTAGGGGACTGTCGTCAGAATCCAGGTGGGAGATGGTGGTGGCCTGAGCTCTGAGGTGATAGCTGGGATGGAGAAAAGTAGGCAGAGCTCAAGAGGTTTAGGAAGAAGAACCAATGGGCCTCAGTGATTGATTGTTATGGGGGATGAAGGAGGTGAGAGAGGTGAAGACAGTGCCCAGTTCTCTGGCCTGGGTCACTGAGTGGTGCCATTCTCTGATTGGAAAAGAGTCAGAGGGTTAGAGTGAGATGAGCAGGCCAACCCCTGATACTTGTGAGGCCCAGGGCAAGGTAAAAAATATAGCCTACATACCAAATGTCTAAATATGTACAAGTTATAAATCAAAGTTAACAAACTGTTAAATAAAACATGTTCTACCCTCTTATCTTGACAAATATATCAATATCAGTTGGAAGATTTATATTTAGAATCCTGGGACTCTTCCAGCCCCAGTCTGACCCTCGGGTTCTCTCTCCATTTCGTACTCCATCCTACTACCTGAGGGGCTTCACACCAAAGTGCGTGCTGGGGTCAGCCTCACCGCTAAACTCCACACCAACAAGGCTGGTGCTGCGCTCCCCAGCAGCTCCTTCTGTGTTTTCAGGAAATCAAACCCCAGGAAGAGGTCCTGGAAGTCAGCCTGGGGCAAATTGACAGGATAGTCTGGCCACTGGAGCATGGTCTAGGCGTGGGCAGGCGTGAGCTCTGGGTAGGCACACCCCCTTGGCCTAAAGTTATCCGCCCCCTGCAAGAGGAAGAGACCCTCTAAAACTGTCACCCAGGGTAGAGGTCCCTCTTGCCTGGTCTAAGGGCATAGACTCTGAAATCATACAGACTGGGTTCAAACCCCTATTCTCATGTTTATTTACTCTTCTTTGAACCTGGGCAAACTCTCTGAGCCTGTTTCCTTCCTTGTAAAATGGCAATAGTAATATCTACCTCACAGGGTTATTGTGAGAATTAAATAAGGGTATCAGTCTTGGGTGTCCATTGGAAGGACTAATGCCAAGGCTGAAACTCCAATACTTTGGCCACCTCATGCGAAGAGTTGACTCATTGGAAAAGACCCTGATGCTGGGAGGGATTGGGGGCAGGAGGAGAAGGGGACGACAGAGGATGAGATGGCTGGATGGCATCACCGACTCAATGGACGTGAGTTTGAGTGAACTCCAGGAGTTGGTGATGGACAGGGAGGCCTGGAGTGCTGCAATTCATGGGGTCGCAAAGAGTCGGACACTACTGAGCGACTGAACTGAACTGAATATATGCAGAGCACTTGGTATTTAATATTCCCCTCCTCACCTCCCCAGTTTACATTGTTTTCTTCCCATTCATCACCGCTTTCCCTCAAACTAATCATGGAGGCTGGGGAAAATATGAAGTTTGTTCTAGGTAAATTCTTTTTTTGTTTTTTCTGGGAGGAGTGGTTCCAGGAAAAAGGAGTTTATAAAGGAAACAGTAACAATCCAGGCAGCAGTAATCCCAGCTCAGGCTGGGGCCATGTGGGAAAGGGGGAGTCAGTTGTCTTGTGTGTAGATGAATGAGAAATGGTAATAGCGTAATTGCTTTTACAATCTGTTTGTTTTGCTGACAGTAGCAGCTGGTTACTGTTTCAATTCTTGGTTTTCATGTTAAGACAGGGGAAGAAGGTGTGAATAGAAAAAGAATAGAAAATCCAAACGTAATGTCTTGGAGACCAGGAAAATGGTCAGAGAAACATGGTTGAAAACACAGATGGTTTCCATCTTTCAGACATGGCCCGGTCCTCTCATTAAGTTGATCTTGTGTTGTTGTGTAACATGTATAGATTCTTACCACATGCTGTCACTCTCTCTACTCCTGCAGCTAGAATGCCCTTCGAGGCTTCTCAGCTGTTCCAGATTCTACTCTGTATTTCAGGCTCACTCCCTCCACGGTAAGTGTGACCCTCCCCACTTCCTCTGAGCTCTTCCTAGTCTGTCTGTGCTGTACTAGGTCGCTTCAGTTGTGTCGATTCTTTGGACTCTATGGACCATAGCCCACCAGGCTCCTCTGTCCATGGGAATTCTCCAGGCAAGAATACTGGAGTGGGTTGCCATGCCCTCCTCCTGGGGATCTTCCCGACCCAGGGATCAAAGCAGCATCTCTTACATCTCCTGCACTGGCAGGCGAATTCTTTACCACTATGCCACCTGGAAAGCCCCTAGTCTATATCACTTGGAATTTATTCATGGTCTTAATATGTTCAGTCTTGTTCTCCTATCGTTTAAAAATTATTTTAATTTTTTAAAATTTATTTATTTGACAGAGTGGCATGTGGGATCTTAGTTCCTCAACCAGGGATCGAACCTGTGCCCCCTGCAGTGGGAGCTCGCGCCTTAACCACTGGATTGCCAGGGAAGTCCTGTTCACTTATCCTTTTATGTGCACAAGTCTTGTCTCCCCAACAAGAGTTTAAGCTTATTAAGGGAAGGAACTATATTTCTATTTCTCTTCCATTTCCCATAGTGTCTATATATTCACTTAATATACATTTATTGAGTTACCATGTGCCTAAACTGGGGTTCAGGTGCTGGGGATACAAAAATGAAATATATATATTTCCTCTTCACTAGTGAAGCTAGTAATGGACTCATGGTTTAATAACTGCCTATAAAAGTGTTGAACACATAATGGTTCCTCAATAGAGGTTTGATGGATTGATGAACCATGCTGCTTTTTGACTAGGCATTCAATGAATGAATGAATGAATGAAATTACTGGATAGCAACCCTGCAAGCTGTTCCAGGTGTATCCCTCTTATATGAAACAAGTTCTCACAGACTTAAAGGTGTGAGACTGGTTTGAGGGGAGAAGTGCTCTCTAGAGGCATCAAAACAGAGAGCCTACTGTCTTTTCAAGGCAGTGTTCACTCCTTTCCTTAAGGCCTAGTGATTAAAACACAAAGCATTTTACAGGCATTGGTGAATGCCTTTTGCCAGTTTGGGTCATTCAGGTTGTAAATTATGAGAACTGTGTGCATTTTTCATAATAAAAAACAGCTATTATTGAATATTGATTATGTGCCAGATATTTTGCTGATTTCTTTACATGAATTATTTAAATCCTAACAACAACCCTATGAAGTAAATATGATTATTATCCCACTTTACAGAAGAGGAAACTCAGGTACAGGTAGGAAGCAAGAAAAGACAGAACTTGAATCCAGGAAGTCTGTGCTGTCCAGGCGATGATTGGGAGAGTGGAGAGCTGAGTTCTTCAGCTCGCCCTGCTGTGTGCTTGCTGTGTGACCTGCAAAAATCATCTCAGGTCTCTGGTCTTCGGCCCCTTCTGATCACCAATCTTAAAGCCTACTCTTTTGAATTCAAGTCCTCTGCTTCTCCACTAATATTAATTGCCTAAATCTGGTTGTGATCCCCTAAATCTCATCTTTCATCTCCTTGTAGTGTAAGATGCAGCTTGTGATATTGTGTTATTCATAACTGGAGCATCCTTTTGAGACATTATATATGAAGACCTTGATGACTTCTTGAATGTCTTGGTTCATGGCTGCAGCTGATAGAGCTGCAGAAGGACCCCTGAACCCAATTTCTTCCTGTGACTCCATCCCTCAACTCCTAGTTAAGTAAAAATATTTCCCAGTATTAGGATGCTTGTTATCATGAATCCATTCAGAGGACACAGCCAAAATCAAGCACTAATCAAAAGGAAGGTGGTGGGTCTGATTCATTTCTGTGCGTGGAGATTGATCAACACAGGCAAGAGATTGAGACCAAGTAACATGAAAGAGTAGGCAAGAGTGGATTTGAAAGGTCGATTTCTCTGAGGAGCCTCCACATAGAAACTGAAGCTGCTCAAATCCTCCATTTTGTCCCTTCATAGCTGGAATTTTTACTTCCTTGTATGCAGACAAAGGATAATAATTATCTGAACAAGTGTGCTTGTTTAGCTGGCATCAGTGTTTTAAATTGGTATGCTTAAATACCAATGGCTTGCTGTACCCCTCATGTTGCTATTTGACTCAGCTCTCTCTGCTTAGTCTATTTTGTCTGTGCATCAAGAGTAGCTGTGTGTTTTGTTCTCACCAGGGTAGCCTCTGGCTGGGGTGCCTACTAGTGTCCTTTCCTAGAGCTTCTTTAATACCAGGCAGCCTGGCAGGATGGTTTTTATGTCCCTGCCCTCACTTCCTTCCCTGCCTCCAATTTCCTCTTGTTGTTTTCCAGAATCATTTGCATGGTTCACCTGTATTTTTCCCAACCTTCTCTATCTCTGTATACAATTCTACAGAGAACAGGGACAAATATCTGCTAAAGAGAAATCAATCTCTCCCCCGGCCACCCCACCCCTTCTCTCCCTTTCTCTCTCTCTCACACACACAAACACACACAGAATGTATGGCAGACTTCATTTCTCTTCTGACCTTATCATGCTCCCAAATACCAAATCAAGATCACTCCCAAAACCCAAACCCAAGCCTAAAAGCAACACAGAGAAAGAGAGAATCACTTTTCTTCTAGGAGATGAATGCATCCCTTTTGGGGATCCACCTGAGGTTACTGAAGGGCTTAATTTCTGAAGAATCTGCTTCTGTCAGTTTTTCCTGTATTCCTGTGTGTTATGGGTTTGTAAAGATGTCTTCCTTAAGCAGAAGTTAACTTTGGTTGTAGGTTATAATTCTAACTGTGAGTGTGGGAAAGAAATTTTGGTGAGGACTAAAATCCTGTCTTATCATTTAAAAGGGATTCCAAGGGAAGTCCTGGTACCCGCCTTCTGGGAGGCAGATCTCTGGGTCGGATGGGATGAACCAGAGGAGGGAACACTTGAACTTTGTTTACAAACCAGCATAACATACAATGACAAACGAGTTCACGCAAGGGCACCCGCAGCTTCAAATGGAGGACAGAACTGGGAAAGAGTGTTGGCACAAGGGCAGTACTGAGAAAATTAGGAAAGTTTCTTGGAGGGAGCAGTGCGCGGCGAGGGGGCCTGGGAACCGTGGCTGAGGGAACGCACACCCGGGCTGCCTTTCCCGGGGTCTCCTGGTGGCGAGCTGGGTGAGGTGCTCTCTGGGCAGGTCCGCTGTCTGCCTCCCTCCATTACCGATCTCTCCGGCTCTCTCGCCTCCTGCATGCCATCCCCGGGCCCCTTCCTCCACATCCACTCCTCCTAGCTCCCCCTCGATAATCTTCTGATATCTCTTCAAATCCAATTATCGAATTAATTGACGTGCTAACCGAGAGGCAAACAGAAAGGGGCGGCAAACACCGGTCGGCTCAGATTTATCCTCCGGCCTCCATAGGCCCCGGCCGGGCGAGATTTACTGGGCCTCGAACACGACGACAGTTCAAACCTTTGATTAATCATGTTTTTCTCCCGGCCCCATAATTTAGTTGCTCTTTTTCCCTCCCTGCTTTTTTTTTTTTTTTTTATCAGTGGAAACAGAGACAGAGTCCTCATCAGCTTCAATTACAAATATTAAGCCCCCGGACAGCACTCTGACAGAGAGGCGGCCAGCCCCAACTCCTTCCCGCCCCGCTAAATCATCCCCGAATTAACATCACAATCGGCGGCTGGCGCGCGTTCAGATTTAAATGGTGGCATATTGTTCGCGGACGGTCTAGTTCAGACCAGCGGGTTCTCAGTTCCCGGTGGCGGCCCCCGCCGCTCCCCTCACTGCCCCCTCCTGTCTCCCGGGATGCTGTGACTCAGGAGCCGCGGGAGGCTCCGGAGCCGGGTCTCCTGCAGCGGAGGCTGCAGGCGGGGGTACACCGGAGTGGGGCCGAGCGGGCTGGTGAGAGGGGGTAGAGTGAGGAGGAGGGGGCGAGTCAGGCACACGGAGAGGGAACTGCAGATGTAGGGTGGAGGGGAGGAGGGGCCGAGGCCGGGCAGAGGCGGGTGAGTTTGGGGGTAGCGGAAGAACGGCACTGATGAAAATGAGATGCAAATGAAGATGCAGAAACCACGGGTTTGAGAATGCCACTATATAGCCACTATATGGCCGCCTCGACCTTGGCGCGGTCTGCAGGGCATCCTTGGGTGGTTGTGGAGGGGCCATTCTGCAGGGAAATCTCTTGCTCTTTGAGTCTTGCGATGTGAAAGAAGAACGTGGGACAAGATTTCTCGTTTCCTGAGTATGTTAGAGAAAATGGTTCATAAACTACAGCCAGGAGGCTTGAAGGGAGGCCTCAGAAAGGACTTCCTAAATGGGGAGACTGAGTATGAGGCTGGAATACCTCCGGGGGATATTTTTTTTTTTTTGGATTAGAACACCTTCGAGGCAGCCAGATTTCTCTGAAGGCGTTTTGGGGAAACGGTAACTATTTGGCTCTGTCCCACTGTGGAGGAGAAAAGGAAGAGTGATTCCCCTGACCCCATTAATCCTTTAAGAATGAAGGAGCTCAGGAAGAAAAATGACAATCCAAGAGTCTATGTTTCCAGATATTCTCATATCCACCTGTCTCTCCGGTCTTGCCCGCAGCGATCTCCGGGACCTCATTTCTGCCTAGCAACATCACAACCAATCAAGATGCAATTAGGCCTGGCAGTTCGGCTCATCCTTCACTGGGATTGGCTGCTGGTGGTGAGCGCATCCTAAGTTTTCATTGGCTGACGGCCACCTGTATGGAAATGAGAATGACAGGGGACTCTCAGCGCCTTCTCTGCTACGTGGACCTGTGGCTTACTGCACTGAAACCTGCAAGCTCAGAGCCAGAACTCCTGGGCTTTTTTTCTGCCTTCTCTCCCTGTTCTTCCCCCAAAGAGATATCTCAAACTTTTCCCTCAGCTCCTCTGTCTGAGGCCCAGTCGGAAAGCAATTCGCAAAAAATAAGGCGAATTTGTATACTTTTTTGCATTTTCTTTGCCTTCTCTCGGTTCTGTATCAAGATTTTTCCCCTTCCGTCCAATGCTATGACAGTTCTTGATCCTTTCTCTCTTCCATGTCCATCCAAGGAGCGGCTTCTCTCCGTGTGGAGTCCCTCGGGCCCTGCCCCCTGTTGCCTCAAACCCTCCCTTCGGGCTCAGCTCCACCAAATTCCCAATTGCCCCCTTCCTCCCTCTCAGGATCCAGGCGCCTCGCACAACGATCTAAAGCCCAGTTTAGAAGGGAGTTAGAGGGGGAGAGGACTCCCCCACCTCCCCCCAAAAAAACCTCCATCCTCGCTCCCCATCCATTTTCTCCGAGGGAGCCGAGTTTGACAGCGAATTCATTCCGAGAGGGGAGGGTGATTTATTCTTCAAATATACCGACAAGTGCGGGCATGATGGAGCCCATTAAAATGTTGGGAGATTGTTTTTATGATTGAAGTCTGTATTACTCCAACCATAAAGAAAGAGAGCAAGGAGTCATTAGCATTTTCATGATGGTGTATTTCTGCTTGTCTCCGCGCCATCACTCATCTTTACTGCCCGTCCCTTTGCTCTCGCTCTGCTACAACGAGGAGAGACTGCAGCCTGAGTTGGGGTTGGGGGTGGGGGGAGGCGGGGGCCAGAGATCCCCTCGCCACTCTGCCCTTCACGCCAAATCCTCACCCTCCCTGGGACGCAGATCATGGGGTGAGAGGCCAAACGCAGACAATGATGTGCCTCAGCTTTCTCCAGCCTGCTCTCCCTGCCCCTGACTGATGGAAGCTGGGGGTCTTGTCCAAATGGTGCTTGGAGATCTGCACAGACCTGGGTTGAGAAAGGCGGAATACCCCTTCCTTCCTCTGGCTCTTCACTTCCTGGCCTACACCATTTAGAACTTTCCAGGGTTATCCATATAGAGAGAAAGTCAGAAATTCCTGGCTGAGTGCCCTGGGCTAGAGACATCAGAGTAGGAGAGGACAGAAGGAGGAGACCCCAAGTCCCTAGGTTTGGAGACTGAGTTGGGAGGAAATTGGAAACCTGGATCTTTGGCTTCTGTCTTTGCTACTCCCTCTTTAGGGTTAAAATCTTCTGTCATTACCCTAATTCCCTTGCTGTTGCTCTCTCCTAATTCCTTAAGTCCTTGATTCTTTCTACCCAGTACTCACAGGTACTCCAAGGAACAAATTCATAACCTCCATGAGAATAGTGGAGCTCAAAATAATCATTGTCAAGATAAGAGCTTGGAGAAAGTTGGTTACAGGTGAAACAGTGTCTACAGGTACTCAAGGATTGTGGGAGTCACCTGTCCTCATCCCTGGCTCCGGACAAGACTCATAACCCAAAGAAACATTCATTCTAGGTTGGACACAACCTTGCCTCCGTACCCTATTGAGCCAAATTGTGTGGTGGCACTTGTGTGAGCATTGGTTGGGATAAAGGCTAGTTTAAGGGTGGTGAGAAAATGGAAGTGTAAGCTCACAAGAAATCAGTGGTGATAATAACAATTAGTGGACCACTTTCCTGTTGGTTCAGTGCTTTCTCATGGATGTCTCACAACAACCTGAAAGGTAGGTTCATAACTGCCATTTTACAGATGAGGAAACCAAGGCTCAGGTGAGTGTGTGTGTGTAATTTAAGATCACTTAGCTAGTAAACTGGGCTGTTTTCATTATCTGATACTGCCTGAGAAGGAGTTCAAGAGCTCTAAAGTGGAAGTCAAGATGACCCATAAACTTCATTTGAGTTTATAAGAAGGTGGGGAAGACTGCTGCTGCTGCTGCTGCTGCTGCTGCGTCGCTTCAGTCGTGTCCGACTCTGTGCGACCCCATTGACGGCAGCCCACCAAGCTTCCCCGTCCCTGGGATTCTCCAGGCAAGAACACTGAAGACTCTCTAGTGAGTGTTAAATATTTTGGGAGAAATCTTAGTAGGAATAGTCATCCCTTGGCCACCAGAGCTGGGGACCTAGTGGTGGTTAGCATTGCTAGGATTAACCCTTCTCTTATTCAGGGAACATTTATTGAGCAGCTAGTATGTGTCATCTTATGACTGACCCCTCCCCTTTCACAGGCCTCCTCCTCCTTTTGAGAGGGGGTATATGATAGGGCTCTGGGGTCCTGGGCAGAGTTAGAGCCCTGGGCAGCTGGGCAGAGATGGAGCAAAGCGGGGTACAGAGGTGAGAGCCCCCCTACAGCCTGCACAGTGCCCAGAGGCAGTTGCAGCAGCAGCCCCAGATTTACAACTGCCCTGGCGCTGATGCCATAAAAGCAAACGATCCTTCTCTGTACTAATTTCTGTGTAATTAGATCTCTCCTGGCATGGAAAGTGGGGAGTGGGGGTGGCCAGGAGGGGAGGGTGCCAAGGACTCTTCACAGAGGTGGAAGGAGGGGTTGTGGGACACGCATGGCTTCGTGTGGCGGAGCTTGGGCACAGGGATCTGCGTGCACTGTGACAAAGATGGAAAAGGAAATCATGCACACATGGAATGCGAGGAGGCAGGAGTCCTGATATGGTAACACCCTTGTGCCCAGGATAGGGACAAAGCTGGTGTCCTGCACAAAGATTCTGAAGCCAGAAGAATAACTCCTGTGTATACATAGGAAGAATTGAAATCCTTGGAGGAGTTGCATATGGATACCCCCACAAGCAGCCAGATAACCAAAATCCCACAGAGAAGCCTGAAGAGTGAAAAAAAAAAAAATGTGTGGCCCCATCACATTTACAAAAGACTATAGGTGGCTTAGATGGTAAAGAAATGCACCTGCAATGCAGGAGCCCCGGGTTCGATCCCTGGGTTGGGAAAAGCCCCTGGAGAAGAGAATAGCAACCCATTCCAATATTCTTGCCTGGAGAATTCCATGGACAGAGGACCCTGGCGGATTACAGTCCATGGGGTCTCAAAGAGTTGGACATGACTGAGCGACTAACACACACATACACATGTATCTGCTCTCATGTTTAACCTGCATGAGAGCAGATACACACTTCTTAAATGCAAAAATGACAGCAGCTACACTAAATAGGAACTCAATAAATGTTTGTTTCCTCCTCTGCCCCCACCTATTGCTTGCCCACCTCTTGGAGGCAGAAAACTAAAAGATGAAAAATGTCTTTTTTTTTTAAAAGCAAAATTTTCTTTAAGATATTTGAAGATAGGAAAAAAAAAAAAAGAATTAGAGGAATGTGGGGATGGTTAAAGAGGGAACAATCCCGGAATCTTGACTTTCCTTGGGAAGAATAGTCTTGAATGGAAAAAGTATATAGTTATTATTACTATCCCCCCATCCCACCCCATGGTGACAAAAAATGGCCTTGGGTATGGCAGTAATGTCATTTGGGACAACACTTATACAGAGCTAAGTATTCATTATTCACGGCAGTGTATTCGTGGAGGCACCTCAAAGGGCCTCTTATCCAGGCTCCCTCTGCAGCCCAGATTTCTTTCACAGTAAGCCTGCCAGGGCATCAGCCAGCTTCTGCTTCAGTATTTCTCCCCAAAAGGAGCTCTTTACTTCATGAGCAGTTTGCCCTCTGTCACTGGACAGCTGTAATGGTTAGATATTTTTCGGTAGAATTGAAATCTGTCCTCTTTTAAATTTCAGAATATACTGTTTCTAACTGCCTGTCATATCTCGAGTTATTCTAATGTTTTAAGACCAGTTCAATCAAAGCATTAATCATCCCCCCACAACAGCAATAACAATTAGATACCCATTGGAAAATCAGGAGATTCTGATCTGCACAGATGACTGTCATGTACTTATCTGAAGCCCTTGTTCTAATGGGTAATTCCTGATTAACCTGAGTAATGAAAATGTATCACAATAAAGAAAGATTTGTCATGCCTTGTTATCACTTCATAAGGCTGTCCTTCTACATACCTGCCATAACATCAGGATATTTCTATCCCAATAAAACATGATCATGATGTGCTTGGCTAATAAAAAGGAAAAAAGCCACGTATTAAAAATATGTTTAAAATGATTTGCGTGAGTGATGTAAATATAAACCACCACCATCATCAGTGTCAACAATATCCTCAGTTCATTTGCCTTTTGCAATCCCTGCCGCATCTTTGGGGTGGGAGGTAAAGGAAAAGGGAGGCAGAAAATTAGCATCTATCTATGGGCTACACTCACAATAACCCTGTGAGATGGGTATTAACATGCCTTTCAAGTGAGGAAATTGGACTCAGAGAAGTTAAGTAACTTGCCTGAGGTCAGATGGCTAGTACAGGGAATCAGGATTTTAACCTAGGTAAGTCTGCTTCCAAAGTCCACACTTTCCCCCCTAAACTCGGACAGGTAAATTTTACTTTGATGCCCGCAGAGCCTCAACGAGTGGGTTCATACATGACGTTAGTGAGGCGTCTGTTGCGCTCAGAGACCTCCCCCTTCGCAGTCTGGACTCCCTGAGGGGCAGCCAGGAGTTCAGAGCCTGAACTTTGTGACTTTTGTGCTCGGTCATATTACTGCCATCACCCAGGGGTGCCCACATACAATCTCAGGTGGGGTACCACAGGCACCGTGACCGCTGTACGGTGACACCCTCACAAAACACAGTGTCGTATTCAACCCACGCTGCGACCCACACAGGCCGGCTGTTCCTTCCCTTCTCCTGAGCAGTGAGGTGCGCAGCCGGCAGGGGTCGCCGGCACACCAGGAATTACCACTCGCTGGGCCCGAACAGAACGGAAAGTTCCTCCTCTGTCTTCTCCTAAAATCTCTCACTAATCCCTCCCCTTTCCTGCTTTCCCTTTCTAGCACCCCTCCCCTTCCCCAGGCCCTGTAGTTTCCTGTTGATAAGCTGGATAGTTGCTCCTTATATAGCACCTAAACTGCCCAATCCCAGCCTAGACTAGGGACCAGGGTTTCAGGCTGTCAGTCCTGCTTTGGGGATGCAGGTAGCAAGTAAGGAGCCTGGATTGCGCAACCTTCGGGTTCGCCCTTGACCAATTAAGAGTCTGCCTCTTCTCAGTGTCTTCCCAGCACCATGTCTTGATCATCCATTTATTGTCCCATTGTTCATGTAACGTATGTCCCAAACATCCCGAGACTCCCAGGGTCCCTTAGCTGCTTCATCTTGGGACAGCCTAAAAATGAAGGAGGCGGCAAATCTCTGGTGGAGTGAGTGACCTGTGACCTGTGGTTTTAGATGAGAAATCACAATTTGGGGAGTACAGGGGAAGGACCCAGGTACCCTGATTCCCAACAGAAAGAGGGGTCAGGCGTCTGCTCCCTGCAGGAAAGCTGTGGTCGCCTTCTGGGAGTGGCATCTCTCTGCTCTTTTCTGCCTCTCCCCTCCCATGCTGTAGCAACAACGCCCCAGCTTTTCCAAGCCCCCTTCTCTCTGCAGCCCCCTCCCCGCAACTCCTGGAGCCCAGTGATTGGCGGCTGCCTGCTGCAGGGCCGGCTGGGTTTATGGCTTTGCGGCAGCTGGGGAGAAAGCGAGGCCAGAGACAGAAAATGGAAACCAACCAAGAAATCGAGAATGATGAAAGAGTAAAAGAGAGGGAGACTGAGAGACAGAAAGACCTTGAGAATATCAGATACGCCAAATCAAAGTAATGAGAGGGACAGACTGAAGCACAGATGGACACAAAGAAAATCATAGAGATGGTGATAAAAGATGAAAAAATGTAAGAGGGATGGGATGAAAAAGAAAACAAGAGCACACAGGAAGACATTTGGATGAGCCCCGAGAGTGGGGATGTTCAGGGCTTCCCAGGGCGACAGGAATTGCTGGTAGTACGTAAGGGACTGTACATCTAGGGTAGACATCTAGGGATTCCTAGAAATTCTGAGACAGAAGAGGCCAGAGGATCTTGCAGTTCTCCCTACACCTGTGCTACCATTTATCTGTTCTAGCCTTTTCCATGGTCACACCCTCCTGGAATTTTAAAGGTTTTTACAAAAAATGTCCTCCTTAAGAATGACCCATGGGACTTCCCTGGTGGTCCAGTGGTTAAGAATCCACCTGCCAATGCAGGGGACGTGGTTTGGATCCCCGATCTGGGACGATCCCACACGCAGCAGAGCAACTAAGCCCATATGCCTCAACTATTGGCCCACATGCCCAGAGCCCGTTCTCCACAGCAAGAGAAGCCCCTGCAGTGAGAAGCCCACACAGCGCAACTAGAGAGCAGCCCCAGTTTGCTGCATCTAGAGAAAGCCCGTATGTAGCAATGAAGGCCCAGCACAGCCAAAAACAAAATAAAAAAAAGAGAGTGACCCAAGATCTAATGTGGAAGGATCTTGCTGCATTTTCCATGAAATGAATGGGAACACGGAGGTCTGGGATTTAGGAGGGATTTCAACATTAGAGCTACACTTTGTTGCACATATATTAACCTATAAGGTTGTTGGCTCTGTATGTACCTTGACTGGCACATACCAATGTTTATCTTATGTGATAGTAATTTCTCTATCCTTTTTGCTATTATATAAGTAGGCTCTTTAACAGCGAGAGCTGTGCCTGCCCTTCTTTGTGGCTCCCACAGTGCCTTGTTCTTGTTTATTGAGTGAACCAGTGAATGGCCCCTGGAGATGTTTAAGCAGAGGTTGGATGACTACCAATAAGGGATGGAGTCTAGGAGATTTCTGCACTGAATGGGAAGCTGGAAATATACCTCTAAGCCCCTTTTTGGTTTTAAGATTCTATTAGTCCATATACATGAAACTGAGTTTGCTGTTTCTTTTCCTAATTCTCCAGATATTCAGGGGTAAGAAGCAAAGTGAGAAACCCCAAGTTACAAAGTAACTGGCTCTGCACAAGGTGTTTTACACAGCTGATCTCATATAATCATCACAGATCCGTTTTGCAGATGAGGGTTCAGAGAGATGAGGTGTTTCACTCCAGGTCACGTGATTAGGAAATACGGCAAACTAAGTCTGCTGCTGCTGCTGCTACTGCTAAGTCGCTTCAGTCGTGTCCGACTCTGTGCGACCCCATAGATGGCAGCCCATCAGGCTCTGCTGTCCCTGGGATTCTCCAGGCAAGAACACTGGAGTGGGTTGCCATTTCCTTCTCCATTGCATGAAAGTGAAAAGTGAAAGTGAAGTCGCTCAGTCACGTCCGACTCGTAGCGACCCCATGGACTGCAGCCTACCAGGCTCCTCCATCCATGGGATTTTCTAGGCAAGAGTACTGGATGGCTTGCCAAGATCTCTAAATCCTGGTGATTGCTATCACGCTGTGTTTCTACCCGTTTGAGAGATTTTCAAGGTTTCAGAAAGGCAAAGAAGGAGTTGAGAAATGGAGGTAACAGGAAGACATGGCTTTTAAATTTAGGGATGGGAGAGAGATTTGGAACTCTTAGGTAGGGGGGAAAATCTACTTTTCTGGGAGTTACAATAGGACATTTCTGCTCTTATCTGATTATCAACAGGTACCTGGAGAAGAAGGGACAGGCACAGAAAAACTGGGGAGGTTGGGTACTGAACACTGGAATCTCTTGCTATGGGTTCTGGCATTGGGAGCATGAGACATACAGGTACCTACAGAATGCAATCTTGGGATTCCAGGCCTTTCTGTTTCTGCTAGGAGGATGTTGGGAGGCTGGGTATTGTAGGGGTCCTATTTAGTGGCAAAGCTTAGACTAATGCTGTGCAGTAGAAATTTAATATGGGTCACATACATAATTTAAAATCTAGTGCCTGCATGCATGCTAGGTCGCTTTCAGTTGTGTCTGATTCTTTGTGACCCTACGGACCATAGCCCGCCAGGCTCCTCTGTCTATGAGATTCTCCAGGCAAGAATACTGGAGTGGGTTGCCATGCCCTCCTCCAGGGGATCTTCTGGACCCATCTTTTACTGGCATTTTTACGTCTGTTGCGTTGGATAGTGGGTTCTTTACCACTAGTGCCACTTGGGAAGCCCAAAATCTTCTAATAGCCACATTTGAAAAAGAACTAGGTGAAACTACCTTTAATAATGTATTTTATTTAACCCAATCTATTCAAAATATTATATCCCTTCAACATGCAGTCAATATAACATTATTTTAAATTTGTTTTAGTTTTGGTGTTAAATATGAAATTTGTTATGCGATTTGCAGTTGACAAATCTGTCTACACTAGTCACATTTCAAGCGTGTTTTAATGGAGAATTCACTGGTGGTCCAATGGTTAGGACTCAAGCTTCTGTTGCACAGGGCACAGGTTCTATCCCCGGTTGGGGAAATAAGATCCCTCATGCTGCAAGGCCAAAAAGCAAAAGAAATTTAAAAAAAAAAATCAAGTGTTCAGTAGTGGCGTGTGGTTGGTGGCCACCATGTGGGCAGTGCAGGCTTAGAGAGTGCCTAAATCTGATTGGTCACAGGCAGCAGGATCTTTGATGTGGGATCCAGACATCTTGGTTCCCACCCTTGATTGTACTTACACCTTGACTTAGGAGTCCTTGTTTTTCTGTGAGACTAGAGACATGTCCCCACTTCCCATGGGTCAGAAGAATTGCATATCTATTGCAGGGTATCTGTTTCAGGCTCTATGAAGTCCAGCTGTACAATTACTTCTACCTGAAACACTCTCCTTAAGTGCCTCTTGCTGAGTTGCCAGTGACCTCCTGGCTGTCAAACCAGCTATTTCCAGGGAAACTTTCCCTGGCTTCTCTGTTGCACCTGCTGCTGTGGCCTTTTTCCTTGACTCACCTCCCCTGAGTTGCTTCCTACCTCTCTGATTCTTCTATTTTCTCCATGGCTCAGCACTCCCCATCCTTCTCTTCCATGTTGATGGTCTCCTGAGTGCTGCCCTTGGTCCTCTGACCTCTCACTCTACACTCAGGGAGGCCTGGGTAATCTTTCTTCACTTGTATCATCTTTACTTACAAGGATCTTAAGTTTCTCTCTTCTGCTCTAAACCCATCCTGAGCTCTGGACTTAAATATCTATCCAATTGTCTACTGGGGTCCTGTCTCCTTTGAAAGATCTTTAAGACACTGAGAATTCAACAAGGCAAAACTGCACTGATAACCTTTTCCCCCAAGGTATTATTTCTCCATTTGTATTCTTAATTTGGTGAATGGCATCACTGGTTATCTGGTCACTGAAAGCAGAAACCTGGGATCAACAGGACTCCTTCTGTTCAATTCCCATATCTGATTATTAACAAGTCCCACTAATTCTGCATTCTAAAGAATTCTGCCTCTTTGCCTCTTGACACCGCTTAAGTTCAGTGCACACTGTTTTTCGGCCTCGCTGATCAGCTTTTGGGATCTAAGTTTCCCAAGCAGGGATTGAACATGGGCCACTGCAGTGAAAGTGCCAAGTTCTAACCATTGGACCACCAGGAAACTCCCTAGTTCTAGGCTCAATGTTCTGGCTAGGGTTATTACAGTGGGTTCCTAACTGCTTTCTTTGGACTTTCATGATCTTGCAATAGAGTGTAAGCTCTTTGAGTGTACACATTCCTATCTGTTCATGCAGCTTCCTAGTGCTTAGAACAGCACCTAGCACATAGTAGGCATTCAGTGAGAGTTTGTTGAGGAAATGTATGAGTAGATGTCTATGATCCATCTGTTCAGCTTCACTTCCCACGTCATATCCAATCCTCATTCAGAGCTGAGTGAGGATCAAGATTTCTTAGCGTTGGGATTTCTTAGTGAGTTCGGTCTTCCCTATTTTGTCCTGTCTGCCTGCATACACTAAGCTAACAAGTACACATTCATTAAGACTCAGCCCCCATGTCATTATCCACAGGAAGCTTTGTCTCCCCGAGTCTTGATTAATTAAGTACCCCTTCTCTCAAGCTGCATATCATTGAGAGAGAAGAAAAACTTGCAAACACATATAGCGAGTTTTGACAAAGTGCTAGCATGTGGTACCTCAGAGGATAATGAAGGGGATGAAGAAAGGCTTCATGAGGAGGTGTCTTTTGAGGCAAAAGCATGTGCTCAGAGGCATACAAAAGCAGTGCCTATTTCTGTGGAGTGGTTCTGTAAAACTGGAGTCCAGGGTTCCCCAGGGTAGGGTAGGAAATGGAAAGGCGAGTTGGTGAAGTGCCCCGACTGCACACATTGCATTGCTGTAGGTAACAGGCCGCCACTGAGCTTCTGTAAGGGGGGAGTGATGTTTGGACTCATTCATCCCTCCCCAAATACTGACACCTGAGTTCCTATTTGCTGCTACTTGGTCTGAGCCCATTCAGGTCCATCACTTTCTGCAAGAGTACTGGGAAGCAGAGGAAGACAGATGATCCATTACAGGAGGGGAACAGTAGGAAGGCTGAGTTGCCAAATACCTCACCATGAGCTGGAGAAAACTCTGATGGGAACCCAGCTGTCTTCCTTCCCTGCCTGTGCAGTCAATTACTCTCCCCTGAGCGCCCCGTGTCAGGCACTGGCACCTGGGGTAGGAAAATCATAAGTGAGGAAGAGAAATCATTCTACATTTCCAGGGAACTCCTAGTCTGAAGGTGCAGACTACACACCAGAAGACATACTAAGGGCAGAGAAAGGAGGGGCTGGAAATTCTAGATGCCCAGGTTGAGGGGTCTGATGAGGGACTGGGGAAGCCTCATGAAGGAGGAGAGTGCGGAGTAGCTTGGGAAGGTGAAGCAGAACTGGGCTGGGGAGAAGGGAAAGAGGTGAAAATGGCCTATGTAGCTGTGGAGGTGGGAAAGAGCGAAACTTACACTACACTCCTCAGAAGCACTTTAAGTCTGGCAGCCTCTGTGGCGATGGCCTTGTGCAGCTACCCTTGTGGCTCCTGCCAGGGTGTGTGTGGCTTTGCAGGGGCTGTGGGGTGGCAGTAAAGGCCTTGGGTCCCTCTTTCTGCTTTGCTTCCTCCTCTTTTGCACTGGGGGGGCGGTACCTTTCTAGAAGCAGGATGTCTGGGTTCCAGATTCTTCCTTCTCCAACCTCCCCCAGACATAAATCACAAGTGATTTCATTAAATGCACCTCCTGCTGGGGATGTTGGCTCATAATTCCTCTCTGATTAACCCCCACTACCCCGGCAAGTTTATAGGCCAAGAGAGGGAGGGGATAAGGGGGAGGAAAAAAGGAGGGTTGGGGGAATCCCAGGCGGGTGATGGATGCCTCTGTCAGCCCAGCTCGTATTTATTAATAGTCTTAATACGGGAAGCAATAAAGGAAGAGAGGGATTCTATTAATTAAATCATTGTTATAATTAACTTTCATTAAAGGAGGATCAATAAAGAGGAGTAGAGATGGAGAGAGGAGAGATCCATTATCTCTAATTTCCTTGGAAGGGATTCAGGGAACGAGATGGGGTTGCTAGGAGACAGCAACGTGAGAGAAGGAAGGATGTAAGATGTCACCCAGGTGGGGCTGGAAGGGGGTGGGCAAGGAAGGTTTCAGGTGGATGCAGAGAGGGAATGGTGGGGGTGGCCCATCCATGGGCCCTGAAGGGAATGGAGGGTGGCTGATAAGACAGCAACTGGAGTGGAGAACAGTGGGCTGTAGACACGGCTAATGCCGGGTACTGCCGAGAGCCTTGGTGAGCACGTGGGTCCTTAATTCATGCTTTGTGATGCTGCGTGTGTGTCTGTCTAGCCTGTGAAGCTAGTTAGGGTGGATGAATGTGTTTTTGTGTTTGTAGAGTCTGCATGTATCTGACGATTGGAACAGAGGGAGAGAGGGAGGCAGGGTTGGGAGAAATTCAAATAATTCTAGAGATAGGTTTAGGACATTTTTTACCAAGCTGATACTCAAAGGGGTGTACTCTTAACGGGAGTAATGTCTGTCCTTTGGCTCAGGTACAGTGAAGGCTGGAGAGTAAAGGTCTCAGCGGTGGAAACTTCACCCTACTTTCGAGACACACACCTCGGCCCATATCCCAGGTCCCACATTGCTCCACCTGGGAACAACCCTCCCCTCCCCCTCAGTTTGCCCCCTCCTGCACTGCAGTGTTCCCCAACCAGACCCCCATCTGAGACAAAGGTTCCTCTCTCCTCACTTCCCACCGGTGGCCAGCGTATCAGGAGGCATCATGGAAAAATACTGCTAGCCTCCTCCCTAAGGCATGGGGCTGGCCGGGGGGGGCCCTTCCTCTCTTCCTCTTCCCTCCACCAAGGTCTAAGAGCCAGAGGTCTTGAGCATTTTTGCTCTAGTCACACCTCATGATAAGAACACATTTTATTAGAATAGTTATACATATCATATAAATATATTTGTTCAACTACTGGCAGGGGGAGAGCAATGTGGGGGGAGCTCTTATTGCTGAAGGGGGATGTGGTGAGCGAGGGAGGGCTGGCAAGTGGGGACACCTGGGACCATTTGTTCCCCCATCCCTCAGAGAAGGCACAAGTACATTATTTCTTTCCATGTGAGGACCCTGGGGGATGGTGGTGGAGAGGGACAGGAGATAAAGTACAGAAAACCTCAAAAATACAAAAGAAACCTCCAAACTTATATCTAATGGTATGGAAAAGGCTGGGTTGGGGTATGGAAGGCAGCGGGGGAACAGGAGGAGGAACCAGAGAAGCTCAGAACCGGAAGAGACCTAAAGAGGTCATGATGTCAATGCAGGCCCCAGAGAGAACTCAGGTAAACAAACACAGACCCCGAACAAAAGGCGGGGGGGCGTGCCCCAGGAATTGGCTTTGGGGCATCAGAGAGTGTGAGTGTGTGTGGTGGTGGTGGTGCAGTGGTTGGTGTGACTAACAGAAGCAACCGGAGCCAGGAGGGGGTGATTCCATTTCCCCTAGAGAAGGCCTCCTCCATCTTGGTTCCTCCAAAACCGCTTTCAGGGAGTAAATTCAGCCACTGCTTCCAAGAAGGAACCCCTGCCTGGACAGAAGAGCCAGCTGGGAGAGGATGATGTTGGGGAGCCTGGGGTGTTTTCAGGCAACAGAATATCATGGAGTGGAGGGTGTTGGAAAAGAGGCATGAAATCTAAGTGTATGTCTATGCATGAGTGTGTGTATGTGTGTAAGTGTGTGTCTGTGTGTGGACTGGGAGTGGGGGGTGGGGTCACTCAAAGGTGAAAGGGTCCTGGGTGCTGAAAAAGAAGTGTCCATCCATGTGGTCCTCCATGGCATCCTTGTCACTCTCGGCTGGGAAGCGCTCCTTACAAATAGGACACTCCTTCCACGGCGGGGTGGCAGGGCCCCCAGTGCTGGCCTCTGTCAAGGGACCCACAGCAAAGCCACTAGAGAAAGACAGAGGGGAAAGAGAGGGTGGGCATGCTCTGCTGCCTTCTCGGCTTTTGGATCTCAGGGAGGGGGACCCACACACGGGGGCTCCCAGATGACCCTGTTCCTAACGTCCTCTCCAAGCCTCTCACAGTCCCCTCTCCCCACAGCACTGGAAGCCTTAGCTTCCAGGCTCCCCCGTGCCCTCTTTTCTTTAGTCCCTGCTGGTTGCTCCAGTACACAGCCCTTCCCCCAACCCCCTGCTCTCCTCCCTCCATCTCCGTCTGCTGCCTAATGAGGCTGAAAATGAGTCTGACATCGTCCTTCATCTTCCTGCTCCAGCCTGGAAGGATGACAGCATCACCTCCTCCTTGCCCCGAGCCCATCTCATATCCAGGAGAAGCTGGGGGCTGGACGATAAAACCTCTCTTGCCTCCCTACCTTCCCCTCTTGACCTGCAGGGGGAAAAGGGAAGGCGGGTGGCGGGGGGTGCGGGCGGGGCACAATCTGATACCTGAATCCGCCACCCAAAGGATTGCCCAGGGGAGTCAGAGAGGAGCGACAGCATCTGCGGGGTGATCAGAGGGATGCTGGACCCCAGTCTTCTCTCTGTTCCTGTCCCTGGGGGCCTTGGTCACCTCCCTTCAACCCCTGACAGAGCCTAGGCACTTACCTGGTGGCTGGGGAAGGCATAGGGGCAGGAGAGGGGGGATGCAGGGCAATTTGGGCTCTGCAGAGGACGGTGCTAGAACAACACAGAAGCCAGTTAAAGGCAGGGCCCGAGTGCGCATGTGCATTGATAGGATTGGGGAGGGCTGCCTGAAGGCACCAGTGATCTGGGGTGCTGGGTCATTCTCTGCGTCAACACAGCTACATCTCCTTTTCTTAGCTGGGGCCAAGAAGAGGGAGGTGGTGGAAGCGCATGAGGACTGTTCACCTGGGTGCCCTTTCCACGGGCATCCTCCCTGCTGTCTGCCCCCTTGAGCACTCACCTGGCCATGTCGTAGAAGGCACTGCCCAGTTCTGGAAGTAGCAGGTTGGCCTCCTCACCCCCACTCTGCACAGCTGCCATCAGGACCGACTTCTCATCTTCAGCCTCCTGGGCACCAAAGGGATAGGGCTGAGTCTTGGGGTAATGTCCCAAGACGGGGGAAGCAGAGTGCTGGGGCAGGTAAGGGACGAGCAGACTAGGCCGAGGTTGTTAAGAGGGCTGCAGTAAGAGTGGGGCATGAGAAGCATTTTTTTTTTTAATGTTTATTTTTGTTAATTTATTTGGCTGTACTGGGCCTTAATCATGGCATGTAGGACGCAGTTCCCCAACCAGAGATGGAACCTGGGCACTGGGAGTGAGCAGTCTTAGCCACTGGACTGCCAGGGAAGTCCCAGGAGAAGCATTTGGATGGGGGTTGGTGCACAGGAAAAAAACAGGCATGGGAAGAGGGGGTGGCAGCAGTGAGCTATTGGGTCACACTGGGTTTTGGGGTGGTGTCTACTGGGTGGCCTTAAAGACAGCCTGGGCCTTCCTTGCTCTCCTCCAAGAGAAAGAGAGCCCTGTATAGCTAAAGCTCCCTGATCTGCAGGCTGGGCCACTTGGGATTGGGCCTACCCCTTGTCCCTGCCCCTGTTCAGTCTCTCCTCTCTGCTCACCGAGTCTGAGCTACTGTCCTCAGCTGGCCCTGAGAGTTGGGGAGCAATGGGAGCTGGCTGGCTGATGACCACGAGGGGAGAAGCCTCTCGCGGCCCCGTGGCAGGGGAGGAGCCCGGGTCCCCACTCTCACACAGGCTGTAGGGTGGAAGCCTCATGTCTTCTGGAGACTCGTCCTCTGAGTCTGTCAGAGCTGCTGGACAGCCTGTAGGCAAGGGAGCAGGCAGAGAAGAAAGAGGGTTGGATCAGCTCTGGCTTCTCTGGAGGAAAAATATAGTTAGCAAATCAGGGACCAGGGTCTGGGAAGGAAGAAGGCAAAACACGGAGGGCAGAGGCTGCTCCCAGAGGGTCACATGGGGAGGGAGAGTTGGGTGGGGGTGTCACAAGACTGTGGGTGTACAGACTCAGCCCCACGGCGGCCTCCTCGTCCTCTGTGGCAGGGTCCTCACTCCACTTCTCATCAGCCACCTTCTCTAGGCGGGCCTCCAGCTTTCTCATGTACTCCAGCAGTTCCTGGAAGTGGGGAGAAGTGTGAGAGGCTGAGAAGGTATGAACCAGGCAGCCCCACAAAGCCTTCCCCTCGTCCAGGGTGATCTCTGAGCTCCTGAGAATTTGATGCCTTCATCAAAAGGTGGGAGGGTTTAAGGCAGATTTCCACCCCGCCATGCCCACCCTGCTTCCCCCAGCAACCCTCCCCTATCCTGCCAGGTAGGCCTCTAAGAGGAGCCATGGTCCCATTTTTAGCCTCTGGGCCCTTCTTACTGATGCCCGTCTCTAAGTCGAGAGACGACAAGAAGACACCGAGCTTCCAGCCCTCGGTCCTCCTCTCAGGCATCCAGGGGCGCTTCTGGGCTCTCACCTGCTTCTCCTCCTGTAGTTGCTCCTTTTCCTTCTGGAGCACACGCAGCGCTGAGCGCAGCTCTGTCAGCTCCCGCTTGCTCTCTGACAGCTGCACCTTGGGGGAAAGGGCCAGATGGAATCTGGAGCCTAGAACGTGCCTCCTAGAACCTGGATGCCACAACGTGGAACCACGACTCCTCATGCTTTCACTCCTTGCTTGCCCCGACACACGGGAGGCCTGACTCTCCTCCTCCGAGAGCCCCGTCTCAACCGCAGGAGACTCACCCGAGTCCTTGCCTCCACCTCCCAAGTGGGGACTGGGAGGACTGCCTCTGGGCTGGGGTGCAGAGGCCGTGGTCAGAGAAGGGCCACCCTAGAATTCTCCTGAGTCATCCCCACTGGGCCCAGAATGTGTGCCGAGAGCAGAAAGGCACATGGCAGGCTTCCGACCAATGAGGGATGGGAGGCCTGCAAGTGGAATGCCGCCTACCAGGGAAGTGAGTGCTCAGCACTTCTGAGCCCACAGCCAAGGCAGAGGGAAGGGGCACTGATGCCTAGGGAGGCCCCGCCTGGGGCTCTGGGGAGGCTGGGTGCCTCACCAGGCTAGAGTCCTTTTCCCGGGCCAGTTCAGTCTTGAAAACTTGGCTCTGAGTCTTCTCCTCCTGCACTGCCTTTTCCAATCGAAGTATCTCTGCACTCAGCTTCAGGATCTTGTCCTTCTCTGCCTGGAGATGCCGAAGAAGCAAACGGGACGTTAAGGGTAAGGGATGCCACTGGTAACAGCGCCATTCCTCACTGTGTCTCTTCTTTATTGGACTGAATGTTTTGGAGCCATTTAGAGACATCTTCCCTTCTTGCCTTCCTCATTCCTTGAAAGAAGGAAGGGCTCTAAGAGCAAGGTGCCTTGCTGAGTAGGAATGGGTATCGTGCAGGGCTGGGGCGTAGGGTGGAACATGTATCTGAATCAAGATGTTAACAAAGGCAGGTGCTATGAAGATCAGGAACTGGACACTCCTTGCAGGGAGGGGCCACACCGGGACAGTGAATATCCCTCCCTCATGGGCCCTCCTCACCCCTAAGTCCATGAAGGTTCTCACCCTTGTTTCTGTCCCCCCAGGGGATTTGACCACACTGAGGTGGGGGCAGTAGTGACCAGGAACCTGCAGATCCCCCATCCCACTACCTCCACACTCTGCAGCAGCCCTGCCCGCTCCTTGCTCCACTGGCTTTTTTCCTCCTTCAAGTGCAGACTGAGCTCAGCCAGCCTGCCGTTGACTCCGGCCACCTCCAGACGGCTGCGGTGCAGCTCGGCTATGGTGCGGTCCCGGGCTCCCGCTGCGCTGGCCAACTCCTCCCCAAGAAGGGCAGCTTTCTGCTGGCTTGAGGCTGCAAGCTCCTGGGCCCCTCGAAGCTGCTCCTTCAGGGGCTCCAGCTCAGCCTCGGGAGAGAGGAGGAGATGGAATCAGGGCTCCCAGCAGTCATCTCTTGAGCCAGGAAGACAACTAGGTTCCTTCCTGTCCCCCATTGCATCAGGACCTCAGGCCTGGGTTCTTTAGTCTTGAGCCATGCCTTTCCCCCTATTTGTTTACAACCAGCCCTGGAACGTTTGCTGCTTCCTGTTGCCCAGGGCTTTCACTCACCACCCGCTGCTGGACCTGGCCGAGGGTGTCCTTCATCTGGGCCACCTTATCCTTCAGTCGCTGGGCCTGAGCACTCTGCTCCTCCTGCCGGTCCTTGGCCTCCTGCAGCTCCAAATTCAAGCGGCGGTTCTCCTGCTGTGCCATCTGGAGCTCAGCCTGGTGGAGGTGGAGAGGAGGTAAGGAAAGGGAATACATATTTGGGGTGACTGGGCAGATGGACCTCTGTGATGAGAAAAGCCAAGGTTCCACTCCTCAGATTTAACACAAACTCAAACTGTCAGCCCTGGCCAGCCCTTCCTGGGTTCTCAGCACAAAGCAACTCAATCCTGAACGTCCCATCTCCAGTGGCACAGCCTGGGGTCTTATGTGAATCTAGGCATCCCATGCCTCATGTCTGCTCCCCTACGCTTCCTTTTAGACCAAAACTCAACTTGGATGTGGTGTGGGCTCTCACACTCGCCATATTCCACCTCCCATTCCACCCCGTCCTTGCCACTTGTTTCTGTCCATGGTACTAACTCCGTCCCAAGTCGTTCAGGCTGGACACCTTGGTGCCATGTGCAGTTCTATTCTCTCCCTAGCAGCCCACAGGATGGATGCTTCTCCATCCTTGGGTTCTGATGAAGTCATTTGGAAGCTTCAATATTTGATTTCAGTTTCTTCCAAATTATGAAAAATGATGTTGGAAGACAATGTATAGACTCACATGTTAGCACACTGGAGAGCCCCAGGCACTGACATGTGCTTCCAGGTTAATCCATTTTTGTGAAAACCTCAGAATAAAATTTCAACTGTATTTTCTATTGACGTGAAGAGTGAACTGAGATTGCAAGGCAGAAGCTTAAAAATGATCATTTGTACTGGTCTGTATGTGAGACTCAAGGTATACTCAATACTGTATAACCACACACGATACAGAAACAGGTTAGCTGCTGAGGCCAACAAAACCGTCATCCATAACCTCCAATTTCAAAGTTTGGTATCCATCAAAATTATCTAATTGCTTTCATCATTTTATAAGGAAATGTTATACATCTGAATTTGTAGAAGTAAGTTTATAGTAAAACATGGGATGGACAACTGAGAGAGCAAACCAACTTGGAGCCTTACCTCGCTTTGCTCCTTGTCTGCCTGCACTTCCTTCAGCTGCCCAAGGAGCTTCTCTTGTTCCCGAGTCAAGGCCTTCACCGAGTCTCTAACCCTGTGAGTGGTGGACACAATGTCAGGTGACTTATCGGTTTCCAGAGAAGGAACAAAAAGACTCAGACTTTGTCATCAGCCCTTCTGCTGGGGCTCGTCTAGCCCAGAACACCACCTCTCTGGGACACCCAAATTCTAGGTCTAAGCCCCAGGTATCTGAGATTGCTGGCTTTGGAGCGCAGTCTGGGGGTAGACAGTTGTTCCTTCCTCTCTGTGTGTCTCTTTGAGGGAAGCTCTGCTGATGGCTTCCCAGTTGTCTGCACTCAATCAAGAGACTGGAACCCAGATTTTTGTAGACATCTGGGGCCAGTCATCGTTAATGACAAACTTTTGATTTAGGTCAGAAGTCAGCAGATGTGTTCGGTAAAGGGCCTGAGAGTAAGTATTTTAGTTCTGCAGGCTGTGTGGACTCTGTGGCAACCTCTAAACTCTGCCACGGGAGTGTGGAAATAGCCATAGACAGGATGTAAATGAATGAGCCTGGCTGTCTCAATGAAGTTTTTATGAAAACTGGAATTTGAATTTCATTTGATTTTCACATGTCACATAATATAACTACTCTTTTGTTATTCAAGCATTAAAAATTGTCAAAACCATTCTTACCTTGAGGGCTATACAAAACCACGTGGTAGGCTGGATTTGGCATGTGGGCCACAGTTTGCTGACCCCTGGTCTAGACAGTCCCTGATCTTTTCCAGGTGCTTGGTTTGATCCCAACGTTTCTATTCCATGATTTAGAACCTAGACATTTAGTATCTCCCTAGGGCAAGACTAACACATCCTAGACTGAAGAGGCCTTAGGGACCAACTCACTTTTTACTCTGGGTCTTGGATAGCATGCTGCTTTTCTCCAAAGAGTTTTTAAAAAGATATTAAATCTACCAGCACTGAATGAAAGAAACTTAATTATGTCATTTGATGAAAGAAGTGTTTCTCCTGGTGAAAATCTGAAGGAGAGGCAAGGGAGGTGGCCAATATTTGTGCTATATGGTACAGAGAATAGTTGTCTAGCAGAAGATAGAAATTTATTCTATGTGGCTCCAGAGGTCTACACCAGGACCAATCAGGAAAGCTACAGCAGAGTAAATATGACACAAGAGATAAAAAAAATGATGGCTTTCTGATAAAGAGGCCACCTTCTGAGGCAGTGATCTTCCCTCACATACCCTCTTAAATACATTACATTTCTCCCAATGCTAAGGTTCTATGATTTGTACCTGTTTTCAGGGCAAAGATCCCATAACATTTCTTGATCACCAGTTCTAACATTTCCTAATAATGAGAACAGAGTCTAATCTTATGCTTTGCTGAAGTAAAATCTGAAACCCACCCTCTCTTATCTTGCCTGGACCATTCTATCCATTCCGTTCTTCCAAATCCTGCACTCCTAGCTCCTGCTTCACCTTCGCTGCACAATAAATACTAATGATTATTTCTAAAGGTAAGGAATACAGAATAGGTTGTATTCCTATTCTGAAAGATGGAAGAGAGCTTGGCAGACAGAGATATCTTTAGGAACTGGAATACCCTGAGTGAAGTTGAGAAGGGAAGGAGAAACCATCAGGCAGGTCTTGCCTGCCTGACACAGGAGGCTGAGGATTGAGGGTCACAGGAAACGAAGGGAAGTAATGGGGCGGAAAGGGTGCCTCACCTGTCCAGCTCCACCTCCTTCATCAGCACTTTCTCACTGATGGTCTGGATGTCCTCTTCCAGCTCCAGGATGCGGGCCACATGGTCTCCCTGTTGTCGGCTCAGGATGTCCCTCTCTTCTGTGAGCTCCCCGTGGGACCGGGAAAGCCCCTGGAATTAAGGTTCCCCAAGAAGAGAGAAGCTGAGACTCACCTCGCAATGAGTGGACTAAAGGCTTAGGAGTAGAATCCTAAGTTTGACTACCTACCCATCTACCCTTGTAAATGTAAAATCTTTTACATTTACAAGTCACCTTCCTTGAAGAAGAAACTGTAAGGACACATCCCCTTCCAGTGAAGATGGCCACCTCCACCCTATCTCAGCACTCCTATGACTCAGAGAACTGAGTCTCACTACCATTTTGGGACAAGTCTCCCATCACAGCCAGTTTACTACTACTTGTGAGCCCTTCAGCCTGTATCTTTGATGCCAGAACCATTAAGAGCCCACTAACATCTCCCTTTCACTGTCTTCATTTTACTGGGTTTAGATTTTGGACCCCAGGTAGGCAGCCAGGACCTTCCCCCCACCGGCCCAGCTCCCACCTTATACTGCTCTGCCAGCTCCGCATGCTCCTGCCTGGCCGCTGCCAGAGCCTTCTCAAGCTCCTGCACTTGGCTCTTCAGCTCTGTCACCTGCCCCTCCAGCTGTAGCTTCAGCTGCATCAGGTCATTCCTCTCTTGCTGGCTCTCATCCAGCTGGTTCTACGGGGGACAGGATGAGAAGTTGGGTTCTGCCTGCAAAGCACCCATTCCAAGGTCCTGTCCCCACCACTCTGCAGATGCGTGTCAGGGTGGGGAAGTTACATCAGTACAGGCTATAAAGGGGAGAGTCAGGGAGGCCTGGTGTGCTACCAAATCCTGCCCACCTCCCATCACACATGGGCTCCCCGAACTCTTACTGCCCACCCCTCTTCTCTTTTGTCCCCGAGGTCTTGCCCCTTCTTTGCCCAGCAATGGCAGGAACTCCTCACCTGGCAGAAGTCTTTCTCAATCCACACAGACAAAAGGGATGGCTCCCCTAATTTTACCCTATTTGTTCTGGAGTCAGACAGATGTGGGTTTAAATCTCCAGTATGATTTTTGTTTTTACTAGCTAGGTGACCTTAACAAAGTACTTAATTTCTCTGAGTCTCTTTCCTCATCTGTCATGTGATTCCCTAGCCTGGATTGTTGGAAGGTTTAAATAAGAAAAATGAATGTAAAAACAGAAAGTGGGTAGGAGTTCACCCACCGCTGACTTACGTAAGATATGAGTATCTTCTTCCCATCCTTCTGGTGATTCCATAAGCTTAGAGGGTTCCAGAGGGCAGGAGTTTGCGTAAATCTCAAACTACTCATTCCCACCTTCTGAGCCTTCCCCAGGCCTGTCCTCTTGTCTGGGGCATGGACGTCCTCCCCATCAGGCCCTCTCTTTCCCCTTCCTTCCGAAGTCTTCCTTGCTAACATCTGCCTCCTGTCCCTAATTCTTCTCTATTTGGTCCAATAGAAAAATAATACAAGCTACATATATAACTTAAAATTTTCTAGTAGACGCTTAAGGAAAATAATAGGAAACAGATGGAATTCATTCATCTAATCCAGTCGATCAAAAATGTTATCATTTCAACATGGAATTGATATAAACCATTATTGAGATCTTTTACATTCTTTTTTTAATACTAGGTCTTCAAAACCCAGTGTCTATTTTATCCATTCAGAACATCTCAGTTTAGACCAGTCACATTTCAAGTGCTGAAGAGCCACACGTGGGTAGCTGCTCCACAGGTCTGGGGCCCTACCGATCTGCTCTCCCTCCTCACTCATCCTGGAAATGGGTCTCATCCTTCCCTCCCTTGGAACGTTCCTTCCCCAAGGAGCCTCCCTCCACCCTCTGCAGCTTCCTCCAGAGTCCAGGGAAGGATGAAGCCCCAGAAGGAGGAGGTTCAAAAAGTTCTTAGGAAATACTGAGTGATGCTGGCCTGTGGGTGGTCTGCTTTCCTACCCTACGTGGTTGTGAGTATCGGACTGAGACTTTCCTGTAGGCAAGGCTTTGGGTAACTCCCAATGAGGTCACAGCTGAGGCTACAGCGAGGGCAGGGAAGTGGGAGGGGCCCCCTGCAACGGTATCCTCCCACACCCTTGCCCGGGAGCAGCTCTGCTGCTCTCTTCTCACCTGCAGCACAGTTGCCTTGGGGACAACCAGCAGGATGTCAGAGCCACCATCAGTCTCCTCCAGGGTCACCAGTTCATCCATGGGCCGTGGCTCTCGGAACTGGAAAGGGGGGCTCTGCCCACACACCCGGCCCTGGCGGTTCACATAGCGAAACTGGTAGAGCTGGGCTCCAGGTTTGGGCAGGTAGCTGGCTGTGGGGAAAAGTACAGACCCAGGACCCCAGTATGATGCCAGGCCCTCAGGTGCTCAGCAGACCCTCTTCCCCTTGGTGTATCTTATTAGCCACTGTCTTTGGCTCCAGCCCCTTGCTCCCTGTTCTATAGACTGTTTTCTCTCCTCTCGTCTCCCACAGGCTACTTCTGATCCCTGGCATACTCTTTCCCTCCTTTCTGCCTCGCCCTCTCTTTCCTCTCTTGCCCAAACCTACCCTCTTTAATAACAACAACAATAACAACAATGCTGTTGTTGTTGTTTAATTGCTAAGTCATGTCCGACTCTTTTGCGACCCCATGGACCATAGCCCGCCAGGCTCCTCTGTCCATGGGACATCCCAAGCAACAGTAGTGGAGTGGCCTGCCGTTTCCTCCTCCGGGGGATCTTCCCGACCCAGGGATTGAACCCAGATCTCCTCCACTGGCAGGTGATTCTTTATCACTGAGCCACTAGGGAAACCCAGTAACAACACTAGTTATCATTTTTTTGAGTACCCATTATGTGCCAGGCACTGTATTAACAGCTTTATCTGTATCATTTTAAATCTTCATATTGTTCCTATAAGCCAGGCATCCCCTTTTACTGTTACGATAACAGACACAGATAGGGTAAGTAATTTGCCCAAGGTCAAACAGCTTGTAAGTATTAGAGCTGAGATTTGACACTTTTAGAATCTAATGAGCATCTTCTTAATACGAAGCCACTTTTCCCCTCTTCCCTACCTCCTAATTCCACAGGAGGAGTCCCCTCCTTTTTTCTTAGGAGGCAGCGTTATTGGCCCTTTACTGTTCCTTTCATGTCTGAACCCCTGATGCTGTGAAAAGCCCATGATTCTATTAATATATCTGGTGAACCCATTACCCTCTTCCAAACTCTATCCCTTTGACCCCTCCCTCCCGATTTTTCCTCTTCCTTGTACCTTGGAACTGGACGCTGGCGTGGATGGGAGAACCATCAGTAACACTTTCAGGCACCAAAGACCACACAAATGTGTGGTAATCCCGGACACAGGCAGCCTCCACCTGTCAGAGCCCACAGTGGAAGAAGGGTATGGCGATGCACCTCCCAGCTCTGGATAGTGCAAAGGGCTGAGGGACTGAATGGGGGCGGGCAGGATGGTGTGGCTGTGGCAAGGATGCTGAGAGACAGGGAAAGTGGAGGGATGCTAGTGTGTCAGGAGAGAGCAAGGTTAAGATAGGGAGAAGGTGGGCTTTGCTTACACAGATGGCCTTAGCCATTTCTGACATCCTTCTCCCTTCTTCCCTATCATTATGAGGTTGCGAATCCAGAAACCAAGTCATTCCCCTTATTCCAAACCACCCAGGACCCATAAACCTGAGCCCAAAGGGGATCTAGGGATACCTTGAAGATGCCAATCCAGTCACTGGCACTGGGCACGGTGCCTGGCGGGAGTGTGTAGTGACATTCCACCTTGGTGTTGGGAATGTAGGTCCGGGCTACATTCAGAAAGTTGACTCCACCCCGGGATGGTGCCCGGCTTAGTGATGACTCTTCCATTCTGGTCTCGAGCTATCTGCCCTCCTGTGAAACAAAGATTTAATATCCTAAAAAGTCTCTCCCCTCTACCTCTCTGTCCCACAACTCTGTCCCTACCCACCCACAGCCCTTGCCCCTAGAGATGAAGGTGTATCTGGTTTCCAACCCTTGTGAGTTACAGGACTCTTTAAAGGTATCAATCTTTTTTCTAGGGCATTGGCCTGGCCTTTGTGGTCGGTACACATCTTGTCTCACACTGCACCCTCTGAGTCATAAGCTTTTCCTAGAATTAAGATCTAATTTCTGCTCCCTTTTCACAGCCTCACTGACCAAGCCTCAGTACCCCAGAATCTGCTTCCTGAAGTCAGTCCCTTCTTTTCCATTTCTTAATAGCCTTGGATATTCCAAATTCTTCAGCCTCCATCTCCTCACCCCATCCCTCACATCTTCTGGCTCTTGAATTCAACTTCCAACTGAGGTGTGGGCCCTCCCTCATCCTGAGCAGGTCTCCTTGCTCAGTCCAGCTGTACCCAGAAATGACTTATGACACCTGAAAACAGCAGCCATCTCTGAAAGTAACAAGCCAGTCTTTGGAGCTGCAATGTGGCTGACCAATCCTGAAGCCTGTGAACTCTCACCCTCTCTTCCCATCTCTTGCCTGTCTTATGCCATGAATAATAATAATAATAATAATAAAGCCTGTACTCTTATCCAAGAGACAAAGGGAAAGGATGGAAATACAGGTTCTCTCCCTCAATTATTACTCCAGAAAGTCAAGAATTCTGGAGGTGGCTGCTTCAAGGGTGAGGTGGAACACTCAGTAGGAATGTGGTGCTGTGGGGAGATGGAATGTGGGGGCCCCACCCCCAGTAGGGACAGCCTGGAAGTATGGGCCCTTGGAACGGGGAAATGTACACATAATGTTGAGAGGAAGAGAAACAGTTCAAAAAGAACCTCACATTCTTTTCTTCAGGTCTTGAGCAGGGCTCAAAACCTACGGGTTTGACTGTTAACCCATCTCTAGTTTTCCCCTTCCCCCTCATTTTCTCTGTTCCCCTTAGCCTCAATTCTAAATGTCTGAACCCTTCCATCTGCTTGGACTGGTAGTTGGAGGCATGCTATAGGATGGGATTAAGAAGAAAGGTGTTCTAAGTTGGGTGAGGAGAGTTCACTGGAAAATGTGAGGGTAGAGTGAGGAAAGGTAACAATAATCAAGAGAACTCTGCAGCGGAGGACTGTGAGATGGCCCTCATCAACTCTCATCTCCAGCCCACTGAACTGAGTCCTGTGTCAACCACAGCCACTAGTCATGTGCACACCCTCAAACATCACAAACCCACACCAGGCTTAAGTCAGGTGGGCAGGGACTTTAAAAGACAGAAACTCAGTAGAGAAGGGAAGGTGGGCCAGCTCTGTAAAATGGAGCTACTTCTCCCTCCAAAATGGAGACTTAATTGACAACAAGAGGTGTCTCTTTATTTTCATCTCTGAAAAATCCCTAGTGAAAACTAGTCTATGTTTTTTCCCCTTCAATACAATTCTGGCTTTCTAAAAGGGGCTGAATTGTTCTCAAAGACATTGTCCTGGGCACCCAAGACAATATTCCCCACAAAATTCATAACAGCTGGAAATATCCCCCAGGTTTGAAAGAGAGTTATGGGCACCTAAGGTGTGTATGTGTAGCCAGATTCAGGTGTTTGCGGGGGTAGGGGTGGGGGGTTCCCATCCCCCCACCACGCTGTAGGGCTCTAGAGTTCTTTGACATTCTACATCTTGGAAGGCTTCCCTCCCCACGGATCCAGCGTAGTGAAGGCCTTTGGACTGGTTGAGGGGAGCAGCGTAGAGGGTAAGGGGAAAGGGAAGGTTTGTGGGGCCAAGTCTTGCTGGGCCGAGAACGAGCGGACTTCAGCCTCCCTCGAGTTCCCTTAAGCGTATCACGCTTTATAGAGAAGGACTGAGAGGGAGGCAAGAGCCGTAAGAGGGCACCCCCGTGATCAGGCCCCCCATGAGACCAAGAACTCCCGAAACAGTGGGGATGGCTTCTCCAGTACGGAAAGTGTTAACGCTCAAACGCTCCTGCTCCCCCTTCTACGGTTCCCTTCGATGATCCTTTCACAGATTGGAAAGTGGGGTGACCCCCCATAAGATCGCCCCCAAATTAGGCCAAGTTTTCTTACCCCACAGACGGATCAGCTGTTCCCTCACCTTTCACCAACAACAAAAACAGCACTCGGACTCCGAGAGGGAGGGAGACGAGTGGGCGCGAGGGCTTCTGGGGTTTGTGGTTCTCCTGCACTTTTTTTCCTGTTGAACCAGCGCAGAACTGGGACTACATATCCCAAGAGGCTGTGCGTAAGGAGGGCGGAGTAGAGGGCGGCCTTGGTGGCTGCCTCACCGCTGCATCCTGGGAGGCGTAGTTCTCACTTCCACTGCAGCCAACGAGGGTGTGGCCACCAAAGGACTTCACGGCCCAAGATGCCTTGGGAGGGGGCAAGCTATATTAGCGGCGACTGCTGGTTGGTAATGTGCGTGTTTAGGGGGTGGGGAGGAGTTACGGCTCTGACTCCCCTTGTACAATTCTTGAGAGCCGGCCGAAGCGTTCTGGTACACCCTCTTGTTTACTTTTTTTTCCTCTTTCGTTTACTTTTAACACAACAAGTGAGATAGGAAGTTTTGTTATCCACTCTCTACAGATGTAGAAGCCAAAGCCCAGAATGGTTACGGAACCGGTCTAAAGTATCAAAGCTATGAGATGTTAGGATTGCACGACTCCGAGTGTCCTTGCCATTACATCACGGCGACCCTACCGTTTAGGGGATAGGAAACTAATATCTATGGCAGTAGTTTCTCTGCTTCAACATCAGGGACAGCCCCGCAAAAACTATGTGCTGGGCACCACTGACGACTTTTTTTTTTCTTCCAACTTTAAGGTCTCAGTGCCAGAGGTCTGCCAATACAATCCTGGCCTGGCATCCCTGGAATGGCCTCTAGGTCCAGGAGGATCCATTGTCTAACGTGGTGGTTGGGGGAGTAGGGGGTAAGATGAAGTTCAAGTTGGAAAGGAAACCTGGCATAGTTCAGGACGGGCCACACACACCAGAAAAAGCCACTTAGGGGACTACTTTGTCCAAGCCTCTTAACTGGCTTAAATTTAGGATAAGAGACATATTGTTGCTCCTGTTTTTGTTTAGGAGAGGTGAAAGATTCACATTCCTTCCACACCCCGAGTTTTATTGAAGACTTGGGTATCCTGCTTCCCCTGTGCACTCTGGACCCTCCAAGTAGTCTGAGACATTCAGAATGATCTCTCTGTGTCTGTCTCTGTAAAAAGGAATTACAGTCTAAGAATTGATTTGCACTTTCTGGGTGCCTGCTTTAATTCTCTCCTGCATTAAGTTATGGAGCCTCTGCCTTTTCCAAGTTTGGGGGTAGTATTTTGCTTTTATGACTGAAAAGGATATCTGGTGCTTGCCCTTGGGTGCCTTTCATCTGAAGATGTCCAAGCACTTAACAATAAGTCATTGGGCTTCACAAACATTAAAGTGACATGTCTGTGTCATTAGTCAGGATTTATGAGTTAGGGAACAAGCTGCTGGTTGCTGAGATGGCTCAAGGTCCTGGGGTGGACGCAGAATGAGGCCTGTCCAGGGACTCAAGTCTCAGTAGTTCTTGGTTTTTGTCTTCCACCCAGAATAAAGGCTTATAGGAAAACTCAGTTTTAGCTGGAGCTAGAAATAATAACTTCATTTATTTGGTGTTTACAATGTGTTTAAATGATGACCACAGCCATGAAACTGAAAGACGTTTGCTCCTTGGAAGGAAAGCTATGACAAACCTAGACGGTGTATTAAAAAGAGGAGATATCACTTTGCTGACAAAGGTCTGTATAGTCAAAGCTATGGTTTTTCCAGTAGTCATGTATGGATGTGAGAGTTGGACCATAAAGAAGGCTGAGTGCCAAAGAATTGATGCTTTTGAACTGTAGTGCTAGAGAAGACTCCTGAGAGTCCCTTGAACTGCAAGGAGGTCAAACTAGTCAATCCTAAAGGAAGTCAACCCTGAATATTCATTGGAATGAGTGACATTAAAGCTGATGCTTCAATACTTTGACCACCTGATGCAAAGAGCTGACTCTGGAAAAGTCCCTGATGCTGGGAAAAATTGAAGGCAAAAGGAGAAGGGAGCAGCAGAGGATGAGATGATTAGATAGTCAGATAGCATCACTGACTCAATGGACATGAATTTGAGCAAACTCTGAGAGATAGTGAAGGGCAGAGGAGTCTGGGGTGCTGCAGTCCATGGGGTTTCAAAGAGTTGGACTTGACTTAGCGACTGAACAACAGCAACAACAAAACCATGCTAAGGATTTTTCCAATTAATACAACAGTCTTATATATCAGATCAGATCAGATCAGTCACTCAGTTGTGTCCGACTCTTTGCAACCCCATGAATCGAAGCACACCAGGCCTCCCTGTCCATCACCAACTCCCGGAGTTCACGCAGACTCACGTCCATTGAGTCGGTGATGCCATCCAGCCATCTCATCCTCTGTCATCCCCTTCTCCTCCTGCCCCCAATCCCTCCCAGCATCAGAGTCTTTCCCAATGAGTCAACTCTTCGCATGAGGTGGCCAAAATACTGGAGTTTCAGCTTTAGCATCATTCCTTCCAAAGAAATCCCAGGGCTGATCTTCAGAATGGACTGGTTGGATCTCCTTGCAGTCCAAGGGACTCTCAAGAGTCTTCTCCAACACCACAGTTCAAAAGCATCAATTCTTCAGTGCTCAGCCTTCTTCACAGTCCAACTCTCACATCCATACATGACCACAGGAAAAACCATAGCCTTGACTAGACGAACCTTGGTTGGCAAAGTAATGTCTCTGCTTTTCAATATGCTATCTAAGTTGGTCATAACTTTCCTTCCAAGGAGTAAACATCTTTTAATTTCATGGCTGAAGTCACCATCTGCAGTGATTTTGGAGCCCCAAAAAATAAAGTCTGACACTGTTTCCACTGTTTCCCCATCTATTTCCCATGAAGTGATGGGACCAGATGCCATGATCTTCGTTTTCTGAATGTTGAGCTTTAAGCCAACTTTTTCACTCTCCACTTTCACCTTCATCAAGAGGCTTTTTAGTTCCTCTTCACTTTCTGCCATAAGGGTGGTGTCATCTGCATATCTGAGGTTATTGATATTTTCTCCCGGAAATCTTGATTCCAGCTTGTGTTTCTTCCAGTCCAGCGTTTCTCATGATGTACTTTGCATATAAGTTAAATAAACAGGGTGACAATATACAGCCTTGACATACTCCTTTTCCTATTTGGAACCAGTCTGTTGTTCCATGTCCAGTTCTAACTGTTGCTTCCTGACCTACATACAGATTTCTCAAGAGGCAGGTCAGGTGGTCTGGTATTCCCATCTCTTTCAGAATTTTCCACAGTTCATTGTGATCCACACAGTCAAAGGCTTTGGCATAGTCAATAAAACAGAAATAGATGTTTTTCTGAAACTCTCTTGCTTTTTCCATGATCAGCGGATGTTGGCAATTTGATCTCTGGTTCCTCTGCCTCTTCTAAAACCAGCTTGAACATCAGGAAATTCATGGTTCACATATTGCTGAAGCCTGGCTTGGAGAATTTTGAGCATTACTTTCCTAGTGTGTGAGATGAGTGCAATTGTGCGGTAGTTTGAGCATTCTTTGGCATTGCCTTTCTTTGGGATTGGAATGAAAACTGACCTTTTCCAGTCCTGTGGCCACTGCCGAGTTTTCCAAATTTGCTGGCATATTAAGTGCAGCACTTTCACAGCATCATCTTTCAGGATTTGGAATAGCTCAACTGGAATTCCATCAAGTCCACTAGCTTTGTTCGTAGTGATGCTTTCTAAGGCCCACTTGACTTCACATTCCAAGATGTCTGGCTCTAGGTGAGTGATCACACCATCGTGATTATCTGGGTCGTGAAGATCTTTTTTGTACAGTTCTTCTGTGTATTCTTGCCATCTCTTCTTAATATCTTCTGCTTTTGTTAGGTCCATACCACTTCTGTCCTTTATCGAGCCCATCTTTGCATGAAATGTTCCTTTGGTATCTCTGATTTTCTTGAAGAGATCTCTAGTCTTTCCCATTCTGTTGTTTTCCTCTATTTCTTTGCATTGATTGCTGAAGAAGGCTTTCTTATCTCTTCTTGCTATTCTTTGGAACTCTGCATTCAGATGTTTATATCTTTCCTTTCCTCCTTTGCTTTTCGCTTCTCTTCTTTTCACAGCTATTTGTAAGGCCTCCCCAGACAGCCATTTTGCTTTTTTGCATTTCTTTTCCATGGAGATGGTCTTGATCCCTGTCTCCTGTACAATGTCACGAACCTCATTCCATAGCTCATCAGGCACTCTATCTATCAGATCTAGTCCCTTAAATCTGTTTCTCACTTCCACTGTATAATCATAAGGGATTTGATTTAGGTCATACCTGAATGGTCTAGTGGTTTCCCCTACTTTCTTCAATTTAAGTCTGAATTTGGCAATAAGGAGTTCATGGTCCGAGCCACAGTCAGCTCCTGGTCTTGTTTTTGCTGTCTGTATAGAGCTTCTCCATCTTTGGCTGCAAAGAATATAATCAATCTGATTTCGGTGTTGACCATCTGGTGATGTCCATGTATAGAGTCTTCTCTTGTGTTGTTGGAAGAGGGAGTTTGTTATGACCAGTGCATTTTCTTGGCAAAACTCTATTAGTCTTTGCCCTGCTTCATTCCGTATTCCAAGGCCAAATTTGCCTGTTACGTCAGGTGTGTCTTGACTTCCTACTTTTGCATTCCAGTCCCCTGTAATGAAAAGGACATCTTTTTTGGCCTTATATATAGACCTTATTATTATCCCCGTTTTCCATTTTCCATATGATAAAAACTGAGGCACAGACAATTTAAGGGACTTATCTGGGGTCATCCAACTAGTAAGTGGTAGGACTAGGATTCAAGCAAAACTAGTCGATACACCTTATTACCACCCCAGCAACTCCTGGAGTACTAACTCCCTTGGTTCTAATGAACAGTGCTGTTATTCAGTGGACAAGTGTTACTGAACATTTGTGTACACGGTGTGAGGTGATGTGAAACATTAATTCAGCAAACAGCTGTGTCAGGCAGTGTGCTAGGTATTCAGTACATTTTGTTGAATAGAATGGGATCTGAAAAGGATAAGCTTATGCCAGGCTGAAGCAAAGATGTGGCAGTGGGAATGTATAACTTTTTCTGGAGCCTAGGAAGTCACATGGGCTTCCCTGGTAGGTGGTAAAGAATCTGCCTGCAATGCAGGAGATCTGGGTTTGATCCCTGGGTTGGGAAGATTCTCTGGAGGAGGACATGGCAACCCACTTCAGTACTGTTGCCTGGCTAATCCCCATCCCGAAAAGTCGGACACGACTGAGCAACTAAGCACAGCACAGCAAGGAAGTCACATAAGAACTGCACATCAATTTCACCTTTTCTCCTCCAAACTCAGATTATTGGTAATGACTGCTTGAAATGTTGTGTTGAGGGTTCTGAGGAAACAGAGCTAGGATTAATTAGTAATGTCTGTCAGGTACTCTAGGTGGAAGATGGCCATATTAGATTGACTTTATTATTTGAGATTATTTACTTTCTCCTTCTCTGCCCATTGCCATGTGGCTTGCAGTATCTCCTGTGGAAGGAGTACATGCCTCATTTTATTGACTTTGCTTTTTTAGTGTTTACATTTTTTACTTGGCTGTGCCAGGTCTTAGCTGTGGCATGTGAACTCTTAGCTGCAGCATGGGGGAACTGGTTTCTCAAGTAGGGACCCAACTGGGCCCCCTGCTTTGGGAGCATGGAGCCACTGGATCAACAGGGAAGTCCCCTCATTTCACTGACTTCGGACTTGATCATTTTTCATGTTTTGGCCAATGGAATGTGAACAGATGTGACTCATGCCATGTTTGAGCGTGTGAATTTATACTTTCTTGTTCTTCTCTGCCGCTGGAATGGGCATATCCCATATGAGGGCTGTTCCTTTTGCCTGAGTCCCTGATGAGAAGAGCTGGCTTACATGTACATAAGTTAGAGATAAATCTCTGTTGCTGTCAGTCGCTGAGATTTTGAGATTGGTTGTTATAGCAGCAAAGCTGATTAATGCACATGTCTAGGTAATGGTATCAAGTATGATAGGTAAGTTTAAGCCAGGGTGTGGAGAACCCTGAATGCCAGGTAAAGCAGAGCCTCCTATGTATTTATCAGAATCTCTTTCCTTCTTTTTCCTGGACATAAAGATGGACCGCAGTTTTTGGTTTCTCTCTGATGTGTTGCACTTTCACACCTGGCTTGTGAAACCTCCCAAGGGAAACCCTTCATGTTCTTTCCTTTTTAGTTTCACGCATAGGACCTTATGCACAGTGATCCGAAGGTTAAATGTTAAAGATGGCGGGGTTACAGGTTGGAAGGAACTTAGATCCCTGAATCAGTACTCAGCAAAGAACTGTCTGCTAATCAGGAATTAGCAGATTGATTGATTATATTATTTGCAGCCAAAGATGGAGAAGCTCTATACAAGTCAGCAAAACAAGACTGGGAGCTGACTGTGGCTCAGATCATGAACTCCTTATTGCCAAATTCAGACTTAAATTGAAGAAAGTAGGGAAAACACTAGACCATTCAAGTATGACCTAAATCAAAACCCTTATGATTATACGTGGGGTGAGAAATAGATTCAAGGGATTAGATCTGATAGACAGAGTGCTGGAAGAACTATGGATGGAGGTTCGTGACACTGTACAGGAGGCAGGGATCAAAACCATCCCCAAGAAAAAGAAATGCAAAAAGGCAAAATGGTTGTCTGAGGAGGCCTTACAAATAGCTGTGAAAAAAAGAGAAGTGAAAGGTAAGGGAGAAGAGGAAAGATACACCCATTTGAATGCAGAGTTCCAAAGAATAGCAAGGAGAGATAAGAAAGCCTTCTTCAGTGATCAATGCAAAGAAATAGAGGAAAACAATAGAATGGGAAAGACTAGAGATCTCGTCAAGAAAATTAGAGATACCAAGGGAACATTTCATGCAAAGATGGGCTCAATAAAGGACAGAAGTGGTATGGACCTAACAGAAGCAGAAGATATTAGGAAGAGTGGCAAGAATACACAGAAGAACTATACAAAAAAGACCTTCACGACCCAGATAATCACAATGGTGTGATCACTCACCTAGAGCCAGACATCCTGGAGTGCGAGGTCAAGTGGAAGTCAAGTTAGGAAGCATCATTACAAACAAAGGTAGTGGAGGTGATGGAATTCCTGTTGAGCTATTTCAAATCCTAAAAGATAATGCTGTGAAAGTGCTGCACTCAGTATGCCAGCAAATTTGGAAAACTCAGCAGTGGCCACAGGCCTGGAAAGGTCAGTTTTCATTCCAATCCCAAAGAAAGGCAATGCCAAAGAATGCTCAAACTATTGCACAGTTGCACTCATTTCACACGCTAGTAAAGTAATGCCCAAAATTCTCCAAGCCAGGCTTCAACAATACCTGAACTGTGAACTTCCAGATGTTCAAGCTGGATTTAGAAAAGGCAGAGGGACCAGAGATCAAATTGCCAACATCCGTTGGATCATTAAAAAAAAAGAGAGTTCCAGAAAAACATCTATTTCTGTTTTATTGACTATGCCAAAGCCTTTGACTGTGTGGATCACAATAAACTGTGGAAAATTCTGAAAGAGATGGGAATACCAGACCATCTGACCTGCCTCTTGAGAAATCTGTATGCAGGTCAGGAAGCAACAGTTAGAACTGAACATGGAACAACAGACTGGTTCCAAATTGGGAAAGGAGTGCTTAAGGCTATATATTGTCACTCTGCTTATTTAACTTATATGCAGAGTACATCATGAGAAACGCTGGGCTGGATGAAGCAGAAGTTGGAATCAAGATCGCTGCGAGAAATATCAGTAACCTCAGATATGTAGATGACACCACCCTTATGGCATAAAGCGAAGAAGAACTAAAGAGCCTCTTGTGAAAGTGAAAGAGGAGAGTGAAAATATTGGCTTAAAACTTAACATTCAGAAAACTAAGATCATGGCATCTGGTCCCATCAGTTCATGGCAAATAGATGGAAACAGTGACAGACTATTTTCGGGGGCTCCAAAATCACTGCAGATGGTGACTGCTGCCATGAAATTAAAAGATGCTTGCTCCTTGGAAGAAAAGTTATGACCAACCTAGACAGTGTATTAAAAAGCAGAGACATTACTTAGCCCACAAAGGTTCGTCTAGTCAAGGCTATGGTTTTTCCAGTAGTCATGTATGGATGTGAGAGTTGGACTATAAAGAACGCTGAGCACCAAAGAATTGATGTCTTTGAACTGTGGTGCTGGAGAAGACTCTTGAGAATCCCTTGGACTGCATGGAGATCCAACCAGTCCTTCTTAAAGGAAATCAGTCCTGAATATTCATTGGAGGGACTGATGCTGAAGCTGAAACTCCCATACTTTGGCCACCTAATGGGAAGAACTGACTCATTTGAAAAGACCCTGACACTGGGAAAGATTGAAGGTGGGAGGAGAAGGGGAAGACAGAGGATGAGATGGTTAGATGGTATCACCGACTCAATGGATGTGAGTTTGAGTAAACTCCAGGAGCTGGTGATGGACAGGGAGGCCTGGGTTGCTGCAGTCCATGGGGTCTGAGTGACTGAACTGAACTGAATCAGGAACATGTGTTTTGGATTTCACTTGACGAAAAAAATCAATTTCTATTTTGTAAAAGCACTAACATTTGGGGACTTATGTTTGATAGTAGCTAGTCTTTTCCATCAGATTAAGAGATTTGGACTTGATTCCCATTAGGAGTAAGAAGTTAGTCACTGAGAATTTTTTTTAACAAAGGGAATAATATTGTGAAGACCAATGGCAATTTAGACTTTGCTGGTGGTACAGTAGATGAGAATCTGCCTGCCAATGCAAGGGATATGGATTCGATCCCTGATCTGGAAAGGTTCCTCGTGCCTTGGAGCAACTGAGCCCATGTGCCACAACTGCTGAGACTGTACTAAAGAGCCCTTGAGCTGCAGCTACTGAAGCCTGTGTGCCTAGAGCCTGTGCTCCACAAAGAAGAGTAGCCTCTGCTCACTGCAAATAGAGAAAGCCTGTGCACAGCAGCGAAGACCAAGTGCAACCTAAAAAAAAAAAAAAAAGAAAAGACCAGTGGAAATTACAGTTGTAGGGATTGAAGAATCCTTCTGAGTGAGGTTGTGAGATCTTGGGACTGTTGGTATTTTCAGAATACAGGCTGACTCCTGATTGGGCTGGGGGAAGATTGCCATGATCTTGGGGAGGCTTTCTAGAGGCTGTGGAAGGAGCTGCTACAAAATGAATCCTATATTCCTGAAGTTTAAAATCTCTTTTCTCTTTGGTAAAAGTCCTAACTCTGGCATTGCTTCATCTAGCCCAGTGCCTGATACATTATAAATGTTGAATGGAAGTTAGTCTTGTACTCTTGGAATGCTTTGAGGAGCTACCACTAGTTGAGTGCCTACTGTGTAAGAAAGTCCTTTCACCCACTGAATCATCACAAAAACCCTGCAAGATGCTGTCCAATTTTACAGATCAAGAATCTGAAACTCTGAGAGTAACTTGCCCAAGATCTCAAAAAACAATCTTATTCTGAAACCCATACTTTTTCCATTATAACAAGATGCTTTCTCAGAAAATCATAATGGCTAATATTTACTGAGTGCCTGCCAGTGCCAGGCGCTCTGCTGGGTGCTTTACAAACATACAGAAGCAGCTGGTGCATCAGACATTGTAGGCTGTTACTAGTGTATCCAAACTGTGGACTCTGTGGGAAGTAGGTGTCTTAGTCTGCTTAGTTTGCTGCTTAGTCTGCTCAGGCTGCCATAATAAAATATCATAGAATGAGTAGCACAAACAACAAGAATTTATTTCTCATGTTTCTGGAAGCTGGAAAGTGCAAGATCACGGTTCTAGCTGATTTGGTTCCTGGTGAGGACTCTTTTCAGAGAAGGCAATGGCACCGCACTCCAGTACTCTTGCCTGGAAAATCCCATGGACGGAGGAGCCTGGTAGGCTGCAGTCCATGGGGTCGCTAAGAGTCAGGCACGACTGAACGACTTTACTTTCACTTTTCACTTTCATGCATTGGAGAAGGAAATGGCAACCCACTCCAGTGTTCTTGCCTGGAGAATCCCAGGGACGGAGGAGCCTGGTGGGCTGCCGTCTATGGGGTCACACAGAGTCGGACACGACTGAAGTGACTTAGCAGCAGCAGAGGACTCTTTTCTTGGTGAGTAGACAGCTGAGTTCTCACTGTGTCTTCATGTGGAAGAGAGTGAGAAAAGACAAGCTCTCTGATCTCTTCTTATAAGGGCACTAATCCCATCATGAGGGCCCCACCTTCATGACCTCAGATCAGATCAGATCAGATCAGTCGCTCAGTCATGTCTCTTTTCAACCCCATGAATCGCAGCATGCCAGGCCTCCCTGTCCATCACCAACTAACACTAATTACCACCCAAAGGTCCCATCTGCAAATATTCCATTGCTGTTTAGGGTTTCAATATATGAATTTTGAATGGACACAAACAGTATATACCAGCAGGAAAATATAAACATTATTTTAGGGCAAGGTTGGATTCTTTTGGACTTCTCTTTAGGACCCCTGGCCCATTTTCTTTTGTCCTCTTAGTTCTTTGGCGCTATTTCTTCTTAGTTCTTTGGCGCTAGGTGGAAGGGTGATCCAGGGTTTTCAGTAATACTCAGGTCCTGGAGCTCCCCTTCACTCTATTGACTCTCAGACCCACTCTAATCTGAAAGTGTTCATATCACATCAGTCCTTCCTTTATTAGTGGTGAGAAGATGTGGCTATGAGAACTCACCTATACATTTATTCTCATTCATTTGTAGTTATTTATTAAACATTGTGAATAAGGATTATATGTCAACAGCTGGAATAATAGCCAATGACAATGTAGCTTTCTGGTTTCAAAGGGCTTTTACCTTCTTGGACTGATTTGATCCTTACAATCAATACTGTGAAGTGGGCTGTATTATTACTATGTAATTAAAAACATTTATTTATTTACTTTTGGCTGTGCTGCGTCTTCACTGCTGCATGGGGTTTTCTCTGGTTGCAGTGAGCAGGGGCTATGCTCTGGTTGCAGTGTGGGGGCTTCTCATTGTGGGGGCTTCTTTCATTGCAGAGCACAGGCTCTTGGGTTTGTGGGATCCAGTAGTTGCAGCTCCCAGGCTCTAGAGCATAGGCTCAATAGTTGTGGTGCACAGGCTTAGTTGCTCCAAGGCATCTGCCCGAATCAGGGATCCAATCCATGTGTCCTGCGTTGGCAGACGGATTCTTCACCACTGAGCCACCAGGGAAGCCCCTGTTTATTACTGTGTAATTTTTATCAATGAAGAAGCCAAAGCTCAAAAAGACTAAAATGCTAAATAACTTGACCAGAGTCACAGAGTCACAGAGATGGTATAATATTCAAATCACGAATTTCTGAATCCTTGAAATTCCCTGGTGATCCAGTGGTTAGGGCTCTGCGCTTCCACTTTGGGCATCACAGGTTTGACCCCTGGTCAGGGAACTAAGATTCTGCATGCTGTAAAGCACACCCCCAAAATAAAGAATTTCTGAATCCCAAGTGCTCTCCTCTACCTTCTACATCCATTACAGTGCAAATTCTATGGTGCCTTAGGCCTGGTTTCTTGCTATTTCAGCCTTGTTACCTTAATTTGTAACTTTAGATAAAACAGCTGTAGCAGACAACCCCCCGATCTCAGCATCTTAACATGATAAAGACTTCAGTATCACATAATCCAGTGTGGATGTCTGTGGTCAAGTAACTCAGGAATCTGGATCTGTTCATGCTGTGTCTCTGTCATCTTAACTATGTGGCCTCAGGTTGCCGAGGTGTCATCCTGCCAGCAGATGGGGAAGAGAAACCATGCGGAGAAACGGTAACCACTATTAACCTCTTCAGTCCAGAAGTAACACATCACTTCTGCTTATATTCCATTGGTGATAACCAGTTCTATGACTTTACCTCACTGCAAAGGGGCTGGGGGTCAAATTTAGCCACGTGCCATTTCCACTTTCCATCAACATGGGGTTGAGTCAACATTCAAGATTTGATAAGAGTTGTCCTGGAAGAAAAGAAGCCTCTGGGAAGAACTTCAAATGTTGGTGAAGCATCAGGGCCCAAGGTGACTAGTGATAGAAGTGGTCTTTTCCCCTCAAGAAAGAGTTATTTCTGTAGTTTTTATGATTTTTATACTCTGCTGAAAAGTTTGAAAATTTTTACAGTATCACAAAGTAAACAAAGCTGTGTTACAGTCATAATTTTAGTCATTGATTTCATGCACTTGACAATTCTATAACCTTTCTAGCAGTTTCAGAATACTTCTCTCTGGGAAATTGTGTGGGTGGGAATGTCCTCTAAGCTTCCTGGGCCTCCCCAGTGCCATCAGAATAGAGGGGGTTAACCCCGGAGCCTGGGAAAGCAGTAAGGAGGCAGTTCAGTCATCTTGCTGCGAGCTCCTCATCTGCCAGAGAGAGTGGAGCCAAGTGGGCAGGTTCAAGAGTTATTTAGGGACTTCCCTGGTGGTCCAGTGGTTAAGAATCTGTGCTTCCACTGCAGAGGGCACAGGTTCCATCCCTGGTCAGGGAACTAAGATCCCACATACCTCAAAGTGAAAAAGCGTTAATCACTCAGTTGTGTCCAACTCTTTGCGACCCCATGAACTGTTGCCCACCAGGCACCTCCGTCCATGGGATTCCCAAGGCAAGAATACTGGAGTGAGTTGCCATTTCCTTCTCTAACCTAGGGATTGAACCCCCTGTCTCCTGCATTGCAGACAGATTCTTTACCATCTGGTGCAGCCCAGAAAAGTTCTTTAGGAGGTGTCATGGACAGGGTGTGAGGGTGAAGGAGAGGGAAGCAGGACATTTTGATTTTTGAAGTCATTTGGATGCCAATGGAATGTGACTCTAAAAAAGTTTGACTTTTAGCTTAAAAAAAGATTCCCTTGTCCTATTCCTAAGCAAGGGAGAAGGAAGAGTCATGGCTGATCACGGGTTCTTGGCTCAGTAGATGGGAGTTCCTCCTTGAGATGGGGAACTTGTTGGAAGGAGCAGGTGTCAGGGTGAGGCTGGGTGAAGGAATTTGTTCTCCTTCTGGACATAGATGGTTTGAAATACTTCCTGGTCTCCAGAGAGTCATTCTTTGTATTATGGAGCTAGGCCTTTCTGGCAATCTTTCTATTGCTCCAGACATGCTCTTAAAGGAGAAGACAGAGGGTGGTTCAGAAATTCAGAAACAGGAGTCAATCACAGATGAAATAAAGAGCGTGTGTGTATGTGTAGATACCATTAGGAGCAGGTTGGGGTTACAAAGACAATAGATTTTCTTCTGCACTTCATACACAACATTTGCACATTAATTAGCGCACATAAAAATGCTTATGCAAGACTCCCCCTGCAAATCTCAACCACGCTCCTAATTTAGGAATTGTCCTTCTCTTTTCTGGTTGCACCCCAAACCCCTAATTCCTGTTGTGTATGGTTGGACTTGTCTTACCTGAAAGAATTGGCTGGCCTCCCTCCTGCCAGTTCAGGGGAACTTCCCTTTATGCCTGGGTCAGAGCTGTTGGGGAGGGAGCAGCTGTTGAGGGGCCAGGATTGGGGGAGAGATTGGCTTAGTCTGGTCTTAGGGAGTGTCCTTGTCTGTATCTATCTGGGTTCCTTTTTCTGTCTCTTTCCTCTCACAGATTGTGTGGCATTTTGGAGGGTGGAGTGCCTGGGCACCCAGCCCACTACATCCCGCCCCAATCTGGCCCTGGGCATGAGCCAAATGGTGCTGGCCATCAGCCTGGCTTCTTGCCCATCCATTATAGCCTCAGCTGCCAGACTGGCACAGGTATCCAAAGGAACTACTACTCGGCCCTGCCCTCCCCCAATTCTGTGGCTGGGGCCAAAGTGAAGGAGAATCAGATGGAGAGAGAGCACCCTGGGTAGGGAACCAGTGTCAACCCCACCCTCCATAGTGGAAAGGGTCATCTGGACCTTGGGGTGGACGCCAGGCTGCAGTCCATGGAGGACTCCCTTAGTGTAGGGATGGGCTGGGGCAGTGTTGGGAGGAGACAGCATTGGTTGCTTGGGTGTGAAGGAAGACGCCCTTCTAGGTCCTGGGAGATGTTCTCCTTCTTTCTGTGTCTGTGCAAATCATGTGAGCTGGTGCATGTTTCCTGCTTATGGGTTTATCCCCTAATGGGACCATGCACAGGGCTCTGATGCTGTGGGGAGGGGCTTTTAGTTCTGCCCAGGCAGCGCAGATGTGAACCTGCCGTGAATACTGCATGTCAGGCTGTATGAATCTGTTGCATGCGGGAATGACATCTGTGAGAGTGCTGTTAGGGTACAGGAGAAGTACACGTGTGACAGAGGCATGGGGCCTTTTAGTCCCCTGGCACAGACCAACTGTGTCTGCGCTATGGGGCACTGAGTATCACATCGTTGGCCCCTGGTTGTGGAACCCATGTACCCTCTTTTCTGAGCACAGCGGCTTGGCCCGGGTGTAGACTGCTTCTGGTCATGGGCAGTCAGGGATTGTCTGGTGGGAGCTATGTCTCCGGAGCGTGCTGGCTATGCCTTGTCTTTCCACCTATGTGAACCGTGTGTTCAAATATGTGAATCCCCTCGAGAAATGTTGGGTGGTGAGGGGGTCGGAAGCCTGAAAAAGATGGGAGAATTTATGAGCTGCTTTTGTCGGGAGACAGTCGTAATGAAGAAAATTCAATTTTCTGCAGCTCGAAGAGTCAATATGTTAAATCTTGGAGAAGCTGTGGAGTGACAGCAGAATGGCAAAGTCAATGGGACGTGTGTGGGGGGAAGCCGTCTATCTGCGTCTGCAGTGAGGCAGCCTCCTCTCTGTACCCTTGAACTGCAGCTGGAGACAGGATGGAGTCCAATACCTGAGTTCCTGGAACTGCCCCTCTCTCCCATCCTCCTCCACCTCAGTGGCCATCATGTCCTGCCTCTGGGAAAGCTGCTCTCTCCCAGATTCAATTCTACCCTAGCACCTTCTCAGGAAGTCCCTCTTATAGTCTAACCACCACTCCCTCTTGCTGTAGTTACTAATTTCACAGTGGCTGTTTATAGCCCAAAGTGATTAGTAGGAAAATTTTCTTTTCCTCCCAACTTTTCATCCCCACTCTCCCTGCAGCTACTCCATGGCTGGCCTCCTGTTTTCCAGCAGGTTTCAACTTTTTTCTAACCAGTCTTTCCCTCCTCCTTTCCAGCTTCCTGTTCTAGGAGGCAGGAGCATGGCAGGGGTGGGGTGGTGGGGTGGGGACGGGCGTGGAGGGGTTGGGGGGAGGGGCTGATGGGGAATGGAGAGAAAAGCTGGGGATTCCTCTGTGAGCCACAGTGTCACCAGGAGATGTGATTAGCTGAGCTGCTGGCTGTGTAATTAGTGTGTGCCCGCGTCTCAGGGGTCTGGTGTGTTAACAGCGGGTCCCTGTGGTGGGTAACGAGATCGTGCCTATGGCTGGTTGCACACGCTAATTAATTAGTGCTCCTCTGGTGTCGAGGAATGAAGAGGATCTGGGGGAGCTGATGGTGGGGGTGTCTCAAAGCCCAAGAGCCCAGCTGTTCAGAGCCCAGAGGTCACCTAAGGTTCTGCCAGAATAGGGGCATCAGGCTGGTGTGCAGGGTTTGGGTCACATACTTGGGAGCCCTGGCTGAAGAGAGGGTGTGTGGGGTACGGTGGCCTGGGCTCTCAGTGGTGGGTGTTCTGGAGTCCTGGGCTGGGCTGGTGGAGGTGGATGGAGGGGGGACAGCCCCTTCAGCTTAGAGCAGTCTCCAGGCTCGTGGCCTGTCTTAGAGCATCCTTTCTCCAGGTGGCCCAGAGAGGAAGGGAGTGGAACAGGGAGGAGACATTCGATACCCTTCCAGCCTCATTCCTGTCCCCTCTACCCTCTCGCATCTCACTAAGCCCAGCTTCTCAATCAGCCATTTCACACTTATTACCCGCTCACAGTGTGCACAGAGCTCCAAAAGGCTCTCTCCTGTTCTCATCTTAATAACCACTGCCTTCTTTTCTCCTTGCTGCCCATGCAGACAGAGACTCAGACTCCTCAGCTCCCGGGTCTATCTTAAGAGCCCAGAAGTGTCTTCTGTAGCCTGAGATGTGGAACCTAGATACCTGGAAGAAATACCATGAAAAACCTAAAGAAACAGGGGGAGGAGAGAAGGTTGGGAGAGAGCCTCACAATTTCCCGGGACAGTACGGTCATTTATAGCAGCAAGAAAGACTAAGGTGAGAGGAGAGGAAGAACTTCCAGGGAGCAGCCAGCTCTCCTCGTTTCCCGAGGCAGAAATCCTCCGCCCGATCCAGGAAGGGGTCAGGAGGAAAATGGACCGATGGAAGGATATCCTCTCCCCTTGAGCGGTGGGATTTAGCAAGGTGTGGCGGGAATGGGGAAGGGGAGACAGAACAGAGAAAACGGGCAGAAAAGAAGATGAGGCTGCGGCTTCCGTGTGGAGGCGCGAGTCCTATTCCTGCACACGGTAATTGCTAAATTACCCGCCATCTGCTCGGCTCTCAGACATAAATTATCTGCGCGGAGAAAAGACGCAGAGGCTGCACACTTTCCTTTTTCTCCCAATCCCAAGCTAGGAGCAGCGGGGGAGCTCTTCCCTCCAGCCCGAGTGAAGGCGAGGGTGGTGAGACCACCCGATGGGGGAACAGTCCCCCTTTTCCTTCTGCCTTCTCCTGAGGAGGAGTGGCTTTGGGGCGACCGAGGTCCCAGCGCTGCCCAGGGTCCTTTCTGACTTGGGGCGGGGCGAGCTGCGGGCTGGCCAGGCCTCGCGAGGCCACTGAGGAGGGGGCGGGGCGCGCCCTAGTGGGCGGGGCTTCCCTCAGGTGTGGCCGAATTGCCTCGGCAGGTTTTTCCCTGGTCACCTTCCACCTCCCCCACTTCCCGCCCACTGCTTTACTCGTGGGGAGAAGTCTCTTAAGCTCTCATTTACACTTGTCCTGTCTGCCAGAAGGAAGAGAGGGAAGAAGGCAGGCAGAGGGCTTGAGGAGAGAGGAAAGGAGTAGGGGAGTGCGGCCCTTGGTTTTATTCTGCTCTGAACCTTTCCCTTCACCTCTAGATTCTGAAGAGTGGCAGAGATGTGAAAGCAGATGTAGGGGCAATAACTTGAAGTGGGGCAAAAATGGTAGAATGCAGCAGGTTGCAGAGATGGAGGTAATGCGAAAGCAGAGCTCTCTGGGAGGTGGGGTGGTTTGGGGAGGTGGGCAAGAGAAGCAGGTGATCAGGCTGGGGAGGTGAATGAGGAGGAGAGGAGGGGGCCAGAGTGGGAGGTGGGCAGGATGAAAGGGTCAGAGAGCTGGAGATGGGCGAGGAGGTGGAGTGATGGAGCAGATGGAGGAGGATGGAGTGGTAGAGAGACATGGGGTAGGGTGCGGAGGTGGAAGAACCAGGATGGGACAATGCCTGATGGAAGTTCAGATATGGTTAGTGTAGTGAATTGTCTAGAAGGAGAGCCAGAGGAGGCTCAGAGTGGGGATGACAGACAGCAGTTCAGAAAGCAGGTCAGGCTCTGGAAGGAATGTAGGGAGCAAAGGCTGTGATACAGAAAGCTAGGGTGTTTGTGGGTCCTTGGAGGGTCCCAGGAAGGTGAGCGTCAGACCTTCAGAGCCGCTTCCCACTTTGAGGCTGAGGCCTGACTCTTGAGGGGCGTTGAGGAGGCTGCTTAAGAAGCTGGGGTAGGGGTGCGATCCTGTTCCCTGCCCCAGCCCCAGGCACCTGCTGGGTGCGCAAATTAGGGTGGGGGTGTATTGGGCGGCTTCCCAGTTCTGAGAGCAGAAGCTGGTGGGGTTTCTTCCGAGCGATTGTTTAGTATTCATGGGGCGACGCAATCTCTCCCACATCTGCTTAGCACAGCAAGTCCTGTCATATAACTGTCTCCCGCACTGTCTGTCCATAAAGAATGTCTCGGAATTGGTGTAATTCAGAGAAATTAATGACGACTTTCCGCGGGACTGCTCCCTGGGGGATGATTAACACTTCATCGTCCATCTGATGCGCGGGGCCCAGCGCTCCATCGCGAACATTTGGGCCGTGGCCAGCCGCATTAAAGGTTATTACGGAAAACGCGACCTGCAAACGGGCGAGAGGCATGATGGACCGGGAGGGGCGGGGACCAGGGTGGGGGCGGGGGAGTCGGATGGAGCCGGCCAAGTCCGAGATCAAGTTTCCCCAGGTTCGCGCACCTGGGGGTCTGAGGCGGAAGGAGGCTGGGTTTCTGTTTCAAGGGATGCAGGACTGGGAGAGTGTTGGGGAGACCCTCACCAGGGGGACTGGGAAAGAAAGAAGGTGACTTTCCACAGTGGACACGTTGCTGATGGAGGCTTTCCCTGTCTTAATCGTCACAGAATTATTGGGTAAATTGTATTTAACCCACCTTACAGGTGGTGAAACTGAAGCTTAGAGAGGTTGTGTACTGTGTCTTAAGTAACACAGCTTATTCAGAGGCAAAGTTAGGATTTGCATTCAGGTCCTTGCTTCCTGAACTCTTGGTCTTTCCACCACACCACTGGGGAGGTCTCACTCGTATATGTCCACCTCAATTTCAGGCACGTAGGCATGTGTGTGGCAGACAGGTGCGCAAACATGTATGTTGTATAAATGAATGAATGAGCTTTGCAGGTTCCATTTCAGTGGACGAGAATCCCAGAGATTCTGGAGGCAGGAAAGGGAACACAGCATAGGAGTTCCAGTTTGGGTCAGGAAACTGGAAATAGGTTTCCTGTGGGTTTCTAAGCTTCCCCTGGGGCATTCTAAACCTCTAGAATCTAGAGGGCTGGCCTCTTCATCCTTAGCCAGAAGGAAGGAGTGGAGACACATGTATGTGTTTGGTGAGTGTAGGAATATGTGTAAGTTTGTGTGTATATGCTTGTCTGTATATGTATGAGTTCATGAGCATGTGTCTGTGTTGCGTGTGTGTGAGAATGTGATGTGTGGATGTGTGTGTATTTTGAGGGTGTCTGTGTGTATGTATGTGTGCCTCGGTGTGTGTGTATCTTCATCTATGCAGGTGAATAGGTGTATAATGTGTGTCGTGTCCCGGGGGAGCCTCGCAGCCGAAGATATCTTTCGATTGCTGAAATCTCTAACAGGTTCCAGGATGTGGTATGTGGTGGGGCTGAGGTGAGAGGCCAGGGGAGGAAGGCTGTTTCTGCTAGGGATGCGGGGGGTTGGGTAGCCTGAACAGTGGGTGCCTGTGCCCTACCAGGCATGGGGGTGGTGGTGTCAGGGTCCCGGGTCTGAGGCTGGGTGGAGACCCGGGCCCTGAGGTCTTCATTCCAGGCTTGAATTGGAAGTGCTCAGAGGCCCTGCTCTGACCCAGGAGGGCAGTGAGGAGGTGGGGCCCAGACAGGGGCCTGGGCAGTGGAGGGGTCAGGCCTATTCTCTGCACATCTTCGCCCACCAGATTTTAGGAGTGTCTTCTACCCAGGCTGCAAGTCCTAGCTCTAGGCTCCACCCATTCTGCCTTAGGGTGGTAGAGTCCCTGAAAGTCTTCATGTGAAGGTCTCTGGCTCTGGGGGTGGTGGTGATCCATAACCACGGTGAGAACACTTCTCTCTAGTTAGCACTACTCAGGCAGGTCCAAAACAAATGTCCTTGTCTCTTGGAGACATCCAAGCTGAGGCTTTCAGACCTCTCGTGCTGGGAAGTTCTTCCTGGGTCTAACCTTATTTCCTCTTGCTATACCATGTGCCCAGTAAGCCCAGGCTGAGTTTGTGAAATTGGAACCTAGCACCCCCTGGCATGGAAGTAGCTTCTTCTGGATAGGGGAGTGGGTTTGAAGTTTAGGGACACTCAGAGAATGGGGGACTGAAGCCTGGAGGATCATAGATGGGTCAGATCATTCTTAGAGAGGAAGGCAATGATCACAGGACAATATCAGAGACAGGAGTTTGGAAACCATAGGTTCCAGCTCACTTACTTTACAGACAGCAGCTGGAGCCTCAGAGGTGGGGAACCCTGAACTCTGCTTCTCTTCTCTTGGTTTTATGGAGTTGGGGAGAGAGGGAGGAATACTTCAGCTAATGGGAGGCTGTCCCCCTTCTTCTTGCTCAAGCCTTCAGCGACTCCTTCCCAGTCTTCCCAGCTGGGCTTCGAGGCCCCTCACCCGCCAACACCTGTTCCTTCAGTTTCCCATCCCCTCGCAGGTCCCCACCATCTGCTCTCTTAGATGCATCCGGGGGCAGCCCTCATGTCATTCGGTCCTCCCTGCCTTCTCCTAGCCTCATGGTCTATGCCCAGTCTAAACCATTTCCTCTCCTCCTCTTCTGGCAGACTAGCCTCTCAACCCTTTGCAATATCACCTCATACTCACCTCCTCTGGGAAGTCTTCCTTGATTAATCCTCCTGTTTCTGGATCCCAAATGTTCTTCTAAACCACTGCCAGGGTAGCTGCAAGTCTCTCCTGGTTCTTCTGTCTGCTCTTTCCAGCTGTGTACCTTGTCCCTGCTCCCACTTCCGAATGGAAGGTGCCTCAATGGCAGGACTGATTTCTCTTCCCTCCCAGGACCCCTCTCCATGCACCAGAAAGGTCAGGACTGCAGTGGAGAATTGACTGAACCTTGTCCCCTTTCTGTGCTTTGGGGATGGGAGAGCTAATGCTGTCCAACTGGATCTCCTCCTGAGGAGGGAGGTGGCAATACAGACCCTTCCTGGTCTTTATTCTGGGTTAGGCCTCACCCCTCATTCCTGTCCTTCTTCCTGTTCTTGGTTGCCTCTGGCCCAGTTAACAGGCCCCTCTACACTACTGTCCTGGGGCCCTTGGGATGCTGGGCCTGGTGTGGGGAGTGGCAGGAAGCTCCACCGTGATGCCACCCTGCCTAGGGAGAAGGGGGTGGGGTGAGTGGAGATCTGGGTGGAGGAGAGGGTCCTGGCGCTGGTGAGGCACCAGCTCTAGTTCTAGACCAGTCGATGTGTTGGCTGCCACCTTGTGGCAGGCACTGAGAACTGCAGAGATGGAGTCCTGGTGCCAAGAATGGGACCTCCTTGGCAAGAGAGCTGGGAAGGCCGGTAGGGGTGTGCACTGTGAGGGTAGCAGGCCTCAGAATTCCTAATTGACATTGGTGGTTTCTTCAGGGAGCTTTGGATTCTTAATTGGCAGGGGAGTTGAAATCTGGGAGGAAAGTGGCAAGGTCACTTCTAGATGGAGAGGGATAATGGAAACTCTGTCATCAAGTCTCAAACCTACTATTCAAATTCTGCCTCCCTGAAAGAGCCTTAAAAGAGAAATAGCCTGAAACTAAAGCTGGAGGATTTCAGGTCTGACCTTCAGAAGAACTTCCCAATAAATCCCAATGTGTATTTGGATGTCAGTGCTTCTGATAGTTGCATAGTCTTTCCAAGCCCACCATACCCAGGAGATTGCCCATCTTCTCTGGATTCCCTGATTTCATCATGCTCAGTTCATTGGGCCTATTCAGAAAAGCCTAGATTTCTTAGCCTTTGCTACCCTGGCCTGTGTTGTGGCCATAACCAAGAGGTTAATCTGGAAAGACCCTTCTGTGGTCTAACTCCAGTCCTTTCTATAGCACTGGAAATGGAGAGAACCACCACACAGCTAGTAGGGCTGCAGAGGGGAAGGTGGCCAGAGAAAGGAACCTGTGAGGAAGGTTCTGAGGGAGGGCAACTCTGCCTCGGATTCTCCATCCTCCACTCCCCTGTCCTGCTGGACCCTTGGTGATGGGACGAAGTGGTCCACAGGAGAACTCTCTCTGCTTGGGCCTCAGGATTCACAGGTGCTGGGGAAAGGCAAACCCCTGAGTTTCAATCATGGCCCTTATTGTCATCCGTAGAGTGGGTATTGTGGGGAGGCAAGTTGGGGGAAGGTTTTGTCTCCACCGGCCTGAGTCCTTAGGTTTCACTTAGGGTCCCTCTGGAGCCTTTTTCTTTCCCTGCACCTAAATCCCAGTTCCTCAGAAGCCCTCACAATGGTCCCTTCTCCTGCAGCCCCTAGTGCAGCTCCCTTCTGTGGTGGGCTGCTGCTGCTAAGTTGCTTCAGTTGTGTCTGACGTTGTGCGACCCCATAGATGGCAGCCCACCAGGCTCTGCCGTTCCTGGGACTCTCCAGGCAAGAACACTGGAGTGGGTTGCCATTTCCTTCTCCAATGCATGAAAGTGAAAAGTGAAAGTGAAGTTGCTCAGTCCTGTCCAACTCTTCGTGACCCCAGGGACTGCAGCCTACCAGGCTCTTCCATCCATGGGATTTTCCAGGCAAGAGTACTGGAGTGGGTAGCCATTGCCTTCTCCCTCTGTGGTGGGCTGAGAGGCATGAAATTCTTCCCACCATCTTCCCTCTGCTCCTGCTGGCACTGTTTGGAGATCCTGGCCAGGAGCCCTGGCTCTGCAGGCTCCGGGTGGGGGGCTGTGCCCCGGCGCCCTCCCTCTGAGGTGCCATTCCTCCCCTGCCTCATTTGCTGCTGCTGACCTTACTGAGTTAAATTAAAAAGCAATGTTCTGTGTGCGGCTCCAGCCCCGTGGAGCTTGACTCTGGGAAGACGAAGACAATTACCGGCCCCTCCATCTCCCTCTCGTCTGGCTGCCTTATAATTTTTTCCCCTGCTGCCTGGTATGCAACATTTATGTTTTTAATAACACCAGAATGGTTTTGACCTTGGGAATTCATAGCAGAATGGGTACCGTGAGAGGCCCCAACGTGATTGGCGTTTGTCTCAGTCCTTTGTGGGGAGGAGGCTCTGGCTAGTGCCTCCCCAATTCTGCGGAAGGTGGGGGCTGCCTCCAAGAGTCTAGGGGGACATCTCAAAAGCCAGAGTGGACAAGGAGGCACGTGGGGAGCGGGGAAGACAAGGGAAGGGTTTTGTCTTTTCAGATCTCCCCTGGAGGATGAAAGTTGGAATAAGGTGTTTGAGAGGTTGGGGAGTTTTTCTCCTCTTGTTTTATAAGGAATGAGTCCTGGATAGGGAATGACATGGAATGCACATGTGGGGGCTCTGTGGAAGTGGTAGGGGTGTGGTACCCCCGTATGCACATACTCAGCCCATGACTTTGGAGTTTGCATGAGTTCCCACCCCTCCCCGACAGGCCCCATCCCTCCTCACTGCCTCTCACCTTCATCAGCTCTTTACCTCCAAGGAGAGTGGAAGGAGTGAGGACCGGCCAGAAGGCAGGGGTCATACTCTAGGTAGTACTCCAGCTGAGTGTAAAGGGAGGGGGACAGAGACCTCTCCTGACTCGAGACTAGGTTCTCTTCCTTGTCTCTCCCACCTTTCCTTCTGTCCCTTCTCTGTGCTCACCTTCCTAGGTGACTCAGCTCTTGAGGCTGAAGGAGAGCCAGTGGCAAGAAAGATCTGGAAGAGGAGGAGGCTAGTCAGCAGAGGGGTGGGAGAGGCAAGCGGGCAGTGAAAGGCTTGGGACAGAGGATCACTGGGAGAGACCTGGAGGGTCCCCTCTCCTCCACCCGAACAGGGCTGTGGTAGGGAGGACCGAGGTTAGAACGGAGAACGTGCTTCTCTGACTCAACTTTAAGGAGCCTCTGCAAACATAATGAAAATTGCAAATTATAAATGAAGAGAAGTTTCTCTTGTACTTCAGAAGTAGGGAGAGAGGGGTGGAGGAGTGTGTATGCCTAAGGACGAGAAGGTACATCTCTGTGCCCTTTGGTTAACAGCCCCATACATACCAGTTACGTATGTAAACAGGGGGAACAGTGTAGCTTTGCCATCAATTTTGTGTGTGTGTGTGGCCAAGCCACTTGACTTTCAGGATCTTGGTTCCCTGACCAGGGATCAAACCCAGGCCCACGGCAGTGGAAGTACCAAGTCCCAACCACTGGACCTCCAGAGAATTTCTGACACTGATTTGTAAGCTGGTTTTCCATTGGGATCTGTAGAGTATGCTTTTCTCTCAGAAATGGCAACCAGCACAATGGGATAGAGCCCTGGATTGAGAATTAAGAAAACCTGGGTTCTAGTCTGGCTTCAGTTGTCAGATGCTGCTGCTGCTGCTAAGTCGCTTCAGTCATGTCCAACTCTGTGTGACCCCATAGACGGCAGCTCACCAGGCTTCCTCGTCCCTGGGATTCTCCAGGCAAGAACACTGGAGTGGGTTGCCATTTCCTTCTCCAATGCATGAAAATGAAAAGTGAAAGTGAAGTCGCTCAGTCTGTCCGACTCTTAGCGACCCCGTGGACTGTAGCCTACCAGGCTCCTCCGCCCATGGGATTTTCCAGGCAAGAGTACTGGAGTGGGTCGCCATTGCCTTCTCAGAATTGTCAGCTGAAACCCTATGAAACATCACTTCTTTGCGTTTTGGAGTCATTCGCTGTACAATCGTGATGGAAAAGCCACAGGCCCCTTCTGTGCCAGTGGACCCAGTGCTGGGGGATCAGAAAATGGAAGGGGGCCAGGGTGGGTGATAGCCTTTCAGGGGCCTGAGAGCCAGAGAAGAGATGCTGGTGGAGAGAGAGGCAAGAGGGGTTTCCTGAATTTGGAAATTCAAGGGTTCTTTCTGGAGCAAGACTCACCCCCAGCCTGTTCAGTCTAGCCCCAGGGCCGGGGTCTGGCTCGGCAGGGAGCACCGTTCTCTGCCGCCCTCCTGTGGCCGCCGAACTCTTTGCAGGTCTCCGCTGAGACGGTTCCTCTTAAATACGCAGAACCGCGTCCTTCGCCCCCTGGTGGAAATTGACTATATTACAAGAAGCGATTTGGGGTTGTCCAAGAACTGCCCCCTACCCCCTCACCATCTCCCTAGTTTCTTGAGGCCCTCAGGACTTCCTTAAAGCTGGGAAGGTCTTCCTGAGATTTGACCTTCCGTACCATTGCCTGATATTTTAAGTTTTGTTTTTGGGGGTGTGCGGTGGAGACAAGGGGTTGAGGGTAAGATTTTGATCAGAGAGGACAATTTCTTTTTCTTTGGGTTTCATCTACAACTCAGTTTCCTAGGATCGTCAGTTTTCAAAGAACGACATCGGAGTCTACTGATATTCTTGGAGAAAATGGGTTTGGAGTGGACCAGGCATTATGCGTCTGGGCTTCGGCGAATTTGCACCTGAGCTCGGTCGTCAGCAGGGAGATGGATTGGCAGGAGCCAGGAGGCAGGAGGCAGGGATGATGGAGGGAGATGGCATATTTGACAGATGCTGACAGGGCTCGTTATTTGCTAGCTCTGGAATCCTCTCCCACCCACCAGGCTGCCCTTGGCCCTCCCCCTTCTAGTACTCAGTGCTCGTTAGTGACTGACTGTCTTTGGGGAGAAACCCAGTGGGCCAGGTTGCACTGGGGTGGATGAGGGAGGGAGAGGAGGCGGGAGGAACACCATGTAGATGCTGGGGTGGAGTGGTTGGAATAACTGGGATTTGGAGCTGAGGTCCGATAATCACTGGGGTACTTGGAAGGCTTTGCAGGGGGAATTGTCCAGAGAGCAGATATTGAGTTGCGGGGGGCGGCGGGGGGGTGAGTGGGCAGAGAGAATGAGGAGGCATAATTAAAGGAACTGAGCTCCACAGATGTTGGTGCTAATTTTGGGAGAACTGGTGAAATATGTCAGTAATTTTATCGGGAGCTTCCTAGGCACCAGGAAGGGTTACAGGTCCTATGAAGGGGTGGAGGTGAAAGAGGGGCACGCATCTGTGTCTCCTCCCCGGACTTGTTGCTTCGCGTGTGCCTGTCGGAAGGGCGCAAGGAGCTGCGAGGCCATTCGCGATCCGAGACGATGCTGAGGCCAAGTCCCAGGGCGCGTTTCTGTTCTTCGCGCTCCTGACACCTGCCCTCCTCGGACAAAGCACTTCCAGGGGGCCTCCCACCTCTCCTCATTCCTTTTCTCTTAAAATACCCAAGACATGTGGATACTTGAGTGAGAGAGGGGGCCCTCAGGTGCCCGCCCAGAATTTCCAGTGGCTCCCAGTGGACGAACTGGGGCGAGGGAGGGATGAGCCACACGACCCTGAGCGGGCAGGGAGGGGCCGGCGTTTGGAGCCGCGGAGAAGGTTGGGCGGGGAGGAGAATGCTGCAGTCGGCGCCCGCGCTGCATCCTAATCAGCGCTGCGGAGGCTGCGCCGCGCGGCCGTCAATCTTCCACACAAAGGGCCGCCCGCCCCCGCCCCTTCGAAGCCCTCCGCGCCAGCCCACCCATGACTGCCGGGCAGTGCTGAGAGGCCGAGAGGAGAGAGACAGACACACTGACGCGGACAGAAAGGCCCAGTAAATTCAAGCCAAGATCGACGCTGTGGGACCAAAAGGGCCGAGTGGGTCACGGCCCCCTGGAGATGAAAAGAGACCGAGACACAGAGGGGACTGAGACAGGCACTGGCAGAGAGGAAACGGAGAGACGGGGGAGAGACAGAGTCAGAGATAGAAGAGAGCGAAGAGAGAGGCGCATGCGGAGAGCAGAGAGAAAGATGGGAGACAGACACAAAAACACAAGACACCCAGAGGGTAGAGATAGCCGACACAGACAGGGACTCAGAGATAGGAAGTGGACCCAAGGCCAGGGGAAAACCGAAAGTCAGGGACCCAGAGCCAAAGACAGATCCACCTGCGACTGGAGGGAAGATCACAGAGAGAATGATGAGAAAGGGAGAGAGAGTAATAGAGGGAAGGGAAGAGAGGAGATGGAAGCCAGAGCATGATGGAGACCCTGAGGCTAGACTCTGCTGGTGTCTCGCCACCTGGGACTCGGTTACGAGGAGAGGCTGTGTGTGTGTGTGTGTGTGTGTGTGTGTGTGTAGGAACACAGCAATTCAGAGCTCTGTTCAAAATGCCAGAATCATCTGGTGCTGAACTAGACTTCTACACGTCCTCCCTCTCCAAGTGACTGCTTGAGCAGTTGAGGTGCAGCATGGGGGCGAGAGCAGAGCAAAGATGGAAGTTAAAGATTGAGACAGAAAATGGAAGGAGAGCCTCAACAGAAATCGGGGAGAGAAACTGATATTGAAAAAAGCAGTAGGGAAATTGACAGAAGACAGAGAAAGACAGAGGTGAAGAAAGAAATATGACTGAGGCGTGCTTGGATGAAAGACATGGAGAGGGAGGCAGCCTTTAACTGCAGGAAGGAGAGGGGCATGGAGAGAGACTTGGCTGTTGAGAAGAAGGCAGACTAAGGGGACAGGGGAGTAGCAGGCAGGCACCTGTCTCTTCAGAGAGCTTGGGCTGGGATAAAACAACCTTTCGGGTGAGTTGGGGGGGAAGTCAACGAGTGGATTTTTAGGATGACCTTGTCTTTTTATTAATACAAAGAACCTTATTAATCCAATGCATGCCATCTTCTTCAAAGTAGCATCTTCAGCTGCTGCTGCTGCTGCAGTTGCCTGGTCCTTTCTGACATTCCTCTTTGGGGAATCACCTTTAAAGCATGCAGTACAGCTCTGAGCTGTACTGCAAAATTTTATTCTTTAGGATGAATCTAATTTTTCAAAAGAGCCAAGTTTTCTCCAAGACTGGAGGATGAGGTAGTGCCCAGATGGGAAGCAGTATTTCCAGTTAAGAACAAGGTGAATGTGGGAAGGCCCAGTGGAGGGTGTGTCCTCCCAAGTGGCACTGAAAGGTCATTCTGAAGGAGATACTTGCAAGATATGACAGAAGGAGACTTTCCTGATGGCTTCTTGAGGACTAGTTTCATTTTTCTGTTTGTTAAAACCAGGTAATAGGACTCTCAGGAACATCCCAGCCTGGCACTGAAGCCTGGCACACTGAGCTTGACATTGGCCTGAAATATTTGGTCAAGTGGCCCTGCCCTTGGGGAGCTTACAGTCTCTCTCCCTGACAACGTACTATCAAAGTAACCTGGTGACACTCACCACTGCACAGATCAACAAGTGCAACTGACCAGGGAAGATTCAGAGTCAGTTCATCAGGGAAGGCTGCCTGGAGGAGGAGAATTATATGTGGGCTGTGGAAGGAGAAACTCAACGAGGCATGGAATGGAGTAGGAAAACAGAAGAACACATCTCTGATGATTCTGGAGCAGGAGCAAACCATAATCCAGGCAGGGAATAGCTTTGCTGGCCTGGAATAAAAAGTTGGTTTGGGGAACCAGGATGAACGGGAATGGAGAGGGGCAGATTTTGAAGGTGGGGCTGGGTGATCTGAATTTTCTATGAGAGGAATTGGGGCCCACTGAATGGTACACAGATGTGTCAGGCAGTGACAGTTCACGCACAACTGCCTGAAGATGTGTGTACCCAAGTTTGCATGTCTTGTGTGTGTGTGTATATGTGCGTGCGTGGCAGGGGAACATGTTCATACAGGTGGTCTTTTAATCTGCATGTGTGATTGGCAAGTTGCTCTGTCTGCGAGTGTTTGTTCATTTGTGTGTTTCCATGTGGTCAAGTGTGAATGGCATTTCGGTTGCTTTTTTTGTGTTTTATTTGACTACCTGCAGTGGAGGGCTGAGTGTGTGTGTGTGTCTGCAGGAGGAAAGGGGCCGGCAGGGAGCCCTGGCTGCCCAAGCTTCACCGTCTGTCTCTCTCCCTCCACTGGCTCCATCTGCCTTCGCTGAGGTCGTGACAAGGAGGCAAACAGCAAAATGGCAAAATGCTGCGCCCAGAGCCACCAGAAACATTGCAAGCCAAGAGCAGGCTCCCTCTGTGGGACAGAAACCGGCATGAACAGCTAGAAGGACGGACAGACAGGCAGACAGACACAGAGTCCTGTGCGCACAAGGCCCCTCCCCGGTCGCGCTTCCGGGAGCAGGTGCGCTCACAGACACACGCAGGCCTGCCACGCACAGGACACACACACTCACTCATGACCTCCCTCTCCCCACTCCTCGTCCAAACCCTGCCTTCCATCCCCTCCAAACGCCTGCTTGCCGGAGTTTGGGGCTACGGGGCTGGGGGCGCTCACTCGGACCTCGGAGTCAATCATCGGATGTCTAATTGCTTCTTTGGCCGTGGAGGGGTGTGGGTGTGTGCAGCGAGTGTGTTTGGTGCGTGTGTGTGTTTGTGCGCGTCCCCCTCCCCTTCACTCCTTCCCCAGTCCCGCCACCTCCTACCCCCCTTCCGGCCCGCGGCAGTTTCCGAAATCGCCCGGCGGCAGAGAATTCATTAGCGGGGGGCGGATGTAAACGCAGAGCGGTGGAACGTTTTAATTAGGCCTGAACAATAAACAAGCTAAACGAGGCGCGCAGGGCTCCCTGGCGGGCCCTCAGCCTCCTCCGCGCGGCGCGGACTCATTACGGCTGCAGCCAATTTCATGCCCGCGCAGAGCACGGGCTGGGCCTGGCGGGGGTGGGCAGGGTAGTGGGGCGCTCGCGGTCCGCAGGGCGCGGCGCGGGGGCGGCGGGGGCGAGGACCGCGCCGCTGGGGGCGGCCGGTTGGGCCGGTGCCCGCCCTGCCGGGGTCGCGGCTCCCCCATTTCTCCACCATCCATCTGTCTTTTGCGGTGTCCTTGAGATGAAGGTCCCTTCTCACACCAGACGGCCAGAGTGAGCTTCTGGCTCTCTTTTCCGGGTCTATCTCGTCCTCCCTTCTCTCTGCCGCCTTCCCTCCCACTCGCTCTCACTGCGGCTGAGTCCGGCTCCCCCCTTCTCCGTGCTCTGCCTCTAACCCTCGGGTCCTCTTTTTGCCGCAGTCTCTGTGTCTCTTCCACAGGGTCTCTCCCTCCCTCCCACTCTCCACACTTTCGCCTGAACTTTATCTTTCCTCCCCCTGCTGCCGCCATCGATCTCTGCTTCGCTTCGCAGACAACGTAGCCCGCTTCCTCCGCGCCGTTGTCCTTCAGCTCATCTGCACCGGTTTTGGCCTCCTCCACGTTGTCTTTCCGCTTCCCCGCGCTCTGCCCACGGCGGCGGGAGTCTCCCAGCCTCCTCCCGGGCCCTCTGTCTCTCTGACCCGTCTAACCTTAGGTTTCAGGTGTGGTCCCTGGGGCTTTGACCCGCCCCCTCTGATTGGGGCTCTTCTGGTCTGAGACAGTTTGAGTTTGGTCTGTTTTTCCCCCCTGCCTTCCTTTTGTGAAGCTGCACGCAAGGATCGCTGGCTCCCAGTCTCTTCCTGGACTTCCCTAGTTGCTGGTGGCAGTTGTGAAGCGGTGGCTCTTGGGCTGAGTTTGAATCCCAGCCCTAATTCCTCACCGTGTAACCTTCTAACCTGGGCTTACTCACCTGTAAAATGTGGGAAATAAACCTTAGATGCGATTAGCGCTGCGATTATAAATGTAACACACCTATAATCAATGTATGTGCTCAATAAATATTAGACCATTATTATTCTTCACCCTTCCTCAATCTGCTCCCCTGTCTCCTTAGCCTGGAGTTAAAAAAAAAAAATGTTTTGAGGACAGAAGACCCAAAGCAGGTTTTATAGGCCCCAAACCAATCGAATAGCAGGAATTTTATATGGTTCATCCTAACAGATGCTCTAAGCTCCGAGCCCTGAGTGTGGACGAGAAGGGAAGATGGGGACTGCACTGAACCGCAGAGCATAGGAAACGATGTGGATTGGTGCACTGAACTGAGCAGATGCAAACCCAGGGGGTATGGAGGCATGCCCAGAGCCTAAGCTGTGTCAGTCCTGCAGCTGCCGCCCTCTGTAGATGCAGGTGTGGGACTAGATCTGCTGAGAGGCTGCAGTGAGCCTAGGAGTCCAGTTTCCCCAATACTCCAACCCCAGGCAGGAACTAGACCCCTGGAGCCTCAGACCTGCATGTTCCTCTCCGCTCCATGCAGGTTCGCATCTCTCTCTCTCTCTCTCTCTCTCTCTCTCTCACACACACACACACACACACACACATGCATTCAAAGGAGCCCTGGATTGCTAAAGGAAAGCAGCACCACACTGGAGATCAGTCCCCTCCAGCTGCCTGTGCTCTGACACTAACCCTTACAGGGCAAAGCGTGGGCACAGAATTCTATCCCTGTTTGGGTTGCTCTCTCTGACTTTGCTCCTCACTCCTAGGGAGCAGAACCGGGAGTCACATACTGCCTGAATGGACTGGAGGGAGACCCAGAGGGGAGGACCCTGGGCCCTGCCCTGGGGGCACTCCTAGGCTGATGGTAACGTGAGGCTAATAGCCAGGGCCTAGGGGCCTGCTGGGCACCCCCCCTTAGCAAGAGCTTGTGAGTTGAGTTGGTCAAAAGCTACTGGATCATACCTTCTTGTGATTCTGATGACAAGACTGGGAATGACTGAAGGAGGGAAGATGGAGGAAGATGAGGAGGAGGTCCAGAAGACTTCCTAGAAGACAAGGAAAATGGCACTCCTTTAGTTAGTAGAGAGCAGTAGAAAGGAGAGGAGAGGCAACTCTCAGGAGGTGCATTATCTTAGGGTAGGGAATGTGAACCCAGGAGGCAGATGAGGAAGAAATGTGTAGACGTGTGTGTGTCTGTGTGTCTGCGTCTGTGCACGTGGATGTGTGCTTAAGGAGTGTGTGTTGGGGAGGCAGAGGGCTGGAGGAGGCAGCGTTTGGAGGGCAGGATTGCTGGAGGGAGGGGTTTGGCCGGAGAGCTTGGGCTGAGAAGTCCCGGGGAGCATCCCTCTGGGGCTGGATGTTTTGAGGGTGTCAGTGGTGGTGGGCTGTGAGACGGCAGTGTGAATGTCCCATGCTGTAGCTCCACAGTGACCCTGGGTTGCATGGGCGAGATGCTGGGAAGTCAGGTTGACTTCCCTGACCTTGATATGTCCTCTTACAGCCCGATGAGCTTGGATTTCATGGGCTAGTGAGACATGGCTGGGTGGAGACAGCTGCTCAAACTGTGAAATGTGGAGAAGAGGCCTCTGGGGATCAGTGAAAGAAGGAGAGGAAGCGCACCCCTTTCGTGGATTGAATTATGCATTTTAAAGCTAAAAATCTTCAGTCAGTTACCAGGTTTAACCTTCTATCTTCAGAAGTTAAGATATTACTTCCTCGTTTCACGCAAGAGGCCTAGACAAGTTGACTAACTTACCCAGAGTCTCCTGCACAGAACATGCTGAGAAGGGCACCAGGAGGCAGGTCTTTTGCCCTCTGGGAGGTAGTCTCTCCTTTACTACTTGCCCAAGAAGCAGAACCAGCAGGAGTTGATACACACAATTTGATTTCTTGCTCTGCCACTTACCAGCTCTGTGAATCAAAGCAAGTTACTCAGCCTCTCTGTGCCTTAATTTCATTGTCTATAAAATAGCGATACCAGTACCTGCCTGTGGCCTATTATTGAGAATAAAATGAAATTTATGCAAAACAACTGTGTACAGTTGTAAAGATTTATAACTATGAATGTACTCGGCATTTAAATTCTCCTCATCCGCATCTTTGATGTCTTCCCAGCTTATTCTCTCCATACCCACTGGGCACGTCAGCCTCCTGCCTCCCAAGCCCTTTGCACCTTCTAGCCTCTAAACCTGGCATTTACTCCTCTCTGATCTTGCTTTAGAGTCTCACTCTTTATTTCCTCTCCTCTTTCCATAGGCCCATCGGCACCTGAAGGATCTGGCTACACTCTATTAACTTACATGCACTTTTTTTCTGTCTGGATCGCCTGTCTTGTGTGTCTCTCTTCTCACATTCCAGAGATCAGAGCCCTTCTTCTCCTCTCTTTGGACCCTTTCCCTTTCCCAGAACGGGGTTCACAGGGTGAGTTCAAAGAATGGATGCTGAGAGGTACAAAGAGGTTGAGATAAAACAGAAGACGGAGGGCCTGGGGGATAGGACACCAGGCTAGGTGCCTCCACCTGGGGCTGTTGCCTGTGGCCTGTGTAACCCTTCTGCTGGCATGGTAGCCATGACCCCAAGGGGAACAATCATTGGCTTCCTGGAGATAGGGGTTGGGGGAATTATTGTCCTGTTTAGAGAGACTGTATTTTGGTGCATGATGTGAGACACATCATCTGGAGGTCAATCACACATGAAAAGAAATGGCAGTCAAGAGCAGGCTTTCCTTTTCCTGTTGGGGGTATGTACTTCTGTGCGTGTGTGCTTGTACTTCTCATTTGTTCTAGCACTTACCTCCCCTTTGAAATTCTTTTCAAAGTGTACTCTCAATTTCTTTTGCTGAAATGAAGCCCATCTCTTTAGTGGAGATATTTTCTAAAGTTCAGTGTCTTTCATAAAAGATGTGTGTATGTGGGGGGAGGAAGCAGGTCAAGGGTAGAACTCGGAGAAGAAATGTAATTACCCAGCTCCTGGCTTTAATTACACATAAGCCCTGGACATTCTGAACTTTATTAAACTACTGAGTGTCCATGGGGGTGGGGTGGACCTGGTGGGTTTTGTTCCCTGGTCTTCTCTGCAGGGTTTCTCTGGAGGGTTCCCTCTCCACCGTCCATCCCCATCCCAGCCTTTGGCTATACCCCGGGTCACCCAGCTACAGGTGGTGCTTATAAACCAGCTCTTCCAGAAACTTTGACCTGTGCTGCCCAGTCTAGGTGCCTCACTGACACTCTTTATCTTTCTTATATCTCCTGGTTCCTTCTCTCCAAACCCATGTGCTGTCCCCAACACTCCCTTTTTTTTGAATAGCCCACTTGGTTGTGGTGGAGGGAGGGGCTCTTTCTGCAGGGAGGCCCCTCCCTTCTTAAGTGGCTTACTAATTACAAACAGAGAGAGCCTGGTTTGTGAGGTTAGTCAGTCCCGAGCTCCCTGGCTTGGTGGAGGGAGCCAGGAGCTGGGGGATTTAAAGTGCAATTTCCTGTACCTTTTTCATTTCCTGCTGGGGGTTGTGGAGAGCAATAAGCAAGGTGGGTGGCGCGGGGACCAGACAGACTGGGCAGGTGGGGGATGGGCTGGGGGAAGCTTTCTTCCATACACTCTTCTGCCATCTCCCTTTATCCAGGTCTCAAGGTGAATTCTTTGGGGATGGGGAATTTGATAAATCAGTGCCTGGCACTCCTTCCAATCTCCCTTATCTCCCAAAGGTAAACTGAGTAGAGAGGAATGGGAGGTGATCCAGGTGCCATTATTAGCATCATAGGAGACTGCATACAGGACAGGAAGGAATCTTAGAAAATCTTGCGAATCAGTTGGACCCCCTCATGTAACAGATGGGGAAACTGATTATCTTTGGAGAGGACATGTAACCTGCCCAAGGGCACATATTTAAAGGTGGGCCTGTGTGGCTGGGATAAACCTGACTCTTGGCTTGGAGTTCAGGGCTCTTTCCTCAGTCAGGGTGGGCTGTGGGTGGGTGAATGGTCTGTTTGTGCACCTGTGTGTGTGCGCGCGCGCGCGGGGTGTGTGTGTGTGTGTGGGGTGGGGTGGGGTGGGTGAGGATGCAATAGGATAAGGAGTAGAGGGTTATGGGGAAGTCCCTGGATAGCTAAGGCTCCAGGTCCTGAAATATTCACCCTTTGGTAAAGTCTAATAAAAGCATAGGAACGTCCAACCTTGGGGAAGGGTTCAGTGAGATGGTCCAGGAAACAGACGTGTGAATAAAGAGGAGAAGGAGGGACTGTGAGCCTTGGAAATGATTAGCCCTACATCTCTTCTTACCCTCTCCACAGTCAGAGGTGGATGCGGTGGGGGAGGGGGCACAGCAGAGGACAAAGGAGCCAATTATTGAGTGAGTGGATTAATTGATTAATTGTCCAGAAGCTTCCAATGCTCCCCCAACAATGACATCCCCTCCCCCCGACCCCAGTCAGGCATGGCCTCGGTTGGCCCGGATTATTAATTAGGGCTTGAAGTCATTTAACGATGATTTCATTATCGACGTGCTGTCTGTCTCAGGCTCAGCCCGGTTGCCAGGGCGACTCTGATCGATTGCCTTCCGGTCTCCTCCACGTCAGCCGACTCCAGCCTCTCTAGAGCCTGACTGCTGGCGCGCACTCCCTAGCGGTCCCCTCTAGTACTGCAGAGCTTCCGAGTTGCAGCTTTGCTTGACCCAGCTTGACCGACCTGGAGCCGCCTCCGGGGTCCCTAAGCTGATTGGGAGCCTGGGCTGCCCAGCCTTGGTTCCTATACCAGAAGTACTGACCTACCTAGTTGTTGACAGACACTCTGGGTATTGGGTCCTCCTTTTCCGGGGTTTGTGAAGTCCCTCCCTTCCTGTCCCATAGTGGCCATACACCCATACCTCTTTGAGATGGCTGTAGGAAGAGTTAGGTGACCTCAGCTGTTGTCCTGCGGCCTCTGAATTTACCTCTGGGAGACCCAAACAATCTGGGATAAGATTCCTCCTGCTGCTAAAGAGACTCTTTGGGCTCTACCCATAACCAGACATCTGGCTTCTGGGACCTTTAAAGGTGGCTGACAGAGAAGGGGTTGGGGAGAACAGTTCCCCTTCAGATTGTTGTTGTCCTGAGAGAAGCTGGGGGAGCTCGTGTCTGCAGAGCTCAGCTCAAGGCAGGGTCCAGCTTGCAGTGCTAAGTCTTAGGTCTTCAAAGCTTGGCTGGTTGCTCCATCACTGGCCCCTTAAAATCTGGATTCATGCATATACACTAGCCTCAGGATCTTTATTCTGTGTCTCAGTTTCTCCTCTTTGTGGGTTTCATATTTCCTGTGTATATTTGTGGGGGCCTTTTATCGTGGAGAGTTGCTTGAAGGGGTTGATCGTAATTGCTCAGAAGGTGTCTAAATGGTCGACCCCAAATTGATGGACAGTCACTAGTATCTTATTTTACTTATCCTTTGCATTCTGCTCATTTAGCTCTCAAAGGCAGACATCATCCCAGTCCTTCCCTCTACTGGTTCTTCTCCAAGGGACACCTGACCAAAATATGTCCCTTCTGCTAGATCTTGCCTGCCTGCCTCTATTTCTCTCTCTCCTCTGCCCCACTAGCCCTCGTACTGATTGTGTGAGGGTCCATTAGCTCTGCAGAATTTCTGGCCAAGCTTCAGGACTCTTTTGATTGCAGTATTTAGGGGGAGAAGTAGGAAGGAGAGGCAGGGCAGGTTTTCACATTCGGGCAGGGGTCTCTGAGATCCCCCAACTTGGCACTGGGAGGGAGCCCGGGGGCAGCTATAGCAGCGGTTTCACCTGATCAGCTTTCTGGGCACATCCACCACCAAGCAGCACCTGAGAGGGGAACCGGCTCAGCAGTGAGCCGAGTGAGATTGAAGAGGATCATAAAGAAAATATATATCCTCCTCCTCGGCCTCGCTCCCTCCTCCTGCTCTACACTTGCCTCTGCTCTCTCTTTGTCTCACTCCCTCCCATCTCCTCACCGCATCCCTGTTTTCTTTGTTTCTTTTTTGCCTCCTTCACCTTCATCTCTGTCAGGCAGATCTGACTGACTGACTGTCAGTCTGTCTGTCTGTCTCTCTCACTCCAGGTATTTTTTGGTCCGAGTCTTTCTAGAACTCTGCCATCAGCTCCTCTCTCTCCCTCTCCCCCTCGTGCCATCCTGCCTCTCTCTGAGGGTCGCTCGGACCATCACATCTTTACGAGTTTCACCGTGTGTGCCTTTTAGTATCTCCATCTCCTCCTCCTCCCATCTGGCTCCTTGTGCTGCCTCCCCCATCACTGTTTTCCATCTCTCGCCTGCCCTTCCATCTCTCGTTTGCTTCTCTTATCTGGGTCTCTTTCAGCCTCTTCCCCTGTCTCTGGCTCCTACCCCTGCCCACCTCTCGTTTTTCCTCCTCCCACCCCTCAAGGTTCAGATACTTCATGTGAAATCACCTGGATGGGCTCCAACTGTCATGTCCCCCCCGATTCTGTACCCCCTCCTCCCATAGAGATTTATGGCCCCAACTCTGCATCCTCTGCATTCCCCCCAGCCCTGGGCCAGTACTTTTCATTACCTGGTGATTATCTTCGGGCCCTGGCATTTCCCCCAGCCCCCACCCTCTGCCCAGCAGGCAGTGGATAGCCGGGGAGAAAGGGGAAGGGATTGCTCTTGGGACCAGATGCAAAGGACGTGGACCCTCCCCCTGTACCCGCCCTTCTTTCCCTCCAGCACATGCACAGCTGGGAAAACCCCAGCTTGCAGCAGGGGAAGACAGCCTAGGACTGTTGGAACAGACATAAATCAAACACCCAGAAGCCCCTCCCCAACTGTTCTGTCATTGCAGCCATCCTTCCAGTTCCTGCCTGTCTCCCTTGCCTCTAGGAATTTGGGTTCTGTACCCTTGACTGGGACCCCTTCGTCCACTACCCGGCATAGTGTCTGGAATAAAGGAGGTGTTCAATTAATGCTCTATGCCTGATGGAGACGTATTAGGGCAGGGTCGGTGGCTTTGAGGTTTTCTTCAGCTGGGAGTCCTTTCTGAGATCTGGAACAGTTCTTTCTGCCCCAGTGTCAGTGCTGTAATATAGTCAGTATATCTGTCCATCTGTCTGTCTGTCTCTCAGACTCCAGATATTTCTTTGAGTCTTTCTAGAACTGACTGAATGACTGTTTCAGTTTTCACTTTGTTATAAAGCTTAAACTAGTTTCCTTTTAGTTTTATTTCTGGAGTGATGGGGAATATGGGTGATGAGGGCTCGGATGGGTCGTGGGCATAGAGCAGCCTGGTGGGAGGATTTTGGGAGAGGCTGGTGGGGTTGTTTTCTTCTATCCTTGTTTAGAGGTCTCTTGAGTCGAGGTCCTTTAACTGGATTTGGGACTGGTTCCCACATCTCCACATGTGGGGCTCCACCACCTCCCCAGACTCTCCTCCAATCAATCAACCCCCCTTGCTTACACAGGACCCTAGAAAGTATGTTTATTTCTTAATCCATAGCCTCTTGCTCAGTCTCCAGCCAATCTCCATTTAAAGTTTCATTTTGCCTCCCCGGGCTTCCCTGATAGCTCAGCTGGTAAAGAATCTGCCTGCAATTTGGGAGACCCCAGTTCTATTCCTGGGTCGGAAAGTTCCCCTGGAGAAGAGAGAGGCTACTCACTCCAGTATTCTTGGGCTTCCCTAGTAGCTCAGATGGTAAAGAATCTCTGCAATGTGAGAGACCTGGGTTTGATCCCTGGCTTGGGAAGATTCCCTGGGGGAGGGCATGGCAACCCACTCCAGTATTCTTCCTGGAGAATTCCCAAGGACAGAGGAGCCTGGCAGGCTACAGTCCATGGGTTGCAAAGAGTTGGACGTGACTGAATGTTTAACACACTTTGCCTCCTCACCCAGACAGGGCCCTGGTTAGCTTCCATTGTTGTTCATTCGCTGCTGAGTCATGTCCAGTCTTTTGCGACACCATGGACTGCAGCACGCCAGGCTTCCATGTCCTTCACTATCTCCCAGAGTTTGCTCAAACTCATGTCCATTGAGTCAGTGATACATCTCATCATTGGATGAGTGATCCAATCATCTCATTCTCTACCACCCCCTTCTCTTCCTGCCCTCAATCTTTCCCAGCATCATGGTCTTTTCAGTGAGTCAACTGTTTGCATCAGGTGGGCAAAGTATTGGTGCTTCAGCTTCAGCATCAGTCCTTCCAATGTATGTTCAAAGTTGATGTCCTTTAGCAGTGACTGGTTTCATCTTCTTGCTCTCCATTGCCCACCTCAAGCTCCTCCTGGAATCCAGGCTAAACCATCTTTTCACTTTAGGAATGACTGGTTTCATCTTGCTCTCCATTGCCCACCTCCAGCTCCTCCTGGATTCCAGGCTAAACCATCTCTTTCACACTTTCCCACTCCTTCCCAAAGCCCCGCCTCTGGGCACCCTGGCCTTCTTCCTGATGCTGCTTGGCCAAGTCCCGTCCTTACCTCTCCCTGGGTTTGGCTTGTATTTTTCTTCTCAGTTTTTTCTCCTCTGAGGTAGAAAAAGGCCATGGGTAAGTGGTTTTCTGTGGTTGTAGCCTTGGTAAGAAAATAGCCAGAGCCAGAAAGGAAGAAGCCTGGGCCCAGAGAGCTGCTGGCCACAGAAGTTCTGTGGGGTTTGAGCAGAGAGTATTCCATGGTGCCAGGGTAGGACTTTAGATTAGAGGGGGTATAGATCAGAGGCCTTGGGAGCTTGAGGGGATGGGTAGCTTTGCTAGAGCCAGAGTGATTTGGAGGCCTACACTCCATTCTCCACCAAACCAGACAAGTCCTCAGTAGATGGGTCCTAGGAAAATATGTTAGGGGAAGTTAGTCCTTGGCTCTTTTTCCTCAGCATCCTTCCCTCTTCTGCCACGCTGTTGCTCCTGGCCTTTTGGACTGGTGAGGGCCTTGCTTTATTGCAGCATGGCCTGCCACATAGTGTACTTAGACATGACCTTTGAATGAATGAAGATTCTTCCTCCTGGGTCTGCTGTCTCCTTCGGGTTTTTCACCTTTCTCACTTGTGGTTCTGAAAGTCTCCATATCTCATCATCTCAGGGAGGACATTTACGTGGACTCTGCAGAGCATTAGTCCAGTTTGACAAGGTGGTCCACACGAATGAGAGAGGATTGGGTGGGCTTCTTCCTGGATGCTCAAGGAGCTGGACAGACATTTTTACAACTGCTGAAGGTAATCTCTTTCCCCTTCTTATCTAATTTAAAAAAGCTGAGGTAGGGGCTTCCCCGGTGGTTCAGTGGTTAATAATCTGCCTTGCAATGCAAGGGACACCAGTTCAATCCCTGGTCCAGGAAGATTCCGTATGTGACAGGACAGCTAAGCCTGTGCACTGCAACTGCTGCAGCCCGAGTGCCCTAAAGCCTGTGCTCCACAATAAGAGAAACCACTGCAACTAGAGAGAAGCCCTCACTTGCCACCAAAACCAGAAGCTCAGACAACACTTACCCATGCATGACACCTGTTTTATTGATTGTCTGTGGCAAGTGTTTATTTCTAAACTGTCTTCTCTTGCCCTCCAGCAGCTCTTGGGCAGCTTCTCTCTGTTATTAATCGACATGTGACGCATGCCCCCAGAAGGCAGATTCATTTTAACTTTAGTGTAAGCAAAATCATGTGGGAAGGCTAGCTTCCTTTGAAAAGTCTGTTCCAAATTCATAAAAATTATTTTTGGATTCTATTCTTTGGTCCTTTTTATTATTACAGAAGTCACAAGGCAGTCTGGAGCAAGAACCAGGGAGGGAATTCTTTGGCAGTCTAGATGTTTGCAGTTTGTGCTTCCACTGCAGGAGGCATGTCAAAAAAAAAGCAAGAAGAGATCAGGGAATGAATGCATCTCCTAAAAAGCATGGTGGTGAAGGTTCTTTGCTGTAGATGCTAATGACGTGAGCTGGGTGGGTCTTGGTGGAGAAGTCACACTGATTTATGTTTGGATAAGAACTCAGGACTCTGAGGTATGATACAACCTTCTTATAACTCGGATGATCTGGTGTCTTTCTAAAACAAATTAACTCTCCAAGAGAGATGGTGGGATGTGGAGTAGCAACCTAGGGCTATAAGAGGAACTCAGCAAAGTCTGGTGAGAGAGGACAGAGAGAGAGAGGTGGTCATCTACTTACATGGGGTGGACAGAGGACACCTTTAAAGATATGACAGAAGATAACCAGAGAGGTAGTTGATATTTCCTAAGCCACTTCATATGCAGTGTGTTATCATGGGTGTTGGGAGGAAGTCTGTGGTAGAAGGGCCTGTGGGCTCTGGCTACTCACAACTGCTAGTCTCAAAGTAGAGACAGCATACAGTGATACATGGGATCCCTGGTTGGATTTCTAGATTCTATGTGTACAGAAAAAGGAAGGTTTGGGGAAGCGGGGAACAAAACTAAAGCTGTTTAGTAAGGCTTCTTGGAAAAAATGAGTGTGGATTAGTGCCTATTGAGACAAAAGCCTTCCTGTCTTACAGTTGTAGGTTGGAAAATAAGGTGGACAGGAAGATGGATTTCCTTCCCCTGTTTTCATCTGAGGACTGTAATTAGAAGTTTTGGGTTGATAGGTTGAGAAAAGGGAAATAGAGAATCGCAGGGAGAAGGAGAGAAGGAACTGACTTTCACTTTTGACATCAACATATCACATCACCTTTTAATCCTTTTCATATCCTTCTTGGCTTTTTGCAGCTCTCTTTCTGAATCCTGTTTGGAAAATCTGATTCTTTGTAGTAGCCCATCTAGTCACTGAAGAGCTCCAGAAGCAAAGGCGTCTGCTTTTGGATTTGTCCTGTTGATGATCTTGTTTGATATGATAGAAAGATTCTTGTTGTTCAGTCGCTAAGTTGTGTCTGACTCTTCTCAACCCCATGGTGTGGCACACCCGGCTGCTCTGTCCTCCACTGCCTTCTGGAGTGCTCAAAACTGATGGTGATGTTATCCAACCATCTCATCCTCTGCTGCCCTCCTCTCCTTTTGCCTTCAATCTTTCCCAGCATCAGGGGCTTTGCCAATGAGTCAGCTCTGTGCATCAGGTGGCCAAAGTATTGAAGCTTCAGCTTTAGCATCAGTCCTACCAGTGAATAGTCAGGGTTGATTTCCTTTAGGATTCACTGGCTTGATCTCCTTGCAGTCGAAGGGACTCTCAAGAATCTTCTCCAGCACCACAATTTGAAAGCATCAGTTCTTCGGCTCTCAGCCTTCCTTACGGTCCAACTCTCACATCCATACATGACTACTGGAAAAATCATAGCTCTGACTATATGGACCTTTGTTGGCAAAGTGATGTCTACTTTTTCGTACACTGTCTAGATTTGTCATAGCTTTCCTTCTAAGGAGCAAGGGTCTTTTAATTTTATGGCTGCAGTCACTATCTGCAGTGATTTTGGAGCCCAAGAAAAAAAAACCTGTCACTGCTTCCACTTTCCCCCCTTCTATTTGACATGAAGTGAGGGACTAGATGCCATGATCTTAGTTTTTTTAATGTTGAGTTTCAAGCCAGCTTTCCTTGTCAAGAGGCTCTTTAGTTCTTCACTTTCTGCCATTAGAGTGATATCATCAGCATATCTGAGGTTGTTGATATTTCTGTCAGCAATCTTGATTCCAGCTTGTGATTCGTCCAGCCTGGCATTTCATATAAAGTACTCTGCATATAAGTTAAATAAGTAGGGTGACAATATACAACTTTGAGTACTCCTTTCCCAATTTGGAACCAGTCTGTTGTTCCGTGTCTGGTTCTAACTATTGCTTCTTGACCTGCATTTAGGTTTCTCAGGGAAGGTAAGGTGGTCTGGTATTCCCATCTCTTTAAGAATTTTCCAGTTTGTTGTAATCCACACAATCAAAGGCTTTACCATAGTCAATTAATCAGAAGTAGATGTTTTTCTGGAATTCTCTGGCTTTCTTCATGATCCAACAATGTTGGCAATTTGATCTCTGGTTCCTCTGCCTTTTCTAAACCCAGCTTGTTTGTCTGGGAGTTCTCAGTTCACATACTGCTAAAACCTCGTTTGAAGGATTGTGAGCATAACCTTGCTAGCATGTGAAATGAGCACAGTTGTTCAGTAGTTTGAACATTCGTTGGTATTGTCCTTCTTTGGGATTGAGGCTTCTGCTTTTGCTTTTGCATTTGTCAAGTTGATGATCTTATTTGATATGATAGAAAGGTTAAGAATGGATTATTATGGATTCTGACCGAAATTAAACCTGAAAATATGTCAAATCATGGCTGAGGAATGTTGGATTTCACATCGGCGGCTCTGGCTCTCAGTTTACCCAAAGAGTGGTATAATGATACTCATGTAGTGTCTGCACGTAGTATTGACTCCATGGATATTGAGGGAAGGAAGCAAAATGTTTTGGTCTACATCTACATGGATTTTGGATTATATTTGGGTAGGTGGATTTTGTCAACACCAGGTTGGTATAAATTTGGAATGTTTTGGTCTATATCAGGATAGGTTTTCACTACTTCGAATTCAGCCTCTGTCAGACTGGGATGGGATTTGTGAGGGGTAGTGCTGTGGGTGGTGGGGTAGCTAGTTGAGTTGGATGAGGTAGCTGTTTGGGGGCTGCCACAGCTTTCAAGTTCAAGTCTTGGTTGCAACTGGCAATATTTACTTGCAGAATTATGGTTTCTAGCCTCAGTGAGAGAACATGAAGCAGCTTCTACCCTAAGGAGTTTCTATTTTAGAAAGGGAGACAGAGTATTCTCCCAAGTAGCATTCAATCAGACTGCAGCACAGAGTAAGCCCATAGGTGGAGGGAAGATGCATGGGACAAGTGATCAGTTTGGTGAGGCTGCTTTTTGGAAGACTTCTGGGAGAGAAGACTGCATATGTATTTCCCTCGGTAAGAGTTGAATCTGGTCACTTTGGCTTTCTTTCCAAACTTTCAGGGGGAACTTCCTGAGCTTGACTTTTCTCTCCTCAGGGGAGATGTAACAGACTTATTACACTGAAATGGTTTCTCCCTAATAGACTCTTACTTTTCTTCACAGACCAAGACTGAGGTTTTTAAAAAAATTATTGTTGTATTTTAGTACTGAGGTCTGTATTCGTGTGTGTATATTAAACTGGATCTGAATAGTTGAGCAAACTGGATTTGTTTGTTTTGTTGAGTTTGCTTTGTTTTGTTTTGTATTTTTGGTGGGAGGCATGAAAGAAAGGCCTCAATAAGGCTGGATTTATTGAATTATAGCCCAGGCTTCACACCATTATGAAGATGTAGTTTGAACTGATGTTTCCCTGGAAAACTTGAACAAAGGGCCAAGATGGAGCAATTCCCCCTCTTCCATGCAGCCTTCTCAGACGTGCCTTGATGGACAGAAGAGACACCCTAATCTCGCCAACACTGGAGAATGAAGCCCTACTACTGTTATCTTCTGTCAGCTGTAACATTGACTGGGGTCTTGACATGCCCTTGTCTCTGATGTAAATATCATACTGTTCATTTCTGATTTAGGAATACCCTTTCCGGTTCCTGGTTTATGTATCTTTTACTTATTTTGGGAGTTGGGGAAACATTTATAAACTGCCTCTAATTGTGCATTCCCAGAGGGGAGAATCCTCTGTCACCATTGCCTCGCACTGTGTATAAATGAGTGTGTGGTGATTTGGAGGTGATGAAGGTTCTGTTAATGATTTAGGGGGAAAAAGACATTGGTTTTGGCTGAATTCTTTTGCACAAAGAATCATTCTGGTGCCTGAGTTTTCTAACTTGCAATTTGTCTTTGTATTCATTTACACTTAGTTGAACTCTGGGTTTTAATAGTTTGAAAACATTCTTTCTCACATGGAAAGTTTTTGTGGTTTCCACAAGAAACCAAAATCCATATAGGATTTGTCCAGTTTTTCACTTTAGACCCAACCCCAAAGTAACAGAATCCATCTGTGTACTAATAAGCAGACAGTATGGGATAAATGATAGCCAATTCAGAACATTCTCTTCTCTGGGAGCCTACAACACATAGGTTTTTGTGCATACCTCCACAATCCTCCTGAAACAAGGAAAATCCTATTCTAAACAATAGCCAGCCATTTGACTACTAGACCACCCCTCTCTACTATAGTGTAATATTAAACTTAGTTATTACAGTTTGAGTATCATATCATGCTGCTTGCTGGCAAAGCACTAGATGACTTATTTTCCAAATTAAGTAAAGCAATGAAAGTAATAAAACTCCGTTGTCTGTTCAGTCTTTGGACATCAAGGGGATGACACTGGAGCAAATAAAAAACGTCACAGATAATATGCTTTGTCGCAGATAATTTGGGTTATTCCCTTTGCACTTTTACTTTGTCATGGGAATTCACTTTTCCCTGCCAGTGCCCAGTTGACTGTACCTCAGGCTTTAGCGGGAAGGAGAAGTCAGCGGAAAGCTTCCTCAGGCAGAAGCTGTGCTCCTCTATTCCATGTCACCATTCATGACTCCTGCTCTTTCCCCCAACTGGGTGTTCTCCCAGTGCCAAGTTCTAGGCCAGTGAATTATACCGCTGGACCCTAACGAGGGGAGAGACAGGGCAAAGAGAACATACTGGTGAGATCAAATGCCTGTAGGTGTGGCTAGAGAAGCTTCCTGAAGAAGGGTCATGTTGAAAAAGGTTTGGAAGGAGGGTATTCTGTGCAGAGGCAGAGAGGGACAGTCTGTGCGAGGGCAGTCCTGTGAGTGACAGCGAAGTGTTCATGTGTGGGAAAGGTTTGTCCTATTCAAGTAGAGAGCCACGGAGAAGGTTAATAGTAGGACTACATGATAGAAGAACAACAAAAAGAAAGTCCTGAAAATACCATTATAGAAGTCCAGATTTAGCAGAGATCAGGAAACTGCAGGTCTGGTTGGGAGAAGGGGTGTGTGTGTGTGTGTGTGTGTGTGTGTGTGTGTGTGTGTCTTTTTAAGACTTGAAGAACGTGTCATTTTCTAGAAGGAGGGTAGAGGGCACTCACACTTCAGTTATCTGCTGCAATGCAGCAGTCAGGGCAGTCGTGATTTAGGGCTGTCATCTGCTTCAAGGAAGGGCAGCACTCTCTGATGGCTGCTGGGGGAATCTGAGTGGGATCTGAGAGCAGCTCATCGTTTAGAAGGACCAATTTTATGGACCAGGAGGGTGGACCAGAGAGTCTGGCAGGAGGCTGGCCCTGGATACACAGTATTTGCCAGCTATAGGAACCTACTGGATAGATAGTGGGGACAAGGTGCTGAGTATTTAAGTGATTTCATGTAAGCTGAATTGAATTGACAGCTAGGTTGGTGATCCCCAAATATCTGAAACCAGTGATTTTGGGTAAAATTCCTTAGGTTTAATCTAAATTTGAATGCAATTTCCCTGAATGAAATTAGGATCCTTAGATGCTGCTTTGCCAATGCCCTGTCTTTGGGCATATCTGGCGCCTTCTTCCTTGTGAAACTAAAATGGAAAGACAGTCCTTTATTTTCTCTGTTGATCTTCCTATACTCATAGCATTTCCATATACCCATTATTTCTCATCTGGAGTCCATACCCTATAATAACCTTTACAAAATCATGAGGAGATCCATATAAAGACCAAGAGGTCTATGCTGATGTCTGAAGTCCATCGGCCTTTGTGCTTATTTCTATGGATGATTAATAAGTATTAAGAATGTTCTAGGTATTATGAGCTCAGAGCTGGGCACAGACGTGGGTTATGATGGGAACACTAATGCTCATTTTTATATTCTACCAAGTCTGATCTCTGGTCACCAACAGTCTAACTGTCCTGATCAAGGTGATGTAGCTGAAGTCCTTTCCCCCAGAATCATCATGAATTTGTAGCTCTGGAGTGGGGTTAATCATGTTTTAGAGTGACCGACATGTTGACATTTTTGTAATCCTGGGTTCTTCTGGGTTAAGGATAAGGAAGAGATTGCTGTTCTCTGGCAAACATTTCCAGTCTGCTCCTGATTGGCAGCCAAGTCTAGGGAGCAAATGGCCAAGTGAATTAGGAAGCTTAAAAGACGTTTTGTTAAACCATCCTCATTAAACTGGCACCGTCTGCCTTCCTGTTCTCCTTTGTCCCAGTTGGGGCTGTCCTTTGTGACAGATGTTTCGTAATGGTGTGTGCCGGCAGCATCTGGAAGCCTTGGGTGACGGTTGAGGTTTAGGAAGGCCAAATCTGGAGGTATTTAGATTGTCAGGGAAGTTGCAACCATCTTCCTGCCATTGGGCTCCCATTTTAAAAATTGTCTGTTTCCCCACCCTCATCTTCCTTTAGCCAAAGAGAATAAGGTTTCATTTCTTTCTCTAGTTCTTCCTAACCTGAACTGAAGATGGTTTTGTTCTTCTCAAGAATGAGGTAGTAAACAGAAAAGATTTGGAATAGTATGATAAAAGGAGTCTCAGAAAGGTGACACATAGGGACTTCCCTGGCAGTCCAGTGGCTAAGACACCATATTCCCACTGCAGGGGGCATGGGTTTGATCCCTGGTGGGGAAACTAAGATCTCACATGCCGTGCATGGCTGAAAAATAGAAAGAAAAAAAAAAAACTAACTAAAACAAACAAAAAAAAGAAGGGTGACATATAGACATCTAGAGATGTATTGGGCTTCCTCCGTGGTTCAGTTGGTAAAGAATCCGCCTGCAATGTGGGAAACCTGGCTTTGATCCCTGGATCAGGAAGGTCCCCTGGAGAAGGGCATGGCCACCCGTTCCAATATTCTTGCCTGGAGAATCCCCATGGACAGACGAGCCTGGCAGGCTGCAGTCCATGGGTAGAAAAGAGTCATACATGACTGAGTGACTAAGCACATAGATGTATTAATATTATCCTATTATATATTTCCATTAAAAGTCAAACTAGAGGATATGGGTTAGAGTTGTGGGTAGGAATTGTAATTAAATGTAAAATTGCACTTGGGAATTATTGGAATGGCTACAGGGATGTTTTGGAATTGCCTTTCTTGGCATCTGAGAGCAAAATCTGGAGACATTTTGGCCCTTGGTTGGATTAGGATTGTAGCAGGTGGTTTATATGGAGCTTTCAGATTCAATAATCCAACTGCTTCCAGCCCATGCCCATCAGTGTCTGTTAGGGAGGAAAGCAAAGACACTGACAGGCTGACTTGGGCACTAGAATAAGAACTGGCTCCAATTGTCCAATAATAACCACTAATCTTACTCTTTGTGGAGGCAGAGTGCTCAGTAGAAAGAACATGGACTTTGAAGTTACAAAGAACCAAGTTCAAATTCCAACACTTCTTTTTATTGGCTATATGATCTTGGGAAAGTAATTTAATATCTCAGTCTGTGAAGTGGAATAATAATACTTACTTCACTGAGTTGTTATGGGGTTAGATGAAATTACGTATGTGCATTACTTGCAGTTCAGCAAAATTCTGGTTCTCTGTCACCTCCCTCTTCAGGTTTCTGTAATTCTTGCACATATGCCTGGTATCTCTCTTTTCCAGATACCATTTTTCTTTGCCTCCGGCTTCTGTGACTCTTCCCCAACGCCTCACAGAGTTCAAGTCTAGGGCCCTGATTTATTAATTTGTGTTAGTCCCACAAAATGACAATAACAGTATGTAGTTTTTATAACTATACTAACATGAGCCAAGGTTGTGGTTTCTTTCCAGGCATTTTTACTTGCTGACAATTTTGGTTGTAAATCAAAGACAAAGGAGTTCTATCCTCCCACCCACCCCTCTGATCTAAGTTCCTGATTTGGGGCTAGATCGTTCTGGGTAGGATTTGTTCCAAACAAAAATGATGGCAAGCTTGTTTATCTAGGCTCTTCAGGGAAGGAGACTTCATAACCTATACAATCAAGATTTCTTGATTTCCTCCTGAGTTATTAGTTTGAAAAATATCAGAGGTAGAGAAAAGTTTCCATGAACAGTATAATTAACACCCACTTACCTTTAACCCGGAAAAGGCAATGGCACCCCACTCCAGTACTCTTGCCTGGAGAATTCCAAGGACAGAGGAGCCTTGGGAGGATATAGTCCATGGAGTTACAAAGAGTCAGACATGACTGAGTGACTAATGCTTTTTCAGTGTTAATCACTGCCTAAATAAAGTAATATTTTTTTAAAAGTCAGCTTTTTGAAGAATGGTGTTTTGTGGACTGATTGTTTTCATCGTTAGATTCAGGTTACACATTTTGGGCAGGATATTATACAGGAAAGGAGCTTCCCTTGTAGCTCAATCAGTAAATAATCTGCCTGCAATACAGGAGACCAGGTTCGATTTCTGGGTTGGGAAGATCCCCTGGAGAAGGAAATGGCAACCCAGTATTCTTGCCTGGAGAATCCCATAGACAGAGGAGCCTGGCAGGCTACAGTCCATGATGTTGCAAAAGTTGGACATGACTTAGTGACTAAACTACCACCACCATTATATAAGAACATTCTTTAAAAAATTTTATTGAAGTATAGTTGATTTACAGTGTTGTGTTACTTTCTGTTGTAGAGCAAAGTGATTCAGTTGTACCATATACATTCTTTTTCATATTATTTTCCATTATGGTTTACCACAGGATACTGAATAGAGTTCCCTGTGCTATACAGTAAGACCTTGTTTATCCATCCTAAATATAATAGTTTGCCTCTGTTCGTCCTAAACTCCCCACCCATCCTGCCCTCACCCCCTCCCATCCTTCCCTCACCCCCTTCCCTCTTGGCCACCACAAGTCTGTTATAAGAACTTTACTTAAAGATGGTGGGTACCATGTGGGCAAGGACTGTCTTTTCCCCTCCTGTTATGCCTGTCATACCAAGCACAATGACTGGCGTTTGTTGCTGTTCACTTGCTAAGTCGTGTCTGACTCTTTGCAACCCCATGGAGAGGAGCATGCCAGGCCTTCCTATCCCTCACCATCTCCTGGAGTTTACCCAAATTCATGTTCATTGAATCGGTGATGCCATCCAACCATCTATCCTCTATTGCCTTCTCCTTCTGCCTTCAATCTTTTCCAGCATCAAGGTCTTTTCCAGTAAGTCGGCTCTTCGCATCAGGTGGCCAAAGTATTGGAGCTTCAGCTTCAGCATCAGTCCTTCCAATGAATATTCGGGGTTGATGCCCTTTAGGATTGACTGGTTTGAACTTTGTGCCGTCCAAGGCCCTCTCGGGACTTGTGTTTAGAAGATGCTTAATGAATGACCTAAAACTTTCATTGCCACTTAGGTCCATGATTTTTCTACTTGAGTAGAGGCTGAAGAGCAGCCTTCTCCTCTATCCTTGTCCCACTTTTATTATAAATGTTTGGGGCTTAAAAAAAGGTAATCCAAGACCTCTGTGATGAGACCACAGAGAAGGGAAATGAACTGGGGGCTATGACGTGAGGTGAGCAGGTGTCTACCCTGGGTGGTGGTGGTGGGTGGTGAGTGCACAGGGTTCAGATAGGATAATGAGAGGATAATGTGGTGGTTTCCGATGGAAAGAAAGACAACAGAACCTAGGAGTACATGGCCTGTTTTCTTCTGGAGAGAAATTAGTTACTTAAGTTTCCAGATTTTACCATACTTCCCTCCCCATTTGAATCCTGAGAATGCCATAGTGAAAACTGATTTCTGTCCCTCCTCCTTTCCCAGAGGGGACAACCCCATAATTCTCTCCTTCTCCATCTTCCATTCCCCCCACCCCTCCCAGCCCAACACAAGTGGGTATTTTCTAACATTTATAAATGGTGGTTAGGCAGCCATTCTCTGCAGATTATTTATTGTTGAGAAAATCTATAACTCCTTGGACTGCTCATTTTGATGTTGAAGCTTTCATCCCTGTTGCCTGGGGGAAGCGAGGTTATGAGAGGTACTCTTTGCCTCTCAAAAATGTGTTTCAGGCTTCCCTTTGGGGCCCTTTCTCTCCCTAGCTCTTATCATCTCAGACATTTCTGACAATCCTTCCTGAGGCATCTGGGGCTTGGGACCAAATTCATCTGTTTAATTCTGCAAGGCTGTGATTGCCTGATTCACACTGTTCCTGCGCCTTTTCTGGGAATCCACCTACCCCTGTCTTTGCAGCTCTCAATGTTACCGGTTTCCGAAAAAAGTGCCCTTTCTCTCCATGTCAGTGCTTGATTATCTACAGTCCTGGAGGGGATAATCTAAAAGAGTGAATGATACCAAGATGACTCTTATTTGATTTTTAAGTGGTGGAATCCTGGCTAAAGATTATCCATAAAGGGAACAGCTTCCATGAAAGCAATCCATCATGTTCATATCCCATGGAAGGATGGATGACATCTCTTCTTTGGTACCTAGAAAGAGAGGCAGATGGGAGAATCTCAGCTTGTGCAGTCCCCATTGTGTTATCAGAAGCACCAGACATCTAATTTCTCTCCAAGCCTTGTTTTCAAACTCTGGAGGACTAGTCCTTAGTCTGAGAGCCAAAAACTTAGTTCAAAGAATGTGAAAGTCAGTAGCCAACCTATGAAGCTGTCACTTTACCTAGGGTTCCCATCACACCCAGAGTAAAAGCCACACTCTTCACAGTGACTCTCAGGCCCTACTGAGCCTGAGAAGGATCTGGCCTCCTGCTTTCTCTCTTACCTCACTCCCTGCTGCTTCTGCTTCACTCTGCACCAGCCCCATGGGCCTCCTTGTTACTCCTCAAAAACAGGCAGTACTGCCTTACACCCGCTGGGATGGGTATTATTAAAAAACCAGAAAATAACATGTGTTGCTGAGAAGAAATTGGAACTCCTGTGCACTGCTGATGTAAATGTGAAATGGGGCAGCCTCTGTGGAAAACTGGCATGATGATTCTCAAAAAATTAAACATATAATTACCACGTGATCCAGCATTCCCACCTCTGGGTATGTATTCAAAAGAACTGAAAGCAAGGGAACTTCCCTGGTGGTCCAGTGGCTAAGACTCTGTGCCCCCCACGCAGGGGGCCTGAGTTCAATCCCTTGTCAAGGAACTAGATCCCACATGACACAACTAATAGACCCTGTGTGCTGCAATTAAGACTCTGCGTAGCCAAATAAATGAATAAATATTAAAAAAGAGTTGAAAGCAGAGACTCAGGAAGATATTTGAACCCCTGTGTTCATAGCAGCACTATGCAAGACAGTCAAAAGGTGAAGCAACCCAAACGCCCATCAACAGATACATTTTTTTAATGTGGTATGTGCATACAATGGAATATTATTCAGCCTTAAAAAGGAAGGACATTCTGGTACACGCTACAACACTGATGAACCCTGACATCATGCTAAGTGAAATAAGCCAATCACAAAAAGACAATATTGGATGATTCATCTTGTATGAGGTCCTTCAGTTCAGTTCAGTTGCTCAGTCGTGTCCGACTCTTTGCGACCCCATGAATCGCAGCACGCAAGGCCTCCCTGTCCATCACCAGCTCCCGGAGTTCACTCAAACTCACGTCCATCGAGTCGGTGATGCCATCCAGCCATCTCATCCTCTGTCGTCCCCTTCTCCTCCTGCCCCCAATCCCTCCCAGCATCAGAGTCTTTTCCAATGAATCAACTCTTTGCATGAGGTGGCCAAAGTACTGGAGTTTCAGCTTTAGCATCATTCCTTCCAAAGAACACCCAGGGCTGATCTCCTTTAGAATGGACTGGTTGAATCTCCTTGCAGTCCAAGGGACTCTCAAGAGTCTTATCCAACACCACAGTTCAAAAACATCAATTCTTCGGCGCTCAGCTTTCTTCACAGTCCAACTCTCACATCCATACGTGACCACTGGAAAAACCATAGCCTTGACTAGACGGACCTTTGTTGGCAAAGTAATGTCTCTGCTTTTCAATATGCTCTCTAGGTTGGTCATAACTTTCCTTCCAAGGAGTAAGCGTCTTTTAATTTCATGGCTGCAATCACCATCTGCAGTGATTTTGGAGCCCAAAAAGATAAAGTCTGACACTGTTTCCACTGTTTCCCCATCTATTTCCCATGAAGTGATGGGACCAGATGCCATGATCTTTGTTTTCTGAATATTGAGCTTTAAGCCAACTTTTTCACTCTCCTCTTTCACTTTGGTCAAGAGGCTTTTTAGTTCCTCTTCACTTTCTGCCATAAGGGTGGTGTTTAGCAAGGTCATATTCATAGAGAAAGAAAGTAGAATGGCGGTTGACAGGGGCTGGGGGAGGAGGGGGTAGGGAGTTACTGTTTAATGGGCACAGAATTTCAGTTTAGGAAGATGAAAAACTATGGAGATGGATAATGAAGGTGGATATGAATGATGGATATGAAGGTGGCACAACAGTGTGAATAGACTTAATGCCATAGACCTGTACACCAAAAAAAGGCTCAAATGATAAATTTTATGTTATGTATGAAAGTGAAAGTCTTAGTCACTTAGTCATGTCCAACTCTGTGACCCTATGGACTGTAGCCCGCTAGGCTCCTCTGTCCGTGGAATTTTCCAGGCAAGGAAACTGGAATGGGCAGCCATTCTCTTCTTCAGGGGATCTTCCCAACCTGGGGATAGAATTCAGGTCTCCTGCATTTTGCAGGTGGATTATTTACTTCTGAGCCGCCGGGAAAGCCCTATGTTATATATATTTTACCATAATAAAAAAAATCATTAAGAAATGGCCAGAGTCTTTGTACTTGCTCTTCTCTGAGATCTGCATTATGGTTTGTTCTCTTACCTGCTTCTGACTGTCGGTGAAATGTCATCTTCTCAGTGGGGTGTTCTTGGACTACCTATTTTAATGTTGCAGTTTCAACCCTAACCTTTTCTTGCTTCACTCTTCTCAGCAGCACTGATTGCAATCCAACACAATATATTAGGCCGGGTATATATAATCCAGTATATTCTTTTCAATTATTTGCTTACTGTCTGCTTCCGCCTGCAGGAATGTAAACAGCCTGAGTGGAGAGATTTTGCGGTTTCTTTATTGTGTCTGCAGTGTTGAATACTTGGGGGCCAGGAAGTAGTTGCTGAATGAATGAATGATCATGACTATGACTAGAGACAGAGCAGGAGCAAACTGAAAAGAAATGGGAAGATTTCATTTTTCATTTGGCTTGATCGACTACTTTCTTCTAACCTTGGATATGAGATTTGGACCAGTTTTCCTGGTGGCTTTTGCCCTATTTACCCGCATAAGTGTATTCTCAGCTGTTCTCAATTTGAAAGTGTTGGTCTACTACATGAAAGTGAAAGTGTTAGTCACTTAGTCGTGTCAGACTCTTTGGGACCCCATGGACTGTAGCCTGCCAGGCTCCTCTGACCATGGGATTCTCCAGGCAAGAATGTGATTTTGGGGATCTTTCTGAGCCCAGAGATTGAACCCGAGTCTCTTGCATCTCCTGCATTGGCAGGTGGATGCTTTACCACTAGCGCCACCTGGGAAGCCCTGGTCTACTACATACAGCACACTCATGATTATTTAAAGTTCTCACCCCGAACTCAAAGTCTCTGCTCTTCAATTCCTGACTGCCCCCTACCAGAGCTGTAAGGATGTTCAAGTTAGGACTTTGGAAACTCTGGGGAAACCCGGATATCCAGAAACTTTATATTTGTTTGTTGGGAGACACTGGTTTGATTGGTTCTGGGAGTTTTCATTCTCTGGAAATTTTAAGGAGGATAAGAGAACTCATATAATTGGAATCAGAAAAGAAGCTGTAGAGACTTTCCTGGTGGTCCAGTGGTTAAGACTCCAAGCTTCCAGTGCGAGGGGCCTAGGTTCAATCGCTGGCCGGGGAACGAAGATCCCACATGCTGTGCGGTGTGGCCAAAAAAATATGAATAAATAAGAAAAGGAGCTATACTAGCCTACAGAGGATTGATCTCTGAAAATGTGACATTTAAAGTTCACGTCTTTGACACTTTGAGACCTGGAAATAATTAATAACCTAATTAGCCTTCCTCTCTCAAGTCTTTATCAAACTTCTAGCAAAGCAACTCAGATCCAAACTACATTTGAAGCTATTCAGCAGGAGCCACAAGGCCAAACTTCCTGACTGGCAGTATTCGTAACACCCAACCAAAGGGAACCAGCGGGACTTACTGCCTGGGACAAATGTTTTGAAAAGGAAAGGTCCAGAGGAAGGGCAGTGCCCTTCTTAGAGACAGAAGAGTGAACACGGTGACCTCTAGGACGAAGCAAAGTGGGTGGGGTTGGCTGGGAAAGGAGGACAGCCTGCAATTTAGTGGGTGGATTGTTGGATTTGACAGGAGTTTTCTTGGCTACTTGGGATGGAATTTTTGTTTTGGAGTTTGGAATGATCTCAGAGACTGAAACACAGGGAAGCCGGGCAGGGGGTGTGGTGGGCGGGGTGGGGGGGGGTGGTGGCGGCAGTGGAGGGCAGGGAGGGAGGGAGAGGGAAGGAGGGAGCCGGGGGCATTGTGGAATTCAGACAAGCTGGCTTCCTGTTCCCTGGCCTCTCTCTGCATTTCTTTAAGCACGTCCCCTGTGCCAAGCACCTCCTTTGGGAGGACTTTCCTAATTAAACTGAACTTCACAGGCCCAGGGCCCTCGTTAGGAAATAGACTTAGGAAATACTTTTGAAATAGATGATCACGCATGTTCTAGACTCTTGTTTCCACCTCTGTCTGGCCCTTCTTCTCTCTTAAAAAATTTTTTTCCTACTTCTAGGAGTCTTAAAGATTTAGTAGTCAATTGATACATCTATGTATTTATTTATCTGCCCTAAACTCCCCCTTTTGTTGCCTGGTACAATTATGAGCAGATCCATATCCTAGGTAGAGAGGTTTGGGGATGAGTGAGAATGTGGAACTCAGAAAGAGGAGGCCCTTTGGGAGCTTTTAGACTATAAAGGAATCTAAGGGCCACACCCAGGACTCCACTAGACAGAAGGGAAAATTTATTTCAGCTGAGCATCAGGGCGAGCTCTCAGTGCCAGGGAACTGGGGAGGAAGGTTGGAGATTGGGGAATCAGAATGTTTTCAGTTCAGTTCAGTTCAGTTCAGTTGCTCAGTCGTGTCTGACTCTTTGCAACCCCATGGACTGCAGCATGCCAGGCCTCCCTGTCCATCACCAACTCTCAGAGCTTGCCCAAACTCATGTCCATTGAGTCGGTGATGCTATCCAACCATCTCATCCTCTGTCTTCCGCTTCTCCTCCTGCCCTCAATCTTTCCCAGCGTCAGGGTCTTTTCCAATGTCAGTTCTTTGCATCAGGTGGCCAAAGGATTGGAGTTTCAGCTTCAGCATCAGTCCTTCCAAACAGTACAAGGGACTCACAAGTGTCTTCTCCAACACCACAGTTCAGAATGATTTAGAAAGGGCTTTCTAGGATGGCGGGGAAGGTTGTAGAGTAGAGTTAAGAAGATCGTAGGGTCAAGACTGGTTAGAAAGGCATGTGGAGGGCATCCTGGAAGGAGTGAGTCACTCCCACAGGCTGAAGTCTCATTGTGTGGAGTGTAAGTCAAGACGTGAGGAGCTGAGTTAGGAATGAAATAATGGGCCTGAGGGTGGGGAGGAGGTAGAATCAGGGAAGGGTTTGACAGCTAAAGTTGAAGAGTCTGGACTGAATTCCAGATTATTGGAATATTTGGAATAATTGGACTATTTGCAGATTATTCACAAGGAAAGAGGATTTCTGAACATTGCATTTGAGGAAGATGTTTCTGTTTATTGTTATAGGATGGCTTGAAGGTAGGATTTCTCAGGATTCCTCTAAAAAAGCACGTTTTTTTCTTCTGTAGGATTGGTTATTTGTTTGTTCTACCTGCTTCTGTTTCAGTGATAAAATATGATTGTTTAATTCCCATTTTTTATTGAAGTATAGTTGCTGTACAATATTATAAGTTACAGGTGTACAATATAGTGATTCACAATTTTTAAAGCTTATACTCACTTATATTTATTATAAAATATTGGCTATATTTCATGTGGTGTAAAATATATCCTTGTAGCTTATTTTATACATGTGTGCATGAATGCTAAGTCGCTTCAGTCGTGTCTGACTGGGATCCTATGGACTATAGCCCACCAGGCTTCTCTGTCCATGGGATTTTCCAGGCAAGAATTACTGGAGTGGGTTGCCATGCCCCCCCTCCAGGGGATCTTCCTGACTCAGGGATCGAACTGGCATCTTTTGTGTCTCCCGTGTTGCAGGAGAGTTCTTTACCACTGGTGCCACCTGGGAAGCCCATTTTATACAAAATAGTTTCCCATTTGTTTTGTTCTTCAGATTGCCTCCCTGCTATCTTCACACTTCATCTGTAGGTCTGTTTTCACTCATCTTCAGTAAAAGAGGGAGGGGCCCAAGGACCACCCTGAGTAACAAAGTTGGGGAAAACAGAAATGAGCAAAATCTTGTCCACCTCCGAACCTGCCATTTAGAGGTTCCTCATCTGGGTTGTTGCTCAGGGTTCATGGATGGACTTCAGAAGAGTGTGTGACATCTTTCTGAGGTGAGTGGCCTCCAAGGGGCCTGTGATTCAAAACTTGTTAAGAACCACTGTTCTACTCTTTGTTGAGAGGTAGGTGACTGAGCACAGTTCCCCAGACAGAAATGGGGTATAAGCATCCTTAGTGTCAATTGCTGGAGCCTCCAAGACAGGTGAAATAGATGGAAAGAGAAAGAGAAACTGGGAGAAGGGAAAGGGGTACCCAGGGTGCTAGTAGGAGGGGTGCTACTTTTTCCCCTTCTTTCTAGCTGGTATTCCTTCTTTGTACACGCCACATCCTGACATCTACAGGATTCTGAGTCCTCTTCAGGTTCAATCAGCTGCATAGCTGCCATTCATCAGGCTCTGTACCAGGTGATCACACTGCATCATCTCATTCAGTTCCTTTATTGACCCTCAAGGGCATAGAATTGAGTCAGTCACCTCCCTCCAGTTCATGGCAAATTAGCATCATGCATTTATGTCAGGCCCCTTTCCAATTCATTCTGTTTTCCCTTTTCATCCCTCATGTCTATTCTCATTTCTCCTCCTTACTGGAGACACCTGCTTTTGTTGTTGTTCAGTGGCTCAGTCGTGTCGGACCCTTTGTGACGCCATGGACTACACAGGGTTCCCTGTCCTTCACCATCTCCTGGAGCTTGCTCAAATTCATGTTCATTGAGTCAGTGATGCTATCTGACTATCTAATCATCTTGTCCTCTGCCACCCCCTTCTCCTTTTGCCTTCAATCTTTCCCAGCATCAGGGTATTTTTCAGTGAGTTGAATCTTTGCATCAGGTGGCCAAAGTATTGGAGTTTCAGCTTCAGCATCAGTCCTTGAGTGATTATTCAGGGTTGATTTCCTTTAGGATTGATTGGTTTGATCTTGTGGTCCAAGGGACTCTCAAGAGTCTTCTCCAACACCACAGTTCAAAAGCATCAATTCTTCAGCACTCAGCCTTCTTCATGGCCCAAATCTCACATCTGTACATGATTTCTGGAAAAACCATAGTTTTGACTATAGAGACCTTTGTCAGCAAAGTGATATCTCTGCTTTTTAATATGTTCTCTAGGTTTGTCATAGCTTTTCTTTCAAGGAGAATCTTGGATCCCACCAAAAAAAGATACCCTGTGTCCAAGGGCAAAGAAACCCCAACAAGATGGTAGGAAGGGCACAATCGTGTTTAGAATCAAATCTCAGACCTTCCAGAGATGCTTGGAGGGCAAACCTCGAGCACATTGGGACCCAGGAATGGAGCAGTGACTCCACAAGAGACTGAGCCAGACCTGCCTTTGAGTGTTTGAGTGCATCCTGCGAAGGCGAGGGTCAGCAGGGACCTGCTGCAGGGACAGGGGCTCCAACTGCAGCAGACCTGGGGGTTGGGGCCTATGGCGTAAGTCCTCTTGGAGGAGGTCACCATTAGCTCCACCATAGAGCCGCCGAGCAGACCATCCATAAACTGGGGAACAATTATACCAAAGAAGTTCTTGCACTGTTGCAAAAGTTCTAGGGCCCACAGTAGATATCCCAACCTGGGGAGCCAGCAAAAGGACTGAGAACCCCCAGAGAAACAGACTCTTGGAGGGCACAAACAAAACTCTGTGCACACCAGGACCCAGGAGAAAGAAGCAGTGACCCCACAAGAGACTGAGCCAGACTTGCCTGTGAGTGCCCGGGAGTCTCCGGTGGAGGCATGGGTCAATAGTGGCCTGCCTCGGGGTCAGGCGTACTGATTACAACAGTCCTGGGAGGCACAGCATGCTGGCCTAAGTCCTTTTGAAGGAGGTCACCATTACTTCCATTACCCCTGCCATAGTTTGGCCCCACCCATCAGCAGAAAATTGGGTTGAAGTTTTACTGAACATGGCTTTGCCCACCAGAGCAAGACCCAGTTTTACCCACAGCCACACCCTCACACCAGGAAGCTTCCAGAAGCCCCATATCCTCTTCCATCAGCGGGCAGACAGAATGAAAACAGCAAGCACCTGCTTTAGTGTGTTTCATACACCCTCTTCCAATCCATGCTCTATATGTTTATTTAGATATATTCACCTACTCTACAAATGTACAGTGCTGACTACGTGTCAGGCAGTTGCAGGTGCTGGGAATAGTCATGAACAAAACTATACAAAATTCTTTCCTTTGTGGGGCTTACATTCTAGTGGAGTGAGACAAATCATGAACAAATTAAATAACATATAGTAACTTAAAGAGTGATAAGTGCTATGGAACAAAAAAGGCAGGGGATAAAGTGGGTTGTGGGTGGTTGTGAGCAGATTAAAGTTTTATGTGGGGTGATTAAGAAAGACCTTACTAAAAAGGTGATGTTTCACCAAATGCAGGTAAGGGAACAAACGTATGGATGCCTGGGGTAAGAGTGGTCTAGCGTAGGAAACAGCAAGTGCAAAGGCCCTGAAGTGGAATCTTGCCTGGTGTGTTAGGGGGCCAGAATGGTAGGAGGCAAGGGGCCAGAGCTAAATGAGTGAGAAGAGAGAAAAACAAGACCGAGAGGTAGCTGGGTCAGCGGCAAAATAATGTAGGAGATTTGCAGGCCATTGGAAGTACAGACTATATGTGTGTGTGTGTTAGTACAGACTTTATGTGTGTGTGTGTGTTAGTCGCTCAGTCGTGTCCCACTCTTTGTGACCCCATGGATATAGCCCTCCAGGTTCCTCTGTCCATGGGATTCTCTAGCCAAGAATACTGGCTAGAGTGGGTAGCCATTCCCTTCTCCAGGGGATCTTCCCAACCCAGGGCTTGAATCTGGGTCTCCTGCATTGCAGGCAGATTCTTTACTGTCTGAGCTACCAGGGAAGCCCACAGACTTTATAATCTGCAAGTGAAAGTTGATCAGTCGTGTCCAACTCTTTGTGACCCCATGGACTATACAATCCATGGAATTCTCCAGGCCAGAATACTGGAGTGGGTAGCCTTTCCCTTCTCCAGGGGATCTTCCCTACCCAGGGATTGAATCTAGATCTCTCACATTGCAGGAGGATTCTTTACCAGCTGAGCCAGAAGGGAAGCCCTTATATTCTGAATATTAAAAGAAACTGTGGAAGGTTTTGAGCAGAGGAATGATATGATCTGAACAGTTTAAGCAGATATATGTCTATTCTTAAAAATATACAGTGTTATTTTGGCTTTTTAACTGTACATAAATGACATTGTGCTGTATACCTCATCCTGCTTTTTACTTTTCCCACTTAATATTGCTTCTAACATTGTTTCTCCCCATACTGCTGTGGGTAGATCGACTTCATTATCTGATTGCTATTTAATGTACCATTGCACCCATACAGTACATTTTACTTATATGCTCCTCCAGTAATAGATTCTTGGGTTGCCTCCAACTTCTTCCTACAGCAAGCAGTGCTGTGATGATTGCCTTCATATGGGCCTCTTCATGGACTTGGGAGACAGTTTCCTTGGGTATGTACCTCAAGCAGGATTGTTGGGTCGGAGAGTAGGTGCATATTTAACTGCACTAAGATTGTGCTTCAGGATGGTGGTCTCAGTTGCACTCCCACCAGCAGTGCGTGAAAATTTGTATCTTCTCATTTAGTTCTCGAATTGGTCCAGTAAGGTAAGTGTTATTATCATTCCCCTTTTATGGATAAAGAATCTGAGGTCTAGGGAGATTAAGTAAGTTATCCAAGTTTATATAGTCAAGTAGAAGAGCCAGGGCCCACATGAAGAATTTTTGACATACTGGTCTTTGCTTTTACTACTATAGTAGCCAGTATTGCCTCTTCTAGAAATAAGATGCGGAAGGAGGGCAGGATGGCAGAGTTTTGGCATCGGATACTTTTCGTTCAAATCCTGACTATCATTTCCTGTCTGTGGTTTGTACAGTTTGTTTTTTTTTAAATTCATCTAAGTCTCAGTTTCCTAACAGGTAAAATGGAGACGATAACAAGACTCGCATGTTAGGGTTGTTGGAGGAAGTAGAGGCAAAATGCTTAATATAGTGCACATTGTAAAGGTTCGTAAGTGTCAGCCATTATCATAATTATTTTTGTTATTGTATTTGAGTCTGGCATTTTTTTTTGACTGTGCAACACAGCATGTGGGATCTTTGTTCCCTGACCAGGGATTGACCCTATGCCCCTGCATTGGAAGCATCACCAGGGAAGTCCCAAGCCTGGCATTTTTTCAGTGCCTGGTATAACTCGAGCAGCCTAGGAACCCCTGAAGTGTTCAGCACCAGCATGGGTGAAGGTGTCTAATGCGAGTCCTTAGAGCTTCAGGGCAAATTATGTGGAATCAGACTGCTTTCGTTTCTCAGGAGGGCTAGCTAAGAGCCTCAGGCTTTAGTGGATGACTTTGAGACTAGACATTTATAAAGACTAATTGATGGTCAAAATTTGGGGACTTTGGATCAGATTTTAATATTAAATATTAGCTAGATTATATTAAGTACATATTGTTTTCTAGGCCCTGAGCCAAGTACTTTGCAAGCATTATTTCACTTCACCCTCACAACAACACTAGAAGGATTTACCTTTACTCCTATTTGTGGAAATTAAAGCACAGAGAGGTTAAGTAACTTGTCCAGAGTCACTCAGCTATGACACTGAGTTAATAGTTGAACTTAAGCAATCTGCAGAGCTTTTACTCTTAACTACTAAACTGTGTTGTTTTCCTGTGAAGGATAATTTTTAAAAATTTTTAAATGATTTTTTTTTGTGATGTGGACTATTTTTAAAGTCTTTATTGAATTTGTTACAGTATTGCTTCTGTTTTGGTTTGGGTTTTTGGCCACAAGTCATGTGGGATCTTAGCTGCCTGACCAGGGATCAAACCCACACTCGCTGCATTGGAAGGCAAAATTTTAACCATGGGACAGCTGGAGACATCCATGAAGGGTCATTTTAGAATCTTTTCTCTTTTAAATTTAGGACAGTTGTCATTTGGGATGGCTTCAGGCAGTCATGGGAAGTAAGGGTCTAGTTGGAAAGAATCTCCAGAGGGTAAGGATATGGAGTCTGAAAATGGTCCACAGGTATCTTCACTATGACTCCTCTGCCTCTCAGAGTGAGACCTTCTGGCTTAGGGGGTGTCCTGCCTAGATTATAGGGGCTCAGCATGATATATTCAAAAAAGTAGAGATTCTCTAATGAGCATGGATGGTTGATTCTCTGTAACCTAAGGCAGCTTGATCCTTCTCAGACGAGTATCCCCAAAGGCAAACAGTTGTTTATCACCTATGTGTGGCTTCTACATGCCATGAATTATCTGTGGTCAAGGTTTTATCACAGTTGGTTTTCCCTTCACACTTTTCATTTTGATAGCCTTCTACAGGGAATGTAATACCATTTATAATTTACCTGCGTCAGATTTATAAAGGTTGCTTGGCTACAAAGTATGTATCTCAAAGTCAAGTAAATGGGAATTCTGGATTACGTGTTCTTTCAGGGTTTCTCTTCTCTGTATATTTGCTTAACACCTATTTATCGAGCGCCTAACTCACACTCTAGTGGAGGAGACAGATAGCTAAACCGGCATTGTGATGTGTTATGATAAATGGCAAATGGGATAAACACGGGTGCTGTGAAAATATGGAGGAAGGGCAACTTATTTCAGCCTAAGAGTCAGGGAAAGCTTCCTGGGGAAGGAATTTTTGAGCTGGGAATTGACAAGTAGGAGTCAGCTAAGCGAAGGGGGCCAAGAAAGCATCAGAGGCAAGGAAGCAGGATGAGTCTAGAATTGGGCTGCCAGAGCAGGTGCTGGAAAGGGAGTCAGGCTAGAGAAATAAGCATGGGTCAGACTGTGAAGAAAGGGAGCACCGTGCTAAGAAGTTGAGGTTTTATCCTGAGGGCAGTGGGGAACCACCGAAGGGTTTTAAGCGGGTGTGTTGGTGATGGTTGTGTTAATGTTGGTGGTGTTGGTGACAGTGGTGGTGATGGGGGACGACTCAATCAAATTTATAGTTTAGAAAGGTTCTATGAGTTAAGAATCGACTTTCTTTACTTCTCTTGCTTGTGAGTAAATCGTAATATCGGGACTGGTGAGTGGCCAAAAAGGTAGTCTAGAGGGATTTGTAGAGGGAAGGTCTGATGCAATAACCTGAGGGTCCCTTTGGATGATCTATCGAGAAGGCTTTTCAATGTTGACTTGATCTTCCTGTCTTTAAAAATGTCTGACAACATTTCCTGAAATCCTCTCAAAACCAATGCCTGAGTAGGGAGGATGGTGTGGGCTGCTCGATGGGGTTCTTTCTGTTCTGTGCTCCCCATTTCTGGGGCATCGCTGTGAATTGCTCATCTGAAGCCTTGCTCTCCGTGAGGAGGGGACTATTTAAATAGCAGCAGGGGGGTTGAGGGTAGGAGGAACCACATGCCAGGTTTGTTCATTATGAAAATCTATTTGGCACATTCAGACAATGGTTTGAGTGAGTTAAAAATAACTCCTCGTGAAAAATTAATAGGGAGTTATAAGTGAGTGTTTTAATACAAACTCATGGAGCAGAGCAGATTCTCCAGGTGGCTGGTGGCTGACATCACAGATGGGGTGTTTACAGAGCAGTGTGGCCAGAGAGTAGAGTTGTCTACAGAAGTGAGCTCACCTTTTCTCCCAGAACCCTGGGGAGAGAGCAGACAGAAGGAATTGTTTTTAGTTGTGAGCTGCTAAGCCAGGTGACTTATTTCTTCTTTCCCTACCCATCACATTCTCCTAACAGTGGACATAAAAAAGTGGTAGTGAATTTTGCCTGCTTGCTTTGGGTGAAGTTTATTGAATGTCAGAATTCACAAAATGTCCTTTCTGGCTTTTCTCCTTTCTCAGTAATGGACCCCTAGTTGACTGCTGCATCCATTACTTTCGTGTTTTCTTAGCCAGTAGCCAGTGTCTCCTGTTTCTGCAGGTGGTTAGGAAGTCCCTACTCCCTTTGCCCTCTTTCTCTCTCTTCCGGGCACCTCTGTGGTCTAGGTGAGTAAAGTGCAGGGTTGGATTGTGCATCCTTTGTCATTAATACAGCTAAATGGATAACACAGAACCAGGAGAAAGGGAGCCAGAGTAACCTCTGACCTTGGCTAGCTCATTTCTGGGACTAAGGGTTTTCAGATTGGGGGGGACCAATATTTGTATTTTAAATCCAGATGCTATTTTAAAAATGGTTCTGTAATTGCAATGAGGCCCTCTAGGCCGTGAATTAATGTGTCATAACTCACGCCCAAGCACTGCGCAAACATCCCGCATGTGAGTTATTGCACAATAAATTCATGCCCTGTTGTGTCTTACAGCTTAATTAGTACATGAAGCTACATGAGTTAGACAAACCCAAATGGGATTATGTCATGTGGTGCGTAAAAAAGCAGAATGTTGGGAGGTATTTGGCACTTTTTCGGAGGAAAAGCAGTTTTGATTTTGCGATGGCATACTTTGGTGTCAGTTTCTGTGATATCTGGGCTGCAACAGGTGAGATCTGACTTCTGAGTTTTGGTTGGTTGATTGAATAGATTCAGTAAATCTTTACTGCGCACACATCTTAGGCATTATGGAAGGCCAGCCCATATAAGATGAAACATGGCCCCTTCCCTTAAGGAACTTATATTCTGATGCAAGGGATGAAGCAGGCTGCAACACAAAGGAGAAAGTGACAAGTGTCATAAGTGATATATAAATAAAGCATCTTGGGAATTCAGGGTGGAGGAGGATGGTTTTGGGCTGGCACAGTGGAGAGGGCTGATTGGTGAAATCAGAGAAGACTTTGTAGAGGATGGCGCTGGGAGCTGGCTCTTGGAGGATGGATAAGATTTCACCACACACAGGGACAGGGGAGAATTCTAGGCAGAGAGGGTAACACTAGGAAAAGCGCAGGAGACTGAAGTAGTTTCAGAACACACTGAGCAGGCTGTGCAGCCTGAGCCTTGGCTGAGTGAATGGGGACGGTGCATAGACGCATTGGAGCCAAAGCTTTCCTGTGAGCACCAAGCACTTTGGCTTTGAACCCATGCTGAAAATTCTGGGGTTGGTTCTTCTTTTCTTTTTTTAAAAAGATTTATTTATTTACTTTTGGCTGTGCTAGGTCTTCGCTGCTGCGTGCAGACTTTCTCTAGTTCTCTAGTTGCAGGGAGTGGAGGCTACTCTGTGTTGCGGTGCGCAGGCTTCTCATTGCAGTGGCTTCCCTTGCTGCGGAGCACAGGCTCTAGCCACTTGGGCTTCAGTAGTTCCAGCTGTGGGCACAGTCGTCGTGGTGCACTGGCTTAGTTGCCCTGAGGCATGTGGGATCTTTCTGGACCAGGGATCAAACCTGTGTCCCTTGCATTGACAGGCAGATCCTTAACCACTGGACCATCAGGGAAGCCCTGGAGTTGGATTCTTTTGTTTGGTGATATCTGTATTCTTAAAGTTTCTGTTCTATTCTGCTCAGAAAGTATACAGCTGAGAGCCATGTGTGCTGGGTTCTAGTCTTGTTTGCACTAACAGGCACTATGACCTTGAGCAAGCCACTCAGTTCCTTTAGTGCTTTGCTTCTTTATCTTTAACAGGACAGACAGGTGGTGGATTTTCTCTGGTTCTTCTGCCCTCACTCTCTAAACTAGGTTTCTACCGCAAGCAATCTGAATTTGTATCCTGCCTGCTTTTCACTATAACCCATTGTTGGTGTTTTAAAGGTACAATAAATAACCCATTCCCCGCTCCTGTATTTGGAACTAATTGATTAATCCAGAAGTAGAGACAGAAAATTAAACAGTCAACTTTAGATCTGCAGGCAAATTCGCTTGCTAATAGTGCATCACTAAATTAGACAGGCCTACTTTTCATTATAGGTAGTGCTGAACAGGCAGCCACCTTCCCCTAGGATAGAACCTACTTTTATTAGATTTTCTTGTGTCTGAGTAGGTTGGAGTGCATGTGTCCTATGGGCAGGCTGACTTTGGGGAAAAATAAAAACACCAGCAGAAAGCCTGGAAGAGGCTGAGCTGTGCATGCTCAGTGCTGTCTCTTCAAATCAAAGGGATCACGGTGAGGGGTGGGGAGATAGGCTAGGAATATTACTCTGCCCAGTGGTTCTCAAACTTCGAGGGTTATCGGCATCACCTGGATGGCTTGTTGAAACAGATTGCTGGGCTCCACCCCCAGTGTTTCAAATTTAGGAGAGTCTGAATGGGACCCAAATTTGAATTTCTAATAAGTTTCTGACTGATGCTGATGCTGCTGGTCTAGGGATCACACTCTGAAAATCAAAGCTCCCACTGAAGCCCTTCCACCTATAAAGATGAAGTGAATGAAACAAAGGCTCCTTTCAAATGCTTTGCTTAGTCATGTCTGACTCTTTGTGACCCTGTGAATTTAGCCCACCAGGCTCCTCTGTCCATGGGATTCTCCGAGCAATAATACTGGAGTGGGTTGCCATTTCCTCCAGGCGATCTTCCTGACTCAGGAATTGAAACTGTCTCTTGCATCTCCTTCATTGACAGGCAGATTCTTTACCACTAGCACCACCAGGAAGGCCCCACTAGCTTCACTTAATAAAGCACCTCGATTAAAATACAATAGTTATTTGTGTGTCTTTATTTTCTTAAGTTTGTCCCTAGATTGTAGATCACAGGTGAGGACTGAATCTCGTTCATTCTTGCACAACATCCAGCTAGGTGCCTGATACATAATGAACATTTAATAAATTCCTATTTAATTGAATTGAACCTTGTACATTTCTTTGGTATAAAAGAGTCTCCTTTAAAAGGAAACCCTCCTACACTGTTGATGAGGATGTATGTAGGTGTAGCCACTATAGAAAACAGTATGGTATGGCAAAACCAATACAATATTGTAAAGTAATTAGCCTCCAATTAAAATAAATAAATTTATATTAAAAAAAGAAAACAGTATGGAGGTTCCTCAGAAAACTACAGATAGTTACCATATGATCCAACAATCCCACTTCTGGGCAGATATCCAGACAGAGCTATAATTCAAAAAGATTATGCACCCCTATGTTCATAATATTCATAATAGCCAAAACATGGAAAAAAGCTAAATGTCCATCAACAGATGAATGGATAAGGAAGATGTGGTATATTTATACAATGGAATATTACTCAGCCATGAAAAAAGAATGAAATAATGTCATTTGCAGCAACATGGATGCAACTAGAGACTATCAGTCTAGGTGAAGTAAGTCAGAAAGAGAAAGCGGGGTACCATATTATATCACTTATGTGTGGAGCCTAAAATACGGCACAAAAGAACCTATCCACATGCATACAGAAATAGACTCACAAGCATAGAGATCAACTTGTGGTTGTCAGAGTAGAGTGGGGAATGGAGAGGGATGGACTGGGAATTCAGTGTTGGTGGGTATAAACTATTACCTTTGGAATGGATAAACAACAAGGCCCGACGTATAGCACAGGGAACTATATTCAGTCTCCTAGAATAAACCATAATGGAAAAGAATATTAAAAAAAGATATATATATATATATAAAACTGAGTCACTTTGCTGTGATTCAGCAGAGATTGACACAACATTGCGAATCAACTATACTTAAGTAAAAAAAGATTCTCCTTCCTTTCAGACTATACTGTCTTTTAAAACTCCTTTAAAACAAAGTTCTAGGAGACTTCTTCAAGAAACAGCATTTCTCCCCACCCTTCTGGTGTCTAGAACTGGCCCCAGCTGCTTCTCATTTGGTCTTTGTTGGGCTGTGCCTGAGTCCTGATGACTCTTGCTGTCTATTCCATCATAGTGAAATCTTGTTCAGGGCAGGGACTAGGTTCTCTCCTTCCTTTAGACTCAATGGTGAGAATAGCGTTCATTCAAAGAGCGATGAGGTGTAATTCAACCCCGGGGCAGGAGAATGCCTGAAAGACCTCCCTTGGTTCCTCTCTGTGGAGTCCCGTGTAATTTGGGGAGGAGCAGGAAGTAAAGAGATTGGTAAAAGGCCCAACTCACTGTACTTGACTTTAGGGAATCCCTGAAGACTAGACTGGCTCCAGCGTGGGCACAACAGACATCTTTCCTGAAGCAGTCAGAGCTATATGCTTTGGTATAGAAGGACCAGTGTTTTCCTATTGTATTTATGTAAGGGAGCTGACCTGGGGGGGAGAGATGGGAAGCAACTCTCTTACTTGTGGGACTGCTGATACTCCCAACAAGGAGTAGGTGACACCGGGGAAGCCTACTAGAGGCAGGGTTACTCAAATACTTGCCACCTCCTTTAGAGGCTTTTTTGATAGGTGTAAAAACTTTGTGAGCGCATCAAAGATTCTCTGGGGAGAAAGAATTCACATCCAAAATGGGGAGAAAGACTAGGGATGAAATAGGAGGGATTAGTAAATAGACAGGAATTGAAACATCATTACTGTGATAGTGGAAGATGTAAGTAGAAACTGGGAAAGAAATGTTGGTCAAGAGATGCTTCCTGGAGGAGGATGCCTCTAGTGCAAGTTGGGAAACAAAAGAAGGATAGGCAAGTTGGAAAAGAAATGAGACAGTAATTCTAGGCTGCATGGACATTTAGAGTGATGAAAGAATGAGACTCTTGTGAGGGATGTTTTGTCACCTTTAAAGTGGAATTTATGAGCCAGGCTTGTATTGTGTATTGTGCCGTGGAGGGAGATTCCTGAATCAGAAAGTACGAGATATGATTCTCATTGCTGTCTGGACGATGGATAGATAGATGGAGATGGATGGATGGACTCTTCCTAGGAAATTCTTACAGAAATGGCTACAGTCATCTGGATGCTTGATCTTCAAAGTATGGTCCATGCACCATTAGCATGGGTGTTATCTGGGAGCTTGTTAGAAATGTAGAATCTTAGATCCCAACCTAGACCTACTGAATCAGAATCTGCATTTTTAACAAGCCCTCAAGTCATTTGTAAGCTCTTTCAAGTTTGAGAAACACCAGCCTTGAAAATAGATATCTGGTCTTAGGTGAACACTAGGAACTTTGGAAATCAGGAGCACAAGAGGAGGGACCTGGGCTGAGGAAACTGAATTTGGGGAAGAGCAGGGAGTGTGGGCCCTGGCTCACCTCCTTGTCTCTAGGCCTCCCACACCAGTCACGATGCCAGGGTTTGGCATTCTGTCTACTTTGGGAAAATATCTACTGTGCCCACGCTGGAGTCTGCCTGGTCCTCAGGGGCTCCCCTGGGGCAAGCATTGCATAGGTTGGAACTGCTGCCAATTTTGCTTCCCTTATTTCATAAGAATGAACTGAAAGGGACCAGGGAGGTCATATTAGTCATGCCCCTGCTTCAGGGTTGTGCTGTCCCTTAATCAAATGAGTGACAATCTGATTATACTAACTGGGGAGCCGGAGGGATTGAAATAGAAGTTCTTTATCTGTCATGGAAATGAAAATATTTTCATCTTTCAAAGGTTTTAAAGGGAGATCAGATGACTGGAAAAGGTGCTATACCCTGGCAAGGGCCAAATCATTCATTTTTAAAGTCTCTTTTGATGATTTTTTAATGGATTAAATATTTGGCACATATATTTCCAGATACTGGGGTGATAGGCAATGCAGAAAAGTTACCAAGTAGGCATTTGAGAACTTTTCTTAAGCTTTGGAAAAGCTGTTTATTTCATCCCCAATAAGAATGAGTGACAAAGAGAGTTCAAAGTTGAAGGAAAACAGATGGAGGCTGAAAATAAAGAAACATCTGAGGTTAGAGGGAGTGATTGAAGGAGATAGGAGGATGGGGATTTTCTCTCTCTGGCCATGCACACGGTGGCATCAGTTTGGTTTGGGATGCCTCAGAAGACATCCTCCTGGAAAGAGGGAAACACACCAAGTGAATTCACACTCTTTTCTTTCTTTCTTTCTTTGGCCTTGTGCCTTGTGGGATCTTAGTTCCCCAACCAGAGGTTGAATCTGTGCTCCATGAAGTGAAAGGTCTGAGTTCTAACCACTGGAATGCCAGGGAATTCCCTCTCATACTCTTTCCTATCCCAACTCCTTTAGTGAAAAACCAAGGACTTCCCTGGTGGTACAGTGGATAAGAGTCTGCCTGCTAATGCTGGGGATGCAGGTTCGATCCCTGATCTGGGAAGATTCCATATGCCGTGAAGCAGCTAAGCCGGTGCTCCACAACTACTGAGCCTGTGTGCTGAAACTACTGAAGCCTTGTGCACCCGGAGCCCATACTGTACACAAGAGAAGCCACTGCAACGAGAAGCCCATACACCACAGTGAAGGGTAGCCTCCGCTAGCTGCAGCTAGAGAAAGCTTGCACACAGCAACGAAGACCCAGCACAAACCCCCCCCCCAAAAAAAAAAAACTGGGGTGGGTGTGTGGTGTATGTAAGGTGGTGGGGCATGGGGACAGTAAATGATTGAACAAAAAACCGGTCTCATTGAAATCACTACTAAAAATGTCAAAACAGGGCTTGGAGTTAAGAGAATAAGTTGCATTTTCAGTCTCAAATAAGAGTTTTAGGTGATAGAAACCTAATGTCCTTTCACTCTCTCTGTGTTTATCTTGTCTCATCAATGAAATTTTAAGGACTCCTAAGGGAAAAGAGCATCTTTGTTTATTACTTCCTTATAGGGCCAACGCCTGAAACACAATGACAGTAACAGCTACCATTCGCTGACTCCTGTGCCCAATACTGGGGTTTCCCAGGTGACACTAGTGGCAAGGAGCCCACCTGCTAATGCAGGAGACGCAAGAGACGTGGGTTCGATCCCTGGGTCGGGAAGATCCCCTGGAGGAGGCCATGGCAACTCACCCTAGTATTCTTGCCTGGAGAATCCCATGGACAGAGGAGCCTTGCGGGCTACAGTCCATAGCGTCACACGGAGTCCGACACAACTAAAGTGACTTTGTCATGTCATATCATGTGCCCTATACTTTGTTCTTAAGCACTTTACATGATTATTGAATTTAATAGAATGTGTATGAGGTGAGTATTGTTATTCTCATTTTACAGAAGTTGAAACTAAGGCTCAGAGAGGTTGAGTCATTTGCACAAAGTGAGTAGTGAAGCTGGGATTTGTACCACATTTGTGCAAAGCTCGTGCTGCTAACCCCTGGGCTGTAGCCTGCACAGAGCAGCGACTCAGAAAGGGAGAGATGATCATTGGAACTTGATGGTGTATTGAAAGCTAACTGAAAGACAGTGAATGATCCCAAATAGTGAACACCGAGAAAGCGATTTCTATTTGTTTCTTGGAACATCGTCAGAGACTCACTTAGTGACACATGCAAGCTTATACTCAGACATTCCCTCATTCACCTTCACTGTGCTCTGCCCTGGAGTCAGGAGCTTGGGAAGGGAGAGAGGTTGGCTATATTATGTTCACAGAGCCACTCATTGAAAGTCATGTGTGTGTATATACTCCATGGACGTTTGTGTTTGCATTTGACTGAAAATAGGTACCAAGGAGTGGGGTACGCTTATCTCAGTAGGTCTATAAACATGAGTATATTTGTTAGACTTTCAGGGTATGGTTGTGGAGTGTGTGTGTGTGTGTGTGTGTACACAAATCCTGAAGGAGTTAAACCAGCTATAGGGAACTGGCTGCCTTCCACCCCTGGCCCTGGTTGATGTGTTTGTACCAAACCCTGATATTTATTTTTCATCACCTCTCAAGGGAGCCTCAATGAGTTTTCTTTCTGGGAAGTTTATGGCTAAGATGCTGGGCTGCTTTGGGGCCCCTATAAATCTGCTATAATCAGAGGAGGTTTGCAGAGAAAGAGAAACAGCAGCTGCAAGGCAATCCCTTCCTGTCTCTTACTTGCTAGCCGAATACACAGTTGCCCTTGTGTGCACAGCATCCTCATAACCACCTCCACAGCCACGTCTGCTCGAGAAGGCCCCGATGGAAGGTGCTAAGAGAAACCATTTCATTTACTTCTTTGCTTCCGACTGAGACCCTATACTTAAGCCATCCCAGAAAGACGGATTAAAAATTATACTAATTAGGGAATCTAGAGTCGAGATTGTGAGAAACTGGTCACTTGTGAAACTGATTTCATTGACCAAAAAAAAAAACAGGATGAGCTTTCTCAGAGGTAGGGGTGATAAGGGGAGTTGCATGCCTCTGTTTACTTTAGAAAAGTTTAAGAAGAGGCTGTCAGAGATGCTCCCGGAAGCAGGAGGTGGGTGACTTGAACATTATTAGGGGAAAAACACAACAGGAACTCCCCTCCTCCACCTTCCAGTGCTGTAGTTGGAAGATATTTTTTTTTTATGAGGGATTTTTATGACAAACTTTACTTTACATTTGACATTTAACAGCATCTCTTGTCCAGGGAAGGAGGAAATACAGATATTTATTGACATACAGTGTCAGGAGATCAAGGAAAATTGACTGTGGAGTTGAAAGGAAGAGGAGTTTCTCTCCTTCCCAGGTATACAAATTACTTAATTTGTGTAGCATATGCTTTTCTGTGCTTTGTGCTCTTCTCACTGATGAGATTAAAATCATTTCATTGTTAGTAAAGAACTCAGTGCGGGAGAGAGGAGATGAGAGACGTACAGATGGAGACATAATGGGTACCCTGTTCTATGTGAGGAGAAGACAATGGCACCCCACTCCAGTACTTTTGCCTGGAAAATCCCATGGACAGAAGAGCCTGGGAGGCTGCAGTCCATGGGGTTGCTAGAGTCGGACACGACTGAGCAACTTCACTTTCACTTTTCACTTTCATGCATTGGAGAAGGAAATGGCAACCCACTCCAGTGTTCTTTCCTGGAGAATCCCAAGGACAGGGGAGCCTGGGAGGCTGCTGTCTATGGGGTGGCACAGAGTCGGACACAATTGAAGCGACTTAGCAGCAGCAGTTCTATTTGAACTTGTATCCCTCAAATAAGACCAGATGAAAGAGATTTGGGGATGAAATGGAACCTGAGCTGGGAACAGGGTCCTGGTTCCTGTCTTCCTGATTTAAAGCCTCAAGCTTCTGCCATTTTATCTTGAATTTCATTGGTGCTTGTATTTCACTCTCTAATGATGAACAGAAGTTCAATGTCAGATGATGCCCAAAGTCAAGAACTCCTTTCCAGCAGCTATGTCTTTACCTTGAAATTCCCTCCTTCCAATCTCTGACTATGAAGTTCCTACATAGTTAGCACTTAAATGTTACCAGCTTAAATGTTACCTCCTGCCTGAGCCTTCCTGGATAACCTCAGCCAGAAGCAATTTATTTCCTTTGAATTTCTACCCTCCTTTGAGTTTCTGTCTTATCCTGTGCTGTCTTAGGGTATACTGTCTTCAGCTGTGATTATTGTATGTCTTCCCTTCCTCAACTGTAAGCTTCTGGAGTGGGCAGACTGTGTCCTGTATATTTTTATATTTACTCCATAGTGCTGTTTAGAATTGTTAAGTAACATTAATGAGTAACATAATAGTTGTAGGAAAAGAGGCCATGGGTAGAGATGCAGAAGTAGGGGTATTATGGATATTGATTAAGGATATTATTGTTAAGAAAAGTCTGAATATGATACTTTCAGGTATAGGTCATATTATTATGGACTTTTTATTCCACTGGTAGATTTATGCACATATCTAATTTTTTTATGGGCTTCCTAGGTGGCATAGTGGTAAAGAGTCTGCCTACCAATGCAGGAGACACAGGAGACACAGGTTTAATCCTTGGATTAGGGAGATCCCCTGAAGAGGGAAATGTCAACCCACCCCAGTATTCTTGCCTGGGAAATTCCATGGACAGAGGAGCCTGGAGGGCCACAGTCCATGGAGTTTCAGAGTCAGACACGACTGAGCCGAAGGATGAAATGATGGATTTATTTTTTTGTCATTCACTTTTTCTCTCATTCTAATATAGAGCTTTTCCTAGTTCAAAATAGACAATAAGCAAGAAAAACAAATCTTCAAATAGTTATAGATTGTGATAAATACTGGAAGAAAATAAACAGAGTCTTGTGATAAAGAATATCAGGGAGTCTTCTTTAGATGAGGAGGTTAGGAAAGGTCTTTCTGGTCATTGTCACCCAACTATGCTGATGAGTTAATTCAGTTTACAACCTGAATACCAACAATAATAAAATCAACAGCAGAATAAGAATAACAGCCTTCCCATCAGGGGGTGTTTTTGTTAACCCAACCTCCAATTAGGTTCTTTCCTTGGCCCAATCTCCCAACCTCCCTTCTGCCTTGGAAAGAGGGGAAGTCAGGGCCCTCCCCTTGCCTCAGGATGGACCCTGCCCCTCTTTTCTAGCCTAGGAGTTGACAAGCAAAACAGGTGTTAAGAGCTTTGATCTTGCTAAAGACTTGGAGACAGATCAAGGCAGAGGCCTCTGAAATAATGCCCCAAGATGTGAGAAGCTGGGGGAGAGACGGAGACAGAGGTAGACAAAGAGAAGAGAGAGGCAATTTGCTGTCTCAGAGACTCTTTCACCTTCTAATTGAGTCTCAGTAGATTCTGGGATCCAGGGGGAGTTGGTCAAGGCTTTGGGGCTTTGGAGGGGCTTCCCCGGTGGCTCAGACAGCAAAAGAATCCACCTGCAACACAGGAGACCTGGGTGCGATCTCTAGGTTGGGAAGATCCCCTGGAGGAGAGCATGGCAACCCACTCCAGTATTCTTGCCTGGAGAATCCCATGGACAGAGGAGCTTGGCAGGCTACAGTCCATAGTGCTGCAAAGAGTTGGACACAACTGAGCAACCAACACACACTTCCATCTTTCCTGGATCCCATCTCCAAGGCTGAAGACAATCAAGAGTGTGAGGAGCATGCAGCCTCCCAGAGCCCCAGCATCTTTGGGTAGTTCTTTCATTGCCAGGGTCCTTCTTGACCACTTTCCTTCCCTCCTCCTCCGGGCACAAGTCGATAGCATTAATTTCTGATTCTCATATAGGATTGGTCCCATTAAGAGAGGCTTGGGAGAGGGTAAGAGTCTTATACCAGTACCTGGAGATATTACATTCACTAACCCTTTCCTGACCCCTGTTTCCTGTTGGGATGACACATTTCAGTTGCTAGCTCAAGACTAATGGTTCTCTTTCTCACAAAGGGCATGACTTCCTTAGTCACACTGAGGAACACCTCAGTCTGTTGAGAGGGTCTTATCAGGTTGACGTAAGTTTCTCTAATTGAAGCTGTAGCCTTTGCCTCTCTTCGGCCTTATCCCACCCCACCAGGACTAGCTTCTCTGCAAATGGCATTCTGCACAAGGATGGAGTCTGTATCCTTGCACAGTTCCAGATGAACTCTACCTCTTTGCTGCATCTGGAAATGTACCTAGAGGACTCAGGCTACTTTGTTTAAAAGAGACACTTGCTGGAGGAGGAAGAGCTACATTTCCCTTTAGCTGCTCAGGCCATACATAAGACAGACTTGTGATCATCATACATAGACAGTAGAGTACCTACACAACTCTTGATGTCAAATAGCTAAGTTCTTGTCCAAGCTGGGTCACTTGCTATGCCTGAAGTGGGAGGCATACAGGATAGCTGTATACCTTCTTCTATCTGCACCAGGGCCGGAACCTGAGATGAGCTGAGGTTGGTTTTAGATCTGATAAGGGACTTTATGCTATGGGTACAGAGTAAATGAGGTGGAACAGAAATAACACTGCTTGGAAGAGGAAAAGAAAGAGTGCGGCAAGAATATATGTGGAGGCAGGGGAAATGGTTAAGCCGACTGCTGAACGTAGGGAGCCAAGATTTTTATTGGGGACCGAGTTAATAATTTCTTAGATGTACCAATATTCTAGTTGTGAGTTTGAGGTCCTTTCTAGAGTTTATCCTTCAGTGGGCAGCAGCATTATTTGTTCGCTTCTTAGGCAAATAGGACAGGGCATGTAGCTCAGGGCAGGCCAAGGCAGATTCTGATCCAGGGCTGACATTAACTTAGCCAGTGAACACGGGCAGGTTTTCCCAAGGAGCTTTGTTCAAAAGATGGTAGGGGGAGGAGCAGAAGATGGGAGATAGAGGAAGAAAGGGAGTCAAGTGAACTCCCTGGATTAGGGGATGAAAGAAATATGAGACTCCAATCAAAATTGTGATCGCCATTAAACACTTCACTTTCATATTTTATTTTATTTATTATTATTATTAAAAAAACTTTTTGGCCTCACCATGGGGCTTGTGGGATCTTAGTTCCCAGACAAGGGATCGAACCCAGGCCCTTGGCAATGAAAGTCTTAAGCGCTAGACCACTAGGGAAATCCCAGGTGACAGAAATGTAAATAAAATGTGGTTAGTTGAAGGGTCAGGGCAAAGGAAACTCCTTGGCCCCATAGAACGATATTCTTCAACCCCTTTTTCCTTCTCCATTTCTTAATTTAGACTTGGTTTGTGGACTTCTAATGTTCTGTGGGCTCATCAGCAGGCAGAATGAACCAAGGTTACGGTCTGGACTTCAGCGCTATCCTAGTTCAGTGAGATTCTCCTTCTTTGGTCCATGTTGTTTGCTAGAATGGTAGCCTCAGCCTTCTGGCTTCACTTCACGGATAATTAGCTCAGGTCTGGAAGCTGGGTGGCCCTAAAACATGGGGTTTTTGGATGAGCATTTCCTGGTTTTGATTTATTCATTTGCCTAATCCTGAGTTGGAGGAGGAAATGGTAACCCACTCCAGTATTCTTGCCTTGAGACTCTCAAGGACAGAAGAGCCTGGTGGGCTGCAGTCCACAGGGTCACAGAGAGTTGAACACGACTGAGCGACTGAGCGTGCATGCACTAATCCTGAGTAGACCAGGGATAACACTGATGATAACAACAGCCACTATTTGTTGAGCACCATGTTTACACTGTACCTACTTCAGTCCTATAAGGATTCAGTGGAATAGGTGACATGATTCTCATTTTACAGCTGAGAAACTGAAGCTTAGAGAGGTGGTGTTCCTTGCTCCAGGAGTTACGTATGTCTGACTCTAAAGCTTCGCTTTTACCCACCACTGTGCTATATTGGATGGCTACCTTTTGGAGATCTTTAGATAAAAAGGCTTTCTTTCTTTCTTTCTTTTTTTTTTCTGTGTAGTATGTGGAATCCTAGTTCATTTGAACCCACGCCCCCTGCATTGGAAGGTGGAGTCCCAACCACTGGACATTGGGGAAGTCCCCTAAAAAGGCTTCTTATCCTTAGTGATGTCGTTTGGTCTGAAGCAGCATCAGGGAAATTTAAGATGTACTGACTCTCAACAGTGGAGAACTCTGGTAGATTGTAAGGGGACTGGAATATATTTTTCTCAGTAGTGACAGGAAGATGGTTGAGAGATTCTTTGGACCAGAGCCTTTTGGCTGTCCTGAGAACAATATCTGGCATATATTACGAACTGTGGATCTAGTGAGAAGAATGCACGTAGTCAGTTTAGGAATGGGAGGCTGGGGAGCTCAGGGTAGCACCTTACCCCCTCTAAACTAGCTTTGGAGAGGTGGTGGCTCCAGCGTTGCCTGGGGTGACTGGCAGAATGTTTATCTGCTTTCTGGACCACCTATTGGCAGAGTTTGAATTCTCAACTGGCTTTCCTCAATGACACTCTCCCAGCCCCACCTCCTTCGTTTTTTTTTCTTCTTTTCTATATACTCCTCCTATTACCCCTGAAGGGATGTGAACTTCTAATATTTATTTGAGTCAAATGGAATTGATAAGGTAAATTTGCTAAAAAATATTATGTAGTACTTCCTGGATTCTCTGCATTAATTGAGGGGGCAGTCATGGATAATCCTAATTTGTAGACAATCCGAAATTTAAATAATCAAAATGTCATTTTAGTTTGGAATTGATCCTGATGTAAGGGATTCACAAAATTTTAGATCAAATAATGGAGCTTCCCTGAGGGGGTTGAAATCCTCTTAGGGTGATGGACTTATTCTGACTCTCCGCCTGGCCCCCATGTCTACCCTCTGAATTCAGACCAGTACATATAACCTGCCTTTGCAGACAGGATCTTTCTTTTTATCAAATTAAAACACATTAGTAATTTGTTTTTAACTGTGCCGTCTGAAGGAGAGATGAGTGCCCGTGACAATCAGCCCAGGTCTAGAAATGCGAGATTCTCAGTTCCTGGAATCTGCAGTCCTTCACCTGAGGAGCTGAGGAAATGGCTCTGCAGCTGGTGAAGGTGACATAACCAAGCTGCTTTATAGACCTGAGAGAACTTAAGTGAGGGGAGGATGTGGAAGGGGGGTAGGTTGGAATAAGCAAGCAGCTTGGGATGCTCCTTGGTCCTGGCTCCTTGGCAACGGTTACTTAGCAACCCTCATTCACCTCTCTTGGCTGCCTTCTCCCTCCACCTCCCCACCTCCCCCACCACCACCCTCCCACCCCAACCTCAATCCCCGCCACCCTCCCTTAGCTGCTGCAAGGAGCTAGAGAGCTTGGAGTGAATGACAATTTGGAGAAACAGCCGCAGCCTGAAGATCTAAGAGGCTCTAAAGAAGATGGATAAGAAAATCGATGCATAATAAAAACTGCAGGCAAAGCCACCTTGACGGAGGGCGGGTGGCTCTCTCCTCTCGCCCTTGTTAGTCTCTCTGGGCTCAAGGCTTCCATCATCCCCCAGTGTCCTCTGCTTCCTTATTTTTTTCTTCCACCTTTTGCTGTTTAGGGAATGTCATTTGCCTTTGGGGTGGAAAAAGGGAGGAAGAAACCCAGAGGAGAAGAAAACAAAATATATGTGGGATGTTTGTAGGGGTGCTGAGTAAGGGAGCGAGGGATAAGGTAAGGATTATAAGAGGGAAGCTTTGAATGGAAATGAGTTTAAATTGCACTGTAAAGTAATGCCCTTAGTCAAAAGAAAAACTCTTAAGAGTAGAAGTAGAAAGGCCCCATGTGTGAGTTGTTAAGTCAACCTCTCTGCAGAATATTAAAGAAAATGCCTAAGCAATCTTTCTGGAAGGGCTGGGTTGGCATATGGCTTGATTGATTAGATAATGTATGTATAAGTACCTACTACAGACACATAGTAGGAATATAACAAGTACTACTTTCCTCTCTCTTTTAGAAGCTAAAATTGGAGGAAAAGACATTTTAGAGGTCCACGTTAACCAGAGGATTTGTGGAACAGTTCTGTGACTATGTATGCTTTTTGTGTTTACTACCTTCCTATCCACACTATTGAGTCCTCTCAGATCAAACATCATCCCATTCTGTTGAAATGAGAACATATGATCAATTAATCAATCCTTTATTTCTTGGTGTTTATTGAGCCACAGCTCTGTCTGTTCCAGGCAGTGTGAAATAGGTGCTAGGAGCATCATGTCTAACTGTGATACAGTTTAGACCCTTAAAAAGGGGTTAAGCATTATTCACAGAGTGGGATAGAAATTCATAGGAAGTGGG